>NC_134846.1:43451012-44076012 GCF_965363235.1 Mytilus galloprovincialis
ATTAAAGTCTAATAATAAAATTACAAAAGGCATAAACCAATCATAAATACTGAACATTAACAATAAAAATACTGAACATTAAAACTGAAATGAAATTATCTAAAATCAGGATTCAAATTCAATTTTGCTACCAATTTCAGGTAACCTGGTGAATTCATATGCTCTAATTAGGTTAATATTAATCAACTGTATTGACCAATAAAATCTTTATAATGTGTACTTATATTTCTGACAGCAGTCATTTGACCTTGTCCTTATTTTCATAGTTTATGGCAAGGGCTAGTTGACCTTTTTTGGTTACCGTTAGCGTCAAATTAGTTAAAATTTTACAGTGATTCGTCAAAATATCCTTATCTTGATTCGTCAGAGGTCTCAAATAATTATCGTTACCGTCATTTTTGGGAAAAAATTAACGTGATTTGTCAAAATCAGTCGATGTTTTTATCGTTTAAAAGAAAGTTCACATTATATCGTCATGCACCATAATAATCGTTAACATCATTTGGCAAGATTTTTTACCGTTATTCGGTTATTCGTCATGAAGGTACCCCCATTACGACCCTCATGATTTGATTTCTGGTCTATCATTGAAATTAATTGTTCTGTCTGGTTCCTATCTTTTTCATGCTACCTTTTTCATTGCACTTTTTTTGAAAGAATTTTACAAAAGATATCATACTACTTCAATTGATAACTAAATATATCATAATCATTATCAATATTTATGTTTTCATTTTCAGGGAGGATTAAATCCAGAAAATTTAGGATTTGATTTGTGTGGAGGAAAAGAGGACCCACAGTGTGCTAGTGACAATTCTATCTTAGTCAGTTATGTCAAAGCATCTAGTCCTGCTGATGGAAAGTTAAGGTAAGGCCAAGTCAAAATATAAACTGATTAACATATAAAAAAGAAGATGTGATATGATTGCCAATGAAACAACTCTCCACAAGAGACCAAATGACACAGAAGTTAACAGCTATTGGTCACCATTGGGCCTTCAACAATGAGCAAAGCCCATACTGCATAGTCAGCTGTTAAAGGCCCTGAAATTTATCTTATTCATTAATTCTTAGGAAATATAATATTTTCTTATGTTAAGCAATTCATTTTCACAGAGCCTTTTTAATAAATCAAATATCTTTGAAAAAAACAGACTTGCTGATTCAATGGAAGAGTGATTGCATCATGTTCAATAATGTCAGATAGATATCAGATTGATCATAGCTTGGGTTATTTTAGAGATATTGATTACAATTAGTTCTTGCTTCTGGTTTCTATGAATAAGAATAAACTCCACAATGAGCCTGTACAGCAATATTTATATTCATACTAATATTATCGATTTTCAGCATAGACATGGTAAATATTGTTAAAAAATCCATAAGTTATCATTAAAGCTTAAGTTAATCCAATACATCTCAATATTTAAAGATATTATATATATATATATATAAGCATTGGGGATCCTGAAACAAATAGATAATGTGCTAGTAAATCTGTCTCCATACTCAATAATATATATATATGTAGATGTAAGGTGTAGGTCCATGATTTTACATAGACACCCCAAAAACTATATTCATTCATTCAACACTATTTGAAGGACTTAAACCATAGATAGTATAAGTATTGTTATTATTCATTTTTCATTTTTTTTTTTTTAGAGTAAATGATGTTATTGTACAGATAAACAACGTTGATGTCACAAATTTTGACAAGAGATCAGCTTTACAAGTTCTCAGGAATTCTTCTTCTAGTGTAGCTTCATTTGTAAGTAAAACATTCATACTGTGGATTATTTTCCTTTTTTTGTGTGGATATTTGTGGATACCAATTTTCATGGTTTTAGGAGAAGTTAAGGATGTTTGCTCCTCTTGATTTTGATTTTTTGCCAGATATTCGGAATCCTCTGGTTTTATCTATATATTCCCATTAAAAAATTTTGCCCGCTAACCCCTACTTTTCTTTTCACAATTTTATTACATATAGTTTAAAAGCCATATTGAAAAATCATATAAAATCCTTGTTATTTTTATGCCCCACCTACGATAGTAGAGGGGCATTATGTTTTCTGGTCTGTGCGTCCGTTCGTCCGTCCGTTCGTTCGTCCGTCCGTTCGTTCGTCCGTTCGTCCGTTCGTCCGTCTGTCCCGCTTCAGGTTAAAGTTTTTGGTCAAGGTAGTTTTTGATGAAGTTGAAGTCCAATCAACTTGAAACTTAGTACACATGTTCCTTATGATATGATCTTTCTAATTTAAATGCCAAATTAGAGTTTTGACCCCAATTTTACGGTTCACTGATAGAAAATGATAGTGCAAATTTCAGGTTAAAGTTTTTGGCTTCAGGTTAAAGTTTTTGGTCAAGGTAGTTTTTGATGAAGTTGAAGTCCAATCAACTTGAAACTTAGTATACATGTGCCCTATGATATGATCTTTCTAATTTAAATGCCAAATTAGAGTTTTGACCCCAATTTTACGGTTCACTGAACATAGAAAATGATAGTGCAAATTTCAGGTTAAAGTTTTTGGTCAAGGTAGTTTTTGATAAAGTAGAAGTCCAATCAACTTGAAACTTAGTATACATGTTCCCTTTGATAAGATCATTCTAATTTTAATGCCAAATTAGAGAATTTATTCCAATTTCACAGTCCTTTAAACATAGAAAATGATAGTGTGAGTGGGGCATCCGTGTACTGTGGACACATTCTTGTTTTCAATGTTTTTGAAAGGAAAAAGGTGCCAATGTTAAATGTATGAAAAATCTAGAGAGAATCATTTCCCGCCAAATTTTCAACGGCTTATATCTCGAAAAAACAAGCACACAGACCCTACATTTTTTTCTGCTTTTTTAGTTTCTTTTTTTACATACTATCAATTTATAACAGTTTTATAAAAAGCTTGATATTTTGAAACAGAGTAGCAAACATCCTTAAATATTGTGGATACTTGATTTCATAGTTTTGCTAATGGCTGCATTCAAGGCTAAAGAAAATTTATTCTTTGTTGAACATTTAAATTTGTGGTTCACCTTTACCCATGAAAACCTAGAAAAAAAATGAAAACCCACAAATGATAATGAATCTACAGTTCTTGAATTATGTTCAATCAAACATCTAAACAAGGTCTGACTGGATGTTGATTCTTCTATTTTTAGATTTTTATTAAAATATTAATTTCATCAGGTTCTATTCAAACAGTTGTTTGGTATAGATCAATATTAATATTGCTCATTTCAATCAGTTCAATCAGCCTCAGTCCTTTTGAACAAATTTGTTTTCAACATATGTCACTAGAGAATTAATTTATGCGTCTGCGGTTTATGTTTTAATAATTCCAATCCTTTTACATAATAGGGGAAACAAATTGGAAAACACCATAGCTTTGTAAACAGAAATAAGATGGAGTTTTTATTTGTGGTTACTTAGTCAGACTTGAGTTAAATAATCATACCGCATTTGTTTGTTAGCTTGAAACACCAGTTGTATTTTATAGAATCGGGTCAAGTGTATTAAACTTATATAACTAACTTATTATTTGATTCTGATTTGGTATTGCTAATTATCACAAATTTGATACATTTACAAATATAGAAAATAATGATAGACAAATAAAGATTTGAAAAAAATTATTTATCAGTTAAAGGCATGGCTTTAATATTATAGTACCTGTAAGTTATTTATATGTTTTCTTGTATAAATAAAATGAAATGTGTTGTGAATGTCAAAGAAACAGCAACTCAACAGCACAAAAACCAACAGAAGAAAAATTTAGTCTGTCAATTCTTTTTATATGAAAATATGAATATGATGGGGATATATCAATGAAACAGCAACCAATCGACCCATTACCACCAAAAAACCCAGATATTCCAAGTTTAAAATATGTTTTTAAATGTATATATGTATGATGGAAAAAGCTGTTTGGTAAAAGTCAATGAGACAGCAATCTAGTGCATAAGTCACCAATAGATATCTAAAGGTTCAATTAGAGTCAACTAAAGAATAATCTGCAGTATTTATAGCTCTTAGTTGTCAGGAGTCTCAAAAAAGTTATTAAGAAATTTAGATCAAAGATTTGCTATTACTGTAACACATTAATTTAATAACCTTAATGAATTTTTATTATGATTGTCATTTCAGTTGGTAAGAAGAAGAAGATGCATAACTCCGAGAACCTGGCAACCATTGCAACTGAGTGTCATGCTTGGCAAAGGTTGGTATTGAAAATAAAATAGATGAAGTAATCTGGAATTAACTTTATTGTCTCTCAGAAATCAAGAATCCTGGTTATAAACAGGCTATAAAATTATGTGTATACCTTTGCATGGTCACTAAAGTAATAGCAAACTTTAAAAAAAAAACTGATTGTATGTACACTATGTTTGAATATACCATTGAAAGTTCTTATCCACACATAATCATACTTTTTTGCTGCTACACTTTCCCATGCAAGATTGAACAAAATTTAATTGGTCATTAAACATTGTTAGAAGATTGACACTGGCTCAAGTGTTTTACTAGAATATTTATCTCTCAAATACAGTAAACAGAAAACTTCTGCAATCCCATTGTGAGAATAAATGACCTAGGTAGAGATCTAGTTATGTACCCCCTAGTGAGATAATCAACCTATTTAATAATAAAAATGAAAAAAAAACATAAGTATTGGTATATAACATGAGAAGTCATTGGCAAAATAAAATTAAGATTTTAAGAACCAGAATATACTTTTAAACATTTGTCATTCAAAAAAGTACTTCCTGACTTGGTACAGGTATTTTCTTGTGAAGAAAATGGCCAATTTAACCTGATTTTGTGGCATTACTTTGTCTTCATTGGCTATGTACATTTCTAATTGGACATGATATTCATTATTGTTTCAGACCTTGGATTTCATTTAGAACAAGGGTTATACATTAGTAGGATTACTCCAGGATCTATTGTTGCCAAGGAGGGGATTCTCACCACTGGAGACAGAATTGTTTGTGTAAGTCATGTAATCATTATATCTAAAATGAGGCTGTGGCCTATAATAAAAATATTGAAGCAAGAACAAGAAAAGGATCTATAAAACTGCAAGAAAAATCTGCTGAGGCATTATTTGTGTCTTTACCTTAAGCTGAGTCTTTCTTGATATTTTATTTCAGCAGTAAGCTTAAAGAGGATGACTGAAAATACACTTTGTTCATTATATCTGAACTTGTTAAATACAGATTTTGAAGCTAAGATCTCTATTTATGGTGTTTTTAGTTGACCCTTGTTAACATTAGTGTCTGCAGTGTGCATTTCATGTGTTAGGTTTCACACAGCTTAATATTAGCACATTGGATATCGAAAATAGTAAAAATGAAAATTCATGATTAAGTTCTTGTCAAAAGTTTTAATGAATTCATCAGATGTATGTATGACACTGTCACCCCCTGCATAGGTTTAATCTAAATATCAATCTATAAGGATGTTTGAATACTTGAATGGATTGACACATTGCTAATCTCCCATGAGAATTAATGTATAAATCCTTTGTATTATAAATGATAGAGAAATCACAATTTAACATTTTCTTTTTTTTTAACAGGTGAATGGCCGTTCAGTTGAAAATTTAACTCCAAAGGAATTAATAAAAGTTTTAGAAGATTGTAAGGATCCAGTGTCATTAGATATTTGGAGGCAGACGACATTTAATTCTGCCGCTTCTTCACCTACACCAATAATACAAACCACAATCTCACCGAAAACCGAACAAATGACCTATTCAAAACCAGAAACCATATCCACGAAAAGAAACGCCTGGGAACCAAATAGTTCTCCAGATAATAAAAACTTAAAAAGTAGTGAATCACAAACTGACACTATTAAACAAAACGATTCCAAGTTTTTAAATGGGAATAATCGACACAAAGAGAATGATCATAAACATGATAAACAAGGGTTGTTAAAAAAGTTTTTTGGTGGTAATACACGAATGGGGAAAAATCACGATAAACCGCACAATTTGGAAGAATCAAGTCAATTGTTGCCAATGACAACTTCACATATATCTTCACAGCAGACGACAGATGATGATTTTTGGAAAGACCTAGGGTTACACCCAGGAATGATGGACAAAAAGAATGACCACTTTCAAAAGTCCAGCCGGAAACGTGAATATGAAGTGGATAATGGCACTTGGCCAAAGTGTAATAGGATTATTCCTCCTCAAGTGAATGGAACTGTGATGGTTCCATCTCCTCGCAAAAAGCAGGAAAGACCAAGTATTCTGACCTCTAATTTGGATGGATCTCAAAAAGTGCCGCCAGATCCTCCGGAGAGGACCATTTCTTCGTATGAAGCTGTTCGTCATAGTCCTCAAAGTTCTGATTCTACTGTGAAATACCACCATAGTCCACAGAGTAGTGATTCCACAGTACGTCGCTACCCTTCTTATTCTCCTGTTAGTTCACCAAAACCAAGGATTAAGTCATCACAGTTTCCACAAAATTCTGTTATGACTACCAGCATGCCGCCATACTCTTCCTATAGTCATGACAATTCATTTCTGCCACCGCGAAAGACAGTGTCTCCAAACAGGAATTCATATATTTCACAGAAGGCATATCCTTCTAAGAGTAGACATCATGAAGTGCCATCCACTTATTCAAGGGACATAATCCGAGAACCTGGAGTAAATAATAAACCTGTAAGACGGCGCCCTGTTGAACGAGACAACAAGGAGCGCCGTCATCATTATTCAGGACATTCAGGACCACATTCTAGATCTAGTCATCCATTTAACACATCAACCGATTCACAAAGTAGTCGAATGTCCACTTCAAGTCCACGGTGGTCAAGTGAAACATCAACATTTGATTCATTACATTCACCGCCATATCTATCAGAAAGAGTACCGTCAACGAGTTCATTCCCGTCAAGTAGAGGCAGCCATTATGGGTAAATTTATTTTATGTTCCCTGCCAAATAAATTTTCAATAGGGTTGATATGAAACATCTTGAGCATATATTTGTGTGTCTGTCTGTTTGTGCTTTGTGATAGTGCAGCTCTTCAAGGACCTGATATCTGAAAGGAATACATTTGTAAATGTAATCATGGTCTAAAAACATGTTAAAGGGGAGATAATCAAAATCAAAATTTACTTACTTCAATATATAGCATATTTACCTGATGTAGCATATTAATCTATTGCTATAAAAAATCATAATATCTAATAAAATTTGTAGATTTAGCTAACAAAGTCCTTATATTTGTATAAAGTAACAATCGTTTATAGTGGAAAATTGTTTTAACGTTGAATAAGCTACAATTAAAAATTGCTTGCTGGCCCCTCTCTGTGATTACCATTATATTACGCTGGTTCATTTCCCAATCAATCTGTCACCAAGGGAAGATAAATAAATCGATTTTCGTTTATAGTCTTTTTCAAAAATGATGAACGGTTCTTTATATTGGTATGTAATCATTTTAAACGTTTCAAATTTATGAAATTATATTCGTACATCAATGTTTTTGATACACCAATAACAAAAACTGAAATATATTGAATTGATACATTTTGTAATTATCCAAAATTATATCAGAAACCTAAACTTAATTATAAAATAATGAACCTGTTAAGGGGAGAGAATACTCGCATAACTTTTTCGAATTGCCACACAATACAACGAAATGTCACTCTTGCATATAAATGGCACATCAATATAATTAATTATCTGCGAAATCGTCCCCCACCTTCAATGATGATTCTAAATTATAAATATAACCAAAAGTTGTTAATCTATAGATAGTTAAGACTAATGAAAGCTAACCCAATGTAAAAATATTTCTTTGCAATTTTTTAAAACTTCCTCAGAAAAATACTCGAGCCACTTGACTTTCATAGCTCAAAATTAACGTTTTTACACAATATTTGAATAAAGTAGTTGAAGATTATTCGCTTCTCAAAGTTTTAGACGCAATAAAAATCGTATGCTTGCACCATCCTACCGAAATACGGATTTAATTAAGTCCTGAACATTTCGACATTTCTTCGTATATTTTGAACAAAACCGGTTTTAACCAAATCACAAGTACGTGTTAAGATCCGACTAAATACTTATTTTCCTATATGGTCAGGTAAAGTTGCTACCTGATGATATCGGGATATAGGTATTTAGTCGGATCTTAAAATGTAGTTGTGATTTGTATTGAAAAAAATAAACAAACAAATGTTGAAATGTTCAGGGCTTAATTACATCTGTATTTGGGTAAGATGATGCAAGCATACGATTTTTATTGTGTCCTACACTTTGTGAAGCAATTAATCTTTAACTACTTTATTAAAATATTGTGTAAAAACGTTAATTATGAGCTATGAAAGTCAAGTGGCTCGAGCATTTTTCTGAGGAAGTTTTAAAAATTTCAAAGAAATATTTTTTACAGTGGGTTAGCTTTCATTAGTCTTCACTATCCTATAGATTAACAACTTTTGGTTATATTTATAATTTAGAATCTTCATTGAATGTCAATGAAGGTGGAGCACGAATGCGCAATTAATTAATTATATTGATGTGCCATTTGTATGCAAGAGTGACATTCCTTTGTATTATGTGCAGATTCGAAAAAAAAGTTATGCGAGTATTATCTCCCTTAACAGATTCATTATTTTATAATTATATATTGGTTTCTGATATAATTTTGAATAATTACAACATGTATCAATTCAATATATTTCAGTTATTGTTATTGGTGTATCAAAAACATTGATGTACGAATATAATTTCATAAATTTGAAACGTTTAAAATGATTACAAACCAATATAAAGAACTGTTCATCATTTTTGTCGAGCCTGCAACTTTTGTTGCAGAAAGCTCGACATAGGGATAGTGATCCGGCGGCGGCGGCAGCGGCGGTGTTAGCTCACTTCTTAAAAGCTATATATTTTAGAAGGTGGAAGACCTGGATGCTTCATATTTTGTATATAGATGCCTCATGTTACGAAGTTTCCGTCAGTCACATGTCCAATGTCCTTGACCTCATTTTCATGATTCAGTGACCACTTGAAAAAAAAGTTCAGAATTTTTGTAACGTTGAATTCTCTCTTATTATAAGTAATAGGATAACTATATTTGATATGTGCGTACCTTGCAAGGTCCTCATGCCCGTCAGACAGTTTTCACTTGACCTCAACCTCATTTCATGGATCAGTGAACAAGGTTAAGTTTTGGTGGTCAAGTCCATATATCAGATACTATAAGCAATAGGGCTAGTCTATTTGGTGTATGGAAGGACTGGAAGGTGTACATGTCCAACTGGTAGGTGTCATCTGACCTTGACCTCATTTTCATGGTTCAGTGGTTATAGTTAAGTTTTTGTGTTTTGGTCTGTTTTTCTCATACTTTATGCAATAGGTCTACTATATTTGTTGTAAGGAATGATTGTGAGGTGTACATGTCTAGCGGGCAGATGTCATCTGACCTTGACCTCATTTTCATGGTTCAGTGGTCAAAGTTAAGTTTTTAAGTTTTGATCTTTTTATCTAATATTATATGCCAAAGGTCAACTATATTTGGTGTATGGAAATATATTATGATCTATATGTCAGTCCCGCAGGTTTTATTTGACCATGACCTCAATTGCACGGTTCATTGGACAGTGTTAAGTTTTTGTGTTTTGGTCTATTTTTCTTAAACTATAAGTAATAGGTCAACTATATTTGTTGTATGGAAGCATTGTTAGCTGTACATGTCTGCCTTGCATGGTTCATCTGACCTTGACCTCATTTTCATGGTTCATTGGTCTTTGTTTAACTATCTTGTTTAATGTTAAGTTTATGTGACAGTTGTAATAAGGCTTTATACTTAGGACTATCAACATAATATCAATGATTAGTAAAGAAGGCGAGACATTTCAGTGTGTGCACTCTTGTTTAAAAAGACTATAAAATGAAAGATGAATTTTATATCTTCCCTTCATATTATAGATCGATTGGAAAATTAACCAGAGTTATCTATTATTAATCACAGAGAGGGACTAGCAAGCTATTTTTAATTGTAGCTTATTTAAAGTTAAAACAATTTCCCACTATAAACGAATGTTACTTTATACAAATATAAGGACTTTGTTAACTATATCTACAAATTTTATTAGATATTATGATTTTTTTATTACCATAGATTAATATGCTACTATATACTAATAGTCATGATAGTATTGTGGTGCAATGGGTATCCTTTGCAGTGGCGGATCCAGCCATTTTAAAAAGGGGGGTTCCCAACCCAGGACAAAAGGGGGGTTCCAACTATGTGTCCCCATTCAAATGCATTGATCGGCCAAAAAAAAGGGGGGGTTTCAACCCCTGGAACCCCCCCTGGATCTGCCACTGCTTTGTAAGTTTAATCACAGTTCAAGTTTCATAATTTGTTCATAGTGTGTTCCTGAATATATCAATAGAAGTTGAAGTAAATTAGATTAAAAAAATTATGCTAATATAAATGTTTTTACAACAAACAAAAATAAAAGATTTGACATTTCTCTGAGGCATTTTTCCCCATATTTTAGAATAATATGTGTAATTTCTCTTTTTCATGTAACATGTGTAAAGCATTGACACAACCCTTATCTTAATTTTCTTTGATAATAGATAATTTAAACCTGGATTTTTTATTTTCATGAACATTTGATTTCATAGTTTTTCAAACATCTGCAGAAAATCTTATAGGAAATTTGTATCAAGATCAATGTGTGGTTATCAAGGAATAATAATGTTCTTAATAAATGCACATTTTCCTTTAATATACATGATATATAATATCTAAAATCCAGGTATAATAATCCTCAGTAACTGTATATTTTCCTTTATTTTATGATATCTTTATTTTTGTATGTCCACAGAAGTGCAGGGATGTCTCCAGTCGGTTCTAAACCATTTCCAATGCCACACACAGACCAAGAATTCAGGCGGCCATCGCCCTCCTTCCCTCAGTGGTGTAGTTCTCCTAGTCCGTCACAGATAAGTTCTACCCCTAGCGACCATATGTTATATTCAGGTCACCAAGGAACCAGGAAGTCAGGGGATTATGAAACCAGTACATTTCCCAGAAAAGTACAACAGCAACAACAGTCCAGCTGGATGTGGGTTCCTCCATCCAATCAGAGCATAGCTTCTACAGGTTCTGTTGAAGTTGGTGAGTCTCAGGTCCTATAGGAAAATAAGCATGCAATATATTCACAGTTTGAAAAGATAAAAAGTCAACCATAACAAGTTTCTTTTCAAGTAAATTTTTAAATTAATATTTTGTATGTGTAATTCATGCAATTATATGTACATAAAGATAAGAAGATTTGGTATGATAGACAACAGTTCTCAAGAGACCAAATTACACAGAAGTTAACAACTATAGGTCATAGTTCAGCCTTCAACAATGAATAAAATGCATGCAGCATAGTCTAGACACCTAAAAGTCCCCGAAATGACAAATGTAAAACAATTCAAACAAGAAAAATAACAGCCTGATTTATGTACAAAATAATGAACGAAAAACAAATATGATATATTTACTTCATTTCAGAGTTTCTAGGTTAAGATATCATTCAGTGTAAAATAAATTTTATCATACATTTACACACCTGAAGGGGAGCCTGGAGTCTGTTGGCTTTAACGCTTTTAAAAACACTATCACAAATTGATATAAAACTGTAAAATTAAGCTTTATGTCAGATAACTTTTGATATGATTATATTTTACAGTGTCAGCCAGAAGTAGCCCCGGATCTCCAATGTTAGAATCAGAAAATATTATTGACCCTGAACATGCAAGAGGAAGGTAGGTTTAGGTTGTTGATTTAAACATATTTCCTTCGTAAAGAGTGTCTATTTCTGACTTTACATGAGTTTGGAGGTTATTTGTTGCAACTGAATAGACCAATGGCATAACAATGTCAAAATTTGATGAAGACATTGTTTACATAGAAACATGAAATCAAATTCTTATGGAGACATTATTTTGATACATAACAACAAAAAAAACAAAAAAAATACTGATGGAGACATTATTTACATATCAGCACAAATTCATATTCTAATGAGATACTGTTAACTTAGTAACACAAAATCAAGTTCTTATGGAGACACTGTTACATATAGCAACACAATTGATTGATGTTCAGTTTCTATTGGTGGAAGAAGCTGGAGTGCCTTGAGAGAACCACTGAAAATCCTAGTTTAGAATGGAGACTAGCACACCAGCCACACGGAGGATTCTAAATCACAACCTCACAGTGGTGACTGGCTAGTGAAACAGTTGTTGAACTGCTAAGACCACTCAGCCACTTATGACCCTCTAATTCTAATGGAAACACTGCTTACATAGCAGAGACTAATTATTTTAGTTAAATTTACATGGTACATTGTAAGGCAATACAGGAAAATGACAGCGTATTATATACAAAGTGTTTTTATTTGTATGAAGATTTTATCGGAAATTTTTGATATCATGTTGGAACAACATTCTTATTTTAACAGTTAGGAAATGATAAAGTCTATTAAAGCTTTGTAAATGAAACATTTGCCATTTAATGAAATCTGTTGTACTAGATCTGTTAACTTAGTAATACTGTTAACTTAGTTAAATAATAAAACTACCCTTAACAAACTATGACATATTTTCAGACTTCATCCAGGCCAGACCAGAACAATATATATAGAACGAACCTCACAACCTGTAGGATTCCAGATAGAGACTGGACCTAAAGGAGGAACCTTTGTCTCCAGTGTAAATGAGAATAGTTTGGCAGCTAAAGCAGGACTTGTTATAGGGGATCAATTTTTAGAGGTCAGTTTACAAGGGAAAATATTTATGTCCAACAATCAGGAATGCATGGTCTGTCTATATTGTGTTTGAGTTCACATGGTAGGATATTAGCTAACAATATTATTACTATTTGAAATTTATTTTTCGTAGAAATTAAACAGGAATGGAGACAAATGCACAATATCTCAATTTTATTCATTTTGTAAAAAAATACCTTTATAATTATTATTTTTAATTTCTGGATTAAATTTTTGTTAATAAAGAATAAATTCTACACAAGAATCAGAACATTTACAGTAGCATACTTATTTTTATGCCCAACCTACGATAGTAGAGGGGTATTATGTTTTCTGGTTTGTTCATCCATCCTTCCATGCGCCCATCCTTCCATGCGTCTGTTCGTGTGTCTGTCTGTTGTCCCGCTTCAGGTTAAAAGTTTTTGGTCAAGGTAGTTTTTGATGAAGCTGAAGTCCAATCAACTTGAAACTTAGTACACATGTTCCCTATGGTATGATCTTTCTAATTTAAATGCCAAATTAGATTTTTTACCAAATTTCACGGTCCATTGAACATGGAAAATGATAGTGCGAGTTTGACATCCATGTACTTTGAACACATTCTTGTTTCATAAACTAATTAAAACCATTTTTACACATTTAGCACTTTTCAGATGGTGATTTATGTTTAAGACTTTCATAAAAGATCCAAGTTTGACACAATACATTTTTAGCTCACCTGGCCCGAAGGGCCAAGTGAGCTTTTCCCATCACTTGGCGTCCGTCGTCCGTCGTCCGTCGTCGTCGTCGTCGTCGTCCGTCGTCGTTAACTTTTACAAAAATCTTCTCCTCTGAAACTACTGGACCAAATTAAACCAAACTTGGCCACAATCATCATTGGGGTATCTAGTTTAAAAAATGTGTGGCGTGACCCGGCCAACCAACCAAGATGGCCTCCATGGCTAAAAATAGAACATAGGGGTTAAATGCAGTTTTTGGCTTATAACTCAAAAACCAAAGCATTTAGAGCAAATCTGACATGGGGTTAATTTGTTGATCAGGTCAAGATCTTTCTGTCTACAAATTTTCAGATGAATCCGACAACCCGTTGTTGGGTTGCTGCCCCTGAATTGGTAATTTTAGGGATTTTTTGCTGTTTTTGGTTATTATCTTGAATATTATTATAGATAGAGATAAACTGTAAACAGCAATAATGTTCAGCAAAGTTAGATTTACAAATAAGTCAACAGGACCAAAATGGTCAGTTGACCCCTTTAGGAGTTCTTGACCTTTATAGTCAATTTTTAACCATTTTTCGTAAATCTTAGAAATCTTTTACAAAAATCTTCTCCTCTGAAACTACTGGACCAAATTAATCCAAACTTGGCCACGATCATCTTTTGGGTATCTTGTTTAAAAAATGTGTGGCGTGACCCGGCCAACCAACCAAGATGGCCGCCATGGCTAAAAATAGAACATAGGGGTAAAATGCAGTTTTTGGCTTATAACTCAAAAACCAAAGCATTTAGAGCAAATCTGACAGGGTTAAAAGTGTTTATCAGGTCAAGATCTATCCGTCCTGAAATTTTCAGATGAATCGGACAACCCGTTGTTGGGTTGCTGCCCCTGAATTGGTATTTTTAAGGAAATTTTGCTGTTTTTGGTTATTATCTTGAATATTATTATAGATAGAGATAAACTGGAAACAGCAATAATGTTCAGCAAAGTAAGATCTACAAATACCTCACCATGAACGAAATGGTCAGTTGACCCCTTTAGGAGTTATTGCCCTTTATAGTAAAATTTTAACCATTTTTTCGTAAATCTTAGTAATCTTTTACAAAAATCTTCTCCTCTGAACCTACTGGGCCAAATTAAACCAAACTTGGCCACAATCATCAATGGGGGGTCTAGTTTAAAAATTTTTGGCGTGACCCGGCCAACCAACCAAGATGGCCGCCATGGCTAAAAATAGAACATAGGGGTAAAATGCAGTTTTTGGCTTATAACTCAAAAACCAAAGCATTTAGAGCAAATTTGACATGGGGTAAAATTGTTTATCAGGTGAAAATCTTTCTGCCCTCGAATTTTCAGATGAATCTGACAACCCGTTGTTGGGTTGCTGCCCCTGAATTGGTAATTTTAGGGAATTTTTGCTGTTTTTGGTTATTATCTTGAATATTATTATAGATAGAGATAAACTGTAAACAGCAATAATGTTCAGCAAAGTTAGATTTACAAATAAGTCAACATGACCAAAATGGTCAGTTGACCTCTTTAGGAGTTATTGACCTTTATAGTCAATTTTTAACCATTTTTAGCTCACCTGGCCCGAAGGGCCAAGTGAGCTTTTCTCATCACTTGGCGTCCGGCGTCCGTCGGCGTCCGTCGTCGTTAACTTTTACAAAAATCTTCTCCTCTGAAACTACTGGGCCAAATCAAACCAAACTTGGCCACAATCATCATTGGGGTATCTAGTTTAAAAAATGTGTGGCGTGACCCGGTCAACCAACCAAGATGGCCGCCACGGCTAAAAATAGAACATAGGGGTAAAATGCAGTTTTTGGCTTATAACTCAAAAACCAAAGCATTTAGAGCAAATCTGACATGGGGTAAAAATGTTTATCAGGTCAAGATCTATCTGCCCTGAAATTTTCAGATGAATCGGTCAATCGGTTGTTGGGTTGCTGCCCCTGAATTGGTAATTTTGAGGAAATTTTGCTGTTTTTGGTTATTATCTTGAATATTATTATAGATAGAGATAAACTGTAAACAGCAATAATGTTCAGCAAAGTAAGATCTACAAATAAGTCAACATGACCAAAATGGTCAGTTGACCCGTTTAGGAGTTATTGCCCTTTATAGTCAATTTTAACCATTTTTCATAAATTAAATTAATCTTTTACAAAAATCTTCTCCTCTGAAACTACTGGGCCAAATTAATCCAAACTTGGCCACAATCATCTTTGGGGTATCTAGTTTAAAAAATGTGTGGCGTGACCTGGTCAACCAACCAAGATGGCCGCCACCGCTAAAAATAGAACATAGGGGTAAAATGCAGTTTTTGGCTTATAACTCAAAAACCAAAGCATTTTGAGGAAATCTGACAGGGATAAAAATGTTTATCAGGTCAAGATCTATCTGCCCTGAAATTTTCAGATGAATCGGTCAATCGGTTGTTGGGTTGCTGCCCCTGAATTGGTAATTTTGAGGAAATTTTGCTGTTTTTGGTTATTATCTTGAATATTATTATAGATAGAGATAAATTGTAAACAGCAATAATGTTCAGCAAAGTAAGATCTACAAATAAGTCAACATGACCAAAATGGTCAGTTGACCCCTTTAGGAGTTATTGCCCTTTATAGTCAATCTTTAACCATTTTTCATAAATCTAAGTAATCTTTTACAAAATCTCCACTGAAACTACTAGGCCACAATCATCTTTGGGATATCTAGTTTGAAAAATGTGTCCGATGACCTGGCCATTCAACCAAGATGGCCCCCACGGCTAAAAATAGAACATAGGGGTAAAATGCAGTTTTTGGCATATAACTATGAATTCAAAGCATCTAGAGCAAATCTGACAAGAAGTTAAATTGTTAATCAAGTCAATATCTATCTGCCCTGAATTTTTCAGATGAATTGGACAACTGGTTGTTGGGTTGCTGCCCTCCAATTGGTAATTTTTAAAGAAATTTTGCCGTTTTTGGTTATCTTGAATACTATTATAGATAGCGATAAACTGTAAACAGCAATAATGTTCAGCAAAGTAAGATCTACAAATAAGTCAACATGACCTAAATGGTCAATTGACCCCTTAAGGAGTTATTGCCCTTTATAGTCAATTTTTAACAATTTTCATTAATTTGGTAAATATATGTAAATTTTTACCAAATATAGTTCTCTGTTACTAATGGGCAAAGTTCATTATAGATATAATTGTAAGAAGCAAAATCGTTCAGTAAAGTAAGAACTTCAAACACATCACCATCACCAAAATACAATTTTGTCATGAATCATTATTTGTGTCCTTTGTTTAATATGCACATAGACCAAGGTGAGCGACACAGGCTCTTTAGAGCCTCTAGTTTTGTAATTACCATTTGTGAAATCAGAAATAAAATATACACACATATAAGTTATATAATGTTTGGTTTATAATTTCCATTTCGTAATAATGCAGAAGAAAAAAACAATTTAGTTCTTTATATGTAAAAATAGAAAAAGCATATATGTATAAATGAAGCAGTGAAAAAAGAAAAAAAAAGGAAAATTGATATAAAAATATATCTTTATTTGCAGATTTGTGGAATAAATATGAGAACAGCATCTCAGGAAATGGCATCACAAATATTGAAGCAGGTGGGGAATTCTCTCAGTCTGCTTGTACAACATAATCCTGATGGTAAGTGTATCAACTGATATAGATCAAGGTATGGTTAGGAAACATGCTATGTGGCAAAATTGTTGTTCCAAAATATTGGCGTATTTGCTCCAATTTATATTTGGGAACAGTCTGTGTACTATAGTTCTGTATTTTAAAAGATTAACAAACACTAGCTGCCAGCATTCATTAGTGTTCACTGGGTACTTTAATAGAACGCTAATAAATGGGATCTATGTTGAGTAGATAACCACAACACACAACTTCTGCAAATCTTAATTCTGTCATGATAACTAAAAACAAATTTTCAATTCGTTTAGTTCAAAATAGTTTCTTATAATTGGATTGTTTTGATGGCTTTACCTTCAATTGATATAACCTTAAAAGTTAAATTAGGCCTGTCACAAAAATGAATATGCGTTATAGAAAAATATAGCAATAATAAGTTAAGAAAAAAGTAAAATCACAAAAATACTGAACTCAGAGAAAAATCAATTCGGAAAGTCCATAAACACATGGCAAAATCAAATAACAAAACGCAACAAAAATGAATGGACAAAAACTGTCATATTCCTGACTTGGTACAGGCATTTTCAAATGTAGAAAATGGTGGATTGAACCTGGTTTTATAGCTAGCTAAACCTCTCACTTGTATGACAGTCGTATTCCATTACATTGTCACCGACAGTCGTATTCCATTACATTGTCACCGATGCTTGAACAAAACAAACAGACACAATAGTTAAAAATGTCAAAAATAGGGGTACAGGAGTCAACATTGTGTTATCATATTAATCACTATGAAAACAACAAATGTAATGAAGAAGCACACATCAGGACTACATTTTACAATCAAATTTACAGTTTTATGTACAGATTTTGTAACACACTTATTTTCCATTACAGAATATTACAGTAAAACTGGTGATTCATCTGGAGAAGACAGTGCTAATAATTCTCCTAAAAATTCTCCTGGTCTCGGCACATTTAAACGTAACCATAACGGTACAGGTTCTAGTGGCAGAAATAAAACTCCAAGAGCTTCTATTGTCGAGTAAGTATTTTGATACTTCATAATTTATATATTTAACTCAGATTACACTCCAAATTTGTTCAGGCAACAATTTTTTTTGTTGAAGTAAAATGTTTTCGTAGTATCAATTAACTTATTTGAAATGAAGTTATAAATGTTCTTGTTCAGAAGGGTTTTCCTTGTCAGAATACCAAGGAACCTAAACTAAATGTTTAAACTATTCAAATGGTGAAAAAATTCAGTCAGAAAATATGTTAGTATGTAGCTGTAAATTCAGAAACTATTGTAATGTTTTTATTGTTGCAAAAAATGCCACAGGGTTAACATCTCAATAATTAAAATTGATTTTTTGAAATGTTATAAATAAACTAGACATGATTTTTCTCAATATTGCAAAAATTAAAAACACGTTTTAGTCTAAAGTGACAAAATCGCAGTAATAAATGCATGCAATAATTTCTGAATTTACAGTAGTTCAATTAAATAATTCTTAACATCCAATTTACAAATTGTATAACCATATTTGGCCAACTGATATTATGAAAGTGACTGTGTTGTATTATTTTAACCTCTTCTTATCATATCTATGCAAGTTTACTAATGATATAAGTCATTGTTTTCTTTTGTCTTTTCCCAGTGCCAGTGATACAGCATGTGAGGCAGCCAGAGTGTTGTCATTTAAGAAAAGTTCTCCCAACCTTAGTCTTGGCATCAGTACTATTGGTGGCAATGCTGTAGGAATATTTGTCCATGAGGTTCAACCACAAAGTTTTGCTTTCGGCCATGATGGTCTTCATTGCTGTGATCAAATTTTAGAAGTGAGTATTTTGACAATTTTATATAAACTTTTCTTCATTTTAAAATAGATATTACCTTGCTTTGCAAATTATTATTTTGTAGGCAATTTATCATTTTACAGATATTTACAGTCTGTGATTTAGAATTAGTCAGAAATCTTCTTTAGAGATTCTCATGCAAACTTATCACATAAAGAGGAAGCATTTGATAACAGTAAAATTATGACAATTACTAGTCACTTGCTCTACAAAAGAACTATTCATATTTATAATCTTGATTTGCATATATACAATGTATCTATACAAATACAAAACTTTGTAGTACAATCTTCATTTCACAATTCACAGGTCACTCTTTATAATGTTTATAAAATAAAAATGCTAGAAACAGATTTATATTACAATAAATTAATGGTAAGCAAAAAGTTTAAACCTTTTTATACCAGAATAATTTCATCTTAAGGATGTTAAAATAAAAAAAATGAATGCTTTATTTTTCAGTATAATGGAGTTGACTTCCGGAAGCTGACAGCTGAAGAAGCCTCTTTAGAACTGACCAAACCATGTCCTTCTGTTAGAATGCTTGTACAATATAATCCTGCCAGTAAGTTACCCAACTGTCAACTTTTCTGAACGAAGTGGGAACTCTATAAACTTGACACCTGTTGGAGTATTTGGTTTTAACCGAAAAAGTCACAAAAGAATACTTTTAACTCTACTAGGACTAATTTTACATCAAATTATGGTTTGTTTTAACACACAATGATATGTCCAGATAAGATTTACCTAATCTCATGAAGGTTTTACATTATGGATGGGAATAGCTGCTTTGCCTTCATTAAGCTTCTACCTCTTCTCCTAGGGGCTCAGTTTCTCTATCCATATGAATCAATATATATTTTTTTTAATTATTGAGATCCTACACCCAACACTCAAAACTATATGAATTTATATTTCTTTTGACAACTTACATTGACTGCAGCATAACCTCCTCCTCCCTAAGGAATAATCCACATTGTCACATCCCTTTTGAATTCAATACACTAGTATACATAAAATTTCTTAGTTTGGGAGTCTATAATCTCAAGCTAATAATTATATCATGTTTTTTATTCTTCTTACAGGATATAAGAAGGTTTACAATCAACCAGGAGACCATTTTTATGTAAGAGTCCATTTTGATCACACAGCTGATAATCACGGAGAATTGAGCTTCAAGAAAAATGACATTTTATTGGTTGAAAGTACAATCCATGATGGCAAGCTAGGTCATTGGTTTGCATGGCTGGTGGATGATGAGGGCAGAAAAACACAGAAATGTGGTACCATTCCAAGTAAAGAAAGGTAAAGAATATAAGTTATTTATCCATATTCCTGCATTCCATGCAAATTTCTAGATTTATCATCATTAGAGCAAAAAGATTTGAAAAGAAAAAAATTTATTAGGACAAAATGAGCTTTATATTTAGAGAAATTTAGTAGTAGACTAATAATTTGTATGCTAATGGCAACAGAGTTACAGAGGGTGTATTGTTTTTGGCTGATTGTCATCAATTTGTTGTTGCAAGCATTTTTTTTCATCACAACCTCTTCAAATTAGTATGGGTGCACTCAACTCCTATCTTAATTGACTAGAATTGTCAGTTTTATTATTGAAGGGTTAGTGATTTTCTCTGGGCACTCCGGCTTCCACCACCAATTAAAACTGGCAATTGCCAAATACCCCAAATGCGGTGCTTAAAAGTGGCATAAAAACACAGAAAATCAAATCAAATCAAATTTGTTTGAAGATTTCAAGTCTTCAATTCCTTGAAAGAGTTTGATAATCAGAAAAATCTGAAATGGGGGTACCATGAAGAATAAACCTGTGAAAAAAAATTATTTTATCCTGCAAATGTATTTTACAAATCAAAAATGATAAATACCTTTCATTCATTTACAGGTTAGAAGATGATTTTAATTTAAAAAGAAGCCAGTCAGAGAATGAATTTGAAGACCTGAAAGGTTCCAGACGAGGGTCAGGAAATGTGAGGCGAAGCTTTCTTCAAAGACGAAAACATAAAAGAAACAATTCCAAAGATAGCAGAGAATTCAACTCTTTTTCTGATGCCTCTTTAAATAGTGATTCAGTCCCACAGTTAGATGGTAGGTTTACTAATACATGTTTTGTATTTCAAATTTTGTCTTATTCATCTAATTTTTTGATTTCATACATATTTCTATATTATGAGCAAGTTTTAAATAGATCTCAAAAACTTTTTTTTAGGGCGAAAGAAAAGACAGACCATAATATCCCTTCTCTTTTGTTTAGCAATTCCTGCTAAAAAAACAAGGGGCTTCAGATTTGAAAATGAGTCGGCATATAGCAAAGAGAGAAAAAACTATGAGTAGGAGTTACATTAAAAAAAGTCAAATCTTCTTACCTACAGAGGTATTCATTTGCAAATTTAGTAGATTCATATCATAAAAATGTATATTTTGTTCCTTTTGGTTTATCTGTTATAAAAGTATCATATGTTTTTTGATAATCTTCTTACATATGTCTATTTGTTTCTTTTCAGATATTTCTGTATGCACATATACCAAAATAGAAAGAATGGAATGTAAGTACTATAGGAAAAAAAATGTTTGGACTTTCTTATTGTCTTTGAAAGAAGTAAATGGATGAAGAACTAGAACTATTTGTTTTGATACATGATGTACATGTTCATTATAACTTATCTACAAAATGCGGTATGATTTTGTTGAAGGAAGTTTAAATTAAATTTTTGAAGATGAGGAAATTAATCAAATGCTCCATCTATTTAAGTGCTATTTTATTACCAATGGGGACATTTCTTATGATATCGTTCCTAATGAAGCACATATTGTGATGTTTGTCATGTTGAATCTTTAGAAAATGCTACCAATTGTTTGGTTTGATGACCAAAAGAATCATTTGAAGACATTTAGATATTGCAGAGTTTTTGGTCTTGTTAAAAATTCTTTTATAAAGCAACAGATTATTAAAAGTAGAGGATAAACATGTCATGCACTGGTAGGATAACTGTTTATTTTTAAAACAAAAGAAAGATATATTTTTGAACGGTACTACATATTAAGTAGATATTGAATTAAAAAATGTATCCTTCCATAGCAGTGACCATTTGCATTTTATATTCATATGCATTGTATAATTTATTGTAACAACACTTAATTTGTACATTTATATTTTTTAGGTAAAAAGATACGGCCTGTGATTTTATTAGCTCCATTGTCTGATCCTTTAATTAAAAAACTAGTCTCAGAATCTCCTGACATATATTTAGCTTGTCAACCTGGTAGGTACATTACATCTGTTGATTTCATACAAACATAAATTTTTGGTAAATTTTATCAATATATATTTCCAAATATAAATTTAATGAAAATTATCTTCTGCAATTGAGAAATGATATAAACAAGCATTCTTGTATTTATGCAGACTCATTGTGGTTTGAAATTTATCAAATTTTATTATGATTTACATAAAGAAACAAGGAAATGGGGCACTGATCGGATCCATCAATAAGAAAAACCCATACCATTTAATCAGCTATAAAAAGCCCCGACATAAAACATGTGAAGCAATTCAAACAAGATTACCTTCAGCCTAGTTTATTACAAAAAAATACAAAAAAAATGTATGACAGACAGGAATAAACTAAGTCCTCTGAACTACAGGCTCCTGACTTATCACAGAAATATTCTTAAAAGTTATAAAACTAGTACAGTTTAAACACAATAAAGCAGTACAGATCTTTACTTTTGCTGTAGAATTTATTATTTTTAATAAAAAAGACTTTTTAAGCTTACTTTTTAACTTTTTAACCAATACCTGTGTTCTCAAATAGAAATCAAACATTTGTTTTCTTCTAGCTCTGATGCAAGCCTCTGTTCAAGTAATGGAACAAGGACTAGCAGACGGTACCTATATTGACTATTGGCAGGAAGATGATCATTTTGTGTGTATTCGAGTCACAAGTATTCATGAAATCAGCGACAAGGTACAAAACTATATGTATGATGGAAAAACAGTCAGTATGCTGACATCTTACATCTTAAAGACTGTGATTAAGCAGTACTTATTTTGATATATTAATTATACCCCCGCTTTAAAAAAGGGGGGTATACTGTTTTACCTCTGTCTGTCCTTCCGTCAGTCCGTCAGTCTGTCAGTCCGTCAGTCTGTCAGTCAGTCCAACCGTCCCATGAATATTTTTCGTCGCATTTTTCTCAGGAACTACAATACAAGGATTTCTGAAATTTGGTTTCAGGGTTTATATAAGTCAGCTATACCGTGTGATGCGTTTTCAGATTGATCACTCGACAACTTCCTGTTTACCGAACACTTGTATGATTTTACACATGATAGCCAAGTTGAAAATGTTCGTCACATTTTTCTCAGGAACTACAATACAAGGATTTCTGAAATTTGGTTTCAGGATTTATATAAGTCAGCTATACCGTGTGATGCCTTTTCAGATTCATCACTCAACAACTTCCTGTTTACCGAACACTTGCATATTTTTACACTATTAATATTATCCACTCGCAGTTTCACTTGTTATCAATGGGTTAAAAAAAAAAAATATTTATTTGCTTAATTTTCAACAAACTCAGTTTGCAACCATTCAATCTGCTGTTAATAATGAATACGTTTTGTATAGTGTTAATTTATCTTTTGAATGTATGTAATAATTGGACTCACTTATATTTTTACTTTATTTGTACTGTTTTATTCTTGGTATGTATCCTGATTAAATTGTCTGAGATTTTGTTGATATGGAATTTCATAAGCAGATTTTGTATTTTCTTTGTAAATTATTAGTGGAATAGTATTTAAAAATGATTTTGACATTAATTTATCTAATTTTCAATATTTGAGTGTAAGAGAACCTCTCTTTTGTTTCAGGGCATGCATAGCCTACTAAATGGAAGTCCATCATCTATAGAAAGACTTCACAGGCAACATATATATCCTATTGTAATATTTGCAAGACACAAATCTGTCAAACAGTTAAGGTATGTTATTTTGTAAAAGAAAATCTAGAATGACATTTGAAATCCTTCAAACCTGTATACATACTGTAAGTTATTTATTTTTGCAGAATTAAATTTTTGTGATGAGATATTTTCACTATTTTATAGTAATAGCAAAATGAACTCCTCATGAAAATTTTCTTCTTAACATAATTTGGAGTATACATAGATTTAGGAATTTTATAAACTGATTGAGAAGGGGTGTTCAATTGGAACTTTTATGATCAAGTAGCTGAAAACCACTGTTTCATTTTGTAACTGTAGAATCTTATTTGTATTGTTATATTGAAACTTAGTTTATTTTGCTATAAAAGTGCTGTATCTTCTTTATAAGAAATAAGATTTGATATGAGTGCCAATGGAACATTTCTTCATCAACGTCACAATTATACAAAGTTGACAACTATATGTTAAAGTACCATCCTTCAATTCAGTGAATTGACTAACACCGAACAGCAAAGCTATAACTTTTAGTCTGTAAATAAAGCAAAGCATTGAAGAACTTTACAACATTACATGATATCAACTATAATGGCAATAATTTTATTCTTCTTGAAATGAATTGTAATATTTTCGGAGTGAAACAATGAACATTTTTTTTCAATTACAGGGAATTACGTGATCCACAGTTTTTACCAGAAAGGTTAAATGCTAAAGCTGCCAAAGATATATTTGAAAAATTCCAGAAATTTGAAAAAGACTATAACCACCAATTTTCGGGTAAGGACTTACAAAATGTCATTGATTATTCAAGAAAGGAGATGTGGATTAAACGTCAAATGAGACAACAACCCAACATCAACAATAACTAAATGAGGACAACATTTGATCTTCTGAGGTCTATACAATATGTCAAGCTCTAATCTTCCCCAGTCTATAAAGTTTGAATAAATTTAACATATAAAAAAGACTACCAATTTGTGTTTGAATTCAGTATATAAAAGGAAAACAACAATTGAGGAAGGATTAAAAAAAGGCTCAATTTTTGCCCCAGAATTCAAATATCACATAGTTAATTTGGTCTATGATTCTATGCAAAACCGTGAAAACAAATATTCATGAAAATACAATTTTGCCGTAATCCACAAAATATGTTCCCTCACAATGATAAGCTATTTTACTAACTATAAAAAACGGCTAAATTTGATGAAGAATACAAATGAAATTAACAACAACACTCTTGTACAGATCTTTATTTACGGAATAAATAGATAAGATCTTTAATTTTCAAAATATACCAATTTATATCAATATTTTTTCTATTTCAGCTGTCATTCAAGGTGGCAACATTGCAGAGATGCATCAACAGATTAAAACAGTGATATCGTCAGAGCAAAAAAAGGGCATTTGGGTCCCTTCAGTGTTGTGATAAACCACAGTGTATTTTAAGTGTTGTGATACTAAAACTATATCATGTGACCATCGTTCAAAGTGGTACAAATTTTCTGTGTTGTGATGTCAACATTTGACAATAGGACACTGCATTTTTTCATTATTTGTTTTCATATTTTCATGAAACTTTATTTTAGTATTTGGAAGAAAGGGAGAGCTACAAATGATTTTAGTGCTTTATATATTACTTTTGTTTTTTATTTTTCTTTAAAGGAGTATGTTATAAGGATCTTTCTTTACCAGTCCTTTTATAAGGGGAAAAAGATGTTTTACTAAGGGAGACAATTTGTAATGTTATTAGATTATCTCCCTTGATGAGCTTTGGTTAAACAATGAAGGCATTTTAAAAATAGTCACACAAGTGCTTTATTGCATGTATATATTATCTAGTCAAATGAGATCTCTATGTGTCCAGATTGACACAGAACTGCATACAGCCTGTCTCGGAGGAAAGATTTCAAGAGGTTATTTTTATCTACAAATGAGTTTTTTATGTCATTTTTAGAAGATGTGACTGGTCGTTATGAATTATTATTTCTTATGATCTTTGACAGTTGAATAAAATCCATATAAATATGCTATCAAATGAAATATTTTACATGCTCAAATATTGAACGTTACCAAAAAAATAAATTATCCCTGATACAGCAAAAAAACATGTCTGTTTTGTGATCTTAGAAACAAGGGTGATATTGGAAATGAAATTTATTAAAAATATTTCCATTATTAGTATGTAATACATTATGGATTACAAATGTTTTGTAGGGGATTCAGATACTTTTCAAAATTTTGATACATTTTTGAATTTTTTTCTCAATTTTTTTTTATATTGTCAAGCACTTTATACAAGCCTTCGGCAGAGCTCCTTAGTTTCTTAAGGCTTTTGCATTATTTTTTCTACAGATAGATATATAAAATCAGATACTTGTATACATTTATATTAAATGGAAGTGTATTCTGTGATATTGATTAGAACTTTTAAATGTTATATGTTTGTGGTTACCGTGGTAACATGTGCCTGTCATGAATTAGCAGTAATTTTATTGTAAACAGTAATTTTATTCTTAAGAGTTGGAAAGAAGTTGAAAAACTATTCGATTTCAGTTGTAGTAATTAGATGTTTTGTTTTTTTTGAGTTTTTACTTTTAAGTTTTTACTAAAACCATTAGTTTTAATAACATTAGATCTTGCGTTTTAAATCATGTATATTCTTTTTATTTGCTTAGTCAGCTGTGGTTGAGGGGAGATTAAAAAGAATACATTTAAACAAAGTTCGAAATTTTAATAAGGGTAAATAAAAACAATGTTTGGTAAATTTCATGAATAATAATTAGCCTTTAGATACCATAAACTCCAGATGTACCGATTATATACATTGAAGACAACTTAAGGGTTTTAAGCAGATAACTCGAAAGGAGAAAACACTGGTAACAAGGAAACAGTATAATTTTGATAAGCATTGAATATCCATGAAGTGTTCTTAAACTAATAAAAAAATACTACCAAGAAACTTTTTAAGCTTTTGAATTGTAATACTTTCTAAGCCTTGAAATTGTTACTTCCTATTTATTTAAATTACATTGCTGATATAACTTTTGTTTACAAGATTTTGATATTATTTTGTATTTCTTGAAATTAAAAATATTCAAAATAATCGTAAAGAGATGAGTTAAAAATATAATAAAACACTAACAAAACCAAGTTTTTGTTCGGGAATCAGCGAAGAGTGTCTTAAAAATTCATTTAAGAGAAGGTAAAGATATATCTGTTATTTTTTTCACTTTGAAATATTAAAATTTTCATTTTTACTTCTGTGTCATGGTTTTACAAATAAAGGAATACTGCTTCATAACTGCTGTCAGATTTAGTAGAAAAAATTCATTGTGTGAAATATTTTAGAATTTTAAATTTCTTGGATTTGAAAAAATGATTATATGTATGAATGTTTCTGATTTCTACAAAGTTTTAAATACAGATTTTTTTTTGTATGCTTGCTTTTTTAGTAAAAAAAAAACATGGCTGTAGAATTTTGTCAAGGGTGATTGTGAGATGGGTGTTGGTATGCATGTCTACTATTGTGTTTACACCATCAATCATAGACATGGAAAAATAAATGGTTTAAAATATAACAACGTTTGTTTATTGTATGGTTGCACAAATCAGTAAGGAGAAGGTTCACAAAGGGTTAAAATTGGCCCTGAATTTTTTATGTTTTTTTAAATTGGGCCAAAAAATTACAAATTTCACATAGAAATACTTGTGATAATACTACTAAGACAAAAATATTTTTTCTGGCACTTTCCTTTACTATTTATGGAGCAATGACCCCTTAAATGAGCATAATTTGTATTAAAAGGTCAATTTTGGTACTTTTTGTCCATAATTTCAATTGTTTTTGCCATAATTAACCTTGGCCTCCATCTACGATCCAAAAAGTTTTTATATTGATGAAATCTATATCAAAATTGGAATCTTTTGGTTACAACATATTTTGGATCGTAAGTGGCGGCCAATGTGTTTCAAAAGCTTTTAGGTCTGAAAAATGCACAAAATCAAAATGTCAAAAATGGGCTTACTTTTGGCGAATATCTTGTACTCTTATGAAAAGAACTGATATATTTAGCATTTATACTTTTGAAATAGACCCATTTACGAACCAAATTGAAACCTTTTTGGTGTTTTATGATAAAGTTGATATTTTAGGCCATTTTGTGCCATTAGTGAACCTTGTCCTTTCTCTTCCTCATAGATAATCTTACATTTAAAGAATTATAAACACTAAAAGAACCATTTACAGTATGTAAGATTTTCTATAGCATATCTGGGAATCTTAAACATTGATTCATTGAAAAAAGAGGAGACATAAAACAATCTTCAAAAAAAGAATGTGCAATACAAATCCTACTGATATTTATGTATTGATCTCAGGTGCTAAGGAACAGTAAGCATATTCTGTGCCATAAGTGACACCAATATGTTACTGGTAGAAAGTAAAAAAAAGTAATCGGTCACACTAAAAAAATGTATTACCAGATATTAAAATTGTTCATTCATCATTCCTAAGAAGTTAATTGTCTTTTTATACACCCGTTTACGGGGCGTATTATGGTATAAAGATGTCCGTCTGTCAGTTGTCAACATGTCAGTTGTTAACTCAAAAATTATGGTATAAAGATGTCCGTCTGTCAGTTGTCAACATGTCAGTTGTTAACTCAAAAACCCATTAACTCATATACATAAAACTTTTGTGAATTGATTATATCTATTGACATGAGCTCCCTTTAGATTTTTTTCAATTTTATTTATTTTTTCAAGTTATGAGGTTTTATTGATTAGAATAAGGGAAATTTTCAAGTTTTCAGACAATAACTCAAAAATTACTACTAATTTGCAAGAAATTTTGTTGAATTGTTTAAGGTAGCACAATACAAAGATTTTATAATTCCAATCACCAACCTTTGAAATGCTGTTACTTTCTTGTGACTGCATATAAATAAATAAAAGAGGTATATATAGATAGATAAAATATTAATCATTTAAATGAATGCAATATTTTTGTTATGTAATCATTATGTAATCAATTATTATGCAATTAATGGCAAAATCTTGGTCAGTTCACTTGAATGAATTTAGCTCTGATATCTCTATAACTAAACAAGAAATTTTAACGTTATCTTAATCAACATAGCAGGAGCTACAAAAGGGTGTCTCAAATTACCGCTATTGTTTTCCATTCCCTCATAAATCTGTAATTAGTGTTAACATCCTTACCACATAAAAGTAAAGATTGTTTGATTAGGTGTAAAATTTGATCTATACCATCTATCCAAAATCTGAGACACGCTTTTGTAGATAATGGTTCTAGGAACAACATATTATAAAATCAACCCTCTCAGAGTATCTATGAAGAAGCTGATTTCAATTGAAAGTGGAAATTTCTTGTATTTTTTTTCTTCAAAACAGTTAAAATTATAATTAATTACATAACTGTTGTATAATACTAACATTCCATTAATTTGAAAGAGTAATCTGTTAGTTATCCATAAATACCACTTTTATAAATTTCCAAGCATTATTAAGAAAGTTACAGCATTTTAAAACTGGGGAATTGAAGGTATAAAATCTTTGTATTTTGTAGTGTGCTTCCTTAAATCTATTGACATGAGCTCCCTTTTGATATCTATAAAATTTAGATCTTACATTAATTAGTTAATGGGTTTTCTTCATTAAAATATGGGGATTTTCCAGTTTTAGGACAATAACTGGAAAATGCTTTCAGCAGGTCTCATGAATCTTTGGAGAACAGTTTATATCTCTTGACGTAAGCTCCCTTTCTATTTTTATAAATTGAAGATATTAGATGTCCAAGTAATGTGGTTATATTCATTTAAAAAGGGTAGACTTTTTTTTGAGTTTTTGGACAAGAACTCGAAAATGCTTTCAGCAGTTCTCAGGAAACTTTGGAGAACAGTTTATATCTCTTGACATAAGCTCCCTTTCTATTTTTATAAATCTAAGATATGAGGTTTCCAAGTAATGTGGTTTCATTCGCTTAAAACGGGGTGACTTTTTGAGTTTTTGGACAATAACTCTAAAATGCTTTCAGCAGTTCTCATGAAACTTTGGTGGATTGTTTATATCTATCGACATAAGCTCCCTTTTGATTCTTTATAAATTTCTTATATGACATTAAGAAATTATTTAACTTTATTCTTTGAAAACCAGACAGGCGTATCATGTGCTCATTGGCGCAGCTGTTAATTCTCAGATTCCTTAAGTAATTTCTTAGATACACTTGGAACATTGAATAATTGTAACAGGAATATTTATGTCTCGCATGTATCAATTGACTGAACTCATTTTGATGGTCGATGTTGAGTTTTATTGGTTTGTAGATATAAGAAGATTTGGTATGAGTGCCAATGAGACACAACTCCATCCAAGTCACAGTTTGTAAAAGTAAACCATTATATGTCAGAGTACGGTCTTCAACACAGAGCCATGGCTCAAACCGAACAGCAAGCTATAAAGGGCCTAAAATATCTAATGTAAAACCATTCAAACGGGAAAACCAACGGTCTAATCTATATAAAAAACGAGAAACACTTATAAACCACATAACATATAACATTTACTGAACATCAGATTCTTGACTTGGGACAGGTGCAAACAATTGCAGCAGGTTTAAACATTTTAATAGGCACCAACCTTCACCCTTATCTAAAAAATAGTGTAACAACACAACATAGAAAGACACACTACAAAATATCAATTGAAATAGCTCAACTCGATCAAAAGACATACTAACAAATGAACATACACTGAACGAATAAATTTGATCTACGGTATGATACAATGTAAATACAAAATAAAAAAATAAGGGGTGAATAAATAAAGGGAACAGTAGTGAAATGTTAAACAATTTAAAAAAAACCAAAAAAACCACCAATAACCATGAACAAGAAACTGCCATATACAATAATATACACAGGTCAATGAAAATAATTTGTTTGATCTGTTTCTTCAATACTATTGGCAAAAGATCAACTACTTGTGTCGTATCAGGCTGCGCTCGGCTAAGCATTTTATTTTCATACATAGAATGTTTGTAAGGTGTCTGTATGGCAAGGTTTATCTGACCTTGACCCAATCGTCACAGATAATGTCAAGTTTATGTGATACTTGTTGTGAAACCTTTATAAAACATTCAAGATAAGACCAATCATGGTCAATAAAGCAGGCAACACATTTCAGAGTGTGCCCTCTTGTGGTTCTTGGTATTATCAAACATGAAAGGCTTTAGTGTATTCATGAAACTTTTATAATTCTTTATAATTTAACTATAGGTCCACCTATTAAAAAGAAAAGTTTTTCCATATAAATTTGGTAAAAAAAAATTAATTTACGAATGTTTGCATTATTGAATAAGGAATTAATCTTGATTGATTCCAGAATCTATTGGCCATCAGAGTCGAGGTCGATTACCAGTCATAAAAATATTTAGACTAAAGATAACAAATGTCAGATATAAGCTGTAAAAAAGACCAGTCCAGATAATTCAAACTTTTTTTATTCCGCATGTTTATATAATTGCAAGGTAACTTATATTTGATGACAAGTCTAGATTTATATATTGAAACTGCATTATAAAATCATAGCGTATCTGTTTTTTTTTTTATGTATATTGCTTATATCTCAATGACATGAATGTACACCCACATCGTATTGCTTCATTTCTCTTCTCCAAAGAAACTTCAAGTTACTGTTGTATCTTGAATAGTCTTGCAGTTTATTCCATCTTGAACAATCTTATTCCAGCTTGTACTTTACTGTAATCGTCAATCTTTCAGTGCTTTCTAGTTCATCTTTTCTTCTAAGTTTGGCACTTGGCCTCGGTCGACATTACTGCTGAACTTTTTTTGGTCAGCACACCATATGACTATCTTTTTATCCAAGACATAAAGTCATTATTACTGAAGTTCTAACAATTCATCATGACCAATTTCTTCGTTTGTCCCATCATCATAATGTAAGGTGTGTCTGATTACCTGCAATTTCAAAATTTGGGTTAAGGACCACCAGAGGCTTCAAATATAATAATTAGTCTATTGATACGATAAGTAAACCTAAAATTGAGAATGGCAATGGGGAATATGTCAAAGAAACAACAACCCGACCAAAGAGCAGACAACAGCCTTAGGCCACCAATGGGTCTTCAACGCAGCGAGAAAATCCCGAACCCTCAGATGGTTCTTTGCTGGCCCCTAAATAAAATTGTGTACTAGTTAAGTGAAAATGGACGTCACACTTAACTCCCCAAAATATAAATGAACTAAAGTTAAAAAAACCATACAAGACTAACAAAGGTCAGAGGCTACTGAATCGGGACAGGCGCAAAAATGCAGCGGCGTTAAACATGTTTGTGAGATCTCAACCCTCCCCCTATACCTTTAGTCAAAGTAGAATAAAGAAACACATAGCAATATACACAGTAAAACTCAGTTAAAAGAAGTCCAAGTCCGATGTCAGTATAGGAATCAAAAGAAACTTTGCAAAATGACAATGATACATAAATTAACAAAGGAATACTAGCAGTTACTGACATGCCAGATCTCGACCTGAGTTACACTGACTGAAAGATTATGTTAGGGGTTTAGTATCATACCATCATAAAATATATGAGAAGAACATAACCCATATCATGGCAACAACTGGTTTTAGAATAAATGTGTTTATTTTCGATGCAAAGTCAAGACCTTATGAGTGAATCAATATTAATACCAAAATATGCAGTCCTTAATGACTTGACAACAGTATCGTAACTAAATCTTTCCAAAGTGGTATATTTAATGGTTTGGTTAGCTTTTGAGGTGAATGCCGACATTTTTGTGCTTTGTAAAGAATATTACCATAACATATTGGATGTGAAATATATGACAAGGTTTCTGATTAAATCAAAAGTATACCTAAAACTAATCGGATGTCTATTAATACCACTGTAGTAATGGATTATAAAGCACCGTACCATCCAGATTTCATAACTCTGCTGACTTAATGAGAAGGTATGGTTAAATTCATTTGTTGATATGGGAAACGCCTAGTTAAAACATAACACGGATCAGAAATTAAAATAGCAGGTGCATCATCCGTAGCTTTGTTTTGTGTGAAAGAATCTGTACAAGTTTGATTGTATATTATCAAGCGATTTGATTTTTAAGAGATTTGTGACTGACAAAGTAATACTTTGGCGGCAACAATGTTTGACAGTAGAAGTGTTCCATTTGTTTAGTTAGAGTGGCTGTCAACGCTGTCCGGATACACAGTTGAATAGTCTCTATATACACGTTTTATCACATCATTCAGATAATCCACATTAATTTCGAATTCAGTTAAAGCATTCAAATAAAGAATAATATTGTTTTTAATTACATACCCTTCTTTTTCGTGTAAACAGAAGTGATTTGGTCAAAGTCGATGTAAACCAAGGAACCTGGCAAACGTCAGCCAGCGCTTTGGACGTCATATCAGTAACTTTTGATAATATTTCTGTAAGCTTTGTGGTAAATCCTTCTCTGCACAGAAGTTCAGATAAAATCATTATATAAATGGAACCATTACGACCATTCCTGTATGCAACATAATCTAAAAACCAATGAATATATTTCAAATTTCAAATTTATTATTGTATAAAAATAAAATAATATTAACCCACATCAGTCTATAAATTAATTTCAAATATCCCAAGTTATTCATATTATTTTTAATACATTTGTAGTAAAATTTGTTGAAATTAACCACTCTAGGTGGGAAATTGAAAGGCAACAGTAGTATACCTGTGTTCAAAAGTAATATCAAATAAGATATGTACAATTGTACAAATTTAAATTGTATTTTGACTTAAAAAGTACTCGTACAAATTACAATTTGTACATAATTTTACTAAAACTCATAAGTCACACTTCGGTGTTGACATGAATAACAATATTGTGGTCATTTTTATAAATTTCCTGTTAACAAAAGTTTGAATTTACCGAAAAACTAAGGATTTTCTTATCCCAGGCATAGATAGACTCCTGTTACCATTGATAACTATTTACACCACTGGGTCGATGCCACTTTTTGTGGACGTTTCGTCCCCGAGGGTATCACCAACCCAGTAGTCAACACTTCGGTGTTTACATAAATATCAATAATGTGATCATTTTCATAAATTTCCTGTTTACAAAACTTTGAATTTTACCGAAAAACTAAGGATTTTCTTATCCCAAGCATATATTACCTTAGCCGTATTCAGCAAAACTTTTTGGAATTTTGGAACCTCCATGCTCTTCAACTTTGTACTTGTCTTGGCTTTATCAATAGTTTGATATGAGCGTCACTGATGAGTCTTATGTAGACGAAACGCGAGTCTGGCATACGAAATTTTACTCCTGGTACCTTTGATAACTAATTATAACTTGTACACTAATTTATCGTATGGATTCTGATATAAAGAAAAGAGGCATCGGGGCCTTTTATAGTTGACTATGCGGTATGGGTTTTGCTCATTGTTGAAGGCCGTACGTTGACCTATAGTTGTTAATGTCTGTGTCATTTTGGTCTTTTGTGGATAGTTGTCTCATTGGCAATCATACCACATCTTCTTTTTTATATTGATACGCACTTAAGAATTTTCATTCAATGACTACACAATAAACCTTATTTACAAAATACAAAAAATGACAAGATGGAGACAGGAAATGTAATTGATACATGCATGCCAGTTAATTATGATAGAACAATAAAAAAAAAATGGCCTCAGCGACAAATCTATTAGTACAATAGAAATTGGCCCCATTGATAATTCTGATAGTATGATAGAAATTGGCCCCAGTGAAAATTCTGATAGTATGATACAAATTGGCCCAGTGAAAATTACGATAGTATAAATAATAATTAACATTGACCCCAGTGACAATTCTAATAGTATGATATATAAATTGACCAGGGTGACAATCTGATTAACTGACATTTAATCACTAATCATACATGTCAAGAAGCGTGCACTGTCTGGCCAACCGATCTTAGCCTACTAACAATGATACAGAAATGGAAATTATCAGAACTTGCTGTGGGGAATAATGTCATTATACCAATTCCTCAGTATAATCTTGCCCAAACTGATCCTAGAAATATCTTGGGTGTTATTGTTGAATCTGGAGAATTTGGGTATCACATTGGAACAGCTGTATGTATTTTAACATAAATCAAATTGAAGCTTTTTAAAAAGACTCATCTTTATTCACAGTAACGGTTCCCGAGCTTCACTATTGCCACATAAAGCAGCTAAAAAGCTTTCAAAAACTGGTGGTCAGGGGTTTCTTTCATGTTAATGCAAAGGGGTGCAGTATTTCTTAACGTTTATGTAAAAAGCAAAATATGTTGTGCATATTCCGATGCCATAATACTCTTAGATGCTCAAACAAATGATGCAGAACTATTTTTGTATTTTGTAAATAAGTTTCATTGAAGCGGTTGAAAAATTATATAGAGTGAATGAACTTTTTTGTACAACATAAACCATATGATAAATTATTGTACAAGTTACAAGTGATTTTAGACAAATTTTGTACAAATTGTAACCCTTACAAGCACTTTTTGTTCAAGTACAATATCAAAATAAAAATTCCATTTGTACAATTGTTTGGTACAAATTAGATTTGTACAAAATAATAATTTGTACACATTGATTTAAAAAAAAAAATCATAATTCCTTATTGACTAGTTCAACGTCTAGAAACCTTATCGATTTTGGAGTATTTTCATTGTTCGTTCACCATGTAAGCATTGCCGGTTATTTGTGCGATTTTAATTGGTACCGGGCACAACTACAAAACTGGTGGTCAGAGGGTTCATTTATGTAAATGCAAAGGGGTGCAGTATTACTTAACGTTTATGTAAAAAGCAAAATATGTTGTGCATATCCCGATGCCATAATACTCTTAGATAATATTCTAAGGAGTGAAAAAACTTTTTTGAATAACATAAACCATACGACAAATTATTGTACAAGTTACAAGTGATTTTTTGCCAAATTTTGTACAATTTTTGTTCAAGTACAAAGTCAAAATACAAAGGAGAAGGTTCACGAAGGGTTAAAATTGGCCCTGATTTTTTTATGTTTTTTAAATTGGGGCAAAAAATTACAAATGTCACATAGAAATACTTGTGATAATACTACTAAGACAAAAAAAAATTTTCTGGCACTTTCCTTTACTATTTATGGAGCAATGACCCCTTAAATGAGCATAATTTGTATTAAAAGGTCAATTTTGGTACTTTTTGTCCATAATTTTAATTGTTTTTGGTATAATTAACCTTGGCCTCCATCTACGATCCAGAAAGTTTTTATCTTGATGAAATCTATATCAAAATTGGAATCTTTTGGTTGCAACACATTCTGGATCGTAGGTGGCGGCCAAGGTGTTTCAATAGCTTTTAGGTCTGAAAAATGCACAAAATCATTATATTTTGACAAAATGTTCAAAATGGGCTTACTTTGGCGAATATCATGTAGTCTTATGAAAAGAACTGATATATTTAGCATTTAAACTTTTGAAATAGACCCATTTACGAACCAAATTGAGACTTTTTTGGTGTTTTATAATAAAGTTGATATTTTAGGCCATTTTGTGCCATTAGTGAACCTTGTCGTTTAATTTGTACAATTTTTTTTGGTACAAAATATAATTTGTACAAAATGATTACTTGTACACAATGATTTAAAAAAAAAAAAATAATCACATAATTCCTTATTGCTCAGTTCAACGTCTCGAAACCTTATCGAGTTTGGTGTATTTTCATTGTTCGTTCACCATACAAACATTGCCAGTTATTTGTGCGATTTTAATTGGTACCGGGTACAACTACAAAATATTGATGCGATCCAGAAACTCCTTACCTTGCACAGTTGCATAGGATACTAACACATCAGTGTGTGTAGATAGTTTATATATATGTGCATTGTTCATGTCACCCTCTGCATCTGTTGTTATTCCATGGTCTGTGCTGTTTCCACGACATGCCTATATTAAACAGGAATATATTTATTCAAGTGATGTAACTTCATTTCGACAAAGGATATTATACCTCCCAGAAGCACAAATTACATTTCATCAGTTGCAAATAAATCTCTGTATTGTTCAAATGTAATACAATGATATGATTAACTCAAATTTCTAGTACATATATTTTCTTAAAAAATCAAATGTTTTTGATACATGTACATATACATTTTCCGTTTTATTTATGTGAATTAAATATGATAGGGTCATCAATTTCGTTTTTACGCCTTAAACATTCAAAGTAGTGTACTATCTATGTACTAAAAATTGGAGATTATGTGATTTTTAAACAAATCAAACCACGATTTTCGCCAATTTATATACAAATGTTCACCTTTTTTGAGAGAATTCATTCAGCAATATTTTTTAAACAAAATTTAAAGAAGTAAATGCATTATTTCTTTTATATTTAGTTGTAGTTAAACGTTGTTACAAGATGTATGCAAAATGTTACCCAAATCTATGACATACCCATTTACTGTTCCTTTTACTTGCAAATACCAAGATACAACATAGCTGTATCAACCCAATGGATACCAAATTTTATTGAAACAGAAATGTTCTTACTAAATATATTCACTATTTGCTATGTATGTCAAATTTTTTAATATTCACAAATCTAAGACCATTGTTATTACAAGCATTTATGAAAGGCTTATCATTGCAACTACACATGTTTCCAAATATATTTAAAATTGCAATTACCAGCATTTCAGAAAAGAGATTTATTTTACTCACAACGTTATTCCTCAATTATAATATGTCACGATGCTATTTATCAAATTATACTCTTGTAAAATTTCCCAAATTTGCATAGCTTATTCATGAAAAAAACCTTACTCTTAGAGAATAAAAAGAAGTATATATGAGATTGAATTTGAAATGAAATATAGGAAGATAGGTTTTTAATATTTCTACGAAAATGGATATAAAAAAGACTGTAAAAAACAATTAATCAACAGCGCTAATTTATCGCTAAATTTTACAATAGTAAGGAGATGAAATTAATCTGTCACTTTCTCAATTTAAAATCAATTTACTTGATATCTTTATTGTTTATCTGTGCAGTTCATTTTTTATATGACAATTCATTCCACTTTATTACCTTATCCGTACTGGGCACCACTTTTTGTAATTTTGGGTCCTTAATGCTCTTCAACTTTGTACTTGTTTGGCTTTAAAACTATTTTCATCGGATGAGTCTTATGTACACGAAACGCGCGTCTGGCGTATTAAAGTATAATCCTGATACCTTTGATAACTATTAGTTCTTTTTGACGTAAATTCTTGATTAATTCATAATATATAATGATAAATAATGTATATAACCGAAAACTGTGAGATTCAAATTTTCTGGCAATAAATCAAATCTAAATTTAACTGTGTGCACTAGCAGCCTGCAAAGCTAAATCTTGTTTTTCAAAACCATTCTTAGACAACGACCATTCATCTGTTTGTCGGTGGGTAGGGGTTAAAAAATAGGTTGATTTCAATATTTCTTGAAAAAAGATAATCTTTCTGATTAAAAAGAGAAAAGAAAAAATCTGCTAAATAAATATCAAAATAAAATTGTTTCTGTATGTTATTATGAGATTGATTGTTTCTTTGTTCAAGACCATATGAGTATTTGGACCGTACGAGTATACGGTCTGTACCGTATGAGTATACTCGTACGGTCGGAGATTATGAGTATACCCATACGGTCTAGTACGTGCACGACCGTATATGTATTTGGACGTATAAGTTAATTTTAAACAAACATTTATCAAAATCTTTTATTGAGTTTTACAAATCAATGTTATTATAATAAGTTGAATAGCGTGTCTGAATAAGAGAACATTCAATCAATTGAAATTAACTACTAATTTAATGGTCTATCTAAATCCAATTTTTGGGACTCTCGCCACAAGGAACGTCAGATTTTTTTTATATTTACATGTTATATTTATGCATAATCCTTTGCATTTGCATCTCTTGCCAGCAAGAGAAAAGCTTGCTTGTTTAGCGGCAGCCGACAAATTAAAATCCTTCTGTTTTCCAGTTTCAATTTTGCGTGTCAAAAGTTCTATATTACCTATATTATAACAATTCTTAATATGCCAAATTCACATGATAGTTTTTACAAACTTGCATCTTTACCAATTATGTCATCAACCCTACATAATAATCGGGGAAGATCCTATCAACCACTGGGATTCTAAGAGTAACAAAGCTGCCTTTTTAATTCTTTGCATATTTTCCGACACGCTTTTATAATATTTTCTCATTGTATTTGCAACATTTATTTATTTATGTTTCTGTCCAGTATCTTTGATGGTTTTTGTATAAACGTTCCTAAATATTAAAAAAAAATTAATTCCAACATTATGTTTACTTCCGATCAAATTCAATTTCAGTGAGCACAAATAAATTTCATGTTTTACTGATACAGGAGATAAACAAATTAAATTAACGTGACTTTTTTTAAATATTATATTTTTTTATTTCATTTACAATTGAACTATTTATATCAATTCGAGATTTCACAGTTATGTTGATCAGTAATATACATTTAATGTGCGTATTGTTATGCGTTTACTTTTTTACATTGGCTAGAGGTATAGGGGGAGGGTTGAGATCTCATAAACATGTTTAACCCTGCCGCATTTTTGCGCCTGTCCCAAGTCAGGAGCCTCTGGCCTTTGTTAGTCTTGTATTATTTTTAATTTTAGTTTCTTGTGTACAATTTGGAGTTTAGTATGGCGTTCGTTATCACTGAACTTGTATATATATTTAGTTTAGGGGCCAGCTGAAGGACGCCTCCGGGTGCTGGAATTTCTCGCTGCATTAAAGACCTGTTGGTGACCTCCTGCTGTTGTCTGTTCTATAGTCGGGTTGTTGTCTCTTTGACACATTCCCCATTTCCATTCTCATTTTTTTTTGTATCTAATAAACTTGACCAACTTCTAAAAATTAGTCAGATCGTACGCGTACAGTTCTACCGCAAGCGTATTTCAAAAAAGTACGCATACAGTCCAGACCGTACGCGTACGGTTCAAATACTCATATGGTCTGAAACATCTTTTCTATTTTCAACGTCTGTCACGGGAATAATATTCCGCGCTCCATCAAAAGATGAATGGTCGACGCGTATACCTGCAGAGTCCACGAATAACTAATACATATTTACCCTATATAATTGATAGAAACACTATCGCCGTATCTTCAAATATAATATTAGACTAAACTTTTACTTAAAACATGGTAAAACTGAATACCCCGGAACGGTAAGCAGCCCCTGTCTCACCAGTGAGTTAATACCTTCAGAATTCTTATGACAAGAAATAATCAATGACAAGTCACATTCGGTGATGCAAAAAAGAAAAACGATGTAAAAAGGATAGGAATGTAGTTACACTACGAAAAATGAAACATATATATATTTACGGTAATTTGTTACGTCATGCATTAGTTATACTCTGCAATTGGGTGATCTATTTAAGGTGGATCATCGGTATATATATTTCCTTAATTAGATTTTTTTTTTATAATTTGTCAAAATGAAGATTTTACTTTTCTTTTTCTTCTTCAAAAATATAATAAAAAGTGTGGGTCTCCGAGCTATTTTTCTAGCTAGAAGTCGTTCAAAATATCTCAAATTTGCATAAACTGTTAAAAAAACATGTTTGTGAATAAATATGTAAAATCGAAATCTGATTCTCAATACACACATGTTTGATATTTGTTTATAAAAAACATTTTGGATAATGCAATACATCTCTTATTTTAATTAAAACAAAAAGCAGTTTTACACTTACACTATATATCTAAAATTTACAGAATTAGGCAAAGTCCTAGACCGATTGTATACTGCTTAAGTACAATTCGAGATGGGGGTAAACATTGAATTGACCTAACAAAGTATTTGTAAAATAAAAAAAACTAAAGATGAAGACATTGTTCAAAGATCATACTACTACTACTTTATACATATTTGCACATATATAATAACTTGTCATATATTTTTTTGTAAACTAATTTTCATCTCTTTCAAAAACATCCACGAGGTAACTTCTAACATAAGCTAATTGAAAATCTGTTCACTTCCGAAAAAAATAACTATTCCACAAAACAAGTAGTAAAATAACAAAAATAAAAAACTCTGAGGAAAATAACTGAATGTCCCTAAGCAAATGACAAAATCAAAAGCTCAAACAAATCAAACGAATGAATAACAGCTGTCATATTCCTGTCTCGGTACAGGCATTGTCTCATTTAGAAATTGGTACATTTAACCTGGTTTTATAGCTAACTAATGGCACTGAATTCCTTGTTAATCAAAGATTATCTGAACAATATCATCAACAAAATTCGCCTTCAAGGAATAAGGTTACACTACAAAACAAAATAATGATAACTTAAGAAATAGATTATACGAATGAGCAAATCTTACTTGAACGAAGAATAGTTTCGGTTTTCCGAGCAGAGTACGGCAATTCTTTACATGGTCCATAACTGCTTGTAATGATACTTCTTCGTTGAGTGTTGATTTAATGTGTCCATCTCGACCATGACTAAGTATTACACATACAAAACAATCTTCGTTGTTATGGTTGTAGGAGGCATCTAATAAATACCATTAGAGAATTAAATGCAGTTTTTTTCGCGCTTCTTGCTTAACAAACTTGTGCTGGTCACTTGCTCTCAAATTGCATAAATTATAGAAAAAAAAACCCAACCACATTCAATTCTCTTTTTGGTAGATCCATACGATGTGTCCGTGTCTAAACTAACCAAGGACAATTGTGGTTTTCCATTTACTTCGTTTGGTCTTTGAAGTATCAAACGAGACCTATCCCCGAATATGACGTGTCTCGGTATTTGTTTATCCAGCGTTCATGTATTTAATTACGAAGTTTTATTTGTAATTCTGATCGGATATTATTTTGTTTCATTATCATTTGTAGTTGTAATTCTATTTTTTATTTTCTATTTGTATGTAAATGTAAAGATAATGAAGTTCATTTGTATGATTTTAGTTTAAAGCAACTATGTGCACAGGATTGATTTGTTTTACACAATTTGACTTGGAAGAAAGGCCAACATAGTTAGATAGTGTAGTTATATAATTGTATACATGTATATGTTATAATGTATAATTGTGATAAAATACATCAAATAACATAATTACAAACCTAATCTCGATTTATATCCAATTTTTAGAAATTTACCTGTGACGTCACTTTTTTCGACGTTGATATATTCGTGTGATAGATTAGTGGAAGATATTATGGACATAATTGTGCAAATCGTGATACAAGCATGAAATTTGGTATAAAGGTTAACTAAATGATACTTATAAAAAATCCGCTGCTGGCCAGAAAAAAAATCAATTTTTCAAGATGGCCACCATACATTTTGGAAATGGCGTCATTACAAATTAGCCATTATTTGTTAATCCTTTGAAAGGTGTGTTAAATGTAAAATCCAATGTTAGATTTGATAAAAAGCAAATAACAGTTCATAATTAACGACTAGACAATACATTAATGAAACTTTAGGTGACTTCCGGTTTCAAAATGCCGGCAAAAAAGTCAAAAATTTCGATTTTTATACTTTCAAGCAATTTCACAAGGGATGTAAACGCTTGAAAGATGTGTCATAGGTATAATCCAATGTAAGTTATAATAAAACGTTAAAAACAGCTCCTTAGTTCGACAAAACAACACATAAATGAAGAAAAATAGTGATTCCCGGTTCCAAATTGGAGGCAAATACGTAGAAAATATTTTAATAATTTTCATCAACTTAACAAGTAATAACACTCTTTGTTAAGTTATAATGCCTAGTTTGGTTAGAAAGACAGGTTGCTCGTCTTATAATTATCTGACAGTTGCCTATACAACAACCCGTACAAGGAAGGCCAAAACGGTAGCATTTACGGTCACAAACACAGCTGGATATTTGCCTCCGCATTTTAAAAGTTCCTGACACGGGGATGCAACAGCAGTCAAAGAAGTCCATTTCGGTTTCCAACTGTCATTGATTCTTTCTTTCATCCAACCCCAGTGTTCATGACTTGGTACATTTACCTGTCGAATACATGAATCAGGCTGAGCCCAAACAACTCCCTCTTGATTTACTTCTCTTTTGATGTGCTCTGGAAAAGAACCTCTTGTAGGCGAAATTGATTCACAATGCCGCTACTTCCTGGCAAACAATTCACATTGTTGGTCACTTCATACTTAAGCCAAAAAAAGTCCTTTACATCTGGAAAACCTTCCATTGTTAGCCAAGGTGACCTCTTCCCTTTCCGACGACAATTCGACAAAGTGTCATATCCACTGAATGCATGGACAAAAGGAAGGGCAGCTACACAAGGACCAAACGCATTTGATATGTCACGTACAGGAAGCCATCACAAGTCTTTATTCCTTCCATAACCTATCCACAATGGGTTCTAACTAGTTTTGCGATTGCTGCAATTCTTGATACTATTACATCTGTGTCAGTACTACACTTCTCATAATCATGCCGAACATGGACAAACATTTGTGTATCTGCTTCTTCATGATTACAAGGGGTAGATAGGAAGTATCCTTATTGAAATTGCAAAGAATATTTTCACCATGAGTAGCATACACATTTTTATTAGTCTCTTAAGAAACTTGAAAAATTTCGTTTCGTTGTCATCTTCACAGAGAAAACTACTCCAAACCCTTGGTGTTCTACCAGAACCAACACCTTTCCATCTGGCACAAAAAAAACTTGCCTTTGTCTTGTCACAGCCTTGAAATTATTCATTTAGTAAACATCAAATACAATGTCTACTCTTGAATACTTATCGATGAAAGATTATATGTAAGGCAGTATGACATTATTTGCATAATTATCAACTATGTTTGCCCAACTTTGTGACCTGGAATGAACCATTGGTGCCCCACCGACGATAAATGCGTCCGAATTTGATTCAGCAAATCGCAGAATGTTTCAAGTAAACCCATTTGCAGAGATTTAATACCAATATTTCAAAAAACATCCTGCGATAAAGACGGAGGAGCAGTTTGGTTTTTATGGATAAAGAAATATTCCAAGTAAAAGTGTCTACTGTGACAAGAAATAAAAAGTCTAGAAAAGTTTCCCAATCACTTTTAAGGTTCTCTAGCTATGTTGTTGACGAAGACGTTTCCAGTATCATTTTGCGGCCAAAATAGGAAGTTGTTATTTTTTATTTGGTTATAAAAAGCAAAAGATCTTCGTATTGTTTGGACCAATATCTTGGAGTTTACTTACATATCTTACCTGTTCAACAATTTCCTAAATGGAGTATATTTTTTACAAATCTGACAACTCTTCTAGAAATGAATTTCTAAACTTGTTCATCACTTTACAAAGCCTTCAAAGATGTTTAAAGACATCTTTTTGTGTTTTTGTAGAGTCTTCATAAGGTCGTTCATCTGTTATAGAATGACCCAAACCACAAGATTTTTCAAATTCATCCTCTTGTATATTGACTTCATCCATCCACTTGTCTAAATGGGATCTTCGGTTAATCCTAAAGCACCAATATCGCCCTTCACAATTGCATTATTCTGTTTTTGTGCCTGATTAATTGTGTTATAAGAAAGAAATTTGCTGGTCTTACGTACAGTGCAAGTATCATTTTCAAATTCCATTGCCACCTTTGGGTGATGTTCGGGAAGGGAAGTCATATCTTGGAGATGGGTCGGTAACGATCGAGCATAATTGACTTGATCAAGACCTAAATCAATACCCTATCATGTTTTATATGGACTGTTTGTAAAGTACGAAATCTCACTCATAAAATAAGCATAATATTAAAATCAGAAGAAGTCCTTATTTTATAATTGAACGCCAGGAATGAAACTGTGGTCGATATGACTCTATTTCTTTACACCAGTCTTTAAAATCATTGAACGTCACAGAGCCATGACATAATTATATATTCTGAGTTTAGCTTTCATAATCCGAAATTAACAGTTCAAGCAAAAGACATGCAGTTATCTGATGAGCCTGTCTATTCCTAGGTACATTTGAACATACATAAAAAGAATCTGCCGTTCTTGGTGTTGCAATATTGGCTTTAGTAAGACAACATGTCCATCCCCTATCACGCAATATATCACCCAGAGTTTTATAACAAGTCATTTCAATGTGCAATCCACCAAACATGACGATACACTTATCTTTTCCGTACAAATCAGGCCATTCCCAGTGAATTTGCTTAGGCATTTCCTAAAGTGTCACCACATTTTCGCCTTATCCATCGAATACCTGATAATTGCCTGGTAGTGCATAAAAAACGCTCATGATGGTTATTAATAGTTTGAACATGCGCAAAAGTGTTAAACACATGTGTATCATAACCTTGAAAAATATTATTAAACCAATTCATAATATCATTAGAAATCCAAAATCACTAATTTAGAATATAAAAAAATATAGTAAATAGTTCAAATGATTTTCAAAGAATTTTGTAACATTTTCGCGCATGCGCACATACTGGAAATGTCAAATATTAATTTTTTAATAAATATATGATGTAAGGAAGGTAGCCGTCAAACCTGATGATTGTTTTTTACCAAAAGAAGGTCAAAGAAAAGTTTTCCAGAAAAATCAATATTTTCAAACTGAAGAAAACAGCCATTTTAGAAAATGGCCGTGGCCATCTTTAAAAAAATATTTTTTTAATGGCCAGCAGTTATTTCTTAAAAAGTATATAATAATGATGCTTTGTGGTAATTTTCATGCTTGTATCACCATTTGCACAATTCCCTCGATTTTGCTTGCTAATATCTTCCACTAGATACACAGTTCGTAATTCTATTATGTTATTTTGTGTATTGTCCTAAATCAATTTTAGATTTTCGTTGTTATTCTGTGGTTCACTTGTCGAAATCTACTTTTTTATTATTTATTTAAGTATTTCTCTGTCCTGAGTATTCTTGCGTTCTTTGTACTGTATTCCCGTCATGTAATTTTGTCATTTTAACGGAATATTTAATAACATTGCCATTAAGGTCGAGATTCGGCTTGCCACAGAACCAGGTTGAACCTACTATTTTTTCTTTAAATGTCCGGTACCAAGTCAGAAATATGGCAGTTGTTATCTTATAGTTCGTTTCTATTTATGTTGCTGTTGTGAATTAGTTATAGTTTCAGTTTAGTATTTTATACTGTTTTATTTGCTTAACGTTTTACCGCCATTTTACGTAACAATAAGCCCGCAACGTCGTCACTTGCCGGCGTCTCTTTGTATATTTTCGACTCTATTAAAGCATACGAAACATTGAAGACGCTTTGGTGTTTACTCGCCTTTATTATCGATACGTCCAAAACAGTTGTATTGTCGTTTGTGTTTTGTTAAACTTTTTTTTCGTTGTTTTCATCTTACAATTGATGTGTTTCCCTTTAGTTTTGTTATCCGAATTTGTTTTCTCTCAATCGAACGATGACTTTTGAAGAGCGGTATACTACTATTGCCTTCATATTTTAACATACATTTATTTTTCATAAAAAATACGGAGGACTTTTAGAATAACATTATGAACGAGTTGAAAAAGATTTTTAGGTACTTAAAAAGTAATATTATTTTGATAAAATGTTTATTTTTTATTTTTCTGCTGCTAAATGAAATATTGATTTAATAGAACACCGATTAGAAAATTCAACTTACACTGTGCCATTGTGTAGTATATCTCCTCTCTGGTTGGATTCTGTTTTACCAAAACATCAAATCCTAATAAATTAAAACATTTTTTAAGCCTGGTAACATCAATGTCAGTACCATTTCGGATACGTCCACCGACATTTTCTACATTGAAAATTATTGCACATCCTCGTTTCTGCTTATTCATCGGGTACGAATCTTCACGATCGCAAAAATATAGACGATTGAAGTTCCTGAAAAAGAAATGTGTTCAGGGCTATGAATCAATCAAATTAAAGTAATCACGCAAGAAATTTTACGGTCGCCATCATGAGCTGATTGGTCATTATGACAAAAGTGTGTCAGAAATCATATCCGATATTATTCCTCAGTTGTGATAACCTTCAATCATAACCGAACTGAACAAAGAAATAAAATGACGGGTGCCGTATACGGTGCAGGAAATGCTTACCCTTCCAGAGCACCTGATTTCACTCCCGGTTTTTAGTGGAGTTCGTGTTGTTTCTTATTTATTATTTTTAACTGTTGATTTAAATATCCTTTGGTTTTTTGAGTCTTTGTTTACTCCTTGGTTTTGATTGTTATTGTCTTAGTTGATGTTCATGTTGAATATACTTAACGTACAAATTTCGGGAATAAAACCTCGCTATCACTTATTAAAATCAGGACACAAAAAATGATAGGAAAAAGGAATCTTTTGAACATTCTACGGATATTCTTACATTACTTTTTCAAGGCCCTTTCTTATAAAAGAGGGACGAAAGATACCAGAGGGAGAGTCAAACTCATAGACTGAAAATAAACTGACAACGCTATTGCTAAAAATAAAAAGACAAACAGACAAATAATAGTATAGAAGACACAACATAGAAAACTAATGACTAAGCAACACGAACCCCACCAAAAACTGGGGGTGATCTCAGGTGCTCCGGAAGGGTAAGATCCTTCTTCACATGTGGCACCCGTCGTGTTGCTATTATGTTATTAAAAATCTGGTAAATAGTCTAATTCGATTAGTCACATTCGTGAAAAGGGAAGGGTATTTTAGTTACCACATACGGAACATATCCGATATCATCTGTGAAACGTTATTCTCGATCTGCGTATGTGTGTTAAACGTGTACGTTCGTTGATGAAGATTATGAAATCAGCGGTAATTTCTTATTTTTCGTTATACATTTTATTAAGAGCTGGGGACTTTTTCTATATACGATATATATATATATATATATATAGTATATATTTTTAATAATTTTTTTTAAAGAGTTTACATTTACAGATAGAACATGTAAAGTGTTATTTTGAGGTCTTTAAAATATTGTCTCCTTTATAACCCTGTTAAAAGTTAAAAAAGAAAAAAAACCTAAATAAAACCACAAAAGTACAAGTACCTTTGGACATGACCATTTTTTTCAGGCCCTGTTCCCTTTTTATTCTCCAAAACCCTTTAATGTTTAGTTTTGTTTTTGTTGTTATTAATTGTAATTACACTAGTGCTTTTCTTGGTTAGAGTTCTTTGAAATTTAGAAACAACATATTTATAATACTTTTTATCAATTCAAAATACATGTACTTACCATGATTGATCGTCCCCTGAAACAACAATAAGTGAAAGGTTAAATCCGAAATGATAAAAAAGAAAGAAAATTCAAATAGAAAAAAGAAAATTCAAATAAAAAAAAGAAAGAAAATTCAAATAAAAAAAAAGAAACCAAATTCAAATACAAAAAAGAAAATTCAAATAAAAAAAAAAGAAAATTCAAATAAAGAAATGTTTAAATTTGATATTTAAAATGGAAAGGTATCATTCGAAATGAAATCTTAATTGTAGATCTTTTAACTGTTCAATGTATACATGGAACAGATAGACATTAAAGTTTGTTCTTATTTGTACTTTTACACCACTGTCCTAGGTAGGGAGGGTTGACGCTTTCAAACATGTATAATCTCGCCACATTATGAATTTCCAGTCGAAATTCAAGATCCTATAACTCAGTGTTTGCTGTTTGTTCAGGTATCACACTTGAGATAGCCGGTAAACCTTTAAATTTAATATGTAAACTGTGAGACAGGTGCATAGCGTAGACATTACAAATCTATAAATAAGTGATATGGTATTGAGATCATGATATTCTCTGTACAAGCTCGGTTGTTTTAGTCATCTTTTTCGAATAAAGATAGAAGTACACGCTAATGATATATACATAAAAAAAATCCAATGGCTCTTATAATTTCATCTATAGTCATAAACAAATGAGAAATGAATACAAAAATGATGTAGATCCAATACTGTATTGAATAACTTCATTTTTTAATACATATTAAATAAGAGTATGATTTTATCTTACCAAGTCCTGGGTCTGCATCTCGGTCATTTCTGTTTAAATCCACATAATTATTATGACTGTAATTTAAAATGTATATGTACAGATTAACTTCAGTATAAGATTTTGCAAAAAAATCCTTTAAAATTTAAGATTAACTGATTTCAGCTTCCCAATTGAAAACAAAAATACCGAATTGCAAGTTTAATTTAAAAAGGGAAAATACCATGAACCCTGAAAAAATCAAATGTTCAACAATATTAACACATGGAGCAAATTGAAAATAACAGTTACTATCATTTTACTGACTTGGTACCTTTAACGAAGAAATGGTCGGTTAAAACTGGTTTTATAGCTTGCTTTACCATACATTTGTGTGACAGTGTTTATAGTTCCGATATATTGGCAAAATCGGATGAGCAACTCAAACAGACATTATAGATTAATCTGACCTAATTTGGATCTAGCAGCAAAAACTGTTTAAAAGTACAGGTTAAACTGGGTTACGTTTTATCTATAGAAACACTAACCGATAATTATTTTGTCACATAACTCTCCCCTCTCCTGTATACATCAATAATTGAGATATACAACTCCAAAGATATTACTAAAAATGTTATAACAAAATTACTTGATTTTTTTTTATACATTCCGGTGCACACTGCTGACTCATGTAAATTGAATGAAATTTTACTTAACTGATATCAATTTAACACCGTAATAAGACTTACAAATATTGATTAAAAGGAACAAATAATTTGTTTTGATGAATAACCCGATAACTAAATATGTATTGCATGAAATTTTGTTGAAATCAGCCTGTTAAACGAGTTCAGCTGATATATGCAGAAATTACATTATGAAAGTAACTGCCTAGAGGGAGTGTGCAAACTTAAAGAGGCAAGTGTGTCTTCACCCAAATATTCGGTCAGTGACTGTATATCACATGCACATAGACAGTCATTGCATTTTGACTGTTCCTATAAAACAATTGCACTTATACAGTCTATTCTATAATACACATAAAATTACAGACCTTTCAGAGTTGTTTTTGTTGTCTTGATTATAACGATAACAATATATTGAATTCAGTCCTGATTCTGTAAAGAAAGTGCGTAACTAGGATACTTTTCTTAAACTAACTAATTTTATCTTTTTTTAAAGATATATGTTAAAACTATAGAGAAAATAACTAATGAATAAATCTACATGAATTAATTGTATTACTTCTAACATAAACGTGTATAGGTTTCATTGAACGCTCACAAACATGCGTTACCCCTCCACAATCTATATGAGCCTGTCCAAATTCTGTATGATAATTGTATTTTTGACATTACACCACATGTTCTTATTTTAGATCAGTCAGGTCATACTTCTTATTTAAACCATCTGTGGTATATGTCCTTTATTTCCTACACATTAAGGTCAATCTTTTACTAAATTAGCTAATAAATGTGTACATTATACACCACTATGTTATGTTTGCAATGTTCTTATGAACTTTTTCCTTCAACATGATTTTGTTTATCAAATTAGAACTTTTAGGTTTTTTTTGTACGTAGGTGAAACACACGACCTTAGACTTTACAATGAAAATCAAGCAATTTCTGGTTTATACTTCACATATATTAGTGTTGTAAGAGCCGGAATCTGTAGAAGTAAATAACATTTACTTCCATTTAATCATACCATAGTCTGAGGTCAGGGTATTCCTCCTAGTAATGCCACTGGAATAAAACATAGTCATTAAAAGAAATATGCAGTATTGATTATCATTTGCATGCGATACATTTGATTTGATTTTGAATCAGATTTTTCCCATCTAATGTTGTGATCCCATGCATATTGAGATTGTGTTAAGTTCGTTTGAGTAGTTTATGCTGGAATTGGAAGAACTTATCAAATATACTTTTGGTTAGTGATGATCGGTGGTATTATAGGAAAGTATGAAAAGTGTGGTGCGTTTAATTAACAGTGTATTAGACGTGTACTAATAAGCTATAGATGAGATGTGTAAAATGAATCGGAATAATTCATACGCATACAAATCCATCAACCATACCATAATCGAAAACAGAAATCACCTGGAATGATAGAACCAAAATACATGAACAGAATCAACCTGGAATTATTTATCTGAAAATCGCAAACAGAACCTCCTCGAATAATGAATGTTCGCTAGCAAAGAGCTACGATTGAATAATATATCTTTGCTAGCAAAGGGCTTCGATCCAGTCCCCTCTTTTCCACCCCTGATGGATTTAGATAGATTTTTTGGATCTACGAGTATATTACTTCCATTGCTATCAGCTTTGACTGGTTGTATCCAATCAAAAGTCTCTTCTAAGATGATCACGTGTTCTAAACTAAATCCCTCCTTAATATGTGATGATTGGAATTTCATGTTTAAGCTGTATGTTAATTGTTCACTTAAAAAAACAACACTTGCATATGGAAAGATTTAATTAATTTGGGGTGAGAGCGTTAGTATTAGGAACATTCTTCAATTGGTAAACAACTCGTCAGCTTTGAATGTGTTTTATGAATCTATTTCAATTGTTCATTATCAATTTCATCGTTTGTTGAAACCTTGTTGTTTCAGAATTGTCCTCGATACCGTGTTGTTTGAATAAAGGGACATAACACCTCTACTAACCGTGTTTGAAATAAGCTCCGCCTACTAACCTAATAAGGAATATACACGAACTCCACGCGGTTGCTTTTAACCAATCATATTCATAGAAATGTATAGTAGGTAAGATACTATGCGATATTTCCGGCACAGTATTAACTATGATACAGTATGTCGAAATGTTTTTTTTTTCATCTAAAAAAGGAAGTTAAAAGTGATGTTCTTCTATCTGGATGATAACAACTGAATTTGGTAACACTGACAGAATCCCTTCAATGCAAGTGCTTAAATTGGTTAATAGACTATGCCATTTCCTCATCTCTGATTTGTTAAAGTCAGTTGCTTTCTTAATCGAATTAAAAGACTTGAGCAAAGATGAAATACAATTGCCTGTATTTCACTAATAAAAAAATAGACATTTAAAACACTGACTCGTGATCAACACAGGGTTAGAACAAATTTATTTTAAAAAATGCTTTGGAATAAATCGAAAGACTTCATGACTGAGATAGCAACTTACCTTTACACCAGAAAAAATAGGGTACTGCAGATATGTTACCTCTCAAGTTCTAGCTTGTTAAAATTTTTTACAGAAAAACTACACTCAAATATCATAAGATCTTGAAGTGACTTGAGAAAATAGAGAATACTTAAAATTTTCAACGCTGTTGACTTACAAAATATACTGATTTCCACACAGAAAAACAAAAGGTTGCTTGACTGAATTTGCGAAATTCTTTTACACTGAAAACTTTTCGTATTAAATTTGATTAAATTATTAACGCATTACAAAACCTTGTACGGAGATAATAATTATCAAAGGTACCAGGATTATAATTTAATACGCCAGACACGTGTTTCATCTACATAAGACTCAACCGAGACGCTCAGATCATAGTTACCTGTTAGTTTTCGAACACCGATAGCTTCTTTATATTCAATTGCCAAACATAAAGGTATGTATGAAGATTTGATAGAGTATGGACACCTATTTGATACAAGCTAGCGAATTTCCCTGACATTATTTTTATTCTATTTAATCTGGTCAAAACATACAGCCGTAGGTAATATAAAACCAACATCAAGAGAACTTTAACACGAAGTGTATACAGATAGAAAAACTAGAGATTTCAAGGGAAGGAGTTTAAATCCGATGTCGTAAGGATACCAATCAATTTTCATTGCATTATTTCTGTATAACAATCACTTAGATATAGGAAGATGTGGTGTGAGTGCCAATGAGACAACTCTCCATACAAATAACAATTTAAAAAGTAAACCATTATAGGTTAAAGTACGGCCTTCAACACGGAGCCTTAGCTCACACCGAACAACAAGCTATAAAGGGCCCCACAATTACTAGTGTAAAACCATTCAAACGGGAAAACCAACGGTCTAATCTATATAAACAAAACGAGAAACGAGAAACACGTATATATTACATAAACAAACGACAACTACTGTACATCAGATTATTGCACATTTTGATTGTTTCCATTTTCTTTGTCAATATCAATATGTACACACAGTTATTTTCCAATTAAAATGTTAAATATGTTTTTGGGTTATGACGAAGCATTTCTGGTCATAACTATATTGGACTGAAAAGTTACTTTTCCTACTGTCTTTTTGTTTCTAGAAGTGGTAAATTTTCAACATTATTGTTCATTATTCCAGGTGATCCCTGTCTGTTGAATTTGTTACAGTATTCAAAATTGTTCCTTTTTATGGATGTTTGTTAAAGTAGTCCATATGGTTTTTGTTTGTAGATATTTTAGGAGTTTGTAGATGTGCTTCTGTGTCTTGATCGTACCGTGTTAAAACTTATTAGGTAATCAGTTGGTGTTAATAAAATCTGACTCTGGATGAGCTATGATTTAATATAAAAATAGTGTGATTCCCCAAAAATATAAAAGCTACATTCTTAGTCATACATACCTGCTATACACATTATCATCTGAAAAGGAAACAAAATCATTTTGAAAATTATATACGTATATGATTAAAAGAATATGTTCAGATAAAATCGGTTTAGCCAATGTACATAACATTGGTCCTGAGGCTTTACAATAAACGTTTTCATTTTACATTATTTAACTTCCTCTCTCACCCCATATGAAAATGACTACCATGAGTTATCGTGCTTTTAAAACTTGTCAATACCATATGTTTTATCTAGAACTACTACTGAAATAATAGATGTGTGTTGCTTTTCTATTGTTTACTTTGTTGCTTGATAATTGTGCGATTTTCCCATACCTCTTTTGTTCCAAATTCAGCTTTATATGTATTATTCGATTTTAAATTATTTTGTTTTCAACGTGCTAAATTTCTTTTCTCAACTGACTTTTCTATCATTCTAGATTTTTAAGGTTACAACAGATCTATTATATTTGTTGTGAACGTTAAATATCGCGGCAGTACCTTTTTGTAAACGTAACGTCGTTCCCGGCAAATTGAAAAGGATATAATATAATAGATAGTCAGAATCTATATCAACAAGGATAAATACTAATCCAAGTTGAAAAGGATATAATATAATAGATAGTCAGAATCTATATCAACAAGGATAAATTCTAATCCAAGTTGAAAAGGTCATAATTTAAAATTTAATATATATCAACAAGGATAAATATAAATCCAAGTTGAAATTAAATAGTTCAGGGGTACAATTCAACAAAGATAAATTTTAATCTAAGTTGAAAGTTTAAATATAGTAAAAGTAAATACCATATTCAACCAGGATAAATTCTAATCCAAGTTGAGTTTAAATTTAGAAGTCTATTTTAACAAGGATAAATCTGAATCCAAGTTAAATATTAAGACCATAATAATTCAAATAGGTCCAGACCGTCCAGTAATTATATTTATAGTCTATTTCAAAGTTAATATTTAATAGTCTATTTCAAAAGTTTTCTTTTACAACAAGGATAAATATAAATCTAAGTTGTAAATATAATAATATTTGGAAAAGGTCCAAGTTGAAAAATTTATAGTCTATTTCAAATTTGTTATTTATATAGTCTATTTCACAAAATAAGGATATATTCATAATTTAAAAGGTGTTTTAAAAGTAAGACATAGGAAATTGTTTTTCTATTTCAACAAGGATAAAAAAGTAATCTAAGTTGAATAATTCTGAAAAACTACAAGATTAACAAGGATAAAGTTTAATCCAAGTTGATTAGTAAATTGAAACTCTTGATTTCATTTAGCAATTAAAGTAAAATGTATAATTTAAGAGACAGATCTCGTATACCACAGGGGTCCAATTCACTTAGTAGGGGAATTACCACATTAGCTAGTCCAATTATTCCCACTTGGTCTGTTGCATCTACAAATATTGATACCTGCTCATTTGGGGATGTCACGTCTCATAATTATTTAGCCTCAAACCAGGCTATTAGTTTAAACCAGGGGGAAATAAATACAAGCCCCAGGCCATTTAGTAGTACTGCGAGTAATATTCAAAGGGAAGTAAGCACAAACCCATTTCTTTTCCCAACTCAAAGTAAGAGTGATAGTGCTATAGCGACTATAACAAGAGAAAAATCATGTGAGAGTGATGAAATAATAAAGATGAGACAAGAATTAGAGGCATTAAGAAATGAAAACCTTCAGAAATCATATGAGAGTGAAGAAATGGTAAAGATGAGACAAGAGTTAGAGGCATTAAGAAATTTTAAGAACCTTCAGATGAAGAATAATGCTCAATATTTCCCTCAGATGAAATCTGACCCTGTTATCAGCAGTCAAAATAGTTATGAAACCCAGCAAGGTTCAACAAACTCCTGTAATAATATAAGATTGCCAGAGACCCAGGAACGTTCCACAAACTCCTGCAATAGTATAACATTGCCAGAGACCCAGCAACGTCCAACCTACTCCTATAATAACACAACATTGCCAGACACCCAGCAACGTTCTACACATACATACATGGATACAGCATTGTCAGAAACCCAGCAACAACCATCATATGCCTATGCAAATACGACAATACCTGAGATCCAGCATCGTCCAAACTATTCTTGTACGAGTACAGTCATGCCTGAAATCCAGCAACGTCCAGACTACCAGCAGTATCCAAACAATTCCTCAGTACCAAACTGGTTACCTAGGCAACAGTATGGCAGACCACAGCAACAGCACTATAATTATGAAAACTCCAAGATAGACAATGGGAGAAGAAACAGAGTGCCATTTTACAACGGCAGAGATCCCTGGAATGCCTATTTTATGCAATTTGAACTTATTGCAGAGATCAACAGATGGGATACCAATACTAAAGCCATTGAGTTAGTAACCGCACTGAAAGATGAGGCAATGGTTTATGCTTCCTACCTCTCACCAGAGACCAAAAGATCTTTCTTTGGGCTATGTGCAGCTATGTCTAATAGATTTGGTGACCATGGTTATCCAGAGACGTATAGACAAGAATTGCATACATTAAGGAAACAGGGCAAAGAAAACATCCATGAATATGCTTCCAGAGTAGAAATGCTAGTCAGACGGTCATTTCCAACTATTGACGTAGCCACTCACAGTACATTGAGTGTAGAGTACATGCTAAGGGGATTACCCGACCAGAGCATTGCTATAGAATTACTGACAAAGAGAATTACCAGTATGACTGAAGCTATCCACCAGGTGACTCTGTATGAAACATATAAAAGAGGAAATAAAGATAGAAACATCCGTCAGCTGAGTATGCAGGAAACTGTTGATTTTGATGAAGGTGAAGATGATATCGAAATAAGGAAAGTTGGCGGGAAAAGATATGTAACTGAGGAGAGGCTTACACAATTTGAAAGAGGGATCACTCAGTCATTAGGGGAGATAATTCAGAAGGAAATGACAAAATTTAACAAACCAAATGTTAACCAAGGTTATAGGCAAAACCAGCCGTATAACAAAGACAATAGAACAAAAACAAGAACCACAAGATGTTTTAATTGCAACGAAGAAGGGCATTACATCAAAGACTGTAAAAAACCAAAGAAAAATAAAAGCAGTACAGAAAACAGAGATTTTTCCAACAGCAATGAGACACAAGATGATTCTTTAAACTAATAAGGGCTGAGACTGTCGACCAAGTATCCGCCATTGATAAAATTATTGAAGTTAAGGATATAACTACCAGGAATGGACCATGTGGAGATGAATTTGATGCATTGACTCATGATCTGAGCTTGAATTTGTTGTTTGAGGGATTTGATGAATTACAGAAGAGTACACCTAGTGATGTAATTGGCAGTGCTGAACCGAGTCAGGCAATAGAGAAAAATATCGTCATTGATCGGGTGAGGGCAGCTACCATTACTGTTCCTTTGGTCATTAACAAGGTTGAAACCAAGGCAGTTATTGACACTGGAGCGGAGGTGACAGTTTTGAGTGAGGAACTGTATTCTAAAATTCCAAAAGACATGCGACCAGAACTGAAGAAGGCAACAAGGAATTTAGTGGTTGCAGAGGCTGGGAAGCATATGACAACAAGGGGAATAGCACAGATAGAGATGAAACTAGGAAATGAGATTTTCACATGGCCCATGTATGTAGCCCCCATTGGAGACAGCGTATTGTTAGGATGTGACCTGATTGATGAAAAGGACATAACTATCAACTGCAAGAGGGGACTCCAATTAAATGGTGAGTGGATAGAATGCCAAACCACAAGACAAATAGATGGTATAGCTAGAGTTAGGATAAAAGAAGCAATTACCATACCAGCCAATTCTGAGATAATTATTGCTGGAGAGGGTTATGACACAGAAGGATTGTCCAGCCGGTATTCTATACTTGAACCAGTTGTTGAAGATAGTAGAAAAATTATGGTAGCAAGTACGCATGCAGACATGTGTGAATATATAGGAAATATTACAAGTGCAAGTTATAAGGGTAATCAGACGGACAAGGTCGATGTCCAAATGTTGCCTGAACTTTTGCAACATGCTACAGAAGATAATTTAAGTACCGGTCTTTGTAAAAATCATGCAGAAGGTGATTCATGGCATGTCACAGAAGTATTTTTTTTGGCCCTATATCATAAGAACTTTGGTAGATGGTCAAAATTCTGTCTTTATTTTCCCTGTATTATGCCCGTTGCCATGGTAACCACCAAATCAACATTTTGCCTGAATATGTGAAAAAGACCCTTTTTGAAAATATAAAATAAGGGAATTTAAAGTCCCATAGAAATAAAGTTAATCAATACAAACAATATGTATATTTACAGTATTGACAAACAAAACCCCAAACTATATAAAAACGTTAAAATTGTGAATTTACTAAATAGTTTGTTTCCATAGCAACCATTTAAAAATGTGTTAAAATTCGAAAATGAAAAATTTCAAAAACTTTAAAATTTTAAATCTGTTTATCTCCCAAGACCAACAATACCATGACATGTCATTGACAAATTTTGAAAGACCACACTCTATATATTAAGAAAATAAAAAGAAAGTCGTGTGTTTTTTTTTTCTTTAAAAAAAAAAATTTAGTCAAAAATTGTCAATTTTCACCAAAATTCAGATTAACAATCAGATGAATAATCAAAAATTTTGAACTTAAAATGCTAAAACATTCCATTTATATGTGCATTTCTGACACACATTTGTTAATTTTAAACGAGAATATATGATAAATGAAGATATACTTGTACAAAATGAAAAATCATCACTCTGGGTATGGTGCACCCCCCTTTTTTTTCGATTTTTTTTTTTTTTTTCAAAATTATAAAATTTGTTGAAAGAAATGTAATATCTCATTGTGTTTACTTGTGAACTAAGTATTTTAAGAATTTAAGCATAACACAACTTCTAAAGTTGAGGGCAGCATATGTACCCCCGTTGTCATGTCTAAAACTGATGCTGTCAGTGAAAAAGAATAAAGTTGAATCCAAAACTTAATTACTAGTAAGTCTATGTATAAAGATAAGAGGATGTGTTGTAATTGTCAATGAGACAATTAACTCTCAACCAGAGAGCAAAGACATAGAAATAAACAAAAGAAGATCACCGTATATCCTTCAACAATGAGCATAACATGATTATCTATAAAACACATCTTAATGAACATTTGAAAAAAATAGCTCAGGATCCTTTCTCTTTCAAAATGGCTATAAAGAAGTTACAGTAACAATTTAATGCAACTCATTGTTGGTTTTTGAAACAGATTGATGCTTTAAAAACTTTAACCCTAGACTAAACAAGAAGACTCACCCTGAAATGTCTGGTTGGTTTTATTTATAATTGAATTACTTTTGAAACTCTGCAAGTGTTATGTAAAGATTTTAATACAAGTATCATATTAACTTAACATTATCAATGTTCTAAGAAAATGAGGTCAGGGTAAGATGAACTATGTCAGACAGACGAAAAAAAGAGAACGGAAACGGAAAATTCAGCATTTTTTCCATTTTTAAAGGGGCATAACTTATTGACAGTACCTGTTACACTAATAACATTCTAACTGTTCTGAATTTTATGGAAATAAGCATTGTGTGTAAGTTTCAAAACATTTGGTTGTAGCAAACTTAAGTTAGAGAACGGAAACAAAAAAGTCAGCATTTTTTTCATTTGTAAAAGGGTATAAGTCTGAAACGGACGTACTTACAGACAAGGGTACAACTTAATGCCCCCTTTGCTACAGTGGGGGCATACAAATTCTACATGTTCTATCTGAGGAAATATATACCAACGATCTACATTAAATTGTGCAAGAATTTGTCAATGTTTCTATTGTATATGGTGGAAAAGGACAGCTTGTCTTTTATTTTTTTTTTAAATAACTGAATTATTATTTGTATACCGCAGAATAATCGGGTTTTTTTATGGTTCTCAAAAATATTTTCCTTGTGGCCCTGAGGAAAATTTGCTGGTCCGAACTATTGTATACTGTTTTGATTCTCAAACCTTTATGACAACCATGTGCACTGACTATTTTGAATTTTGCCTAATTTAATCAATTGTTATATTTACATATTTTTATGCCCCCGCAGTGGCGGAGGGGGCATTAAGGTTTACCCTTGTCCGTCCGTCAGTATGTCCCAACGTTGGTTTCTGTTCTCTATCTTTAGTTTGCCTCAACCAAATGTTATGAAACTTAATCACATTGCTTATTACCATAAAACAAGACTAAGTTTGGTTGTGTCACTTAAACCGTCCAAGAGTTATGCCCCTTTACAAATAGAAATATTGCTGAATTTCCGTTTCTGTTCTCTAACTTTAGTTTGTCTTTACCAGATGTTATTAAAATTATACACAATGCTTAAAACCACCAAATGCAGATCAACTTTGAATTTTGGTGGTGTAACTTTCACTGTTCTATGCAGTGCCTCTTTATAGAGGGAAAAAGTTGCTGAATTTTTTGTTTTGTATTTCATTCTTTAGTTTGCCTCAACCAAATGTTACGAAACTTTTACACAATTCTTATCACCATAAAAGTTACTACACAATTGGTAAGTGTCTTCAGTCATGTCCGTTTATAACTTTTATGATATGGAAGCGGGAGCATCATCTGTGTCCAATGGACACATTCCGCATTTATTTCAAATCTTTTAGATAAGTTAGATTATTATATATTAGAATAAAAAGAAAGGTTCTGTAGTTCTTCTTCAATTTCAATTTTAGCACAGTTAAATCGACATAGTGACAAATAAGTGTTTGCATAAAGGTTTCGATACATGTCGATTTACATGGGAGGTAAATAGTAACAGCCATTATAATCTGACTCTGCGCAATAGTATACTAGTCCACAAAAGAAACGATACAAGGCAATGTATTTTCCATAGATAATGAAATTGGAAACACTGTACCAAGATTAAAACTGTCCCATTTGTCTAATCTTTACAGAGTGTTATTATCTTATCAAAACCACTGATTTATTATAAGACAAAAAAAAATATTTTATTTTTTTATTTTTGTTATATCAAAAATAGTATTTTTATAAATAAACCAGATGCTCCGCAGGGCGCAGCTTTATACGACCGCAGAGGTATTGCACAATACTTAACATAATAATTTTGGACCCCGATTTGGACCAACTTGAAAACTGGGCCCATAATCAAAAATCTATGACCATGTTTAGATTCAGCATATCAAAGAACCCCAAGAATTCACTTTTTGTTAAAATCAAGCTAAGTTTACTTTTGGACCCTTTTGACCTTAATGTAGACCAATTTGAAAACAGGACCAAAAATTAAGAATCTGAATACACGGTTAGATATGGCATATCAAAGAACCCCAATAATTAATGTTTTGATGAAATCAAACAAAGTTTAATTTTGGACCCTTTTGGCCCCTTATTGGTTGGGACCAAAACTCCCACAATCAATCCAAACCTTCCTTTTGTGGTTATAAACCTTGTGTTAAAATTTCATAGATTTCTATTAACTTATGCTTAAGTTATTATGCAAAAACCAAGAAAAATGCTTATTTGGTACCTGTTTTTGGCCCCTAATTCCTAAACTGTTGTGACTAAAACTCCCAAAATCAATCCCAACCTTCCTGTTGTGGTCATAGAGACCTTATGTTCAAATTTCATAGATTTCTTTTTACTTAAACTAAAGTTATTGTGCGAAAACCAAGACAAATGCTTATTTGGGCCCTTTTTTGCCCCTAATTCCTAAACTGTTGGGACCAAAACACCAAGAATCAATCCCAACCTTTCTTTCATGGTCATAAACCATGTGTTTAAATTTCATAGATTTCAATTTACTTTTACTAAAGTTAGAGTGAGAAAACCAAATGTCTTCGGACGACGACGACGCCAACGTGATACCAATATACGACCAAAAAATTTTCAATTAAAAAAAAATCGAACTAAGAACTTAATTTTTTTCGTTTAAACATGGTGCGCTTAAAATGTTGATTGCCAACCGTCCTTGTGTCCATCTGGCTGTCCTTGCAGCGCTCGCACATGTAGAAATAATGTCAGATTTTTACGAAACCAATACTTTAGGTTATTATAAGCAATATCTCAAACAAGTTAAATAATGGTGGTCAATCGACTTTTATAAAAACAGTTATAACCCTTGAAAATAATAAATTTATGGAAAATAGCCCCTTTAACGCTCCCACAGGTACAATTCTTGCCAGATTTTTAATAAAACTTATACACTAGATTAATATCAACAATATCTCGGATGAGTTCTATAATCATGGACAATTGACTTTTTTTAAAGAGTTATGACCCTTAAAAATATTAAAATTTATGAAAAGTGGCCTTGTTAGCGCTCTCGATGGTACAAATTTTTTATTTTTTATTTTCAGTTTATTTCTGATAGAACGGACGTAGTTTTTTTAGGTCACCGTTTCAAAGGAACTGTGAATTTTGCCATCACTTTGCTTCCGTTGTCGTCTGTCCGGTGTAAAATATTTGAAACATTTCCACTGAAACTACTGAACCAATTCCAGTAAAACTTATAAACTGAATGATTCTTAGGATATCTAGAATAAAGTTTGTGTTCTATTTTCTATTTTGTAAAAAAACATGGCCGCCATGGGTAAAATAAGAACATGGGGGTAAAATGCAGTGTGTAGCTCATATCTCAAACACTAAAGCCTTTTAAGAGCAAATTTTCAGATGAATCTAACAACCCATTGTTGGGTTGCTGCCACTAAATTGTTAATTGTACGGAAATTTTGCAGTTTTGGTTATTATCTTGAATATTATTAATGACAAAGATAGACTGTAAACAGCACAACTTTCAGCAAATAAGTTTATATGACCAGAATTGTCAATTGAATCCTTATGGAGTTATAGCCCTTTAAAGAAATTTTTCACAATTTGTTCATCTAGTTTGCTTCCTTTAAAAAAAATCTTCTTCTGAATATGCTTAATCAATTTCAGCCCAACTTGGGAGTTATAATCTTGTATAAATTTAGTTTTTTATTTCCTTGTACTTCAAGAAACTTAGCCACTATGGCTAAAATGGAACATAGGGGTAAAATTCATTTTTTGCTTTTGAAGAAAAAACGACAGATACAAAGAACATTTAAATGGAATTGTTAAGCCACTCATTGATATATATTGAAGGGACAAATAATCATTGATGCAAGATTTAACCAAAAATTACAGGTGATCGATTCAGGTTCTTTAGAGTCAATTTTAAAGACCATGAAATAGCATCTAAAGATTTTAAATTTCTGTTTGGGTTGTTCTCTCTTTGACACATTCCCCATTTCTAAACAAAAATCTAATAGAGTCTATATAAAAATGGTGTAGGGGGTTCTATTATTGCCATCACCCTTTGAAGAAATTTCATGTTTTAATGCTCAAAATGTTCACAATTGAATTCCATCTTTTAAATTTTTTAATAATTTTTTGAATTTTGAAAAAAGGGGGGGGGGGCACCATGCCCAGAAAGAAAAAATGTCCTTCTCTACAAAAATATCTCTATCAATCATATTTTCTCATTTATAATTACCAAATTTGTGTCAGGAATGCACGCATAAATGGAATTTTTTAGCTTTTTAAGTTCAAAATGTTTCAGTATTCATCTGTTTGGTAATATGAATTTTGGTGAAAATTGACAAATTTTGACTAAAATTATTTTTTTAAAGAAAAAAAAACACACGACTTTCTTTTTATTTTCTGAATATATAGAGTGTTGTCTTTCAAAATTTGTCAATGACATGTCATGGTATTGTTGGTCTTGGGAGATAAACAGATTTAAAATTTTAAAGTTTTTGAAATTTTTCATTTTCGAATTTTAACACATTTTTAAATGGTTGCTATGGAAACAAACTATTTAGTAAATTCAAAATTTTAACGTTTTTGTATAGTTTGGGGTTGTGTTTGTCAATACTGTAAATATACATATTGTTTGTATTGATTAACTTTATTTCTATGGTTCTTTAAAATCCATTATATTTCAATTTTCAAAGGCTACTTATAGACGTATTTAGGCAAAATTTTGTAAGGATGGTTTCCATGGCAACCAAGGTTGAAAAGAAAAAATTAATACAGAAAACTTATTTTCATACCATACCTTCATCATAAACAAAATATAAAGACATTCGAAGAGGGGTCATGAATCGCCCATCAACAGGAACCTGCATGATTCTTACAAAGACCGGTACTTAAGTGTTACAGATGAAAATGTTCCAGTTACTGAAGAAATTGTAAATGTTATAGTTACAGAAGACGATGGAAACATGTTCTGTCAGGAGGAAAAGATAAGTCAACTGAAAGAAGGTTTACATAAAACAGATTTAGACCAAACTACGAATGAATTTGAGAATGAGAAACATGTAACTCGAGATACACAAAAAGATTGGAGGAAACGGAAGAAAAGAGAAAAAGTTGACACAGAAGCGAACACAGAAGGAGCAAAGAACAGAAGAGGAAAAAAAGAGACGAACCAATAATACAGTGAAGTTGTTGGAAAAGAAGACGTTGAAAATTTTAAAAAAACATTTATTTATATTGAAAAGACACAAAACTAGACATTTGTTGATATTATTTATATGCATATTGTTTTGTATGCCGTTCGTACAATTTTATCATTATGTATACGTGTCATAGATCGTGGTAGGTTATTCGTGATTTAGACAAAAACAAATTTTCTTAATTTTAATATTCTATTGAGACAGCAGGTGCTTGTTTAAATTTTGTTCGATTGTATATAATGATTTAATCTTTCGTAGTTATTTAAATTTCGAGACGAAATTCTATTTTTGACGGAGGGCAGTGTTGTGAACGTTAAATATCGCGGCAGTACCTTTTTGTAAACGTAACGTCGTTCCCGGCAAATTTGACAGTTGCCGATTTAACGTTACGAAATTCCGCCAACATGTGGCGTTCGAATAACATCTTTGTTTTCTAGCTTGTTATGAATCCTACATTTCTTTAGTTACTTGTATTTACATGCTTTATATCGTTGAATCGGTGTCGAGACGTACGAAATTATGCTTGCTTTCTTTATAATTCATATGTATGTACGTACTGACAGTTATTTACATGATTTAACCTTGACCGGCAACGGACTATATTCTTACACGCAAGGATAAGGCGTGCTAAGTCTTATAAAAACCGGATTTTTCTGATAACGAAACGAATTTGAACCAAGCTTGAAAGAATACAAGAGGTAATAACGCATTCACGAAAAACACTTTCAAACGTTTTAACATATTGTATTTCATTTACTTGTATTTATTATTATTGACAATAATAATCTCGATACTTTTAAAAGTTGTTTAGTCATTATTTAATATCCAGAAACCAAAGATATTGTTTTTAAATTAAAGATTGGCAACAATCTTTACAATATTCATTTCTTTATGTTCCCGACCAAAGCTAGGAGCCTGCAATTCAGTTATATTTTTTCTGCTGTATATAATATATTTTTTGTCTATTACTTTTTTAAATGAATCCGGCTTGCTTGAATAGTTTTATATTTGTCATATATAGTGGCCTTTAATAGCTTGTTATGAATAGGTTTTGCGTATTGTTGAATATCGTGCGATGACACATAGGTACTAACGGAAGGTGTCTCATTGACAACAATATCACATCTTCTAGTTTTAAAACTAGTTGCAATTCTAATGAAAATGATTTACCTGGTCTTAGAGGGAGTGCTCTAGACTGGTTGAAAGGTATACTGAATGTTGCGGATCTTGATGTTGCATTGCTTTTCTTGCTGATTGGTCTACTTAGACCTGTTTAAAAAAAATATTTAAGAATAATATCTTAAACTTTATTAAACTAAACAACTTGCAAATGCTTACCTTTACGGGAGAAAGTTTTAGCACACCTCTTGGTAAGAAATGAAATTATGATAGGATAGTACATGCATTGATATCTAACAATTACTATTAAGTTTTCGCACAAAGCATCATAATGAAAGGTCACCATTGTAAATAAATTTATGTAAAATAAAGGCAACAGTAGTATACCGTTGTTTTAAAGTCATAAGTCGATTGAGAGAAAACAAATCCGGATTACAAATAAATACCTAGGAAAACACATCAAACTATTAGAGGAAAACAACGACACAAGAAATACTAAAGTGCAACAAAAAACCAAACGACAACGTAACACACAGAGAAACGAATTATAAAATGATGAAAATTTTTATGTTTCTTTTCCTTTTTGTTGTAAAGGAAGCAGGATAAAAACAGGCATGCACACTGTTAACATAAGAACATTATCTTAAATCCCCAGTCCCACTAGACCACGATCACACCACGCTCACCGGGTTCTTAAATTTATTGAGATCGTGGTGACGTCGCGGTATGAGCGGCATAAAAATGTTAATTTTCGTTGTTTTCACGTTGATGCTACGTCCTCATTACGCTTCTTCAACGATCCAACTACGATTAACCCACGTTTTCACCATGCTTTTTCCCCGATTATCATGATCCTACTACGCTCATTACGTTCTCACTACGACCATAGCACGAGTATTCCGATTGCAACACGATCTTACCACGCTTCTGCTGCGATTATAGCACGTTCTTACCACGATTATACTACTTTCATACCGCGATTTCATTACGTTCTTAGCAATAACCTCAACATCGTGTACTGTATCAATACTGTTCCATTCCTTTTATTTCTGATTAATACGCAGAATTCTCGGAAACAACACAGTAATGCAACCAAATTTACCAGAACATTTGGGCGTGGTGGAAGGAACTGATGTTGAGTCCATCAAGCTCAGATGACGATGTTTTAGTGAAATATAGAAGGGATGACACATATGTGTCAAGCACGGTTGTGGTGCCGTTAGAGAAAACAAACCAAAAAGTCCAAATTACAAACAAACAAACTAAACCTTGAAAGTTTTAATATATTTTATGTGAAAATGACAATGAGCATGATGGTCGTAGTATGAACGTAGCCAGGTCGTAAGAAGAGTGTGATGAGGACGGCATAGGCGTGCTAGAATCGTACTATTGTCTTGAACAGCGTGGTGTAATCATGGTATAGTCGTAGTGTAGGCTTAGTTGGGTCGCGGTGAGAACGTGATGGTCGTAGTGAGGTCGTAACAACGTCGCTGTGAGATCGAAGCGCAGTCTCCGAATATAATCACGCTAATGCTACGCTCTCGCTACGATGATATTGCGACCTTTGCGAACTTACCACGACCTTACTGCGCTCTAACTACTCCTCTACTACACCTGATTCCGCAACGACGACACCAAGATTGTTTTAAACATGTTCAAAGTTGACCACGCTCATCACGATCTTGAAGACCAAAACACGACCGTCATACGATCTTACTGCGATCTACACGGTCATTTTTTTCATTTTTGTCACAGATCGTAGTGCGATCGTGGCCTAGTGGGACTGTGGTATTATTAATATAGTGTATAATAGTAAAACAAAAACTAGTACTTACTTGACATGTAAGGAATACTTGAGTATCCAAACGACTCACTATACATCGCTGATGGCGAGGTTGCAGTACTTTTCTTACTGTTACTTCTACTAAGATCTACAATAATTATAACCTGTATGCACAGTAATTGAAAAATTGTGTAGTCTTGTACTTGATAACAGATTAAGACAGAAAAAATAAAATATCTCGTACGTCATTTTTTTTTAAATGAAAGGGAAGAGTAACGGGAAGGTTACTTTGTAATGAATAACGGTAATTAAAATGTTGCTAACTAAAGGTAAACTATTTCTAGAGTAGAAAACCCATAGTATTGCAAAAAATATCATATGCTTTTTAAACTAAATATCGCACAATGTTTCCGAATTTGTGAATGTGATTTAGACCTCAAATGAACGAAAAACACGAAAACTCATTTTCTAATTTCGTAAAAGTACTCTTATAAGTATCATTTCATTGTCAAATTTTGCATTACCAATTGTTCATGGAAGTTAGTGTTTCGGTTTTAATTTAGTAACGCCTAACTTTGAACCTTAATAAACCTATGACCTTGGGTTTCAAATTTGTACATAAAAAATCAGAAGGCATCATGATTCGATTAATTATTTGCAATTATAAAATTGTTAAAAATGGAAATTCAACTGTCCTCCCACAATTTTATTCATGAACAAATTTAATGATTTTGTCTAGTCCCTGAAGTGTATACCTGACATTTGGGACGTGGTTTTAATGTCATAAACAGGCCAAAGTTGACATATTTCATCACCAGCTACGGCGATATCATATATGGTGTTTTTGCTCAATTGAATATAGGTATGCATAGGTGGCCTTACCAATCAACATCTCTACGTAAGACATCTTTTAGAAGAGATTCATTTGAGGTATTTGACTGATTGCTGAGGTTTCTCAAATTTTACAAGGAAAAGACATGAAAATTAGTCGTTCTTGCAATTTGTGAATTATTTTATTAAATGCAAGAATCTTTATTGCTTTAAAACGCAGTTCAATATAAATATAACTGGTATATTCTAATCTCAGGTCTTTTTATCAGCTGTAATCTGTTTTTTTGACTATTCATTGTAACTAATTCTGTCGAAATGAATGAGGAGAGACAACTCGTCTTACCATACTTGTCTCTTGCACTTTAAAATACGATATTATACCTTCTCTTTTCTGTTTTGCTAGACAACCTTTTATAGCACACAGATGTTCACGATTTGCCATAGGTATCTCTTGGTATACCATGTCTTCGTTCCATCGTACATTTCCATAAGAATTGGGTCTTTGGGAACTCAAGCCATAAGTTTTATCTTTTCAACAGATAATAATTTCATATAATGATAATAAATATATATTTATATATATATATATGCACAGGTATATGCAAGTTTCATCCTTTCTATTGTGGTATATCTCAAAATGTATTTGCGTTTTCCCTCTCACGGTGACGCTTTATCAATTGTGCACGTTATTAAAAGCAGATATTTTGTGCCTTGATAGCAAAAAAATTAATAAAATTTAATTATAAATAATACATGACATTTATGTTTGGTTTGCAACAATCGAGAGACATTCCAAAATAAGATTTTATATTCCAATAAATTTTCAACATTCATAAAATTGAGAATGTAGATGGTGAATATGTAACAGAGACAACAACCCGACCAAAGGAACTTCAAAGCATATATATGAACTAAAATTAAAAGACTAACAAAGTCCAGAGGTTCCTGACGTGGGACAGGCGCAACAATGCTGCGAGGTTAAAATTGTTGTGTGAGATCTCAACCCTTCCCTTTAACTCTAGCCAATGGAGAATAATTCATAATGTGCTTCCCATGACAACGCATCAACAATGCACTGGAAACCAAAAAAAAAACATCAGTGGTTACATATCGGTTTTAGCTAAAAAATGTAAACGCAAGACTTGAATGCTCCTTTTTGAAATTGTATAGGATTGTAAAAACGTTAAACATTAGCACATTTTTGATACGAAGTGCTTCCGCATATTTGATCCTGGAGTTTCCGTTCTTCATACAAATATGTGCTTTTGTCAACGCTTTTAGATTCAAATAATATAACAAACAAAAACATTTAATTCTTTAATGTATATTTAAAACCATTTCTAATGGTAATAGTTAGATTCGTTCAGATCAATGTAGCGGTAACTGTAAAAAATAACTGTCCTTCATTTCGTCTCTGATGTATGATTTTGCAATAGTTTCCGGGGAATTTTATATTTTCTCAATTTAGTGTGTTCACCAATACATTTCTACATTTAGTGTGTTCACAAATACATTTCCTGCACATGATAGACCTGTTTATAGCAAGTAAGGCGGTTTTCCGGTATATTGCCTAAACGCAACTTGTTAATTGATTCACGCCTTAATATTTGGCGGCGTTGGTTATCGAATTTGTTCCAGGTTGATATAGTTTGATATAAATTTAAAAATAACAAGTAGAACAATGTAGGATTAAGAGCGCTTATATCGCAATTTTCAATATCATTTACATTTCCAGGGTACATATCTACTGTAAACTATATATCAGTGCTAGACCATGACATTGCTTATATAAACCTTGGGTATGAAATTCATAAAATTCTGCCAATAAATATGTAGGCATGAGAGCACTAATCATTCAATATTTATAAACGATATTTAAAAGAAGCATTACTTCTTTAAAAACAGTTGATCGGCTCTGATTTTTGATTTTATACGAGACATTGTTGATATGAACTTTTGAGATAAATTTCATAAAAGGAGCACAATATTTTTTAAAGGGCATTACTACTTTAAAAAAGTTGATCGATATTAAGTTTTAAAATGAGAGACTTAACTGATATAACAATTTCTTACAAATTTCATAAAAATTTGAATAGAATTGAACCGTAAGAGCTCTTACAATCAACCAAACACAAATAGAATACGTCGAGAAAAGTATTTAATTTCTAGTATCAAATGTCAAACAATAAGATTCACCTCATTGCTAAACTGAGGTGTCCGTATGGCTCTGTTGAATGTATAAATATCTAGCAACATCGCAATAGAAAAGACCGGTACAGAAAAGACAAATCAGATGCCTCATTTACGAGAAATGCACGTTAAAGAACTCGTTCGACTGCTGTACCGCTATTTTTGACATTTTTACCTATTGGTTGTATTGTTCACAAATCGTTGTCAATATAATGGAATTTTATGCGACTGTCATACAAGTGAGAGGTTAAGCTAGCTATAGAACAAGGTTTAATGCACCATTTAGTCTAGCATATTTACCTGACGATATCGGGATATAGGTATTTAGTCGGATCTTAACATGTACTTGAGATTTGTTTACAAACCGGTATTGATAAAAATAAACAAACACATGTCGAGATGTTCAGGACGTAATTAAATCTGTATTTGGGTAAGATGATGCAAGCATACGATTTTTATTGCGTTTTACACTCTGAGAAGCAAATAATCTTTAACTACTTTATTAAAATATTGTGTAAAAACGTTAATTATGAGATATGAAAGTCAAGTGGATCGAGCATTTTTCTGAGGAAGTTTTAAAAAATTTAGAAGAAATTTTTGTTTACAGTGGGTTAGCTTTCATTAGTCTTCACTATCCTATAGATTAACAACTTTTTGATTTTGAACTTTTGATTGGGAAATTAACCAGAGTTATCTAATATTAATCACAGACAGTGACTAGCAAGCAATTTTTAATTGAAGCTTATTTAACGTTAACACAATTTTCACTATAAACGAATGTTACTTTATAGAAATATAAGGACTTTGTTAGCTAAATCTACAAATTTTATTAGATATTATGAATTTTTATTACAATAGATTAATATGATACATTTACTACATGTGAAAATGTCTGTACCAAGTCAGGAATATGACAGTTGACATCGTTTGATGTGTTTGAGCTTTTGATTTCGCCATTTGAGTAGGAACTTTCCATTTTTAATTTTCCTCGTAGTTCAATATTTTTGTGATTTTAATTTTTTCGTGAAATATATGCCATTGGATGTAAATGTTAAAAATAGCATTTGATTTTCTTCATTATTTCTTTAATATTCTTGAAAAGTTGTAACGCAAGAGTGATGACCGACCCTAGACTTTTACAGATTGTAGTTGGCCCGTTTTAGTTGTTCAAAATAAAATGTTTGAACGGTACTTGTCGGTATACAATATCAAAGCAACATACATAAAAAACGCATTGACCAAATACTTGATCTTAGGAAATATAAAGAAATGAAAGAAACTGTACTCAGTTTGATTTAAAAGGCAATGAACAGGTGCATACTTAAAATTCACATAATCATAATAATAATCACTACATTTATTTAAAAAGGAAAATCTAAAATCGGATCGAATTAGAGCTTGACATATAATGTAAATATTCTATATTTTAGCAAGTATCTTTAATTTGAACTATACGTATCTTTCAACTTAGCTTTTATCCAGTTGACCCTTCCGGGGCACAAGGGTAACTTCTTGGTAATATTGGTCTATATGGTCACCATTTTGTACGTGTGTATACTTTCGTATTGTTATTAATCTATTTTGTCTTTGTTTATTTGGTGTGATTACTTTCCTTTTGGTCAGGATTAAGTATACTATGTTTGAATAAAAAAATATCAATGCCGAAAAGGTATCCTTTACTTGTCATAACCTTTGAAATCAACAGCAACAGAAAACTATGAGTTCCCTTTACGATAAGGTTTCACATTTCCACTTGAACACACCTTAAAATAAAAATCAGATAATGAAATGTTAAAAGTTAAACAATAAGAACGACCATGAAATATTTTAAATTTAAAACCTTAACAATAAATCATTTTGTAAACCACGTCATCTAATAGTACTTACTGCACTGTGTTAATATTAGATCTATCGGTAAAAATGTATATAAATTTAATTTTGCATTTGATATACTAATTTCAAAGGTACTTGAATGGACTAATACAAACAAATAATATGTAGATTTTATAAAGGCGATCTGAGATTTATTTATTTTCCTTTCATATAATGTGAAATTCTAAAAAATGTCTTGTTCTTCAGCCTTTTCATATGCATATTATGGTTTGTTTTTGATAATATGTTAATCTATTTTTCAAATGTGTTTTCAGTGAATAAATAAAGGAAGCATGGTATGACTTAATTTACAGACTACTAAAATGAGAGCATTTTTCAATAGGCCAACAAAGTGTCAACTTTATAGTTGTATACATGATCCAGTGACTCACAAAAAAATCTTTCAAATAACTTCACAGTACCCAAATCGCGCAAAATACCCAAATTGAACTACTTTAGCAAAAGTAGCTGCGAAAATATTATAAGTTTTATTATAGACGAAAGAAATTGTATGTTATGGCTTAATATTATAAATGTCTTTCAACATAGCAAAATATATTTAAATACACACAAAAATTGCAAGGTATATAATGCAACAGATGAATTATTCACTGAAAAAGTGGAATCTAGGGACATCGCCATCGGTATGCAAAGTCCACGAAAAAACTTTTAAAAATGAGAATTTAATATGCCTTTAACTTACATCATTCATTTCTTTTAAAAAATTATAGCTAGCATGGACTATTATCAAATTGTTCTTAACATTTTGAGATATAAAAAATAACATCAGTTACTCTATTTTTATTAATGTGAATTTAAGCATAGATCAGGGAAGGGGTAAATGAAAATGTAATGGTAATTAAGTGTAATGCATTACAAATTTCCATGTAATGGAATGTAATGTGTAATTGAGTATTTTTTAATTACATGCAATGGTTATTTAATTAATTACAATGAAAAAAGCATGTAATTATAATTACTTTTGAATTACATTTCAATTACATGTACTTTTATGGTGTTAATTAAATTGTGTTAATATAGTTATTATTTTTTTGAAATACAGAAATGTTTGCTAAATAGTCCTTTAACTTTAAAAAAAGGGAGAATCATATATTGGTGCTGATCAGTTTTTAAGAAAGATCTTTATCCAAATTGATTGATAACATGCATATATGTCATCAATACATGTTTGTTTTGTTAAACACATAATGCAAATCTTTCTTAGACAGTTCATTAAAATTTTAAATCAGTGCACACAATCATTTTGTCAAATTAGTATAGACAAAAGGATTATAGAAACAAAAATTATCAGCTGTGAAAACAAAAGGCAATGAATCAGACTAGATGTGTAAAAAAAACGCCTAGGGACAATGCCACTATTACATGTATGTTATCTAATTCGCAAAATATAGCTCATATTTTGACATTATACATTGTTTGTACTAAAACTTATTTTCAATATTGTGACAATCTTACTTTGGAATATTTGTAAAATAAAAAAACATGAACAATTTTTAACTAATTTACAATTTATTTACATCATGTTTAATTCAATGGCTTTATTTCTGAGTTGTTAAATACCCCTTAATGTATTGGCAAGTTAATAGGAACACATTCTCTCTTCTATCAACAAATTTTATGATCTATCAACACCTGCCACATCAGCTACTGTTGAAACAAAGTGTTCAGTTCATAGGTATGCAGAATAAATGACAAAACATTTAAATACTAATGTTGATCAAATGTAATGCTAAAACTATGTTTTAAGCTTACATGAATATTTTACATATGGGACACAATCCCTAATGCGCCTTGAAATGAGGAACTCAAAAGACACGTGTAAACAAAAAATCTCTGTGTAGTGATGTTTGACACATTTCTATGATAAACAAGTGGCTGAGCTTAACCATTTGTGCTAATTTAGAAAGCAGGGAAACACAGAATAAATGTGTAAAAACTATGGAGCTATTGGATGTGTTCAAAGTATTAAATTTTCAAAGAGCTTATTGTGTTAAAAATGGGATTTTTTACCACGTGGAGCCGCATCACAAAAGGATACTCGGGGTTTGCTTATTTACGGATAAAGGAATCTCACTTCGAACCCAGAAAATTTAACCAGATATGTGAAAATGTCTCAGCTTCGAAACGAGCCATCATACATATCCAAGTTAACGATATGGACTGAGCAACAGAAGAAAACGTTACCATTACCGCCTATGGAGAAACTAATATGCATCTTGACCCACATCCTATATATACATGATATAATGAATGAATGAATGATTTATTATAGTGTAACCTGTATATAAAAAATTGATACATATTAATACAATATTACATTACAGCCAGCCATATAGGCCTACGATGCACTGACAAATTAAAGCTCAATATTTTTTTAGTATATATTGTTTACAAAAAGTTATGATGAAATGTGATATGTAATTCAATTAACTACTTTAGTAAAGTAATTGTAATTCAATTAATTACATTTCAAAAACTGTGTATTATGCGTAATAAGTGTAATTGATCATTTTTGCAATGTAATGTGTAATTTAATTAATAACATTCCAATGTAATTAATCCCAACTCTGGCATAGATGCAATTTGAATACTACTATTATTACAGAATCGTGGATGTTTTGGATGTTAGTTCAAAGTAATTTTGCTATGATTCAAAAATGGATTCAAAACTACATGTTGATAAGGATACATCAACAAAACAAACACAAATTGGAATACACACAAAGACAAAACTGTCAAAATAGATGCAATATGGGTACTCTCACTTTATATCAATGAGCCATATATTTGAAGATGTGGATTTCTGAACACTGCCTTAACATTGAAACTTGTAGATTTATTATATTGAAAGAGGAAAATGATTTGTGTGTCATAAACATCTGATCGAAAATGAATGTCATATAATTTGGAACGTGACAATGTTTTGATAAAAGAAGAAAAAAACCCAAATAAATCTATTCTATAAGAAAGAAAAACATCTTGTCATAAATGTATCCAATTATCCAATTATTGTGTGTTCATTACACCAAAGAATTTGACATACTATACTTTTATTTAGCCGATAAGATTGTTTATTTCATAATATAAAGCTTATATTTCATTACTTATATAATGTGTTGTCATTATTCGCCGATGATGCGATAGTTCAAAATTGTTTATGATTATAAAACACAATGTATATATACACTTATGCTATGATATGATATGTGTATATGTACATTCTACAAGCCGTATTTCTTTTACATTAAAAACATTACTACTTGCTATTGGTCAATAGTTTCACCGAGAATTAGGTGCAAGTACTAGTACACAGATTATCATTAAAGTGTTCAAATACGATGAAATATTCTTTTTTGTTGTTGTTAGATAACTTGAAACTCTCTTAATTCATGTAAAGTTAACATCGATTATCTGACTTCTCAAAAGAATTATGAGTATGGTCAAATGAAATTATAGTGGTTTGAAAGTTTTTGGATCAGATTTATTTTCGGTAAAATAAATATTATATAACAATTGTGATTTAGAATGAAATTCAAAACAGTGTGGCTGTGGCCATTGATTGACACATTAAATTAATCCATTAACTGGGACAATGTACGTGAACGTTTGTCTGTAACGACCACTGTTCACGACGTACCTACGATAGACATTTAAACTGTGGGGTCACCAAAGGTTTCTTAACGCCTTTAATTATAAAATAATTCGAAAAATTAATCAGGAATAAATCAAAACATCGTGTTATTTCTGATTAATTTTTCGAATTACTTTATTAAGGTGTTGAGAACCTTTGGTGACCCCATAGTTTAAGTGTCTTTAAAAAGTACATAGTGAGCAGTGGTCGTTACATACAAACGTTCACCTAAATTGTCCCAGTCAATGGATGAATGTAATGTGTCAATCAATGGCCACAGCCACACTGTTTTGAATTTCATTCTAAAACACTCATATATATTTTCTTTATGAAACAGAGAATGTTTAAGTAGCAGCAACTCATTTAAAAACGGGATGTCATTACGTAAATATTAAGGCTTTTGAATTTGTTAAAGGCTAGCTGACATATATACACCTGGAAAGTATTGCAACACTTCCATTGAAAACAATGTAAAATGACATATTGTAGAATGTGTATATGTATTTTTTTTTAGAATACTTTTAATTTAAAATTGAATTTGTGTTAATAACTTATATTTCAGGCAATATTAAGACTAGAGAGACGCATTATTAGAGCTGTACGGAAAAAAATATTCAAGCTTTGTCTTGTCTTCTATACCGACATTTTATAAAAGTTAATTCAACAACAAACTAAACATCTGATACAGAAAATGTGTGTAAAACTAGGCATTTCAAACAGTTCTGAGTGATTTTAATGCATAACAAAATCTTTATTTATTGCAGACCTAATGTTTTGGAAAAATTGGTTCTGTACATTTTTGTGATAAAAACGCGAAAAACTATTTCCGTGCAGCTGTTATGTCCTATCCAGATAGCATTAATATTGGATGAAAAATAGATTAATATCATGAATGTATTTTTTAAAACATAAACGTGTTATATGTATATGGTTAAACACAAATTATACTCATCCTATAATCATGTCATTTTACATTGTTTTCAATAGAGGTGTTGCAGTACTCTTTTCCAGGTGTAAAGATCATTTTATGTAAATCAATTGACATAACCGTTTGAACAAATAATCTTTTGATTGTAAAATACCAAAAAAACTTAAATGAATGTTTTAATCAATATCATTAATCTTGTGATCTTGAATAATTAAAAAGAATATCATTAATGCTAAAGCTTACCTGTCCCATGTTTAGAAATCACTGTCATAATAAAATAATGTGTAATAAATCCAGGTAACAGGTACAAATCTAAAAAAAACATCCGGTGTAATTTCAACCTTTTGTGAATACAGTTTAAGGATGTAAAGTACTAAATGGTGGCTCCTTTGCCGGCAATGCTATTTTTAGCAATTATCTCCTTAAAAGGCGCTTTTAATAAACTAATTATGGAAAAACTGCTGTTGTCTAATTGAAGCTCGATATCTATTTGCGATTTTACCGCACTCAAATATATATGGTCCCATGGCTTTTCTTGGTGAATTTTGGGGTTTTTCACGATACCTGACGATTTCGCAGAAAAATTTCCCTAATTTTGAGCAACATAAAAAAAATATTTCCGGCCCTTCATACTATACATTTAAGGACAAATTTGTGCTTGCATGAATCTTCATTCATAATGCTTTCCAGAAGAAAAATATATAAAAGATATAACAACCAATCACAGAGAGCCATCTATTTTTATCTCTATGTCATGTTCCCTTCATAAAATGGCTGCGCCCTATTTTTGACATTTTTACCTGAATAATTGTTTGTTTTGTTCACACATTGTTGTCAACGATAAGACTTGTGTTCAACTGTCATACTGTGATAGTTTAAGCTAGTTGTAAAATCAAGTTCAATGCCCAATTCTCTACATAAGAAAATGTATGAACCATGTTTGGAATATGACAATTGATATCCATTCGTTTGATAAGTGTGTGCTTATGACTATGCCATTTGATATGGGAAATTCCGTTTTGAATTTCCCTACGAGTTCGTTTTTTTTGTTAATTCACTCTTTATATCATATGTATCCACAGTTTCCCGTTGATAAATCAAGACATATGCATGCGCTTTGAAAGCACAAAATGTATAAGCATTGTGGATTTTTACTTCTTCTGCAATGACTTGACTCATATAATGGTTTTTTTTCTAGAATTTCCCGTTGATAAACTAAGAATTAATGAATAAACAACGATCCCAAATTACTAACAAACTCATCATAGATACAAGGATTACATTTGTGTACGCTCGACTAAAAAAACATTATAAAGACAAAAAATGTTGAAGAGCATTCAATACTCAAAACTCCGAAAAATTCAAAGTTTTGTAAAAGTTAATTTATACTTATAAAAATGTTGATGGAAAATCATGCAAACAAAGAAGTGCTGACATTTTGGCTGAAGATACCTTCGGAAAGGAAACATCAACCATCAGAGACATCAACCCCGTGTTTGTAAATAAACTTGTTGATTAATCTTTAAAATAAAAGAGAATCCACAACTGATTTATACCGTATATATAAATACAGATGGCGTTCCCATATTTGCTGAGAGTTAGCCATATTCAAAAGGATAGTTTTTACATTTCAAAACGAAATTCTCGTAAGCCTACCTTTCTGAGAGAACAATAGATTTGTCGATAAGAAAAAATAAAACAACAACAACGCCGGGGTTTATGAATGGGTTAGAAGCTAATAAGCTGTGGCATTCCAAGTTTTCTAATGCGCCTTTGAATGCATGGACGAAAAGCTATGATCCATTCCGAGGTTTAATCTGGTTCGTGTTGAGTCTTTTGTTTTTCTGTTTGTCTTTTTCATTTTTAGCCATGGCGTTGTCAGTTTGTTTTAGATTTATGAGTTTGACTGTCCCTTTGGTATCTTTCGTCCCTCTTGTAGACGAAACGTGCGTTTGCCGTATGACGTTTTCATCCTGGCAAATATCCGCGATTAAAACATGACCATCCGAATCCGTATAAGCGAATATTAATTTTAACAAAGGCTACTCTTCATTATCTGTTGATGTCGTTGTCATTGGTTTCATCTTGTTTGTTGGTTGATAATGTTAATATTTATTCCTCCTGTCCATATTTTTGTAGATTTGGAATCAATAACGAAAATGCTTTGGCCTGACAAGGTTACTTCATCAAAGATTTACACACTGGTACAAAGTAAACATTTCAACGATACCAGAATTAACATTACATACGGCAGACGCACGTCTTCGTCTTCAGAAAATTCATACGATGCAATAAACGGAGAAATAAACAATACAGGTATATTGAAATCGAACAGGGAACAGTTTAACATTAATTATATGCCTGAAATTAGTATAAACCTTGTTTTCTTGATTTAGTTTAGGTAAGAATTGTTTTTCAATCATGTGGAAAATCTAGAGGCACGAAATTACCCATCTGTGTCATTTTGGTGTCGTGTGTACAGTTGTCTCATTGGCAATCATACCACATCTGCTTTTTTTTTTTTATATTTACTGCAAACTTGGAGAAATTGAGCTCGCCAGTGTTTTCCATATTCCATAAGATTACGCATTTGACAACAAGTTCCAAACAAAACGTGATGATAAATTAGAATGATTTCTTATGAAATAGCAAACTATAAGGGCGCACATACTTTTTAAATTGTTATATTCACGAAAAGCACGATTTCATGTTGAAAGTTTTTTTTGGAAATTTTAAAGACTATGTGAACACTCTAACAATATTAATTTGTGGATAGAAAGAGCTTTTTTTGTCGTTTTTAATAACCGGCCTGCCGCAAATATAAACCTTTATTAAGAAAGCTTCTTATGTAATTAATGAACATTACACTTTATGATTTGTGTGCATCCGAAACACTTTCCTGTATTCACTTTCATCAGGAACACTCAATCACAGAGAGACAAGGATAGATATGACATTAACACATCAAGAGATCTCAGACCATTTAGTTCATTAGATAATCAAATCAAGACAACATGCATTTGTCATAATATTTTTTATTCAATGTGCATGATTGAGAATTCGAAATGCTTTTAATTAGTATGGTTACCTATGCCAACAAACTACAATAAAATGTATAGATTTTGTTATCTGTATCTCAAGGAGTTCTGTTGTTTCCGGAATACCTGTTAAGCCATCCAGTCGTCCTCTAGGTGAAAAGTGTAAGATTCAGGATCCTGGTATTTCAATCCATTATTGGTCAACGTTTTCCGGAAATCGAATGTATGATAGTTAATCACGCTATATAGCAATAGAAAATATTCTGAAAAAAAAAATGGTAGTGAACCAAATCATTTGACAATAGTAACGAAACAGTCTTAATTAACAAATAGGAACGCATTGAAATATAAAAAAGAAACCAAATAAATATCTCGCTCATAATTTAACTTATCTTACACAGGATCATTTATGATTTGTTTACTATAAACGAGTAGGTCCAGTAAGACCCCTTTTTGGCCCCAAAATATAGCAGTTTTACAAAATTGTTCAAATGTAAACTTTTAGTAATTTATTGGACAGAAGAATGCTTCTGCTACATAAATATGGGCTGTTTTTGACAATACAATGAAATTTTATCGGGTACTAGCACCACAAAGTCATGCTAAATTACTGAAATCTTTACAATTCTAGCATTTTAGTTGAATTTTAGACGCCTTTCGTATAAAACGAAAGTGGCCGCATTCGTGTTCATCCTTAATATTAAAATGTAAGTTGTATTTTATGATAATACATAACATATATAAAGGTTGAGGATGAACACGGATGCGGCCACTTTCTTTTTTGACAAAAACCATCTAAAAAGTGACATTTTTCTGCATATTTGGTAGATTTTTCATATTTCAGCTTGAATCGGTGCGTTTTTTATGATTAAATCAGTTAAAAAATCTTTCACAAAAACTAATTGATTCAAATAAAATAGACACTTAAGTGTGTAAAAAGTGGTCAAAATCATTCGTCAGATGAACCTGAAATTTGAGGCCAAAATCGGTCCTTACCGGACCTTCTCCTTTGTTTAGGTGACGATCTGTTCATTTCGGTAGCAAACCAGAGAGTCAATTGAAAGTTAAAGATCACATTTACCTAATGAGTATGTTTTTGTCGATTACAAAAAATGAAAACAGCACGTATTGAATGCTTCTGAGGCGCTTTTTTGGATTAACCATAATCAGAAACGTTCAAAGCCGAATATTTAAAAGCCAAGGATGTATAAGTTACAGACATCTTTACAATAAGGCAAAATCAAACCAAAGCCACACTTAGTGTATGGATGAGATAATACTTAGATACGAGTGTACCATAATAAATACATCGCTAACTGCAACGTACTTATTTCAGTAACTATCCGTTTTATTAATGCAATCCGAATCATATGAGGTGAACTGAACCAGATAATTGCTTATCTTCTAGCAGTTTAATAATATATTTCATATTTTCATTTTGTTCCCTTTTCCCAGTGGTTGGTGTTGTTTGTACTCTATTTTTTTTTCTCCGTAAATGCTAGGTTTTTGCTCTTATGATATTTTCGGTTCATTCATGTCCTCAACCATTTGTCAACGGTAAATCAACTCATAACCTACTTTATTTTTTATTCAAAAACATTAATTTGAAATTAGAAACTCAATGATAAGCAGTTATTTACATGAATAGATGTTTACCAACGCAACACTTTCTTCCGTCCAATTTGTACGTGCATACTTATATTTTAAAGCTCTTCGTTGGAAATTTTGTTCATATAGTATACAGTAAATGCAATGCTGTGAGTTTTGATACTGATACATTTTTCAATGAAGAACAATGTCTGTATTACATGTGGTATACTTCTCAACCAGACAAACACATTTCGATACCTTATTTTATCATCATCATTGCATACTCGTATGCCTCCTCTAAACGAACATCAGCAAATTTTTATGATTCTTTTATGTTTCGCGATGATATATACAGGTTTTGTTATTAGTTGCATTTCAAAACATTACGCAATCGGAGTGCAATAAAACCCAATAACCACTCATTTTTCGAGTAAAAGGAATTAATGTAAGACATTCAAATTTTACAGTCGAAACAATATTAATCCAATGGTAGAACATTTTGCATATCTGTCCAGATGACGAAATATGCTTCAGAATTTAATGAATCTAATAGATAAATTTATAAAACTTATAATAGGAATACATATGAATATGTGTAGTTGTTTTTTTTTGTTAAAGTTTGAATTAATGGTTAACATTTAGGCTAAAATCATTTGTTTCGGGTTCGCTTTCAGTATCAGTTTCGGTTTCGGTTTCCACTTATTTTTAAAACTTAAAAGAGAACAGCTGATCTGTTTAGTATATACACATGCATGACATGGTTGAATTATTTCCTTAACATTATTTTACATAAAAAAAAATCGTTTCATATTACTTTAAAGGTTGATTTTTTCATCTCAATATTCTTAAAATCAACGGTTTCAGAAAATCAAAATGTATGTCAATCGTTCACGCATGGAAACACAACAGATTTAATACATAATATCAATCATGGCAGGGAATTGGTAAAGAATATATCAGGTAAGAACTTGTTAAAATTATCGTTTTACAACTAAAAGAATATTCTTTCGTGAATTGGGGTTATCAGAACTGCCTGGATTGGGGGATTATTTTTTTTTAATTTTTGTCTTTAAATATCGGCCTGGTTTCTAGTTGTTAGGCTGTTTCGTTGAAATGTATCACAATTGATTTTTTCACATTAAAGAATTTGTTTTCAAAATGTCTTCATAGTATAGAATAGAGTGCTATATTTTTTCCCTAACTTTGTTTCGTTGTACCCAATTCAACTTTTAATTACACAAATTCAATGACAGATGTTAAATATTTTTTTCTGAATACATATACAGTTAAACTAAAACAACTGACATCAACAAATAACACGGCGCTATAAAAACCAAATGCAGATTTTTGTTCGCCTTTGAAATAACTATGGACATTTCATATTTGTTATAACCCATGTCATACTCCAAATTTGAAAACAAAAATATTATTACGCTGTTAAATTGCAATGGCAGATTTGTTATACATGTATGGTTTTATAATCTATTAGCTTCAAGAGTGCCTTAACTACAATATCCATACAAGTGGGAGGTTAAGCTAGATATAAAACCAGGTTTAATCCGCTATTTTCTAAATAATAAATGCCTGTACCAATTTAGAAATATGCATTTATATATGACAGTTGTTATACATTCGTTTGATGTGTTTCAGCTTTTAATATTGCTATTTGATTAGGAACTTTCCGTTTTGATTTTCCTCGGGGTTCATTATTTTTGTGATTTTACTTTTTCTAAACATACATCATCATATCTTTTCACATCGTTATATGTCTATGTATGGCATTTTTTCCCCAGCAAAATATCTCATTATATGCTCTATGTGTTTCAAATTATAAATCCATCCACCAATTCATAATACATACATTTAACTTCACCCACCTTGGAATAATTAATGATAGATCTTGATTAAGGATCTCAAAATGAACTTACAATGAGAATCAAATATTATTTTTCACACATATACATATTACTAGTTGAAGAACTTTTGATCATATAGATATTTACGTGGTTAGAATTTTTCTACATTCCTGGTTTTTTACTTAATGAGTATGAAAGAGCGTTCCACATGCAGGTAAATTCAGCAAAATGCCTAGGACGCAGCTTTAATATCATGTCTTGTATTAGGTTAATGTGTTTAATAACTAACATGATGTAAATTGACAAACTTTCTGAATTTCGGAAAATCTGTTCAAAGAAATATGAAATCGATATAATATATTTGGTTTTCAGTTCATTTTTTTAAAACGAAAACGCATGTATTTTACTTTCTTTTCCGTAAGATTGTTTTAAATCTATTAATACAACTCAATATGAATATTTCCATTATCTGAATTCTTAATTGACAAGGTCAGTAACACTACTTCAGACATGTAATGGTATGATACGTCATTTATCGATGGTTACGTCTAGAAATTCTCTGCTTATAAAAAAAACTAAAACATATCTCAAAATTTTGTACTGACGATAATACAATGTACTTCAAAACAGATGAGATGGAACAGCAACCCTACATCGCAGACAATCAAGAAATTAAGAAATCAACAAACAACAGGTGTCGATAAATATGTCAAACTCTAACAAATTGTCCATGGTATAGAGAATGTGTACAAAGATTCAATATGACCATATTTTCTTTCAGCAGATTTTCCGAAAATCACAATCTATGTCAATATGCCAAATTTTATTTTCAATGTACCTTTACATAATAGACGGTCAATGCTTATAAGAAAGTTTATCTTACGATGGTATTCAAATATTTTTGTAATTACAACCCAGGTTATACTGAACCGTTAGTACTTATTCTATCAATAAGCAGTACTAGTTTGACGTTTATAAACTAATTGTTCAAACCAATCGAATTAAAGGTGACTAAATCGTGTAAAAATAAATGAACTACCACTACCATATTTAACCTATTGATATTTGAATTTATCATGCATTTATCATGGTCAGTACAAAATACATATATTTTAAGTTCTTCTTTTACACTTGAATGTCTTTATAGTGTCGCGAATTTATAGATTAATAAACTATGAGTTATTTCATTGAAACATATGCAGAAGTTTAAAGAAACTGTCAATAAAGAAATCAGATGATGGAAATTTTCATATTGCGGTTTATAAATAGATTATGGAAAACATGGAAAAGGGAACAAAAATAGATTTTTTGTATTATTTTTAAAATACGACTACAACAAATGGATGTTTTTAACGACCTTGACTGGCTATACAGCCCATGCACGGTCGGTACTAACTACGACTAGAGAACATGTCCTACCCTATTAAACGGACGATAAGTCATGCCGATTACAGTAAATAATTTTTTTTTAACTTTTATGTTTTAATGTTCTAATCTTAATTATAATATTTCTTTTGAAAATGGAAGATAAGACAACTTTTTCATGCACATTTGCAGAAAATTTTCATCAACCCTGCGAGTATTCATAGGTTAGCAAATGTAGAGAAATTCCAACAATTAAAAAGATGTGAAGATCCAGGGTAATTGATAAATAGAAACTGAGACAAAAGATGAGCATCATTATCAGACTGAAAAAAGACTTATAGACCGATACTTTTAATGACAGAAAAGACCTTGTATCACATATTGTACAGACGCGTGCCACGATATTTTCATGTATCAAAAATAAAAATTAACAATGCACCAATTTCTTAACATTTATCTGATAAATCAAATAAAGATACAAGAAATAAGAAAAAAACGAAAACGTATCATCATTTCTAAATAGCAAAAGGTGTTTTTACTGCCAATCAAATCTACGAAGTCTAAGAATAACAACATCTATATATTAAGCGAGTGTAGTTAATTAAATTTTCTGTAAAAAAGTATTTATTATCAACTTAACTTTTAAAGTTCGAAATAAACAAAAATTCTCATCAAATATATCATTATTGCTATATACAAATACGAAGTTGAAGATCATTGAAATAAAAATTCATTAAAGTTGTTGCCAGTACAGCTATTCTTTCTATGCCTGGGGTACAAACATTAAGGTGTAAAGAATAATTCAATATTTCACAAACAGTAACATGACAGAAGATAAATAATCATTGATATTTTATGTTAACATAAAGTCCAATTGTCGTACTTCAACCTTAAATTGTCCTCCTTCCAACGTTTGCGACATCTTTGAATAAAGTATTTAATGATCTCGATCGTCTTTCCACTAAACTATCATCAATGAATTTTAATTCTTAAAACAACCAAAGAGGTATTGTATGTTGTTTTTTTTCAGAAAATTTAAGTGTATAAACAACAAAATGTGTGGTCATTCAAAGTACACAAGATGCAGCATTATTGCAAACAAAGTGTTTACTCAAATGATGCAAGAAATAATAGGGAGATCACCAGTAAGTCCAGATCATGTATATCAAATTATAATGAGTACAAAAAGGTTTAAAGAAAGATTAAAACATTTAGAGATGACAATGATACAAACCCTCCAGACGGAGGGATTTTCAAATCTGGATGCAAATCTGGTATATAAGATTGGAAAATTTTTCAACTTTATTCCACCACCAACACAACAATGGGGCACTTTTCCCCTACCAAATGAAATAGAAATTGGGGATGATATCGAACGCATAAGAAATGCAAGAAATGAAATGGTTCACAACAAGGACTGTGAAATGTCTGATGAAGAAATGTCAGCCTTTTTCACCGAGTTCATTGCAGTCGGAGAGCGCATTGATGTCTATCTAAATAAAGAAAGTGGTATTGGATTCAAGGACAGTATAGTATTGTTTCAAACTTGTCCCCTTGATGAAGAAATGGAGGAAAATGCAAAAGCGCTTCAAAGAATCGAATCACTGAATGGTAAGTGCAATCAGTCAGACTCATTTGATATATTAAACAATATTAGTATTAAGATAAGTAGAAAATGCTGACCCTTCAGCAGCAACTGAGTTATTCCCACTAAGAAGGAATATCAGTATTCTATATTTAATTTCGAATAAAAGCCGTCTACGTGGTTCAAGGATCCGGCATAATAGAAGTTGGTTATTTTCATCACGTATATATGAAATAATTAACAATTGGCGGTTGCTAACAACAATTGTTTTTAAATTGAAAGGATTCAAATGCTATTTCACGGAAGTTAGTGAAATTCAAACTTGACAAATTAATCTGCAAACGTGATGTAAAAAGTAAAATCACAAAAATACTGAACTTAGAGGAAAATCAATTCGGAAAGTCCATAATCACATGGCAAAATCAAATAACAAAAAACATCAAAAACGAATGGACAAGAACTGTCATATTCCTGACTTGGTACAGGCATTTGCAAATGTAGAAAATGGTGGATTAAGCCTGGTTTTATAGCGCTAACCCTCTCACTTTGATGACAGTCTCATCAAATTCCGTTATATTTACATTGATGCGTTAACTAAACAGACACAATACATAAAATAGTCAGAATATGGGTAAATCAGTCATCATCATAATATTCATTCGAACCAAATTTGACTTATTAACTTTCAAATTTTACGAAAATACAAAAGTAGTTTTTAATCAAATTGGCCAGAGTAGGTATTAATAAACAACGGAAAACATGTAAAAACGAAATGGTTAGTGTCTTTAAATATCAGCTGTTTTTGTACAAGGCTAAGAAACAAGTGTAGTGCGAGCTCAAGCGAGCTATTATTCCTGTTTCGAGCCGAGTATCTGTATGATAAGACACCTTATTGCAAGTTAAAATTGTTTATTTTATACATCACAATGGAAACGTTGAACGTTTTAAGTCAAAGTGCATAAAACGAAAAGCTTAAAAAGAAAAACCTATAACTGGAGACATTTTGTTTTATATTTTGTTAATGTTGTTTCGTCTTTCTCAGAACAATTTCAAGTCTCAGTTGATGGGAAAGTCATTCAAGTTTTCTATGGAAATTCAATGAAGGAGGGGATTGAAGGATGTCGACATGAGGATGGTGATTACAGTTTTTTTCTATTTAATTAGTTCAATAAAAAAGAGTTTTTTCAAAAATTATCAATCGACGATATGCGATATATTAAATAAATATATATATTTTTTTCCATGTGCCATAATGGGTATATATTTTTTTAAAAGCCATTGATATAGTTACACTACATTTACTACATGCAAGAAAATACCATGGCATAGGTATACATTTAATGTACTTTTTATAGTATAGAAATCGTTTATCTTAGTTATCCAATTTCACGATATAAATATTTAGACAAGAGATTCATTGACCTTGCGTTCTCTTAAGACATTTTTCATACTTTCATTTAACAGGCCTTATGGATTTCCGTGTCAGTGACGGTGGTTAGGATTCAACATCTTTAGTGTAACATTAGCAATATTCTTTTTACTTTACATGGATCATACAAAAAATTACGAAAAAACAAAAACAGAATTGGGGTATATTTTGTAAACATAAAAAGACATTCCTGTGCGAAAATGGAAAATTGAGTATCCGCAATTACAATGTCTGCAACATTTTTCTTGTATTAAAGTGATTAATTTCGTTTTTTGTACAAAGTCTTAACACTTAGGTGGACTTTTTTGAAACATGCTTTGAAAATAACATTATATAATATTGAACCACCATTTTCGACTAGTTATCATAATTATTTCACCAGTTTTGAAATTAAACAACGATGATCTGATATGACAGGTCAAATATTGGTATTAAATCCAAACATGTTTACATTACCAAGACCATGATTTGCCCTAAAATTTCTATTCCTATACAGAATATTTATACTTGCAGCATCATCCAGTTCTGCCGTGATATTTGTTGTGAAAGGAGTTGAGGATTTAGAAAATAAAGCAGAACTTCTGAATTCATTAAGCAATCAGATAAACAATGGTTCTTCAGCCATTCAATTAAAAGAAGCAAGGAATGGTAGCATGATACTGTACACAGATATTAAGAATTCTGTTTTACAGAATGGAAGAAATTTTGCTCAAGAGTTTTCGACATTTATGGAGATAGTTTTTACCACAGCAAAATTGAAGGTAGCAATTGACGAAACATGTAGTGTTATCATGATACCAAATGAAGGTAAGTGATCCAACATTTTTAAAATAGTTTGTGAAATTTTTCTTTATGCACATTACATGTTATAATCAATTTCATGATAATAAATGATATCACTATTAATTAGGCGTGATATAACTGAATCTAAAACCAGAAATAAAGAAAATAAAAAAAAAATCTATACAAAAGACTTATATGGTAAGTTGTTTTAATACCTGTTGGTTGAATTCATGGCAACAATACTAAATTATTACTCACTTATTACAACAACTTTCACAAAAACATACATGTCCATGTCTAAAATGTTTTTTTTTTAAAACTTATAGTATGACAACATCAAGCACCACAGGCAATACGATTTAGTTTATTCTATAGCTGTATTTGGTAAAACTTTAAGAAATATTTGGTTCTCAGTGCTTTTCAACTTCGTAAATATTTATCCTTTTCATTTTTTTTTATTCGAGCATCCCTGATGAGTCTTTACAAAATTTCCATGATGAGTTTATTTTAAACAACTGGGTATATGCCATTGCTGGTGGAGTTGATTCCCCACGGATATCACCAGTCCAGTATTTCTGAGTTGAAATGAATTATCTTTGATATGGTCATAATTATAAAAGATGTTTGCCAAACTTTGAAGTTTTGAAAAACTAAATCTTTTTCTCTCTCAGGAATGGATTACCTTAGCTATATTTAGCAAAACATTTAGGCATTTTTGTATTTAAATGCTCGTCTACTTCGTACTTTATTTAGCCTTTTTTTACTTGTTTTCTATTCGAGCGTCACTGAAGAGTCTTTTGTAGACGAAACGAGCCTCTGGCGTAAATACAAAATATCACTCCTGGTTTCTTTGATGATTTTATTTAGATATTTAAGGCAAAAACATGAAACAAAGAAATCATCTACAAACACTTTTTCTTTTGTACAAAGCCTTAAACATGCAGGTGGACTTTTTTGATACATGCTTTGAAAAAAACATCATGTGCTTGAGCTTTTGACTTTGTCATTTGATAAGGGACTTTCCTTTTTGAATTTTCTTCGGAATTGTTTTGATTTATTTTCTCTGTGTCGTGAGAACACGGCTTGCACTGTGGCCCAAATCTTTCACTACTATGTCAAACTAGAATATACAGCTTTCATTAGTTAAGTTTTTTATTCATATATATACATGCCTTAAAGAAAAAATCGTTGGTTTGGCTTCTTCTATATTTCAGTACACTTTAGTGAATTTCTATTGAACATATTTCATATTTAGGAAACGAGAAGTCTTTCTTTTATAGACGATGAACATACTTCTACAGATGTGGAATTTATTGACAATGTTAAGAGCACAGATCTTGTATTGGAACTAAAAGATTTTAGTACGAATGAATCTTTGCAGCAGCTTGATGGTTGTTTCATTAAAAAGGTTTCACAAGTGGCGAATGAAAAGGAAACTCTGATAAGATCAGATAGCATAGCAGAAATATATCCGGGTCATGGTAATTATATTCGTACCCATTTAAAAGATGTTTTGCAAATGCCAAAATTTCTCGCAATCGTCTTACTTTACAATTGAATAAATTTGTCGTTCTAAAAAATCTACAGTCTTCAACAATAGACGAATGTCAAAACAATATGATTTAATTATTCGAAATTGAGAAAAGATGAAGACAAATTTAGAAAGAATATCAAGTAACAGTAAACAACACAAAATTAACCCCTCAAATGTATAAAACAGCCATCTAAAGTCAGCACATCACAGGGTTACTAACAGGGACATAAACATGTGTCAAGGTTAACATTCGAAACATATTCAAATCTTTACCGAACAACACTGACAGTTTATCAATGCGCTACTCGCATTCGTGAATTCAAGTGTTGTTAGGTCACTCGTTGAATACTTAGATTCTATAAATAGGTTTCCCTTTAACAATTAGAGGGAATTACAAATAACCATGAACAAAACATTCCAAATTAGGTAGACAAAATTACATATTGCATCAACTACTAACATCCGACCCATGTTTAAAATATGCATATCAATAATACAAGTAACAACGACAAAGTGATTAGTTGGTGAAGGCACAAATATGATTTGGTAAAAGCAGATGCTTTATAGAATATATGTTGTACAAGTTGAACAGGCAAAACATGCACCGTAAACAGTCCAAATAAACTGCTTAAAATTGCTTAGAGAATGGGTCATAATAGGTACTTTAAATTCAAGTTAGCGATTCATGTGTCTTGTATTATGTGATCATATTACAATATCTAATAACTTATTATCTAAAAATAAATAAGTCATTCATGCATTCCATTAATGTTATACACCAATTACACATATTTTGATAAATCTAGCATTAATTCGTTTAATGACACAATAGGTCGAGTCTTGAAGGAAGTTATACCTGATATTGAAAATTCGTCTGATCAAGAAAAAGGCGACGAAAAGCAAGACCAAGAAAGTGGTGTAAACAAATCTCTTGTTCAGATCCCTGAAGAACATATGCATATTACAGGTAAACTTCCAATCTAAGAAACATTCTTTATTATTTGTAATTTGCTTTAAACTAGCCACAAACAGCTGCGAGTACTCTCAGAGCTGTAAAAGTCCTTTTACGGTAGCGTGAATAGCAAAATGTATTCCTGATATCTATGAGGACTTTTTTTCATTGTAAGGGATGACAGATGAATAAATACCCTGCCATGTTCTGTCTATGTTTTTGTTTGATGGTTTTTTTTTGTATTGCTCTGATAATTTAAGCCTTTTTCAATTGATTTGGATAGTTTTTTATGTTGTGCTGTTATAGGTAAGGGGAGGATTGAGCGCCCACAAACATGTTAACCCCGCCACACTCTTTATGTGTTTGTCCCAAGCCAGGAGCTTGTAGTTCTGTGGTTGTCGTTGGTTCGTGAGCATATTGCTTTTTAGGGCTTTAGAAAAACTGTGAAAGCGTAGCGGTATTAACCATATGTGGATTATTAAAAGATTCCGAAAAACACTAAAGAATTTCTTGATAATTTTAAAGTTCGATTTTCTATGAAATTATTTTATCAAAACTTTAGATTTTTCAACCCTGTATACCTACATTCCCCATGTGACATTGAAGCATCGTATACAAGAAATAATCCACAATTCCTATTGGAACAAAATGTGCCGACCTCTACTTATCTTCTTTACATGTTATAGTGCTCTTTTTTTTTTTCTTCGTAAGTTATTAATCTTTACTGTTTATGATATTTTTTTAGATATTCTTTAGGCATTGCTCGGTACCTATACATCCCGCCAAAGTTTTGTTGTGCTATGGTAATTTGTTGTTTTTCCGTCTTTCATTTTTCCTTATGTGCTTTGTCTATATGCCAATTTGCTCTCCTAATTGACAAATTTGTTTTGCTGTTGACAGTGAATAAGATTATGATACAATGTTTACTGCTGTATCCATATATTTGACGTGTGTGCATGTTGTGCTTGTTTGTTTTGTTCACACTTTGATGTCAATATAATAGAATTGTATATGACAGTTATGTACGTGAGAGGTTTAGCTGTACCAAGTCAGAAATATGACAGTTGTTTTCCATTCGTTTGTAATGTTTGAGCTTTTGACATTGGCCTTTGATAAGGCACTTTCCAATTTAAATATTCTTTAGAACAATCTACTTTTAAAGTGTGACTCACAATTGCATAATTTATGTTAATATTATTACATACTCCGACTACGATAATTTTTGAGTTTTCAGTATCTACGTCTGTCGTGTTACTGCTTAACACTATGTCATTTTTAGTGATTAGGCATCAATCAATATCGGATGTGAATGTTTAACCCTGAAACTTAACCGTTAACCGAATGTGAAATTTGAAATTGAAACAATCTAATAATAACAAATGACAGAAAATATGAAAATAAAAAGATGTGATATGATTGCCAAGGAGACAACTCTCAACTCTCCACTAGAGACCAAAATACAAGTCTTTTACCTGCATAAACCTAAATACATGCAAACAATAATTACAAAAAAAAAAAAAAAAAAACTAAGGAAAAAACAACATTATTCCCTTTCAAAAGAAAACTAGGATGGTCTAAGGTGTTCTGGAGGGGTTAAGCAGATCCTTTAACATTCATCAATAAAGGGCATTTTGTGTCAATTCAGAATAATTAATACAATAGCCAGGCTAATATAAAGATCATTTAAATAAATTTCAGGTAGCTCTAGTAATCAAGACAAAATTGGAAATAATTCTGACAAGTCAAACTTGAATACACAACACGAAAGTACAGAGAACAAAAGTTCCTACGAGTCGCCTGAGACGGAGCGTATGACCGCTATACAGGAAGACACTTCTAAGTCAAATCATGTTTCAAACAGTGAGCTTAGTCTTCTGTCTGATACAAATGTATCTAATGACGCCTGCAAAATTGAAGACATTGTTAAAGCTCCAAATCAAATGATAGACTCAGCTGAAACAGTTGACGAGATTGGTGGTGACATCTTGAAAAACACGATAGGAAAAGAAATCACAGATGAAGATGTCAAACACAGACTAGAAATAACTAACAATTCAGACAAGGTTGAAAAGCAGACAGTTAAGTCATTTTTATCAAATGTAGAAAACGAAATTACAGGCAAAATTATAGCTGATAAGAATAATAAAGTAGAAGGGTTTATAAAAAATCTTGGATTAGAAAACTTTTTTCCTGATAAGATCAATTTAGTTGACGTAATGGTTGTAAAGAATCCTGTTAAGACAGTAAAATACACCGATATCCCATGGATAATTTTAAGAAGTCTTGTAATGGGTAATTTCAATTCGCGGGATAAAATGGTTCAGGAATTACTCGAAAAATCAGAAGAAACAAAACAAACAACAAAACCGTGTAAAGAATATGATAATATTTTTGAATGTTTGCTTGAGGAAGATGAAAATGATTTGTCCCTAAATCCTATGGATCTTTTGCTTATTCTGTTTTATTGTAGTTCTCCTATCTTTAAACAGATTCTTGCACAAAAGCTATTTTTATGTAAATTAGCAGTTCCACTTTGCTTTCCATCATTAACTTCTGATAAAATTTCATTTTCAACATGGATGTTGCAGACTATTATTATAGATTGCAAAACAGTAAGAAAAGGTTCACACCAATCAGAAATAACAAATTGTCCTTGTCATACAGTTGGTTTTCTCCGTTTAGGTAAAATTACTGTGTCTAAATCCAAAGTCATCAATGATGTTCTGACTGATCAATACCACAACACATTTTTCAACAAAGACTGCCCTTTGGGTACATCTGCAAGAACCATAAGTGACGGCACGATCGAAGGTGCATGGATCCTTCCATCAGATCATTCGGAATTTACCAGTGATGTAGTCATGTGTTTGAATTTGCGGGGTGATGGCCTGATGAACGCAAGTCAAACTAAAATGTTGTCATTGGTTTCGTCAATAGTGGTTGTTATGATAGATGTAACATTGTTACAAGAAGAAACGCCAAGAAAAGTTTTATTAGATTTGCACAAATCAGTTAAAGGTGTTGTCATAGCTATTGATGCAAACTTAGTTGATAAGAACCTTCTTAAAATTATTTATAAGGACTATTCTAGTCGCATCGAGCAATTTAAGAAACAGACGGAATTTTGCCAATTGTCGAGAGAGGGCAAAGCAACAAGTGTTTCTGATATAAAAAAATCAATTCGACGGTCTATAAAAAAATTGACAGCAAATATAGAAACCACAACTTTATCACATCATCTTGATGATAAAGGATATACAGATTCCGAAGTTGATAGTAACTTTAAAGAAAGTAGGGAGAAAGCAGAATACATTCTTGGTTTTATGGATACAAAGCTTTCCAATATCAAAGACGTTGTCCCTCTTCAAGGTAAAACTTGGAGGGCTTGGACAAAATACTGCAAAACATTGAATAAGTCTAGCCAGTATACATCGATTCAAGAAGCAGACACAATTAAGCAAAAAATGAGAGAAGTAAGAATCAAACAATTATATATTTGCAAAAATGTAGGGCCATTTATGAAATCATTCATTGATATAACTGTTAAATATTTGGATCAAGATCTTTTATTTGGCTTTTTTATTTGGTGGCTGAAATTATTATTGGATGATAGATCAAGACTTGTTCTTCCAAAATATCTAGCAGAATACCAACAGGATTGGCAGGCACTAAGGTCAGTCAAAAATCAAACACAACAAGACGTTATGGAAAACTTAAGAAAACAACTCAACAAAAGTGAATTTGAACTAGCAGAGGCTTCTTTTGGATTAGAACATTTGGTTCGAGAACTTGGACAAATGTATGAAACAATGAATGAGTGTAAACTGGAATCTCCGGGTAATATGCATATTGGGGCCAATCTTGCAACAATTGGTGCAAAAATGCTTTTAAGCGGTCAACCATTTGAATTAATGGATGGAGATGCGGCCAACGTACCTTTAACTTGGGTCAAAGCTGTACTAACTGAATTAAAACATTTGATTGGAGACAAGAAGTTATTGGCATTATCTGTTCTTGGTGTTCAAAGTTCTGGAAAGTCAACATTACTAAATACAATGTTTGGTTTGCAGTTTGTTGTAAGCGCAGGTCGATGCACCCGTGGTGTCTTTATGCAGCTAGTCAAAGTAGAAAAGAATAGCGTTCCAGTCGACTTCATTGTTGTTATTGATACAGAAGGTTTAAGAGCTCCAGAACTAGCTGATCAAAAATACAGTCACGACAATGAATTAGCAACTTTTGTTATTGGTTTAGGGGACATCACCATAATCAATATTAAGGGTGAAAATACTGCAGAAGTCAAAGACGTTCTCCAAATAGCTGTTCATGCCTTCTTGAGACTTAAGCTTGCAAACAGCAGATTAAACTTGAAACAAAGTTGTATATTTGTTCATCAAAACGTACCTGCTTCTGATGCTAATGATAAAATGATGCAAGGAAGGCAAAAATTTCTGGAAACACTGGATCAAATGACGCAGGAAGCTGCTGATCAAGAAAATATAGGTGATATTCACTCGTTTAGTCAAGTCATAGATTTTGACTGTAATAAAGACGTTTGGTACCTGTCAGACTTATGGAATGGCGATCCTCCAATGGCACCCATTAACCCAGGGTATTGCAGAAGGGTCGACGAAGTCGGAAATACCATATTATACGAAATAGCTTCAGTCCGAGAAACTTATCTTACAATTACTAATACCATTGCAAGGATTGAAGATTTGTGGAAAGGAATACTCAAAGACGATTTCGTATTTAGTTTCAGAAATAGCTTAGAACTAAAGGCATATAACAGTATGGAGCAGAAATTTCAAGAACTATCATGGAAATTGGAAAAATTTGTTTCAGAATTTGTTCTTTCAGAAGCAAAAGGCCAACTTATGTACTGTACGAATGATGAAGATTTGGCGAATTCCATACCAAGGATTCTAAAACTCTGTTCGAATAACGTTTGTAAGCAGGTTGGTGTTTTGAACAATGAACTCGATATTTTTGTTGACTCAAGTTCCCTAAAGGACATTATGGTTCAGTGGAAACAAAACAAACAGAACAGACTGAGGATGTTATCCGAAGTTTTAATTGACAGATCAAAAGTAGGTATTTTGAAAACAAAGGACGAGATTCGGATTGAAAAACTAAGAAAGAACGTGCAAAAAAGTCATGAAATGGAAATTAATCAACGCGCACAACAATTAGCAACCGAAATGAGAGGAGCAAAACCGACTGAGGATATTTTGAAACATAAATTTGATCTCATGTGGGAAACATGGATGACAGAGTTTAATACAGAAACATCTGAAGATAGTGTATCAATTAAACAACATATTGAATCTGTTATCTGGGACAAATTTGGTGCGGATGCTGCATTTTTGGAGTGTCAAGCAGATGATTCTGAACCCACCACAATCATGATGGAAATAAATGAATATAAACCAATAAGAGACGCTATACATTCTAGTCTCCAAAAAATATATGGACCAAAGATAGCTTTCAATATGGTAGAAATGTCGGATGATGAATTCCAGATTTTTCAGGATTTGATTCGACTTGAAGGAAGTATTGGGCTAATAGATATAGTTGATTGTCATATACAAATTCGGCGATCCTTGTTTGGATTTGGAAAAGACAAGGAGGACAGGGATATTTGCAAGAAGCAAACTGTTTACTCAACTGATTCACTTTTGCAGAAAATTGAAATGTTCCTGGACAAAGAGATTAATTTGAAATTTGATGTCAAGTATGCTGAAGACATTTTTGAGATAATACACCGTCACATTGAAAGTCAAAATAAAATTTTGTTGAAAAAGTTCCATTTTGCTTTGACACCGGACTATAGAATTATGGTCACTAAGCATATAATAAGGTATGCTATAATATGGTTCACAAATCTAAACGTAAACTACAGAAAGAGACATATTACTCAATCAGCACAAAACAAGACTCTGAGTAATCAACAGAAACTTGGAAACGTTGTTTTAGGTTCATATAGAAAAACGAAACCAAATAAAAAACTGGTGAAACTTGAAGGAAGCATTAATGCATCAGACATTCTGACAAACCACATAAGTATGATAAAATCATACGACAAGAAAAACTGGAGTACATTAATGGATATGAGAAACGATGCAGTTGCAGTAACTGATAAGATGTTGAAGAAAATAGACACAAGATTGGTTGAATACACCGCACAGGATGTGCGATTTGACCTTTCGTTTGCAACCGAAATACTGTTATTGATTTCACAAGAAATAGATAAACATAATAAACACCTGGAAAACACTTACAAATTTAATCTGTTGCCACCATACAGAGTAATGGTCGTCACCCATGTTCAACCTTTCATTACAGATTTTTTCGTTCATTTGAATGATAAATATAACAAGAAACATAGTCCCAAAGGTCAAATGGAGGAATACAAAGGAACTGTTTGGACATTGTTTAAGAATGTTGTGGATAGCAAGACAGAAAATGTAATTGCATCAAATTTCTTTAGAAAAGCTATCTGCAAGGCTGTAACTGACCATTTAGATGAGCTTCTTCCGATTCTTGTAAAGGAGCATGTAATGATGTCATTTACACATGAAAAGTACTCGTTAATGAAAACGATCATGATCGATTTAGCTGAAAAAGAAGACTTTTATAATTTCTCTGTATTCATAAATGACCCTAGTGAATATACAAGAATATGGATGAATCAGTATATAACTAATGAAATATTTGATCAAGGAGGGGACAACTGTACCATTTACGCACGTCTAGCGCAATCGCAAATAAAAAAGATAATGAAGCAGTTATCAAAGTGCTTTTCAGAAGCATCACGTATTTGTCACAATTCTGAAATGAATGATATAACAAGCTGGATACAATCATTCATTCAAAATAGCAGAGAACTAAACACAATTCCATTTGCAAACGAAGATTTTGTCCATGTGCAAAATAGACATGTGGAAGACTTAGAGAATTATACCGAAATTATTACCGTTGACTTGGAGGATATTGAAAAAGACATCTGTATGCCCTATCAATGTACTACCCAATATACCGTTCAATGGAAGGAAAATCCAATTTCTGGAATAATGGAAAAGCTGTGGGGTTGTACAGCAAAATGTATGTTTTGTGCAGAACCTTGCAGGCACACAGGTAAAAGCCATATCGAGGAAGATATCCCACATCAATGCATACAGCACAGACCCCAAGGAATTGGTGGTTTTCACTGGGAAGATTCGGAACATCTTGTGACAGAGTTTTGCAATTTTTGGGTTCAAACACAGCAGCGCTATAGATGGGGAGAGAAAGAAAAGAAAGAATACAGATACTACAGGGAATATAAGAAACATTTTCCAGATTGGGATATCGTACCCTCGTCTGACACGTCCAAATATTGGATGTGGGTAATGAGCAAATATCCAAATGACCTAAAAGAAAAATATAGTGTTAAAGAACCAAATTTGCCAGCAACTTGGAAACTCATTACTAAACAGGAGGCAATAGACAGTCTTTCATTTGTTTGAGAATCGAGTTGTTTACTGTACTCGCAATGTATTGTAAACCAACGATCAAAATTGTTTTCATGAACTGTCTTGAAATAAATTTTCCAAATTTGGACCTTTAAAATTTAAACTACCATCAAACAATAGATAATATTTCATAACAGAAATTGACAAAAACAAATAAGTTAGAACAGCTGACCATAAAAACCCCAAGAACCTGACTACTCCGAGAAGACGGCTAAACAAAACATGGTCAAGATAGCCTGACTTGTTTTCAACAGGAGAATGCAAACACTGTAAACGCACTCCGTCTCGCCCCTTTTGGAGTTCATGCGATTCCCTCAGATTGGATTTGATACTGTGATTTACCTGTTTTATCGATCAATAATATTTGAACATTGATAAACTACTGCTGCCAATACTTTGTACTAAATTTACATTCACCTTAGTCTCTTTGTGTCATAAAGTTAAATGATAAAACAGTGTTCAGTGTGAATATTTTATTGATAACTTAAAATATGAACTAGACAAAACTTTTTCTATACTTTATTTCAAGTTCAATTGAAAATATGCATTAAACATATTCACGATATTTTGAATTCGTTGTTTAGCAGAGCGTGAGTAAAAGGAAAATGTTATCTCCTGTTTATTGTTTTTGACAAGCTCTATATGAAGTCTATATCTAACGAATAAAAGAACAATTCGTCAAGAAGATAAGCTAGAGCCTGCATCCTGGTGCAGGATTTTATCGCTACTTTGAAGACTCATTGTTGGCCTTCGATTGTATTCTACTATTTGGTCGGGTTGTTGTCTCTTTGACAAATTTCCCGTTTTTATTCTCAATTCTATTGATTATCGTAGAACATGACTCAATTATCTCTCTCAAAATTCAATTAAAAAGGAATGAACGAATGCACGTAGAAAGTCGTGCATATCGTTCTTTGTGTGTTTATTACTAGAATAACACTATAATTAACTTTTGTTACTTATATTGAATGAAATAGATTTATGTTTTTATTGTTTGTATCCAGTTAGATGCAGTAAGCAAGTTATATATATGTGTATGTACAACCGTCATTGAATTTTGAAGGTTATTAAATCCTTCCCAAACTGTTATAACATCCTTATATATCGTAGACTAGTGCTCATTTTGCTGACTCGTGTCCAAACGATTAAATTCAGTAAAAAAGGTCTCTAATTGACTTGAATGCAAGCGCATTTATTGATTTAAATGTTAACTTTGTAAACCCTCTAATATCAGAGAACCTTCCACATATCATGCTTTAAAGTACAAAAGAAGCCGCATATGTGCGTCGATCCAAATTGTATTGCGCCACACGTCATTTCTTGGTACTATCACATGACCTTGTTTACAAACACTGTTCTGAATAAATTCCTAAACTTACCTCATTACTATTTGAACCTCTAGTAACACTTTTTTTTTGCATTTAGCATTAATTTGTTATATTGTTTTTAGTCCTTATTTTAAGCCATCATAAAAAAAAATATCCATACCGGTACCAAAAAGTATCTACAATTCATTATCAATGGAGAACAGATCTTCAGTGTCATCCAAAACGCTTTCCTCACAATAAATGGTCGGCCTTTGTTGGTGTTTATGTATTTACTGAATAACCCTATAGAAACAATTATTAAAAATATTTGTAAATATTGCTTATTTTGAAAATCACCATTCCGTGTACATTATTTGGGATGTATGTGTATTAATAATAAAAACTAATGTTATTTATTCAAGTTAAAACAATTAGCTTAACTATATTGACATGAACATATGGTATATATGATTGACATGCAGTATGCTTATATATTCTATAGAAACAAAAACATGTGAACTTTTGACTTTAATAAAGTTATTTTGATGTGTTCCAAATCTTGGAATTGTATTTCATTTTGTATATACCGCTTTTCAAACGGGGTTTTGGTGATAGCTACCACAATAATATGACAATGAACTGGTAAAATATATGTACATTTTTATAAAAATGCTTTGTGGATTTTTGTAGATTTGATGTAACGCCATATTATATGATTACAGAATTAAAGTAAAATGTATTGATAATTCTTGTTTGTATGATCATTTGTATCCTTCTGTCACAAGACCTTGAGATAAACTTTATGTTTTTTCAACTCCATAATTGGGACATTATCCGTGTACATTATCCGTGAAATGTCTCGCCTTCTTTACTAATCATTTATATTATGTTGATAGCGTCACCTAAATATAAAGCTTTATTACAACTGCCACATAAACTCAAAATTAACCCAGAAAACGAAACATTGATCAATGAACCATGAAAATGAGGTCAAAGTCAGATGAACCATGCCAGGCAGACATGAACAGCTAACAATTCTTCAATACAACAAATATAGTTGACTTATTGCTTATAAATTAAGAAAAACAGACCAAAACACAAACACTTAACACTTAGCAATGGACCGTGAAAATGAGGTCAAGGTCAAATAAAACCTGCATAACAGACATATAGATTATAAAATATTTCCATACACCAAATATAGTTGACCTAATGCATAAAGTATTAGAAAAATAGACCAAAACTCAAAAACTTAACTTTGACCACTGAACCATGAAAATGAGGTCAAGGTCAGATGACACCTGTCAGCTAGACATGTACACCTTACAATCATTCCATACATCAAATATAGTAGACCTATTGCATATAGTATAAGAAAAACAGACAAAAACACAAAAACTTAACTATAACCACTGAACCATGAAAATGAGGTAAAGGTCAGATGACACCTGCCAGTTGGATATGTACACCTTACAGTCCTTCCAAACACCGAATATACTAGACCTATTGCTTATAGTATCTGAGATATGGACTTGACCACCAAAACTTAACCTTGTTCACTGATCCATGAAATGAGGTCGAGGTAAACCCTGTGTTCTTGGATGCCTAGGTCTTCCTGTTATTATTTTAACATCTTCTTCGCCGGGCCAAAGTTTTAAAGTTTCTCTTATTACTGCGTTGCAAAACTCTCTCCCGTTGTCATGCTGTAGGAAAGACGGAAGACCAACAACAGAAAACACATGCACTGATAAATTGTGTGCTACTTCATCTGCAGACTTATTCGTCTGAGGCCAGAAGAAATTAAATTTTGTATAATAGTCAATGTAGTGACCGATCCAACAGTATTGCCCGTCTGGGTCAGCACGCCTGTCAACTAAGTCTAACTGCCCCCTGTGCATAAAATATTTGGATGTGATAGGCGTCAGTGGAGCAACGTTTCTTTGTGGCTTTTTACATGCACACTGAACACATTCTTTGATGAATTCCATGCAAGCTTTTCTGGGAACCCATAATACGTTTGTTCAACGTCCTTGTACAATTTATGGTATCCTGTATGAGCCCTAGCTCCCTCGTGTACAGACTTAAGTACTTCAAATATCTTATCAACTGTAACAACTTTTTTCCAATAGGCGAGACTTCCCATTCTTCTAGATTCCTACAGAAAAATAACTCAATTAAAAAGGGAAACAAAAGAAAATCTTAAATTATATAAAAAAAGTACATGATACTCTTATCAAAAGAGATACAGTTTTAAAAAACAAAATAATATGAATAGTAGTTTGTTCATGTTGTTCCCCCTTTTGATTAAAACATGTTTAAACGATATATATCGGTGCAAAATTGGATGGTGACAATGATGATAATGATGTAGAGGCGGATGATGGTGATGATGATGATGTAGAGGTAGATGATGGAGATGATGATGATAATGATGTAGAGGCGGATGATGGAGATGATGATGATAATGATGTAGAGGCGGATGATGGTGATGATGATAATGATTATGATGATTATTGGTGATCATGGATGGTTGATAGGTCAGATGCATATTCAGCACGCTAAGTAACCATTTCACCACTGAACGAAAGTTGACATTAGGATAATAGGAGAAAACACAAGAAGCTGATAAGGTTATATGTATAAGGCAAACTAAATAAAGATTATTCTTAAACCTCACCTCATTTGCGGGAATGCAGAGTTCGTTTTCCATTCCAAACTCAGGACAATTGATCAATGCGAATTGCTTCTCCTTAACATATTGTTGGAATCTCGCTGAATCACTTTTCCTATTTATCAAAACACTTCTAATTCTCTCAGTTTTCTCACAAGTAAACAGCTGGTTTGACGGTTTGCTAGTCAAGTTCCTAAATATTCTAAAAACTTTTCTTCCCACATTTTGTTTACTTCTAAATATTCTAATAACTTCAATTCAGTGATCAATATTAATTTCGTGTACATGTATTACTGACATGCTAAATAAATGAGATTAACGGATTAAATTAACTCGACTTTTTTAAATAATTAAAATATTGTGTTTTTATTCCAATTACTATTGAAGATTTTATATTAATTCGAGATTTCAGTTATATTGACCGGTAATACACATTCGTATCTAATGAACTTGATCTACTTATTAAAATCAGTCCGACCGTACGCGTACGGTCCGACCGTAAGCGTATTTAAACAAAAGTATGCATACGGTCCGGACCGTACGCGTCCGGTCCAAATATTCATACGGTCTGGAACATAGATCTATACATACACATTTTTCTGAAGAAAATTCTTTAATTTGTCCAAATTTAGAAGAAATTTACATTTTAATTTTTTTTAGCTTCCAGCCAACAATAATTATTATCGAACAAGTTTTACGTATGCAGTTACCTCAGCGTGACCTTTCTCGTAAAAATCAGGAGATCGCAACACGCAAGTGCGAAGGGGAAAACCAAAACGTCAGAGAGTCAACAAACGCAAACATCGCTCCGTCATCCAAATAAACCGTATACTGTGGATTCATTTATCTTCGTGGGTACCAATTTTCGTGGTTTGAGGAAATTTGCATATTCGTGGATATTTAATTTCGTAGTTTTGACAAAGTATGCATATATTCCTTTAGAAAATTTGCAATTCGTTGAATATTTAAATTCGTGGTTTCCCGGTACCCACGAAATCCACGAAAATTGGTATCCAACGAATAATAATGAATCCACAGTATATCTTATTGTACATGTTATACACGTGCTTACATGAATATAAATGTTTCTTTGTTGATTGATGCAAATTGTATTGTCATCATAATTATGACAATTTTAGCCTATCTTTATGCATAGGGTCTTAAAAGTAAAAAAGATAGAGAGAAAACAACAAATAAAATCACTAAGGTAACATTTATATATAAGCAAACACAACCAGATGTATTGAGATGAAAATTAATATCAAAATGACGTATTCTATTTCCGCTGAGCGTTCAATATTTTGGTTACCTATTTGAAAACGTTATACGGAGTTTCCTGCTGTATTATGTTTTATTCTGAAAGAATTATAATTTGGAATATTTTTTCTCAAATCTGTCATCAATTGAAATCTGCAAAAATAAAGACTTTCTGAATATCGAAACATTGACCAGAATAGATGTTTTTGTTTTATTTCAAGGAACATGTCATTTGACAATAAACAAAGCATAAATTGAATACCTGTCCCGTGAAATTTTGTTAAACTGCATATTCATGCTATGAATGATTCCGTTTATCATGACATATCATGTATATGGGCTCACCGGAATTTTAAGTCTCGAAAAGAACAGTGACAAAATGGAAAACGGATAAAAGAGGGACGAAAGATACCAGAGGGACAGTCAAATTCATAGATTGAAAATAAATCGACAACGCCATGGCTAAAAAGACAAACAGACAAATAAAAGTACAGAGTCACAACATAGAAAACTAAAGACTAAACAACACGAACCCCACCAAAAACTGGAGGTGATTTCAGGTGCTCCGGAAGTGTAAGCAGATCCTGCTCCACATGTGGCACCCGTAGTGTTGCTTATGTTATTACAAATGCGATAAATAGTCTAATTCGGTAGGTTACATACCTGAAAAGGATAGGATATTGTAGTTACGACATAAGGAACATATCCGATATCACCTGTGAAACGGTTATTCCATAACAGTCAACCAACTCCTAATTGCGTCCTTAAAATTTACGAGGGGACGATTTCAACTTCACCATTTGGAACTCATGGTTTAATAGCTTCCTTGTGAGCAGCAATCCTCTATCAAGGAAATCATGATAGGAAATACAAGACCGGGAATATCGTATCAATTAGGAGATATATACTCCGTATGCAGGCGTTGCTGGAATGTTGCTACATAGTAATGGAAAGTTCACAACTGGGAAACTGAAGTCCTCTTTTTTCGTTAAGTTTTGTTTTCAACCGACCCTCATTGTCAATTTCTAGATACAAGTCGTCAAGATGTGAGGTAGACTTAACTATCTGTAGTATCCTTTATCTCTATGCGATAGGAAAGATTCGTTCAACATAGTCACCATAGTCACCAAATTTTATATTATTTAGTGAGATAACAACATTTTTATAGCGGTACATAGGTTAATGGATATTGCTAACTTCTTATCTTTCTTCCTAAGAAGTTCATGTATGATGTCATTTACCCATATATTTATCATAACCTTAATTATTTACACAGCAAACGAACAAAATTAGCTGATCAACTCTTTAAATGGACCGGTTTTAAGTAAAACGAAATTCTTTCTGAACATAATTGGTATGGAAATTTAAAACAATCGCATTTCGAATTGAAAACATTTTTTGTCAATTTCAATGTGTATTCTATACTTTCATACCCCAATTTCCAAATTTTTTTATTAAGTGTAGTATTGCGGAGCATAAATGGAACGGATATGAACTCTGGGCCGGAGATTGGAATATTCCTGACGACGACTACTAGTGTATATGTTACTATTTAATTGGTCATTCTACCACATCTCATAATTTTTATAAACTTAGTTACTTTTAACAATGGACAAACCCATACCTACATGTAGTTAGCAATAAAAGGCTGCGGAATGATAAAATAATAATTCCAAAGAGAAAATAAACTTAATCAACGTTCGAGAAAGTTTAGAAAAAATGTCAAAACCCCTGTATTTTCATTTACTGGATATCTTGCAATGTATCCAGTTTTCATCTTTTTCGATATTCAGATGCAGATTACCTATATAAATGTGAGTGTATATTTTTTCAAAAAAATGTGTCCACCGAAACACCAAAATGAGAAAGATATAAACATTAACAGGTCAAAAAACAAACCAAATACCGTACAGTAACTTTTAAAAGGTCCCGACGTGAATGACCGAGATAATAAATAGTAAAAAGATGCAGAAGAGTAAACGATCAGCCTGGTTTATACCAGTACAACAATTTCCGAACAGCTACGGCTCACAACGAAATAACCATATGATAAAATTTCGTACTTTGGTATACAACATATCCCTATTTTTACATCAAGAATATGGCATATTTCATAACAAAGAAATTTCCGAAAAACAAATATGATACAAATAGGTGAGCTAAGGCTCCGTGTTGAAGGCCGTATCTTGACCTATAATGGTTTACTTTTATAAAGTGTTACTTGGATGGAGAGTTGTCCATTGGCACTCATACCACATCTTCCTATATCTTATGACAGAAATTAATCAAAGACAACCCCTAAATTTCATGCTCCTGACTTGGGACAGGCACATAAAGAATGAGGCGGATTAAACTTGTGAGGCTCTGCTCTCCAATACTTGGAACAGTGATGTAAACCCAGATGAAAAGGGCGATGTTGTACAAAATTTCACAAATATCCTAAAGATCGTTCAATTTAGATTACGTCTCCTACTACTTTTTAACTGAACAGAATAATATATCTCTAAATAACAAAATGGCTGAATAAAAATCCAAATCACTTGAAGAAAAAAGTGAGAATTCATTTTCATTTAATAACATATATAATATAAAAATTACACTATTTTCAGATAACGATTTGTTTAATATTTTAAACATCTTTGATTTCAGTACGTTTCTCCATCGTCGTAACCGCAAATCAATTAGAATAAACTGTTATCACAGAGTTATGTCTCGCTTTTTTTTGTAATATTGATAATGCAATGTTGAAATTACAATAGCAACACTATAACATGTAAGTTTTGCAAATATTCAAAGTCAAAGAACCATGACTGAAGGTACATGTCTAAACAATCTCCATGGTAATGAGATGTGCCAATGCTAATACAACTGCATACCAAAAACCATTGACTTATCATAAGTAATTCCCTTTAAACAAACATAAGAACAAACTAATACATGTCAACTAAACAAAATTTCAAAGTCAACAAACCATAACTGAGGGTCAGGGTAAAATAATCTCAACGGAAATGAGATTTGCCTATGCTAATACAACTGCATACCAAATATCCTTGACTTACCACTGGTGGTTCCCCATAAACTAGACCTAATCACAAACTAATACATTGTTGACGCCGGAAACAGCATACCTATGTTTCGCTTTTTGACTCCGTCAAGCGAGACAAAAATGAACTTGGTTACAAAAAATATAAGTATAAAATAACATACATGATCAGAGTTACATTATTTTTTATTTAAACATGCAGTATAATCGACATGCGATAAGGCAAAAACAAAATGTAGTTATGGTTCTTGCCTCCAACTAATTATAAGTGTTTCTGGTGATGCACCGTTAAGGTCAAGAAATTTTGGTTAAGCACCCCTAAAGTCCAGAAAAATCTAGTACGTACATTATATCATAAAAAATATTTAAATCATCCCTTGATAATTTTTTTTTCTGTCGGGGTGCAGGAAACTAGTATTTATTTCACGGTTTTGCCAGTATTGGTATGATGAAGCACTACCATAAACAGCAACATGCCATAACCAAACTTTTAAGTAATTTGATTTCAAATAAGATATCATGGCTTCCGAATTCTCTTTAGGGGTATTTTTTGTTTCGAAAAGTATAACAAACATTCGATTATTCAAAGTGCTTATGTATACTTTTTGATGAAAGTTTTACTTATAACAAATAAAGACCTTTTTCATTAAATATTACAAACATTCGATTATTCAAAGTGTTTATAACAAATAACGGCCTTTTTCTGAAGTATTTGATAAAAACGTCAACAGGGACTATTTTCAATATGAAACGTAATGTAGCACTTATTTATCGTCATTTAATCAATTAGCCATTTCAGAATCCAACAAATTAATGGTATTCTCAAAAACGTGCATAAAAAGCTGTAATTGGGTAAAAACGTTGTAAACAATGGAATTTCACCAATGACGTGTAGTCATTTTAACTTTGGAGTTCGAATAATGGAATTACCAATAATCCTTTTCTCCATGAAACGGCGAATATAAAAGCAGCATTTTATACACTATTGAGATCATCGTCTGTGTCTTTTTCCCCACAATTCAACTTTGTAGTTGTTTCCAGCCTTCGATTAATGAATTATAAGATTTATAGTCTGGACTTGATAGTTTATCTTTCAAATCAGAACCGGAAGTATAATATGACATAAATCCACAATTATGTACAACGTTTATCTTAAGTAGCTTAGAAAGGATTCCTATGAAAGCATCTTCCATTCGGATAATTCTTGTGAAAGGAATGGAATAAGCAAGACTTTTGACTACTTTCATATTCGTTAATAGTGTTCCTCCGATTAAATATTGGGGCCAATAATCAAAAGGATATTCTTCTAAACTCGTAAACCATTTTGAAGATTTATCTCTATACGGTCTTGAAATTATCATTTTGTGTCCAATGATCTTTTTTTCTGTAGTTTCAATATTATCATTGGCAAACTGAAGCAAACGCCGGGTGTTAACTAGACGATCATCATCTAGAAAATGTACATATTTAGTGTTAATATTACGCTTCACTAACCAATCGATAGGAATAATCGTTTTATATACTAGACCATCGTATGTATCCTTGAATCCAAACTGGAGAATATCGCCATATTTTTCATATTCAAAATCAACGAACGGTTGAAAACTTTCTAGATATCCTAAAACGAACAACGTTTTCACACGAGGATTTTTCTTTGATCCCCAAGTGTTCCGAATGGCGACCCTCTGTCCAAAATTGCCCACAAATGACTTCACAATAAAAACTATATCGAAACTATCACACGATTCACTGCCACAGTTCTTTGGGAACGGGTCTTTTTTAATGACATAATGCTTAGTAACATTGTTCAATGGATTTTCTGTTGTCCGACCAGTAGTTGCGATTTCTTCAACAACATCAATTAAATTATGTAATGGGTATGTAAACTGAAAAAAGTAAATCTTTTCTCCGGTTGACCACCTCCTCAACACCAGCAACACAAGCAGAGTGCAAATTATCCATGGCCATTTCTAGCCTCTGGAAGAAGAAAATAATATTAAAATCGTCAACGTCATAATTAAATACTATCTACACATTTCTATTTATTTTTTTTGGTGTGCTGTTATCTGTCATATGAATCTAAAGTCAATTTTTATATTATTTCTCATATATTTAAGATTCTAAAAAAAAATATTATAAAAAAAAATAATGCTTAGTAGATCATGAAGAAAAGGTAAGTCGAAAATATTTGAATGACGAGCGGACAGAAGGGCGACTGACGGATAATGAGATTGTTATCGATTAAGAAACATTGGAATTCTCATCGGTCGGACACGTTGTTTTTTTAAATTTCTACAAAACTTATACATGTATATACAAGTAATGTTTTAATCTATATTTGAGTTATTTTTGAAGATTTATGTTGTGTTGACAATATATGCAAAGTATTCCTTTTACGTAACCTTTCTGTTACTGATGACACACTACGAATATTCTTGTCATTTTTTCTTTATTATTTTGTTCAACATTTTGCACCAAAATCGTGTTAAATGTCACCGGTGTAAATGTAACCGTTGATGTGTTCTCCTTGCAAGTATAGATGTCCTAATCAAATGTCTGTCAAGTACTTTTACGCGCCTATCAGCGAATGCAATTTATCATGGATAAGTCTGTGGATGTAACTTGTCAGTATCATATCTCGCAAATGAAACTTACATCTCTAGATTATTAATAACATAACTTAATATATCCCAGGCAAAGATTACCTTAGCCGTATTTGGCATAAATTTTGGAATTTTTGGTCCTTAATGCTCTTCAGCTTTGTACTTGTTTAGCTTTATAACTGTTTTGATTTGAGTGTCACTTATGAGTCTTATTTAGATGAAACGCGCGTCCGGCGTATTAAATGATATTCTTGGTACCTTTAATAATTATTAATATAGTTTAACCAAAAGATTTCTACCCATAGGAAACTATATTATCTGGTGTTGCATGCTTGAACTTAGTTTTCTGTTACATCTCTAATACAATATTTGTATTACAGTATTTGATTTCAGTATGTAATATAATATCAGTAGCTTAAAAAGGGGTTCGAAATCAACTAACCCAAGACAATTCACAAATCTCCTTGAATGTTGTAACACAAATCCGCACACAAGAACCATAAATAATGTTATCCTGATTTAGAGTAATTTCTCGCAATTTGATTGGCTGATATTGACGTAATAAATTTCAGTACATTTTTTTATTACGTCAATTGGAATTATCTCCCTTATAACGTTGACCTAATAAACAAACATTTTTTTAACGTTGCTTTATAGTCTTAATATTTTCCATTTTTCACAGTTTTAGATTAATTATATAATTATATTTGGTTGATATTGTCCTAAATATTGAATTTGAATTTATAAATTTGTAATAGAACAAAATCAGGATAAATTCGTTACACAGTGTGCAACTGTCCTAATACGGAATTTATCGGGTCAGTAAAATTCATATCGGGTTTGGCTTCGCCTCACCCGATATGAATTTTATTGACCCGATAAATTCTCGTATTAGTACAATTACACACTGTGTAACTAATATTACAAAGGTTCATCAGGAATAGCGTAACAAAATTCCGCAAACAGGAACCACCTGGAACGATGCAACACAAAATCCACTATCAAAATCAAAAATTCACAAACACACATACAAACTCATAATTCAACAAGTAATCCAAGATACCCACAAAATAACACGAAAGGGAAACATCAAGAATGCCAGGGAACATGGACCACATCATTAACAAGCCCTTTCATAAGCCTTCCGTTGACATTTTGCATTTGATGATTGATTGATTGTGCTGGTGGTTTAATGCCACTTTCAGAACTACAGGTTATATCGTTGTCGCAAGTTTTAATTAATGGAGGAAGCTGGAGAGCCAGGAGAGAACAATCGAACTTCGGTAGAAAAACTGGTAATCAAGGTCAATTGAGATTTGAGTCGAACGTATCATTTCCTTTGGCTTTTGTTCGTGGATTTGAGGACATTGCAAACCCCATTTCACACTACTGATACCTAACATTTTTGAAACACTAGTATTGTTTCTTGTCTTTTATATCTCGAATATCCATGAAATTATTGCCATTACTAGTAAACAATCAATAAATAATCAATCAATCCTCCTTCTAAATATTATAGCTCATATGAGAAATGTCCATTTTGACCATTGTTGGCAAAATAAAAACTTGTCGCGAGTGAAAACTGTGACTTTTGCTTTACTGTGAAACTGGATATTCTGCTATTTTATAAATTTCAAAAGAAGATTTGTCATTAGTAACCGCGGAGGTATATAACACAATTCTTAATGTGTATATATTGCAAAACCGTTACTTTTTATGTGTTAAATATATAACTTTCCTGGCTTTCAAATGTTTGTTGCTGTTTTTCATGAATGTAAACACAGGAAAACGCTTCGGTCTTCAAATCTGTAAAATGATTTGTGAATTTAAATAGATTGTTTTCCATTTTTCTGTTAGTTACAAGTTCGTGCAAGCCATATTTACTATTTGCCCATGCGCTAAAGTTATCTATTAAGTTTTATTTACATTGGAATTTGAATTTGTCATACCTGTAACACAAGCCACCTAGCAACATTTCCAAACACCTCATTTGGAATTGAAAACAGAAACCCGGACAAAATATTTGCTGCTGAAGACAAATAAACTACACGTGATAAAAAGCAGTTGTAAGAGCCCCAAATATAGAAACTTCAATAGGCATCAATGATGCAAGGGAGAAAAAAAAAGATTTACAGACTTGTTTATTAACTGACACTCCTGATAAGTCGTTCTACCAAGAACTAAAATTGACCCAAGCACCGTGTCAAACGAGCTAATACTAGAAACCTTAAGATATGACATATATCGAAATAACAGAACTTAAAATGGACGAGAAACAGTGTTGCTAGCAGAACCTATCCTTGGATCAGCAACATTTAAGAAAGAAGAAAATGTGTCAGAATCTACAAGTGGCAAAACCAGTGTGTAAAGAAAGTTGGTGTAGATCATCTGATGCTACAGCAGTGAATATGTATTTACATATGAACCAACTGGATAAAATAAAACAGATAAAACAGCAAGCAACAACCATGTATACACGTACTAGACGATATCAACTATAGAAAAAATCTAAACTGGCAATCCATGTTCAACAAAGACATCAATCAATGTCTCTGCTACAGCCCTGGTCAATCACATATCGATATGATCAATAGTGACCTCACTATTGTCAATAACACTTCTCTAAAAAATATCCAAAGGTCCGAAATCTCGTGAGCCTAAATCCAGCAACTTCAATGTACTGATGGATATAGCAGATGATTATGAATTTTCCTCGAAGTTCAGTATTATTTTTATTTTACTTTTTAAACGTGACACAGGAGACGTGTATATGAGATGAGTTCAGCTTCCTAATTGTGAACTTTCAATTTCTATATAGCAACATTCCAGCAGCGCCTGCATACGGAGTATATATCTCTCAATTGATACGCTATTCCAGGCATTGTATTTCCTATCATGACTTCCTGGATAAAGGGTTGCTGCTTAAAAAGAAGCCATTAAACCTAGAGTTCCAAATGGTGAAGTGGAAAGCATCCCTTCATAAATTTTACGGACTCCATCACGAGTTGGTTGATCGTTATTGAATATCCGTTTCACATATGATATCGGATATGTTCCTTATGTTGTAACTACAATCCCGTTCCCTTTTCACGAATGTACCTAATAAGACTATTTACCTGGTTTGTAATAACATGAGCACACGACGGGTGTCAGACGTGGAAAAGGATCTGCTTACCCTTCCGGAGCACCTAAGATCGCCCCCAGTTTTTGGTGGGGTTCATGCTGCATAGTCTATAGTTTTCTATCTTGAGTCTTGTGTACTATTGTTTGTCTGTTTGTCTTCTTCATTTTTAGCCATGGCGTTGTAAGTTTATTTTCGATCTATTTTGTCTCATTGGCATTCGTACCCTATCTTCTTATATCTTATTAATATAAATCATAAATTAAATGAAGTAATAATGTGAAATAACTTTTTATTCAATAACATATAACAATAAAAAAAGAAACCCCACAAATGTTAGATAACGATTTGTCTAATACCTTAAACATCTTTGTTTTTTTTACGTTTCTACATCATCGTAGCCGAAAATCAATAAGAAAAATGAGCTTGGTTACAATATATATAAGTATAAAATAACATACATGATCAGGGTTATATTATGTTTTCTTTTTATGAAACATGCAGTATAGTCGATATGCTTTAATGTTGTCCCTCAATCATCGTTAAGTAAAATGAACTTCAATAAGGTCAAAACAAAACAATGCAAAACATAGTTATGTTTCCTGCCTCCAAAGTACAAAGTTTTAAGGACTACTCTGATACATTTTATGGACATGTTTGGTCATGCACCGTTCAAGTTCAGACAGTTTTGGTTTAGCACCGCTAAGTCCAGAACGTTTTTCTATAAAATCTAATACGTAAATTATTTCATAAAAATTATAATACCTTGAGTGTCATATATTTTTTTCTGTCAGTGGGCAGGACACTACAATATATGGGTTTTGCCTGTATTGGTATGATGAAGCACTACCATTAAAATTGACATGGGCCAAGTAATATGCCATTACCAAACTTTTTAAGTTATTTGATATCATATAAAATATCATGGCTTTCGAATTTTCTTTTATAGCTACATTTTGTAGTTATGTTTTGCTAAGTATTACAAACATTCGATTATTCAAAGTGCTTATATATACTTTTTGCTGATAGTTTACTCATAAAAAATTACGACCTTTTCATTAAATATTACAAACATTCGATTAGTCAAAGTGTTTATAACAAATAACGGCCTTCTGAAGTATTTGATAAAAACATAACAAACATGGACTATTTTAAATATGAAACTTACTATACATGCAATTAACACTCATATATAATTGTATGTAAACCAATTAGCGAACTATATGTATTCTCAAAAGCGTTAATCAAACAGCTGTGTTCAGAATTTAACTATGACGTGACGTCATTTTCATTTTGGAGTTTGAACACTGAAATAACCCATTATCTTTTTCTCAAAGAAACGGCGAATTTTGATGAAACGTACCACTTTATACACTATTGAGATCATCGTCTGTGTCTTTTTCCAGCACATTAATTTTGTAGTTGTCTCCAGCCTTCGATTAATGAATTATAAGATTTATAGTCTGGACTTGATAGTTTATCTTTCAAATCAGAACCAGAAGTATAATATGGCATAAAGCCACAATTATGTACAACGTTTATCTTAAGTAGCTTTGAAAGGATTCCCATGAACACATCTTCCATTCGGATAATTCTTGTAAAAGGAATGGAATAAGCAAGACTTTTGACTACTCTCATATTTGTCAATATTGTTCCTCCGATTATATATTGCGGCCAAAAATCAAAAGGATATTCTTGCAAGCTCGTAAACCATTTTGAAGATTTATCTCTATACGGTCTTGAAATTATAACTTTGTAGCCTATGATCTTTTTTTCTGTAGTTTCAATATTATCATTGGCAAACTGAAGCAAACGCCGGGTGTTAACTAGACGATCATCATCTAGAAAATGTACATATTTAGTGTTAATATTACGCTTCACTAACCAATCGATTGGAAGAATCGTTTTATATACTAGACTATCGTATGTATCCTTGAATCCAAACTGGAGAATATCGCCATATTTTTCATATTCAAAATCAACGAACGGTTGAAAACTTTCTAGATATCCTAAAATGAACAACGTTTTCACACGTGGATTTTTCTTTGATCCCCAAGTGTTCCGAATAGCAACCCTCTGGCCAAAATTGCCCACAAATGACTTGACAATAAAAACTATATCGAAACTTTCACACGATTCACTGACACAATTCTTTGGGAACGGGTCTTTTTTAATGACATAATGCTTAGTAACATTGTTCAATGGATTTTCTGTTGTCTGACCAGTAGTTGCAATTTCTTCAACAACATCAATTAAATTATGTAATGGGTATGTAAACTGAAAAAAGTAAATCTTTTCTCCGGTTGACCATCTTCTCAACACCAGCAACACAAGCAAAGTGCAAATTATCCATGGCCATTTCTTCCCTCTGGAAGAAGAAAATAATATTAAAATCGCCAAAGTCATAATCAAATACTATCTACACATTTCTATTTATTTTTTTGGTGTGATGTTATCTGTCATATGAATCTATAGTCAATTTTTATATTATTTCTCACATATTTAAGATTCTCAAAAATAAAATGATAAGAAATTCAATGTTTAGTGAATCATGAAGAAAAGTAGTCTCGATTATCCAGACGCTCCATACGCATTTGTAGTTATTGTTCGCAGTAAGCACGATAACTCTGGTGCAACGAGACTAGAAGAAAAGGTGAGTCGAAAATATTTGAATGACGAGCGGACAGACGAGCGAAATGACGGATAATGAGATTGTTATCGATTAAGAAACATTGTAATTCTCATCGGTTATTTTTTTTTAATTTCTACAAAACTTATACATGTATATGTTACAGTGAATTTGTAAAATCAGTGATTATGTAGAATCCCTGATTTTTCAGGGATTATGTAGAATCACTAGAATCATTAGTGATTATACAGATTCCCTGAAAATTACCAGTGATTTCACATAATCACTGATAATTTTAATTAGTATTCTACAAATTCCCTAATATGATTTCAGTGATCATCAATAATTAAAAGCTCCAAAGATGATGAAACAAATTAACATAGACAAATTATCATTTTTTTCTTATTCCTTGAAAGTTTAAGTAAACATGCAGTTTTCATTCCTGATCTACTATTTGATTCTTAAGTGATGAGTTTTTTCCTTTATATTTTATCCAAGTGTTGAACCTCATTATGCTACTAACAAATAAGCTCGGCACAGGCACAGGTGTTGCTTGGGTTGAAGAAAACGTATGCTCAAAAGTTAATGCAAATTGCAGAGGAAAAACAACATATCTCAAACTGGTTCCAGAAAAGGGAGATCCATGCCATATAGCAATGGACTCCTGCTCGGATCTTTAATACAAGAAATCAGTTTGAGGTTGCTGATTTCCCTTCATTGGTACCTTCAGATGTTTGTGCTGAAAACTCTATTTCTCTGAGACGTGCCGTAAAATATGATTGGATATGGAGGACAAGGTTATTTAAATGTTGATATTGTGGTAAAAACAAATATGAATTTAATAGATATACATGTAAAAAAACAGGACAAATGTGTAATAGTCGATGCCACCCAAATCTAGTTTGTAAATAAAATGTTTATTTTTAAAATATTGTGCATAAAATTAACATTTATCAAAAAGATTGTACGCGTAAAAATAGTTTTGATCTTCGGACATCAGACTCAGACTTCTCTTGAACTGAATTTTAATGTGCGTATTGTTATGCGTTTACTTTTCTACATTGGCTAGAGGTATAGGGGGAGGGTTGAGATCTCACAAACATGTTTAACCCCGCCGCATTGTTACGCCTGTCCCAAGCCATGAGCCTCTGGCCTTTGTTAGTCTTGTATTATTTTAATTTTAGTTTCTTGTGTACAATTTGGAAATTAGTATGGCGTTCATTATCACTGAACTAGTATATATTTGTTTAGGGGCCAGTTTAAGGACGCCTCCGGGTGCGGGAATTTCTCGTTACATTAAAGACCTGTTGGTGACCTTCTGCTGTTGTTTTTTTCTATGGTCGGGTTGTTGTCTCTTTGGCACATTCCCCATTTCCATTCTCAATTTTATTGATGACAATTTCAGTTTAATTCATATCTCAACCTAAAAACAATTGCTAAAACAATACGATAAAAAAAAATCATTATGCCATTTAATCATGTTAATATTTTAATACTAACTTCATCAACCCCCCCCCCCCCCCCCCATGTGGGCTCGCTTGATATTATTAATACTGATACAGTAAATATCAAAAAGGGCTCGCTTGATATTATTGCTGATAAAGTCAGTATTAAAAACAAAACATCAATTATTCAATATATATTTTGCTTATCATTTAAATATATTGTGCTTATCATTTAATTATATTGTGTTTATCATTTCAATATTTTTGTGTCTTTCATATTAATATATTATGCCTAACGTTATACAATATTAAGGGTATTAGTCTGATATGAGCCAGTCCATGAGAAAAGGTACACAGACGAAAATTTTACGAAATTCTAAACAGTGTGCATAATTATTGGTAGTAGACTTGTGATTTATAAAACACATTTACTTTTTCTCATATCCTTAAGCTGTGAGCTACACGCACCTGCAAGTGTTGAGACCCCCCTTTAGTTTTATCAAGATTTTTAATGACTTATTTCATATATTTCAATCATTTTCAAAGTACAGTTTAAATGGCTTGATTTGCCAATTGATAATGTTAACCCCGGTAGCAGTTGGGGTAAGGCTCTCGCTAATGGTACGAGTCCGGTGCAACGACGGTTGATTTATATAATATTAAATAACTTAACTTAACTTAACTTCGGTTGATTTATATAATATTAAATAACTTAACTTAACTTAACTTAACCTAACTTAACTTAAATATCAATTTCTAAAACACAAGAGGTCATAATTTTTGTATTTTCCCTCATGTTTTAATATTGTCTTACTATCCTTAAACCGGTAAAACTGAATAAAAAATTATTGACTTTTGTCTCTCTAGTGTCGTAAAATTTTAAGTTTCTGGTCAGTATAGCATTAGTCCAGGGAACAAATGATTTTACACTTGCTCAAATACCAAAACATTCAGATATTTCTACGTCTTTTGCTGTTTTAATTGACAAATTCGGGATAGAATTGACAATCTTATGAATGTTTACATTAATGTAATATATATATATATATTAAATAATATAAAAACATACAGGAACAAATTTACTGTCAAATTTTAAAAAGACACCTTATTATTACTAAACAAACAACCCAATAATTAACAAAAATTAAAAAATTAAAAAGTTGGATAAATGGGAAGACACCGTTACATATTTTAGTATCATTTCAGTTATTCTGTATAATCCCTGACGTCTTTTCTAGTGATTATACATTATCCTTGAAAATTGTAGTGATTATATATAATCCCTAAACTAACCAGTGATTATACATATAATCCCTGAAAATTTTAGGGATTCTACATAATCCCTGATTATACAAAATCACTGTAACATATACAAGTAATCATTTTATGTTTTAATCTATATTTGAGTTATTTTTTAAGGTTAATGTTGTGTTTACCATTATATGTAATGTATCCCTTTTTACGTGACCTTTTTGTTACTGATGACACATTACAAATATTCTTGTCATTTTTTCTAAATCATTTCTTCAACATTTTGCACCAAAATCTTGTTAAATGTAACCGTTCATGTGTTCTCCTTGCAATTATTGACTTCCTAAACAAACGTCCGACAAGGACCTTTTACGCGACTTTCAGCGAATCCGATTTAGGTCAGACGTCTGTGCATATAACTAGTAAGTATAATTTCTCGCAAATTTTCCTTAGAGGTACATGTAACTGCCATCTATAGATTATGAATAACATAACTTAATATATCCCAGGCATAGATTACCTTAGCCGTATTTGGCATAACTTTTTGGAATTTTTGGTCCTTAATGCTCTTCAACTTTGTACTTGTTTAGCTTTATAACTGTTTTGATTTGAGTGTCACTGATGAGTCTTATTTAGATGAAACGCGCGTCGGGCGTATTAAATGATATTCTTGGTACCTTTAATAACTATTAATAAAGTTAAACCAAAAGGTTTGTATCTACCCATAGGAAACTATAGTATCAGGTGTTGCACGCTTGAACTTACTTTTTCTGTTATATCTCTAATACAGTATTAGATTTCAGTATGCAGTATAATATCAGTAGCTTAAAAAGAGGTTTCGAAATCAAATAACCCAAGACAATTCACAAATCATCTGGTATGATGTAACACACATCCGAAAACAGGAACCACTAGATATCATTGAGATGGGAGCCATCTCTGTGGGCCCCGCTGTCAATAACGTGGGGTAAATAAGTTGTATGGATAATCTGATATGAAGCATTATTTGAAGTTATTACATAGTCTCATGTGTGATTTTGATCTAAGATTTTAAGTTAAAACTGATAAATATTCTCATCTTACTTTCATAGTATAATAGTGATATGACTGCATGATGTGAACTCATTGTTTACTACTCTAAGGTGACTTCTGGATATATGGATTGATGTTTGAACAATATGTTTAAAGGTGCTGCCCAATTGATATTTGTCACATATTTTTAGAATTATGCCTTCAATATATTATGACCCACCAAGTATAACGTATGAAATATTAATGGTTCTCGAGAGGTAGAGCGGACACAATTTGTTAAGAACAACGAACGGATGGACAGACCGACAGACTGATCTTAGACCTAGGATGCATACATTATGACACATTCTCTTGTGTTGGTTAATATATATGTTAAGTTGAAAATGTTTGTCAGGTATAAAGTATGAAATAATAACAGCTGTCCTCTCAAAATATAATGTGGATCAAATTTGTTAGCGATGGACAGACCAACAGACAGACAGACCTTTGACCTAGGAAGTGGTACATACATCATGACACACCCTCTGGTGTTGGTTAAAATGGATGTCAAGTATAATATTTGAAATCATAACGGTTCTCAAGATATAGAGCGGACACAATCTTCACCACAGGACACAGGGTTGTCAACTGAAACCAAAGTTTTTTTGACGTTGACCTTTGACCTAGGAAGTTGTACATACATCATGACACGCCCTCTGGTGGTGGTTAAAATGTATGACAAGTATATACTTTGAAATCATAACGATTATCTAGATATGGAGCGGACACGATCTTCACCACAGGACACAGGATTGTCAACTCGAAACCAAAGTTTTTGACCTTGACCTTTGACCTAGGAAGTTGTACATACATCATGACACACCCTCTGGTGGTTGTTAAAATGGATGTCAAGTATAAACTTTGAAATCATAATGGTTATCTAGATATGGAGCGGACACGATCTTCACCACAGGACACGGGGTTGTCAACTGAAACCAAAGTTTTTGACCTTGACCTTTGACCTAGGAAGTTGTACATACAACATGACACACCCTCTGGTGTTGGTTAATAATCATGTTAAGTATTAAGTATGAAATCATAACGGTTCTCTAGATATGGAGCGGACACGAAAGTGTTACGGACGGACGGACGGACGGACGGACAGACGGACGGACAGACGGACGGACGGACGGACGGACAGACTGATCACTATAGGGCGACCCGCCGTCGGCGGGGCCCTAATAAATGATGTTACAAAAGTACACAAACTGGAACCACCAGGAATGGCGTAACAAAATTCTGCAAACATGAACAACCTAGAATGATGCAACACAAAATCCACTATCAAACACTCAAATTCACAAACACACATACAAACTCATAAATTCAACAAATAATCCAAGATACCCACAAAATAGCACGAACGGGAACCACCAAAAATGTTAGGGAACATGGACCACATCATTAACAAACTCTTTCATAAGCATTCCGTTGACATTTTGCATTTGATGATTGACTGATTGTGCTGGTGATTTAATGCCACTTTCAGCACTACAGGCTATTTTGTTGTCGCAAGTTTTTTTTTATAATTAATAGTGGAAGCTGGAGAGCCAGCAGAGAACCATCGAACTCGGTAGAAAAACTGCTAATCAAGGTCAATTAAGATTTGAGTCGAACGTATCTTTTCCTTTGACTTCTGTTTGTGGATTTGAACTACTGATACCTTATATTTTTGAAACATTTGTATTGTTTCTTTTCTTCTGTCTTATCCCGAATATCCATGGAATTATTGCCATAACTAGTAAACAATCAATTAACAATCAATCAATCCTCCTTCTAATTATTATAGCTCATATGAGAAATGTCCATTTTGACCATTGTTGTAAAAAAAGTTGTCCCGAGTGAAAATGTTCCTTTTGCTTTGCTGTGAAACCGGTAACTGTGAACTGAACGCTAACTCTGCTATTTCATTAAAATAGAAAGAAGATTTGCCAACAGTGATCATGACCGCGAAGGAATATAACATTATTCGTTATTTGTAAATTGAAAAACCGTTACTTTTTAAATGTTATATATATAGCATCCCTGGCTTGCAATAGTTTCGGTTTGGGTGTTTCTCATGAAGGTAAACACAGAACAGCGCTTCGGAATCTCGAAATTTGTAAAATAATTTGTTCATTTGAATATATTGTTTTCCTTTTCTTGGTAGTTATATACTTCGTGCAAGGCATATTAACTCTTTGCTCATGTGCTTGGGATATCTATGACAAAGTTTTTTCTCCTCATTGGAATATAAAGTAACACAAGCCATCAACTGTTCTTTGATTTGTCATACCTGTAGCACATGCAACCTAGAAACAATTCCAAGCACTTCATCTCGAATTGTAAACATCAACCCGTATCAAATACTTGCTGAAGACAAACAACCTACACATGAAAAAAGCAGTTGTAAAAACAACAAGTATAGACATTCAGTCAATAACACAATGAGGGTTTCATAGACATCAATGATATACGTGGGACTAACTAAAGTTACAGACTTATTTATAAACCGAAAATCCTGATAAAGTCGCTCTACAAGAAATAATATTTGACTCCACACCACTCAAACGAGCTGATTACATAAAATTCAGAATGTAAATGGAAAATGCGTCAGAGACGACAACCCGACCAAAGAGCAGAAAACAGCACAAGGCCACCAATGGGTCTTCAACATAGCAAGATTATCCTACATCCGAATGCTTAAAATATGATATCTATCGAAATGATATAACTTGAAATGGTGGAGGCAAAATGTGCAAACACATCAAACACTAGCCATGGATCAGCACCCTTTAAGAAAGTATAAAACGTGTCAGAATCCACATAAACGTATAATACCCCAGTCCCACTAGGCCACGATCGCACTACGATCTGTGAAAAAATGCAAATTTTGATGATCGTAGTACGATCGTGTAGATCGAAGTAAGGTCGTATCACGGTCGTGGTGAGTTTTTCAAGATCGTAATGAGCGTGGCCAACTTTGAACATCAGGCCAAATCAGGTCGTAGTAGAAGCGTAGTGAGAACGCACTAAGATCATAGTAAGATCGCAAAGGTCGCTGTACCATCGTAGTGAGAGCGTAGCGAAAGCGTGATTCTATCCGGAGAAACTGCGCTACGATCTCATTGCGACGTTATTACGACTTCACTACGATCATCACGTTCTCACCGCGACCAAACTACGCTTCCACTACGACTATACCACGCTGTTCACGACCATAGTACGATTCTAGCACGCCCTTGCCGTCCTCATCACGCTCTTCTCACGACCTGACTACGTTCATACTACAACCATTATTCTCATTGTCATTTTCCCATTAAATATATTAATTCTCTCCAGGTTTTGTTTGTCTGTATGTAATTGGGACTTCTTGTCAATTTTCTCTAACGGCTCAACCATGCTTCTCGTTTGTATATAGATTAGACCGTTGGTTTTACCGTTTGAATTGTTTTACACTAGTAATTTTTGGGGCCTTTTATATCTTGCTGTTCGGTGTAGGCCAAGGCTCCGTGTTGAAGGCCGTATCTTGGCCTATAATTGTTACTTTTAAAAATTGTTACTTGGATTGAGAGTTGTTTCATTGGCACTCATACCACATCTTCCTATATCTATTGACACATCTGTTTCATATCTGCTATCGTTCACTAAAATATCGTCATTTCAGCTTTATGGACCAGCAACAGGTTGTAATTAAGGTCGGATTGGTCGGTCCGACATCTCTACTTGATCAAGATTCGTTACTATCAGAGCTCAATCTGCCTCTACATCAACCCTAACACCACGCCCACCTGTTCTAGTAGATTTTGGTGGCTTGATTGTATTTTTGTCGAGAAATCTACGTATTAATTAGAAATAGAACTGAAGGAATGATACCGTATTGATATGGAACACGATGTTGACGTTATTGCTGAGAGCGTAGTAAGATCGCGGTTTGAACTTACTGTAATCGTGGTAAGAACGTGCTATAATCGCAGTAGAAGCGTGGTAAGATCGTGTTGCAATCGGATAACTCGTTTTATGGTAGTAGTGAGAACGTGATGAGCGTAGAAAGATCTTGATAAGCGTAGTAAGATCGCAGAATAACCGCGGTGAGAGTGTGTTATAATCGTAGCGGGATTGTTGTAGAAGCGTAATGAGGACGTAGTAGCATCGTGAAGCAATGGAAATTTACATTTTCATGCCGCTCATACTGCGACCTCACCACGATCTGTATTTATTTTAGATCGCGGTGAGCGTGGTGCGATCGTGGTCTATTGGGACTGGGGCTTTAAGAAATACATATATAGAAACTGATAAAAACCACCTGACGCTCCACCTGTAAATATGTATTTACGTAAATATGTACCAACTGAATAAGATAAAACAGCTAAAACATCAATCAAAAACCATTCATACATGTACTAGACGAAATCAGCTATTGCAAATATAAACAGGCAATCCATATTCACTAATAACTGTCTCTCCTACAGTCATGGACAATCAAAAATCGATATGACTAATAGAGCAAATACAAGCGCCAAAAATCAAGTGCTATTTCAAACTCAATAGAATCTTTTTAAGTTATAATAAAACACTACCTGGTAAGTTCATGAACATGTATAGCGATCACGAAGACACAGTTATGGACACATCGCAATGTACAGCGCCGAGGAAATCTAGACCTGAAAGAACATACAACAAGTAGATATGAGAAGATGTGGTATGATTGCTAATGAGACAATTGTACATCCAAGTAACAATTTGTAAAAGTAAACCATCTTAGGTTAAAGTACGGCCTTCAACACGAAGCATTTGGGTCATACCGAACATCAAACCATAGAGGGCCGAAAAATGGCTAGTGTAAAACCCTTCAAACAGGAAAAACAACAATCAATTCTATACAAAAAACGAGAAATGAGAAACACTTATGAACCACATCCACAAACGACAACCACTACACATTAGGTTTCTGACTTCGGACAGGTGCAAACAAATGCAACGGGTTTCAACGTTTTGATATGTACCAACCTTCATCCTTATCTGAAACAATAGTGTAACATCACAACATAGAATGACACACTATAAATATAAATTAAATTGGATTAACTCAATCAAAAGACATAGTAACAAAAACTAGTGAACATACCATGAACGAATAAATTTGATCCATGATACAATGATAATTTAAAATCAATAATAAAAAATGGGGATGAGAACACAGGCATTACCCCATAAATACCTTATATTAAAGTATATAGGACACTTTTTACTGAGACATATGCATGCGAGATCGAAAATATTTTTAAAGGGAATACGCTTCAAACTTCTAAAATCCTTTCTCTGATATTATTTTTGATTCCAATAAACTCAACTATTAAATGTCATCCTCGATTGGCCAATTCCCGTAAAAAATAACAATAAGTTAGATTTTGAAAAAGCATTCGACACAGTACAGCCCGAACTACTTAAAGCAACTCAACAAATATGGCGTACCAAAAACATCCATCGTAAACTGGATACACTCATTCCTTACCAACACGTCGAATGCGCAGTTGTAAATGGGATTAAACCAGGCGATTCGGTTGTACTTTCAAAAGTCTCCCAGGAAACAGAATCGGACCAATCATGTTCCTCGTCCATATCAATGACAATGCAAATCATGTAAGTTCGTATGTACATGGGCTGAAACTTACGGAATACGTTTACAACTTCTCAAATGTGACATGGTAAACCCAAAACAGTGCTCAGACGAAAAAAGATTACAAAATGATTTATCTGTAAAGTGTCAAGAGTTTCGAGCAAAACGTATATATATGTAAAACCCGACGAGGTACTGATAAGAAATGGAAGTTATCAATCCTGACTTCGGACAGGTACATGCAAAATATCGCGAGATTCATATGTTTTTCTTAGCTCATAACCTTCCCGCTGACAACAGTGATTTAAAAGATATAGATATAAGAAGATGTGGTATGAGTGCCAATAAGACAACTCTCCATCAACATACATACTTTTTGGCAAAAAAGACAAAAGATACATCGCATCGATCTAAGAGACTAACAAAAATATAGTTTGAAGCTCAACTAATAACATAAATATTTTTTTTTTTTTTATCAAAATGAAATATAAATTTGTACACTTCCAATGGAATAAGTGTTAAGATGTTATAAAAAACAGCCAGAGAAAAGCATTTATCCTGCAATCGGCCTACTATTGTACAACATAAATATTTGCTTTATTTGTATTTGTTCAAATTATTTTCTTCTGTTACGCCGCCTCCATATTGTGAATACTTCTTATGTGTTTAACAGTTTATGTTAAGGTCCTGTTCGCTGCTACGCATTAAAACTATGAAAAAAAATCAAGTTCTAAGTGTAAATTGCAGGACAATGATATTATATATATAACTCGTCTAAACATCAACCCAACAATGTTCGATCTGTAAATTTGCTTTCGCAAATTTTTGGTTCTTCCCTCGCCGGGATTCGAACCCATGCTACTGTGATATCGTGACACCAAATCGCCTGCACTGCAGCCGTCCCGCTAGACCACACGACCACCTGGGCTCTCAAAAAAAGAGCTTTCGCTGACTGTGTGTTACCTTTCCTCGTCAGTTTTAATCTAGCGGCGTACTACAGTACATGATATATAAGGCATGAAGATGTTATTGTTACAGATCAGCTAAATTATATATATATATATAAGTACGTCTGAGTCAGTGACAACTCTACAACAGATGTATCCATCGGATCGCCATCAATGATGGTGAAACATGGCTGTGTACATAATGTATATACAACTCGTCTAAACATCAACCCAACAATGTTAGATCTGTAAATTTGCTTTACTTATAAATATAATTATTTTCTGTGACTGTATATTACATTAATTTGTAGGATCCTTTACTATAGATAATTTAGCTGATCTGTAACAATAACATCTTCATGCCTTATATATCATGTACTGTAGTACGCCGCTAGATTAAAACTGACGAGGAAAGGTAACACACGGCCAGCGAAAGCTCTTTTTTTGAGAGCCCAGGTGGTTGTGTGGTCTAGCGGGACGGCTGCAGTGCAGGCGATTTGGTGTCACGATATCACAGTAGCATGGGTTCGAATCCCGGCGAGGGAAGAACCAAAAATTTGCGAAAGCAAATTTACAGATCTAACGTTGTTGGGTTGATGTTTAGACGAGTTGTATATATATATATATATACATTTTCGGAAATGTAAAATGTATTTGAACGAGTTTTGCAAACAGTAGAAAAGTTCAGCGAGCCTCGCTTTTCGTCCTATTTCTAAAGCTCGTACAAATAAATTATTATACATTTTCCGACAATAGAAATATTTTGTTTACGACCTTGTACAATGTTAAAATATAATTTTCGACATGATATAGGCCAATATTTGTTCATTAGCGTTCAAAACTGTACAAGTGTACATACTACGTTACATTCTAATTTATTTTAAAACTTATGATTGTTAGCAAAACTAATGCTTTTTATATAAACATAGAATCGTTTTTTTTTTTTTATTTATCTGAAACTATATAAAAATCAGAAAAAGCTCTCCAACAAAGACCAGATGGTGTAGAATTTAACAACAATAGGTCAACGCACAACAACAAAGATGAGCAAAACATATACCAAACAGCAAGATAGGAAAGCCTGCGAAATGACAAATGTAAATCAATTCAAACGAGAAAACGTACGGCTTGTGTAATGTACAAAAGATTGACGTGAAAAAATATTATACAGTAAAAAACGACAACAACTGAATTACAGGCTTCTAACTTGAGATAGACACAGACTGAATATGGCCTGAGAACAAACTGTCAGTTATTTCGTAGTGAATTTCTTTAAGACAATAAATTCAAATTCAAAAAATTGCACCTGCTCTATATCAAAAACATTTTTACAGTGTAGTATACTACTAAGTGGACAAATAATGTCAAAATTATAGAAACTTCTACCAGCTCTAACTCAAAATATTGACAATTATGTGTTAAGGGGGTATACAATTCCGTTTGACAGCTTTAGACTGAATAAAATTTGACCTTTTTGAACTGGACCAAATCACTACTTAACATAAAGATTCAGCACCCAATTTTTTTTAACATGTAATTTCATCCCCCTAATGCATTAAATATCAAGAAATAAATTGGGAAAGTGTATCAAATTAAAAATCCAAGTTATACACTGTTCACACTAGGGACTAATCTCCAACCAAGGGACGATAACTATGTCCTTGGACCATATGGTAGATTTTAAACTTGCATACCGGCGTCAAACCCTTTCCCTGACCTGTGTCAGTGGTGTAACAGTATATAAATAACACATAGCTGAGAGGGTGATAGAGCAGATTGTTACCCCGAGAAAACATTGTCAACCGCGGCGAAGCCAAGGTTGACAAAGTTTTTCGGTGGGTACCAATCGCTCTATCACCCTCTCAGCTATGTGTTATTTAATTTATTATACTGAATGTCCCATCATTATTGCCTTTTACAGATAAATGTTATTCAAAAGTATTTTCTATGACGACACGTACATGTAACAACGTTACGGGTATTATAAAAATCAACAGAAGTGAAGCAAGATGGTTTTTTTTTTTTTTGACAGTCAAATAACAGAATCTGAGCAAAAATGTAGAACTTAAGCATTGTCTTTAATAACTTGATGTAAATTCAATTCATTGTCCTTTACATTATAGATTTTTGATTGGTCTAGACGAGAGGGTGACATTAAAAAAATTGTCAACCGCTCAGCCATATGATAGAGTAAATTATTACCCTTGTATTAGCCAATCAAACTATGGTATTTTAACGTGAAGTATAACAATACAACATAATATAACTAACTATTAAATTCTATTGAAATGAGCTAAACTCAGATTATCAGATTGATACTAGATATTTGTTGTCAATATAAATAAGATGTGGTATGAGTGCCCATATAACAATTCTTTGTTTTTTTCTATGGTCGGGTTGTTGTCTCTTTGGCATATTCCCTATTTCCATTCTCAATTTTATCTCAAACCAAGTCACAATGTGTAAACAGTAAAAAATTATAGGTCAAAGTACGGGCTTCAACACGAAGCATTGGCTCATACCGAACAGCAAGCTATAAAGGGCCATAAAATGATAAGTGTAAAACGATTCAATCAGGAAAACCAACGATCTAATATATATTAAAACGAGAAACGAGAAACACTTATGAAGCACATAAACGAAGACAACCTCTGAACATCAGGCTACAAAGCTGTTTTGCTCAACATCGTGAAACAAAACTACTGTTTCTTACATCTTTTAATCAAGATGGAGTGTCCGGAATCTTTGTCAGAATATACTTGTTTAATATGCTACTTACATGTAATGTAATGTTTTTCTGTCACAAATCTGCATAATTTATCTCAAAGCCTAAGCATATAACTCATGCCATTTCTCTTCGTACTGAAATACCAAAATAATACGATTGCACATGATATACTTACAGTAATAATACTGGACAAAATAAAGAAATGGGAGGGCGAGTTGTGCAGATTGGTTAAAATAAAGAGTGGACGATATAGTGTATATGAATATATAGCAATTGGGTTTCCACTGGTGATTTTGGGGGCCGTTTATAGCTTGCTTTTTGGTGTGAGCCAATGCTCCGTGTTGAAGGGCGTACTTTGACCTATAATGGTTAAGTTTTACAAATTGTGACTTGGATGGAGAGTTGTCTCATTGTCACCAAAAAACCACATCTACTTATATTTATATATGGTTACCTATTGGACATTTGATAAAAAAATATATATTGTGTTATGTTTTGTTGACTGATGTTTGTCATTTCGTCGTTTTTCGGTTTTTGACCCTGCCTCTAGCTCTCGTATACATTTGTAAACATGAAGTATATGCTTGCATTTAAAAAAAAATATAGATCATTTGTTTTATGAAACATAATATATCAGATTAAGTAATTGTTAAATCAAGAACTAATGTAAAATTGTATTTTTCCGTTGATTGTTCTAATACTATTGATTGCTACTTACTTAACGTCCAGTGGCAAATATTTTATGCATAAGGACAATACTAATCAATACACTACAGCAAGTAAGTTATGTAAAGTATGCGTGAATATTGAATGGCGTGTAGGGCGGGAAATTTGGCCTACAACTGAAAAATGTGGATATATTTTAAGGGGCAGCAATATTGCTTTACAACAGGCTACAAATGGACCCCCTCGGAGAGTTTTTGGCTAGTGGTCCATATATCGTATATAGGTACTCATCCTATATATACAATGCATCGCAGATACTTGCATTTCGACAAAACGTTGCTGCGTATTTGTGCATCCCGCACAACCAAACGGTAGTACCACTTTAACCATTGGGACTCCTATCGGACGGGAGAAGTTCAGCGATGACCATACTTCTATATCATATGTTCAACCCTTGGGGTCAGATGGCACAGAGAATGATTCATTATTATTCATAAGGTCCATATGTAAACGCACCTGTTAAAATTATTTCCAATATCAGTTCTATTAATTCACTAATGCAAATTAATAATTCATTTACAAATCACTAAACCATACTGTTAACCATGTTGAAGAATCTAATAACACATCACTAGTAAGAATTTTATAATAATTATCAATTTGAAATCAGACTTTATTTCCATTGCTTCCAATCAACTTAACAGTTTTCAAACTTACTTCATACCTGAAAAACATGTCATATTATCATCCTGAACGCACTTTTTTTATATAATATAATTTATCGCTATTTTGTGCATTTTTCCTATGATCTTTTTTTGTGATAATTTTTCATATCATGCTACTCGCTTGAGATGGAAAATAATCGCTAGAAATTAAGGAGGCACGTGGCGTTGTCAATTAAATTGACATGAAATTGACAACGTCGTCATAGGTAAAATAGCTATAAACAGATTATCATTGGTCATCTCAACTCGATTGCTTTTCTCGTTTTCGCCGTCCCGGCTCAAGCGAGAAAATCAATCTCGTTGAGATGATCAACGATAATCTATAATTACTTGCATTTTGTTTTAAAAGACAGAATAACAATTATACTATAAAGTTACTCAATATATATTCATACAAAATGACTGACAAGGTCGAATCTAAAATTTATAAAGCACTTGTAATATTTTGTTTCCTTCCCATATAAACTTTCATTACATGACACAAGGAAGCTACATGAGTGTACTAACCTTTTTTACAATCTCCACAATATAACTTGAAAGTTTAATCTACTATATCGGCTTAAATGTGTATACAAGTAATAGAATACTTGAGGGTCTGGATGAGATTTTCAGAATAGAGAATAGTGAGCCAGTACGACAGAAAATATGGGAAAATCAGTACAGAATAGAGAAAAGGACCGAAAAATAAGGAAATGGGAATAGAGAGGTGCTAAAATATAAATAATGAAGAATAACAGGCACAAAACTAGAGGAAAATGGCTTGGAACATTAAAGAATTCAGAATTAAAGACTCCTCATTCAGACCCTTAAAATTATACATTATTCGCTTCCTCGTTTACTATGATACAGTCTCTTTGTCACAGTCATCATTTAAATCATTTTAAGCCATGTGTCCAAAATATTAGAGTCAAATTTATCCACAAATTTTCATAGATTGCCACATATAATAAAATGTTCACTTTATAAACCTTCATATATATATATACATGCACTTTTTTGAAAATCATACACATTGATTTCATCGTCCGACAACTCTATGAGCCTAATCTAGAACTTGTAAAATCAATCAAGTTATAAAATATTTCTAAAAACTGTGTGTAAAAGAGAGGTATAAGTATGTTCTTGTCAGTGGGTACTAGTGGCACTAACAATACGACGGCCATAATTGGGCAACCATTTAACTGTTTAATTCGAAAAATAATTAACTTACCAATATGTGCATGTCTTTTTCTAATCCACAAAAGTCGTAGAATTGATCTCATTTTGAAATATTTGATATAGCAACTTTGTTAGAAATAGCTATCTATGTTTAACTATGTTGATACATGTATTTATCAATTTATAATTAGGTGAACAATCTACTACATGTATTGATCATATGTTGTATTCTTAAGTGTTACACCAAAACCCTTGTGGATAAATAATACAGAGATTTAACAGATCCATACATGTATGTATTTAACACATGTAGTGTGGTCATAATTCAAAATCAAGCTATCAATTTAAATGTTTTACTTTTCAGGGCACCACATTGAGGACTTCTGATAGAGTAAAAACAAAGAAGTATGGGGTAAACATGACGTCATCATTCATGTGACAACAATCAAACGACAGAAAAAAAAAAATCCACACAGCGATCCACAACGGAGGGGAAAATCCAGGAACTTATAAAGGGAGAGTAATTCGTAATATAAAATATGTGGTTTATACTTTCCAACGTTTTGGACGATTTTATGAAGAAGAAAAAATGTTTTTCGACCAAAAAAGGGAGCGTGAGTAAGAGATAAACTAGACGTAGTATCAAAGTGTCCTGACAGCCAAATATATCTAGCATAACAAGTCCATGGTTACAGAATTTGTCCATTGCGTTTTATTAAAAAAAATTAAAAATTAAATGTTTGATAAAAGAAATCATTTACATGTAAACAACAAAATATTTAATTTGTGTGCTGTAATTTTGTTTAACAGTAGTACACTAATCTTTAAATAAAATGTATGTGCCCAGATTCGTGAACAGGTCATTGATATTTCTTGGTAAACACATCCATGTTCTTTGTTTTACTTGTAAATTATTTAAATGTATCAATTGGATTTTCAAATTCTTGTATGATTTGAAAAAAACAAAAAAAAAAAACAACAATTGTGCATTAACAATTCATTTTATCAAAATATGGGGGTTTTTTTTTGTTTGTTTGTTTTTTTCTTTCTATAAAACAGAGTTTTTATTTTCCTAGCAAAATTGATATCACAGACTTTTATGACTTGTTTGCTTAATGCCCAGTGACAAATATTTCATACATATTCAGGACGAGAAAAAAATTATTTGGTGACACGAATTATTCTTTTCCATTAGTTGGTGGAAATTAGCTATAAAAAATGCTTAAAATTATATACAATTATTTGAGGCAATCATTTTGGTTTATTCAAATATGTTTGAAATGAAATTTAATAGAGGGTGGATTTTTATAACTTAACGTCCAGCGGCAAATATTTCACATATATTCAGAACAAACAAAACTTTGACAATAATGTACATTCTACCGAGTCAAAACACGATTTTTTTTTAAAAGCAAAAACCATACTTAATCATGCATGTATTGTGTATAATTATTGTATTTATATTTCACTGATGCATTCAAAAAAATATTGTTAAATTGTATATTCTATAAGCTGTACTGCTTCTGAATAAAGTATTATTATTATTATTATCATGTTACAAAATGTAACACACAATTAAATTGTTTGAATAAAAGCTGAATGTTTAAATAACAAACATGTGGTATTTAAAATTTAAAAATGGCACAGTGTCTTTATAATATATTTTCAACTTATTTGCATGTTCTTGCTCAAACAAAAACAATCTCGTCGAAAAAATGTAGCTCTACCCTTTTGGTCAGGCACTTTCTATTCAAACAGTATCGTGTTATATAGAGAAAATAGTCTGAAATAAAATGATAGACAATGCTCTGTGGTGTAAAATGTATATGATTTTATTATGAGATTTTCCGTTGCTAAATAGGTAATCGACCAAATTCAAATCAATATTGGTTAACTTGAAATATTTTTAAACGAAAATGGGTATATCTACTGGAACAAATTATACACAACTTACCAGTTAATGTTAGCCACCAAAAGTTGAATACCTCAACCCGGACCTAAAAAACAAAAATTCACCATCATGATCATACTATTCTTTCATGTCGCCATTTTATATTCACGGTTCAATTAATACTAAGTAGAACTTTAAAATCAATCTACCTGTACGAACTACACTAATAATATTTGTTTAATTATAAACATCACACGAACCGAGAACCATTTCTTTAAAGTATAGAATTTTATATAGAGTATTCCTAGTGAATAGGGATTTTTAGACATGTATACACCAACGGAAGGTAAAATAGCAAACAAAATTAGAGATATATCATTAGCGAATAATATAACAATTTGTAATAATGCTGAGTGTGTATTGATTCTGCACCAAAACAAGCAGCACTATATTTTTATAAAATAAGGAGATATGCAAATGAGACAACTATAACACAGAGTCCAAATGATGTGAATTAAGAAACTGTAAATTCACCTGAAAAATTGAAGTTTAAAACTATATATATACATCATAATTATATTGCATTATCTGTGTCTACTTGACTCAAATGCTCTATGGCAAAACAATGTTTCTAGACATGTAGAAACTCACCATTCATATTCTATGGGGGCATGGTTTTTTAAAATAAATTATTTGAATAGATTGCTTGAAAAAAAAATATTGTTAGTGATTATAAAGGATCACTTAGTTATATTTTTTTGCCGGTCAAAAATGCTTGTCCACCCCCAAGAGATGAATGGGAGTGCCTTAGTATTATGCAGCTGGATTCTGACTCACTGCTCATGCAACTGTCGATTTTTATTTATATTGATCTCTTGAATCGTTTATTAGGTACCAGCTCGGACATAACTAAAAGAACCAAACAGTTGAGTAGAACAAACAGGACATACGATGTTTTATTGAAACAACAAAATTTCTGGACTATCTACGCATCCTAATACTGGCTTTTGGTACCCTAGGCCGGTACAACGGGTAATTTAGATCAAAAGTTGTACACAATGGCAAAATCCAATGTATTGCAATGGCAAAAGGAATCGACAGACAATTCCAATAACCTGCATCACGTGCACGTGGTAGCATGCACAATTGTCATGATTGTTTTGAATAGAAATCTGGAACGCAGGTTATTTTGAAGGCTGGTATTAGGGTGGATTCTGGTTTTCAAAACATTGTCGGTTACAACAGAACGGACACACATACACATTTATAGTCAGGAGACGTCACAAATTAGTCTTACTTTGAACTTTACCTTCTCCAATGGCTGTGTAAATAGATTCAACCATTTTTAATCCGACTTCCTGTTGATTACCTATATATAAGTTTTTGATGATAATCTACAGGTTTAAAAATCTTTTGTTCGTCGATTGTTTTGTTGTTGTTCTCTACGGTAGGTTGACTATGGGTATTTTTAAAACTAAGTTCACTTGTACGTTTTCTGTGGTGAGTATAGTACGAGTCGCGGCAAAGTTTTTTTTTAAAACTTTTGACTAAGTACAGTGATTATATAAATATTTACCGGTTTTCTTATCACCAATAAACCTGTGTAAATTAACCTTCCAGTCATTTTTTATATAAAAAAGGCCGTTAGTTTTCTCGTTTGAATTGTTTTACATTGTCATATCGGGGCCTTTTAATTTAGCATATTAATCTATTGTAATAAAAATTCATAATATCTAATAAAATTTGTAGATTTAGCTAACAAGGTCCTTATATTTGTATAAAATAACATTTGTTTATAGTGGAAAGTTGTTTTAACGTTAAATAAGCTACAACTTAAAATTGCTTGCTAGTCCCTCTCTGTGATTTCCTTTAGAGAACTTTGGTTCATTTTCCAATCAATCTATCATGAAGGGAAGATAATTAATTCAAATTTCAATCATAGTCTTTTTCAAAAATGATGAACGGTTCTTTATATTGGTATGTAATCATTTTAAACGTTTCAAATTTATGAAATTATATTCGTACATCAATGTTTTTGATACACCAATAACAAAAACTAAAATATATTGAATCGATACATTTTGTAACTATTCAAATTAATATCAGAAACCTAAACTTAATTATAAAATAATGAACCTGTTAAAGGGAGACAATACTCGCATAACTTTTTCGAATTGGCACATAATACAACGGAATGTCACTCTTGCATACAAATGGCACATCAATTTATTAATTAACTGTGCAATCGCGCTCCACCTTCAATGATGATTCTAAATTATAAATATAACCAAAAGTTGTTAATCTATAGATAGTAAAGACTAATGAAATCTAACCCACTGTTAAAATATTTCTTTGCATTTTTTTAAAACTTCCTCAGTAAAATGCTTGAGCCACTTGACTTTCATAGCTCATAATTAACGTTTTTACACAATATTTAAATAAAGTAGCTAAAGATTATTCGCTTCTCAAAGTGTAAGACGCAATAAAAATCGTATGCTTGCACCATCTTACCCAAAAACAGATTTAATTAAGTTCTGAACATTTCGACATTTCTTCGTTAAAACCGGTTTTAAACAAATCACAAGTACGTGTTAAGATCCGACTAAATACCCATATCCCGATATCGTCAGGTTAATTTGCTACAGTTTTATAGCTAACTATGCGGTATGGGGCTTTGCTCATTGTTGAAGGCCGTACGGTGACCTATAGTTGTTAATGTCAGTGTCACTTTGGTCTCTTGTGGACACTTGTCTCATTGGCAATAATACCTCATCTTCTTTTTTTATATTATGTATTTTAACACAAATCCAATTATAAATATTTTTGAATTGATGATCAAATCAAATGAAATGGATTGATAGTAGACCATAATATCAGGCTTTAGGTTCCATCCCTTTTAAAAGAGGGGATTGGGGTTCCAACCCCGGATAAAGGAGGTCCATCCATAGTTCCCCATTTTCAAGCATTGATATTAAAAAAAAAATAAAGTTCGAACCCCCGGAACTCCCCCCACCTTTTTTTTTACTAAAATCAGCCATTATGCTTTAAGCCCTGGTCACAACGAACCCACAACACATCTATGCAGCGCCACGACAAGAAATTTGGTCAAATCGCGGGTCATCTGTGATCGTCGTACGACAGTCGCACGATATTTTGAGCATCGTGGCCCTGTCGTGTGTCGTGGGACGAAAATTGAACATGTACCTTTTTTGCTCTACGATTTTTTGTCGTGTCACTGTCTTGTGGCTGTCGTGAGAGTATCTTACCACAATCGTGCGACTGTCGTGCGATAAACACATTGTCGTGGTTACCAACATAAACCATTTTTAAGAAAAAACAATCATACGACTGTCGCAATACATTCGTGATACAGTCGCACGATTGTCTCACGAATACCAAATTTCGTACGATGCTCGCACAACATTTATTGTCTGTCGTACGACAGAGGTACGTTCGTCGTGCAACATATTTTCGTTTTATTTAGAAGAATACAATTTGGCGGGAATGAATGTTTGGAAAACATACCGTCTGCCGTTGAAAGAGGATGTCTATTCCACCAGAACGATTACGTTTGGCCCTGCTGAAAATGCGCCTTGCCAGACTGGTTTAAATTCGCTGAACAATTATAATATAAACTAATACGAAAAACGTTGTTTACTTGGACCGAACTTATAATGACACTTAAGGTTTATGTACCCTTCTGTAGCCATTTTTGTACGAACTTTTCAAACTTCAATTGTATCAAAACTACAGATATAATGAATAATAGAGATAGGCCATTTTGTACATATTCCAAGGGGTAACTTGATGCAAAGCATTATTTTTTACTGTTCCATTGCATTTAATAGAAAAAGAGGACTTTGTGGCAAATAAATCAAGATTTTTATAGAAAATCCACAGCCTTTATCCTTGTGCTCTCATATCTGGCAATTTGATGACTGATAGATATAGGATTATTGCATGCAGTGCTAGCATTGATTTCCTTAAAACAAGTTTATAAATGTAGTTATTGGTTAAGACAAGTATAAATATGGCCAAATTCAAGTACACCTTTTAGGGTGCGCTCGACTTTAGTGACTCAGCACGAGGTGTTTTGGAATTTACAGGTTACTTAGAACTTTTTGTAAAAAATAAACACTAGCACATCATAGAAAATCAAGTGAGTAATTCATGTTTCAAATTTTATAACAAAAATCTCTGTATTAAAGGCTGTGGATTTTCTATAAAAATCTTGATTTATTTGCCACAAAGTCCTCTTTTTCTATCAAATGCAATGAAACAGTAAAAAATAATGCTTTACATCAAGTTTCCCCTTGGAACATGTACTAAATGTCCTATCTCTATTACTTATTATATCTTTAGTTTTGATACAATTGAGGTTTGAAAAATTCGTACAAAAATGGCTACAGAAGGGTACATAAACCTTAATAACTATATTGAAAGCAAATTGGAAGGATTGCACATGCTCGGATGGGAAAGAGGTGTTTATATATCAGGTCGAATCTTCAGTAAAATAATGTGAATAAGCATTTTGTTTTGAATTATCCAATGACAGGAAAGAATTAGTAAGTCGTGCACAAACAAACTGTATAGACTGTATATAATTTGAGACTTTCAAAAGACATATAATTTGTTAAAACATAAGGCACACCTGATACTCAGTCGAGTGGACCGAATGCCAACGTGACCATTGTTCTACAAGAACTATTATTTTATTTATGCCAGCAACTTATTCGATCATCTGTGTATTTAACTATGTAAAACGGATCCTTAATCCTTGATGCAGAAATCTAATACCACAAACAGTGAATTTAAAAAGCGAAGACGTCGCCCATCTTCTCAACCATCCCCCCAAAATCTACAAACAGATAAAAAGCAAAAAACATTTGATACAGACTCTGTGGATATATCACACTCTTCATCTGATGAGCATTTATTTGAAACTAGCATGAGTAATTCCACAGCTGCACCTGTAGTAAGCATTAGTCAGGAAGACATTGTACGAATAGCACAAACTGTGAAAGAATTTCTTATTGGTGACTTACATAACCTTATTGATGAAAAACAAAAACCTGTTCTACGCGAGTTCAAAGAGTTAAAAATCAAATATGATGATCTTGACAAAAAAATGGAAAGTTTTCAGGATATTATTACTGTTCATGAAAGTTCTGAAGTCAGCAACAATTTAAAGGAAGAAATGAAATATCTTAAAAATAAATGTGATGACCTAGAGCAGCATAGTAGGAAGTATATGGTCCGTTTTACAGGGGTTCCTTTCTCTTATGGAGAAAACACTGAAAACAAAGTACTCAAAATCGCAAGCCAAATGCATGTCCAAATGTCGCAGAATGACATAGTAATAAGTCACCGCACTGGGAAGCAACATTCTGATCGTCCGCGCCCAATCATCATACGTTTAGCCAGTCATGGAGTTAAGGAACCTCTACTGCGCTTGTGCAAATTTAACAAAAATAACCCTCAACTTGCTAATATCTCCATTAACTAAGAATTAACAAGGCTGAGAAGTAAACTGGCGTACCAAAAAATATTTAACCGAAGAGGAAGTGTTTGATCACTTGTCTTTGTTAGATGTCACTAAAGCGACGGGCCCTGATGAAATTAGCGGTAGGCTTCTGAAGTATGCTGCTCGAGAGTTAAGTAGGCCCCTGGCTCAGCTTTTCAACAAATTTATACGTGAAGCTGTGTATCCAGAACCCTGGAAATTAGCAAGCGTTATACCAGTTTTCAAATGTGGTGATAGAGAACTGGTGTCAAACTATAGACCGATATCACTTTTGTCGATCATTGGTAAGAGTATGGAACGTTGTGTTTTAAGCGCTTCTTTAACTTTTTAACAAAACATAATATAATAACAAGTGCCCAGTCAGGTTTCATTCCTGGAGATTCTACAATTAACCAACTCTTACACATAACAGATTTATTTGGCAAAGCTCTTGACTCAGGAAAAGAGATTCGTGTTGTCTTTTTTGATATACGTCGTGCTTTCGATCGAGTCTGGCATGAAGGTCTAATTTATAAACTTAAAAATATTGGTATAAGAGGAAACCTATTGAAGTGGTTTATGAGCTATTTATCAAATCGAAAACAAAAAGTTTTTATTTCAGGTCAATCCTCGGATACTTTTGGTGTAAATGCTGGCGTCCCTCAAGGATCAATATTAGGCCCCTTACCTTTTTTTAGTATATATAAATGACATTGTAAACGACATAGACTGTAATATAAAACTATATGCTGACGATACTTCCCTTTTCATAGTAGTTGAAGATGAATATGCAGCAGCGAGCAAACGTAAATCTGATATAGAGACTATCAACAATTGGTCAGTTCAATGGCTAGTAAATTTTAATGCAAAAAAAGACTGAAGCTATGACAGTTTCCAAGAAATCAGTAAAACCCCATCATCCACCTCTTTATATGAATGATGATATGATTTCAGAAGTAGAAAGCCATAAACACCTTGGATTAATTTTTCATGAAGATGATTCATGGCATTCTCAGGTCAATAAAATAATTGAAAAGATAACACCTAGATTAAATTTATTTCGTGCCTTGAAATTCAAATTGAAAAGAAAGTATTTACAAACTATATATTTAAGTTTTATCCGACCTTTATTTGAATATACAGATATCATTTGGGACAACATTCCAGACTATTTAAGTGATAAACTAGAAAATATGCAACTTGAAGCGGCTAGGATAGTTACTGGTGGTACTAAGTTATCGTCCATAAATAAATTATACGACGAAACAGGATCAGAAACACAGGCACTTGTCTCAGAAATTTTTTTTCCTTTATACCTTAATGTTATATATTGCGGTATATAGGAATTTTTTTTCTGAGACAAATGCCTGTGATCAGAAAGACGTAAAAAACACAAAATTATAAAATTTCATGAAATGTTTCACAATAAGAACCCTGATTATTTAAGCGATATTATCCCTCAACAATTGTTTAATATTCATAATTATGACACAAGACGAACGAATGACACGCACCATATAAAGTGTAGAACTGCATTTTACCAGAAATCTTTTCTTCCCTCAGTTATTCGATCCTGGAATGCTATTCCGGACGTATCAGACTAAGTCCATCTAAGTTTACACTTAAACGTTACCTTAATCAAAATGTAAGTAAAATACCAAATTATTATTTTTATGGAGACAAGAAAGGACAAATACTTCATGCCAGACTTCGGATGGATTGTAGTAATCCGAACGAACATTTATTTAAGAGAAATCTTGTAGAAAGTAAAAACTGTACCTGTTGTAGAATCGAGAGCAGTAAGCATTTTCTTCTCGAGTGTAATAATTACTCCCTTGTCCGAAAACGTACGATAGAAAAAATTCCCTTCCCATACAATACAGAAACACTCCTATTTGGCTGCAATAACCTCAATCAACAAGCCCACGACAGTACAATTACAATTTTTTTTTCTGTCATGTACCCATCGTGGATATGTCCTAGCTGATGTGACCACTCGAAATATTTGTTTGACATTTTGAACGACAGTGCCACGACAACTATTTTATAGCTCTTCCACGACAAAAATTCGTACGATCTGTTGTGACCGGGTCTTTACTTACGTTTGCTCTCTAAATACAAGATGGACAAGAAATAGTATATAGATATATGATTGAACATACATGTACACAAAATCCACTTACCCAAATAGAATGAATGACACGAATCCATGGATTTGACTGAATCCAACTACGAGAATATTGAACTTTAGGAATACTGGTAATATTTGTAATCTACAAAAAGTAAATTGAACCGTAAATTAAAAGAGCATTGTTATCCCAGGATGTATTATTTTCAATGGCATGCTAATTATAACTACAGAACAATTAATCCTTAAATAGTGTATCATAGACCTTATTGACTTTTGCTCAGGTAATATTAATGCTTATCCTTATCAGTTTATTTTCGTGTACGTTACCTGTTTCCTTACTTTCATAATTGACTGGGACAAAACTTAATACTTTGCAATTTAACAATAATCAGCCATAAATTGATTTTTTATTAAATGCAATGAAATATGTATGAGCATATAAGTCTAAGATAACAAACAAAAATCGTCAAGGTTACGCGAGGTTCATCATTGTGTATGCCAGACACGCCTTCTGTCTACAAAAAGATTCGTCAGTGAATCAAGGTCGAATCAAAAATGGTAAAAGGCAATCTTATAAAGATTAAATCCTTGAAGTGCACTTGTTCTGATATGTCGCGCATCTTGCAATTCAAGGATTTAATTTTATAATTAGATTGGGTATTAAAAGGCAAAAAAGTATGAATTGTAGCGATCGATGGTAATAACACTAAAAGCTGCAGCAATATGCAATCTTGGTGTATATGAACTAGTTTGTTTGGGAGAGAAAAAGGTTACGTAAAGTTGATATATCTCGCTGCATTGAAGACCCTTTGGTGGCCTTCAAGTTCGGCTGTTGTCTACTCTACGGTCGGGTTGTTGTCTCTGTGACACATTCCCCATTCCCATTCTCAATTTTATTGAAATATGATAACTTGTTGTTGCTAGGTCATGTAGGTGTGAACAGAAGTGTAGTTTAGGATAACATATACCGTACGCACTGATATCTCTAACACCATCGACTTTTTTCTCATCTCACTCGTTTCTCCAGTGTCTTCTACGTCTACCAGACGCAACCCGATAATCGCCATTTAACCGTCTTCATGCACTCCTTGTGACAGATGTAACAGCAGACAGTATTGATATAGGATTAAGTGACACTAATATTATTTTTTTCTGTTGTCACTGGCCAATGAAACAACAGGAAATCTAAGTTAGAAAATAAAACAAATATTCATTGAGACAAGGGATGGAATAGGAATGTCTTCGCCTCCCAGACTTGTAATTCCTACGTACTCTGCCACACTAACCTACCTTTTCCAGCACATCTGTTGATTCACAGAGAGTTTCACCACCCTACTAATTTTTTTTTGGTATTTTGTCATGCGTACGGTACCAATTCAATCATCTCTGATGAAGTTACTGGCTGGCACACGTAAGAATGTAAGAGAGCTTGATTAGAGAGTGTATTTGTATTTCTATTCCACTCAGGGCTCCCTAGTCATGTTTAAAAAAAACCAATCGTATATGTGTATAGTAATATATACACATTATACATCTCATTTTGTAACTTGGATATCTGAGCAGGGGCGGATCCAGCCATTTTTAAAAGGTGGGGGTGGGGTCCTTACCCAGGACAAAGGGGGGCAACTACATGTCCCCATTCAAAAGCATTGATCGTCCTAAAAATGGGGGTTCCAAGGGGTTATGAACTAAAATCAGGAAAAAAATCAATAAAAGTACATGTATTCCTCTTGATACTATCTTTTGATTGTCATGATTGTAAGAAGTTTGTGTCCAAGTTTGGTAAAAATCCAGGATAGTTTATGAATCTGATAAATGTTTTTAAAAATTTAACTGCAGACTGTATGTTATGTTAACTGGAAGAAAAACTAAGTCCATTTATAAGTAAAATACGAATTCACAGGACAGTCAGGTACAACATTTTAACAAAATTTCCTTCTAGATACACAGGCAAATTTCACTCACATCAATTTCACGTGAATTTAAATTGATGTGAATCTCACGTGAAATTCACATCAATTTCACCTCAAACGAGCTTATACGTGAAACTCGTGTGAAAACAATTTTTGTGAGTTTCATGTGATTCTCATGTGAAACTCATGTGAATTTCACATGAAAATCACGTAAAATTTTTCATGTGAAATTCACATGAATTTTTAAAATAGAGTAATTCAAATAACATATAAATTTTCAAATTTAATTAAAATCATGAAAAATGTCAAAATTTTCGTTGTAAATTTCACGTGAAATTCATGTGAAAAATTTCACATCAGAATCAAGTGAATCTCAATTCACGTGAAATTCACATGAAAATTTTCACGTGAGTTTCATGTATAAGCTCGATTGAGGTGAATCTCACGTGAAATGTTTCATGTGAATTTCACGTGAGATTGATGTGAAATTCATGTGAGCAAATTTTGCCTGTGTATTGGCTTTTGATCATAAACAAGCTTCTGTCCAAGTTTGGTACAAATCCTAAAAAGTAGATGAAAGTTTCTATTAAAATTTTAAAAACTTTAACCACAGAGTGACTGATGTGTTGTTTCCTGGCAGAAAATCTAAGTCCATGCGTTTAAAAGTAAAATACGGAAAAAATGGAATATTATTTTTGCAAAATTTCATGACTTCGATACTATCTTAGAATTATAAACAAGCGTTTGTCCAAGTTTGGTACAAACCCAGGATAGTTTTAAGAAAGGTATTAAAATTTTAAAAACTTTAACCACAGAGTGAATGTAATGTTTCGACAAAAAAACTAAGTCCATTTATAAGTAAAGTACAGTAAAAATGGAATTTTATTTTTACAAAATGTACTTTTGGATACTATTTTAGGGACCGGGGGTTTGGGGGGGGGGGAGGTCTATGTTACGATCATAAACAAGCTTAGAACTGTCCAAGTTTGGTAGAAATCAGATGCCGCCGACGACGACGCCAACGGAATGTAGGATCGCTATAATATATATATGTCTCGCTTTTTCGACTCAAGTTGAAGGCTCGACAAAAAGAATAAGTTTGCAAGAAACAAAAACTTGCTATCACCTTATTTTGAAGATTCGCCAAAGGCATGCTTTTTCTAAATGTTATACATACTTTTAAGGCTAGAAACGAAACCAAGCGTTAGGCTAACAGAACCAGTGGTGGATCATGGAGGCGGGGGATGGAGCCCGCCCCCTTTATTTAGAGAAAACTTAGCGGCTAATTTTATAGGGAATCACCGAAGCATGACACTGAGAAGCGGGTCCGGCTACTTGCAAACGGAAAACTTGAAACAGAGCACACCCTTCCGAAACTAAACGACCCAAACTTATGTCGTAACATGCATACCGTAAAAATTTAATAATTTATTTCGCTTATCTCCCTTTGTTTACAAGCCTGAGCTGGAAATGACAATCTTGTAAGTTTATAACATTTTAATGTTTTATCAGCACAAACAGTAGAAATCATCTTTTCAATATATTTTTTAATGATTGAGAAATAAATGCAATCTGTATAAGTGGTTGTAGTCCAAGCAAAATAAACACGACATGAAATCTTTAGAAGGAAAAGATGGTACAGTAGTAACTACAGGTCAGTTCGTCCCAAACATGTACGCCCCGGATTTGTCAACGGGGCGGTTAGTCACCATTATTACATTTAAAATACATCTTTATCATTAAATCTTAGATGGTATTTAATTTGATATGCATGTATTTATTTCGTTCAAAGTTAATGGAAAGCCAAATTTAAGAATATAAATAAAAATTAAAAACTTTTGATTTTCTTCATTAATTTTAATCAGTTAATACAAATGTTAGCAAGAGTTATTTCCCTAAAATTACTTTGTTTTGTGACAATTTTAACATTATTGTCTATTACCTTGCAAACTTTAGGAGATTAGATACAATAAGGAAACAGCAATATGATAGGTGATTAAAAATCTATTTGATTGATAACATCTTTGTTACATTACAAGGACATACATGTTTTCAACAGACAATTGACATTTCTATGGGAACTAACTGTGCCCCTCTTCTTGCAAATTTATTACAGTCTTTTAACTATAGGCAGACTTCTTTCAGTAACTAAATAAAAGATGAAAAGAAGCTTGCATTGACCTTTTACTTTACATTCTCAATTTCTGCTTTATCATATTTATATATTTATAGATGATGGTTTAACTTGATTGAAAGGTATTGTGACTGTGTTGACTGCATCTGACAAAATCACTTTGAAATGAAAGATACCACAGATACAGTTTAATCCTATCTTGACTAAAATATACAAATTGACAAAGAAGGTTTTTTGAGGACTTATTAACTTAACAATAAATACATGATTTCAATTTTTAAATTGTGAATTTTCATTTCTGTGTTTGGTATTCAAGTTCATAATCATCTCACATTAAATAACATTGCTTATCAAATAATATGCATGTTATTGTTGAGTTTGATGTTAAGGAGGCTCACACGTACAAAAATTTCAGCAAAAAATTAAACATTTGTTTTTTCATTACAAATTTTATTCATTACACTATTAGTTATTACTTTATGATATGGTGCAAAAATCACCCAAAATAATCGATTCAGTTTGGCCTCAGATGACTTTTAAAATGTTTATATCATTGAAGCTCCAAATTATCTGCCTTTGGTGCAAAAATGTAATCTTTTGGCATTAAAACTGAAATATCTTTTTTAACTCATTGGTGACCTATATTTTTATGCCCACCTACGATAGTAAAGGGGCATTATGTTTTCTGGTCTGTGCGTCCTTTCGTTCGTCCGTCCGTTTGTTTGTCCGTCCGTCCCGCTTCAGGTTACAGTTTTTGGTCAAGGTAGTTTTTGATGAAGTTGAAGTCCAATCGACTTCAAACTTAGTATACATGTTCTCTATGATATGATCTTTTTAATTTTAATGCCAAATTAGAGGGTTTACCCCAATTTCACGGTCCACTGAACATAGAAAGTGATAGTGCGAGTGGGGCATTCGTGTACTGGGGACACATTCTTGTTTATTATTGTTTTCAAATAAGTTGTACATAAACTAAATAATAGTAAAATTTAAGCGATTTCTGTAATTTAGTTCTTTTTTTATTTCAATATTACCTCTATTTCTCCTATTAGTTCAACAGAAAAAAAGGACATTAAAAAAAATGTACGCTTCTTTCGGAGGCAGATTGTGAGCTTAAATGAACGGTGACCCCATTTTTTTATTTCATTTTTCTATTAAGTGTATGATAAAGTTCATTTATAAAAATATATAGAGAAATCCTATATTAGAAAAAAAAATTGATTTATACCCGTGAGCCCCCTTAAACAGCCATTATTATCTTTCTACATACATTACCAATTATCTAAAGATTTCCATTTTCTTTTAGGCAGGACTCTGCAGCTCATGTGGAAATTGTTTGGTGAAAATTAAATATCAATACTGGTTTTATTTTAGTGATATCTACATTTTTTATTCCACACGTTTCTTGTGTAATGATAAAGTCATGAACAAAATCATTAATAAATGCGATATATGTGGTCAACAAGAATGTCAAGGACATTTACAATTGAACGTAGAAACAAACACTCATGAAGATGAAAACAATAAACCTGCCATTGATGAAAAAGGAACAAACAATATTACATACACTGACGATGAAAACAATATACAGACTATTGACGAAATCACAACAAAAAAGGAAAGATATTCTTATGTTCAAACTTACAAATGTGACGTATGTTTTAAAACATTTCGTTATTCTAATTCATTTTTAAAACACCAAAAAATGCATACTGATGGGAAAACTTGCAAGTGTGATGAATGTGGTAAATTTTTCTATAGTGATAAAGACTTAAAGCGTCATATTATAAAAAATCATACCAGTGAAAAACAACATAAATGTGACATATGCGATAAAAGTTTTGCTCATGAATCTAAATTGGTAACACACAAGAGGATTCATAGTGAAGACTATCTTTATAAATGTGATGTTTGCTGTAAATCATTTCATCAAAGCGGAAATTTACAGTCACACATGAGAATACACACTGGTGAGCGACCCTTTATGTGTACTGTCTGCGGTAAAAAGTTTACACAGGGTAGTTCATTGAAGCAGCATCTCAGAATACATGCTGGCCAAAAACCCTATAAATGTGAGGAATGTGGTAAATTGTTTCGTTGGAAAGGCGACTTAAAGAATCATATTTCAAAGCATAGTGGTGAAAACCTTTATGAATGCCATGTTTGTGGAAAAAAGATGAGTCAAAGTGAAATTCTAAAAGAACACGTTAGAATTCATACCGGTGAAAAACCGTTCAAATGTGATTTTTGTGGTCTTGAGTTTAGTCGACAAAATTACTATAAGAAACACATTAAAATTCATACTGGTGAACAACCCTATAAGTGTGGTGTGTGCAACAAAGGATTTCATTTCAACACAGCCCTCCAAGCTCATATGAGAAAACACACAGGAGATAAACCGTATAACTGTGATGTTTGCGGTGAAACCTTTAATCAAGAAAGATGTTTGAAAACTCATATGAATAAACACGCTTGTGAAAAAGTGGAAAGTTATAAATGTGATATATGTCATAAAGGTTTTCCTAAGATAAGTGACTTGCAGAGCCATACTATGAATGTTGATAGCAAAGAATTGAAGATGTATTTTTGTGAACAGTGTGCATCTGGTCAGCAATAAATAACTAACAAATAATCTATCATTGTTATTCTATTAGTATTAAAATTGAGAATGGAAATGGGGAATGTGTCAAAGAGACAACAACCCGACCAAATAAAAAACAACAGCAGAGGGTTACCAACAGGTCTTTAATGTAGCGAGAAATTCCCGCACCCGGAGGCGTCCTTCAGCTGGCCCCTAAACAAATATATACTAGTCCAGTGATAATGAACGCCATACTTATTTCCAAATTGTACACAAGAAACTAAATTTAAAATAATACAAGACTAACAAAGGCCAGAGGCTCCTGACTTGGGACAAGCGCAAAAATGCGGCGGGGTTAACCATGTTTGTGAGATCTCAACCCTCCCCCTATACCTCTAACCAATGTAGAAAAGTAAACGCATAACAATACGCACATTAAAATTCAGTTCAAAAGAAGTCCGAGTCTGATGTCAGAAGATGTAACCAAAGAAAATAAACAAAATGACAATAATACATAAATAACAACAGACTACTAGCAGTTAACTGACATGCCAGCTCCAGACTTCAATTAAACTGACTGAAAGATTATGATTTCATCATATGAACATCAGGCACAATCCTTCCCGTAAGGGGTCTAGTATCATACCATCATAACATATATGAGAAGAACATAACCCGTGTCATGCCAACAACTGTTTTTAGAATAAATGTGTTTAGTTCCGATGCAAAGACCTTATCAGTGACTCAATATTAACGCCAAAATATGCAATCTTTAATGACTTGACAACAGTATCGTAATTATATCCCTTCTTAATAAGTCTATTCAAAGGTTTTGTAAGTTTCTGAGGTGAATACTGACACCTTTGTGCTTTATAAAGAATATTTCCATAAAAAATTGGATGTGAAATACCTGAACCTATTAGAAGTCTGCATGTTGAGCTATATTTACGAATGATGTCTTTATACCGATGATAAAATTTAGTAAATGTTTTGACTAGTTTGTGATATCGAAAACCCTGGTGTAATAATTTTTCAGTAATACATAAATTTCTCTCGTTAAAATCTAAAACATTGTTACATACACGAGCGAATCGTACAAGTTGAGATATATAAACACCGTAAGATGGTGACAAGGGAACGTCACCATCTAAAAACCGATAATTAACGATAGGAAATGAAAAATCATCCCTTTTATCATAAATTTTAGTATTCAGCTTTCCATTAGTGATATAGATATCAAGATCGAGAAAAGGGCAGTGGTCATTGTTAGTATTAGCTTTATTTAAAGTAAGTTCAACAGGATAAATTTCATTAATATATATACTGAAGTTGTCATTATTGGGACCAAAATATCATCCAAATATCTAAAAGTATTATTAAATTTGTTTATCAGATGTTGTTTCGATGGGTCTTTGCTTATTTTTGTCATAAATTGTAACTCATAACAATACAAAAACAGGTCCGCAAATAAGTGGTGCACAGTTAGTCCCCATTGTAATTCCGATAATCTGACGATATACGGAATCCCCAAAGCGAACAAAAATGTTGTCTAGTAAAAATTCAAGGGCATATATAGTATCAAAGCATGTCCAATTACATGTAACATAGTTTTTTTGTTTATTGCTACTAAAAAATGACCTAAAAGAGTTTGAACATATATATTCACATTCTGATTTTTTTGAATGCCCATTTAATTAGGTGTGTGATTTTTTCTTAATGAGAATGTGAGGCAATGTGGTATACAGGGTAGAAAAATCAAAACTTTGAACAGATTCATAATCACCAATATAAGCATGCAATTTATCAAGTACTTCCAACGAGTTCTTGACACTCCAAAAGTAATTTATTCCACTATTTTCGAAGGCCTTATTTGAACAATTTATTATCAGGTTTTTAATTGTACCAAGTGTGCTGGTAAGAAGAATAGACAATTTAGTAGTTGAACAATGGCTTGAAGACGAAATAAATCTATATTTGTAAGGGGTTTTGTGTAGCTTCGGAAGCCAATACATAGTTGGGACTTTCATTGTATTTGGCTCTGCTTGTAAATCGGTGGCTAAAAGTTTGTTTGTTACAGATTTCGTTTTCTGAAAATGGAGTCAGTTGGAATGTTTGTGAATTGGTGATTTCCGTTTTCAGAACCTCAATGTAAAATTTACGTCAAACAATAATAATATTATTAGCAGCTTTATCGGCCGGGACAAAAACAAATTCCTTGGCTACTTCTTTTAGTTTATGTTTGATACGAGAAATAAGTTTATTGTGGTTATTGTTAATAGTAAAATGTTCTTTAAAATGTTGAATACGTATATCAACTATCTTCATTACTGAATTAAAAAAAGAGTCCAAAGATTTTTTGTCAGCTTTTTCCCGTTTTATCCATTTCATACAGTAAGTATGGAGTGAGTCGTGGATGATATTACGACACTCATTCCAATTAATAATAGACGGGGGACGATATTTAGGTCCTTTACTGAGGAATGATTTTAACTCTCGGTCTTGAACGATGTTAAGATCTCCTGTTATAACATGGGAAATGGGTCCATAAATATATTCGGAATTACTGCAATTACATTGAAGTAGGTGTATTTTCACTGATATTAACATCTTTACACAATTGACTATAAACACAAATTTCCGGGTAGATTTCTTGTAAATATAACAAATAAGAGGTAGCTCAGTATTGTCAAAATATCCAGGAATTTGTTCTTTAACAGAATGGTCGTTAAATATACCGGCAATATTTTACGAAATCAAAGCCTTTATTGACATACTTAATTTTAATAAAATGTTTTTTATGATCTTCAGGGCGATCAATTTTGGGAAATAATTTAGAATAACAATATGCCATAATATTAATTTGAACAATTTCATACTTAGGACTGCTATATGAAATTGTGTTGCAGTCCTCCAAAATTTTATTTAACTTATTAACCGGTAACGAACAGAGTTTTGTTAACAGACAATGTCTGCCGTTGTTTTTTGAAATAGAAATTAGGTCCGAAATATTGGTATGATTGGCCCGAAATTTTCTTTGATTGCGATTTGTTCTACGACCGTGAGAACGTTCTTTACGAACAGTTTTAGAAACTATATCCAAAATGTTAACGGAATTGGTTCTAGATATATTACCAATTTCCATGATATTATCATTTAGACCGAGAGGGTAAACTGTCTGTAATTTTTTAATCCAATTTAATTCAATTATTTTCCGTGATCGTACAAACTTTGAATGCGATTCACCAGGCTGCTTATTTACTACTATTAATATGCCCCATTTATGCCCCATTTATGGGCATTATGTTTTTCAGTCTATGTGGCTGTTTGTTCGTCTATTCGTCTGTCCTGCTAAGCTTCAAGTGAAAAGTTTTTGGTCAAGGCAGTTTTTGATGAAGTTGAAGTTTAATCATCTTGAAGCTTCCCTATGATTTTATCTTTCTAATTTTAAAGCCAAATTAGAGGTTTGACCCCAATTTCACAGTCCACTAAACTTAAAAAATGCTTCAGGTTAAAGTTTTTGGTCAAGGTAGTTTTTGACAATGTTGAAGTCCAAGCAACTTGATTAAACTTAGTACACATGTTTCCTATGATATGATCTAATTTGGAGTTTTGACCTCATTTTCATAGAAACTGTGCGAGTGGGGCATTCGTGTACTATCATACTATGGACATATTCTTGTTTTGAATTTATTTTTGTAACAGAAAAGTTTTGAATAATATCAACAAAGAGTAGTCTTTTTTTCTTGGTGATGGTGGTGACAGGGGAGGGAGAGGTGTTGCATGATAATATTCATTCATGTACATTGTATCAAAGCTTTGAAATTGCACTGGTATAAAAATTAATTGACATGTAAGACAATAGTTTTATCACTAACCTGCATGTGCTTTAGTTTTATTAATATCCAGAGGACATCATTAAAATCATGGCTAGGTGACTGAGATTATTATACTAATAAAATTTTCATTGTCAACATTGGTACACATATGTCATGTATGTTGGGGTTTGTTTTGTTGTTGTTATAAATGCTTTCTTTTAGTCATGGCTATCATCTTTACCATGTATAAGTGACCATTTATCTGCTTACATGAAAGAATGGAATATTGGTATAGATCTGTATTTCTATTTTCATGTAAGAAAGTTGTGGCCTATTAAGAAGACCCAAAAAAAGAGTTTTTTGGTTGTATATATGCAATTTTGTAGTTTCCAGTCAATAACTTGTGTTTTAGTGTATAAATCTCTCTGAAATTATACCACAAGTTTCCATACTACAAAGGAATGGTTATTGGGGGTTATGGCTCAATTCATTTAGCAATGAGGGGCAAAAAAGGGGAAAAAACAAGGGGTTTTCTAGTTAAAGGACAATTTTTGACAATTTGAAAGCAGTGTAAGGGAGGTAATGCAATTCCAATTAAAGAATATTGTTATATATATGCTTGATTACCTCCCTTACACTGCTTGAAAATTATGTATTAAGAAATGATGATTGTTTTGAGATGATTCACTGTAAATTTCTTTTAGAAGTTACTATTAATTAATATTAATTTTAACCATGACTGTATGTTATTTTATATTTTGATATTTTATTATATATTTAAATGAGTAGTTATTGTTGCAAACTCCAGAAGAAATTTGAATTGAGACTATTTTTGGAATAAAGGAAAGGGAGAGGTGAACAAAACATTGTGTGTGTGTGTGTGTGTGTGTGTGTGTGGAAAGGGGGGGGGTTTACAATTTTGCTCATTTCAGATTTCAGAAATGAAAAAGAAAATTTCTTCAAATATTTTATTTTGAGGGGATTAATATTCAACAGCATAGTGTATTGCTCAAAAGCAAGAACATTTTTTAAGTTCATTAGACCACATTCATTCTATGTCAGAAACCTATGCTTTGTCAACTATTAAATCACAATTCAAATTCAGAGCTGTATCAAGCTCGAATGTTGTGTCCATACTTGCCCCAACTGTTCAGGGTTCGACCTCTGCGGTCGTATAAAGCTGCGCCCTGCAGAGCATCTTGTTAATATTTTTCCGTTCTTATCTTACCTGTTACGAAAGTCACAGAAAGCCAGCCATATAGTGATTGCTTTTCCAGCGACAGCGGTGGCAGTGGCAGTGGTGTTGGAATTTTGTTAGTACAAGCGAGACATATCTCTGTGTCCACAGTTATTTGTTTGTGTTTGGCAAAAGGCAAAAAGTAACGAAATGTGAGACATAAGGGTGCTATACACCCCAGGAGTTATGACATACACTATTTACATCAAGCTTTATATTTCAGAAGGAAGAAGACTATGATATTTTAAATCCTGTATACATATAAAAAAGAAGATGTGGTATGATTGCCAATGAGACAACTATTCACAAAAGACCAAAATGACACAGACATTAACAACTATAGGTCACCGTACGGCCTTCAACAATGAGCAAAGCCCATACCGCATAGTTAGCTATAATAGGCCCCGATAAGACAATGTAAAACAATTCAAACAAGAAAACTAACGGCCTTATTTATGTTAAAAAATGAACGAAAAACAAATATGTATCACATAAACAAATAACAACCACTGAATTACTGGCTCCTGAATTGGAACAGGCAAATACATAAATAATGTGGCGGGGTTAAACATGTTAGCGGGATCCCAACCCTCCCCTAACCTGGGATAGTGGTATAACAGTACAACATAAGAACGAACTATAAAAGTCAGTTGAAAAAGGCTTTACTCCTCAGATGGGCAAAAATACAAGTAGACGTGGCCGGGTACTTATACATCCCGACACAAAAAGACGCAATGAACAGATCTGAGAGTACTCGCAGTTATCTGACAACTTGTTCAAAGCCACTAACAACTTATAAAAAATCATGCATCAAAGACTAAACTATCAATCCGTACACATCCAACATCAAATGGATTTAGTGTAAAGACGTCATAAACAGCCAGAGAAAAACATGACCTTGTGCAATGCCAAGTTACAGGTATCGACAGATTATAGATCCATGAATATGTATGTGTATATAACATACTAGTAATATTTAGTTATCTTATTACATTGTTGAATAGGTAACCTTTTAGAATAAGTTTATTTAAAGGAGCGACAAGTTTACATGGATCATTTCTAAATTTCCGGGCACGGTTAACAACATTTCCGTAAAAATGAGGATGTGCTATCCCGTTTGAAATAAGTTTTCTACAGGTACAATCAAACTTCAAAACCAATCTTTATATCTATGGAAAAATTTAGTAAAGGTTTTTAGTAATTTATGGTTACGATATCCCTGGTTTAATAATTTACCAGTAATACATAGGTTGCGTTCGTTAAACGTCACAACAGACACGGGCATAGCGAATAAGTTGTGAAATATAAACACCATAAGATGGTGCCAAAGGAACATCACTATTTAAAAATGGAAAATTAACAATAGGGAACGAAAAATCGTCTCTTTTGTCGTAAATTTTAGTGTGGAGTTTCCCGTTTAAAACCGAAACATCTAAATCCAGGAACGGACAGTCATTACCGAATAAATTTGATTTATTTAAAGTAAGTTCCTTGGGGTAAATTTCGGCAGTATATTGAGAAAATTCTTGATTATTTAACGAAAAAATATCATCAAGATAATGGTAAGTGTTGTTGAATTTATCAATTAAATGCAATTTCGACGGATCTTTACTGAGGTTAGTCATAAACTGTGATTCGTAACAGTACAAAACACAAGTCTGGTATTAAAGGGGCACAACCTGTCGATAAACTTTGTTGCCGAAACGTGCATAAATATTATCAAGGAGAAAATTAACAGCTTTAATCATCTCATCACAACTCCAGTAAGTATATCTAGCATATTTACCTTTCTCATTTGAGAAGAAGGCTTTAAATGAGTTGCAGCAAATATATCTACATTCAGCTTTACCAAACGACCTTTTAATTAAATAAGAAAACTTTTGTTTAATAAGATAATGTGGAAGTGTAGTGTAAAGAGTAGAAAAATCAAAACTATTAACAGAAACAAAAGGACCCTTAAAAGCACGTAATTTATCTAAAACATCAAAAGATTTTTTTACACTCCAAAAATGGTTTATACCACTATGTTCATATATTTTATTACAATAGTTTATGATAAGCTCTTTAATAGTAGTTAATGAACTAGTTAAGAGCACTGAAAGATTAGTTGTAGAACACTTACTAGAGGCCGAGATGAAACGATATTTAAATGTTTTTTTTGTGTAGTTTAGGGAGCCAATACATAGTAGGGACCTTCAAATGTTCAGAAGAAGCCTTAAGCTTTGATGTGGTTGTGATATGCTTGTTTACTATATGACTCTCCGTGGAGCGGATGGATATGAATGTAGATGAATTTAAAATTTCATTCTTAAGAACGTCCGTGTAGTATTTACGGCATACCACCCCCACATTGTTGGCTGCTTTGTCGGCCGGTACAAACACAAACCACTTTGAAAGTATTTGAAGTTTATTTCTTATTCTGGAAATAGGTGTATTATGTACTCTATTATTTACTTCTAAATTATTTTCAAAATGTGATATTCACTTATCTACCACATTCATACATTTATTTAAATAAGAATCAAGAGATTTTTTATCAGATTTTTCCCGTTTACACCATTTTTTACAAAATGAGGAAAGAGCATCTTTGGTGACTTGACGACACTCTTTCTAATATATTTTAGATGGAGGACGATATTTTGGTCCTTTTTTCAAAAAGTTTTTAACCTCTCTGTCCTGGACGATATTGAGGTCCCCTGTAATAACATGGCCATAGGGAACATATCTAAACTTCGACGATTCAGAGTTTCAAGTTGAGGGAGTATTACTATCTATATTCACGTCTGATGTAACTGACGTATAATTAAAAATTAAACTTCTGCTGTTTTTTTTTGTATGTGTATGAAATTATAGGTGGTTCTATATTATCAAAATAGGGACGTATAACGTTTTGAACGGTAGAGTAATTAAATATACTAGATAAGTTGATAAAATCAATACCTCTGCTGATATATTTAATTTTCAAAAAAATGACGTTTATGATCTTCAGGTTTGTCGATACGAGGGAACAACCTATGGTGGCAAAAAGCTGTAATTACATGAGAATATTCATACAGTGGGCAGAAGAATGAGATGGTGTCACACTCTTTTAAAATATCGTGTAATTTACTAATGGTATTTGGCCCAGTTTACATAATAATTGATGCCTACCATTATTTTTAAATATAGATAGGCGATTATCAAGTGTATAATTTATACGATGTTTAACGCGTTGATTTCCATTGATACGTTTCCCATGAGACCTATTATTTCGTTGTTTTTTTTTATCAATAATATACATGATAATATCAATAGAGGAAGTAGTAGATATGTTCCTTTGTCCAAGTATATTGTCATTTAGACCCAGGGGATAAGCTGTTTGAAGGCGTTTAATCCAAGACAGTTCGATAATTTTACGGGAATCTTCAAATTGTTTGTGCGACTGCCCTTGTTGTTTTTGGACCGTTTCGAGCGGTTGAAATCTAATAAATTTAATATTGTGGTTGTGTTTACCTTAATGTTGATAAATTATGCTTTTGAATTTCTTAGGTTTTACAGTTTATATAAGTGCCTATAAATGTTCTAAAGTTTCTGTCTGCCATATGTGCATTGTCCTCGACCTCGTTATCATTACTAGAACACACCCGCGAAATCGCGGGCATTCAGAGCGGAGTTAAAAGTATGTAAAGTGTTGTTATAAGTTTTATACCTCCTCCTTCATTTCCAAAATTCCCAATTTTTGGTTTTCTATCAATTTCAATATGAACATACATTTAGTATGTTATGAACATTTAAGTAAGGAGCCTGTAGTTCAGTGGTTGACGTTTGTTTGTGTGTTACATATTTGTTTTTCGTTCCTTTTTTGTACATAAATAAGGCCGCTAGTTTTCTCGTTTGAATTTTTTTACATCGTCATTTCGGGGCCCTTTAAAGCTGAGTATGCGGTATGGGCTTTGCTCGTTGTTGAAGGCCGTACGGTGACCTATAGTCGTAAATTTCTGTGTCATTTTGGTCTCTTGTGGAGAGTTGTATCATCATGGCAATCATACCACATCTTTTTTTTTGTAATCAATGTAAAATATTTAATGAATGGAGAATTTCAGAAAAGGTATCAAAAGTTCACATGAATAATTTTAGCGCTTATCTGTATATTACTATATAAATAAAGTGTATTTACTTTCAATTCTTAGTTTAGTAATCGATCCATGGTGGTCAATTGACATAGTATACAGACCCTCTCCATTTAATAAACTCTGAACAGAATTAAAATACACTTTATTCGTACTATTTGTTTGTACAAAGTATACAGAAAAACGCAAACCGGAAGTATAATCTGACTTAAAATTTCGTCCAATGACGGGACAATATCCGGATGCCTTTTTTCTCGTTTTTTCTCCCAAAATAACTCAATCTGAATAATCATATGAATGGATGACAAATGCGACTATGCACTGTACATATAGGACACAGAGTCGTGTTGATTAATTTATTGTGGAAAGAAGAGAAGCGACACCAAAAATGAGGTCTTCTCGTTTAATAGTATAGATTAATCAAATGCATAAACAAGTATTTTTTTCATATGAGTTTTATAAGTATATGGAATGGGATCCTTGCAAGGCCTACATGTCTGTCAGACAGTGTTTAACTGATTTGGACCACATGTCACGAACCAGTAATCAAGACAACATATAAAAAAGATGTGGTATGATTGTCAATAAAACAACTCTCCAAAAGAGACCAAAATGACACAGAAATTAACAACTACAGGTCAACGTAGGGTATTCAACAATGAGCAAGGCCTATAACGAATAGTCAGCTATAAATATGAATGTAAAGAACAGATAAGATACTCAATAGATGAACTACATGTAGAAAAGGATTTAGGGGGATTTTGTTCATTATTTAGGGAATCACTTGATTATTTAGGGAATCACTTGATTATGACTGGAGCTGGTCCACTATTAGCACCCCCCCCCTAAATTTATGAAAATTTCTGGATCAGCAACTGGCATGGTGTAGCGAACGGTTGTGAGTTGTACATAGATAAAAGAAGATGTGATATGAGTGCCAATGAGACAATGCACCTATGTCACAATTTGTAAAAGTAGACCATTATACTATTAGGTCGCATTACGGTCTTCAACACGGAGCCTTGGCTGATTCCGAACAGCAAGTCATAAAGGGCCCTAAAATGAAAAGTGTAAATCCAATTCAACGGGAAAACCAACGGTCTAATCCACAGGCATTTGTCTCAGATTTTTTTTCTATAAACAAAGGTATATAGGGTGAAAAATTCTGAGACGAATGCCTGTGCCAATGAGATAGCTTTCCACCAGAGACTACTTGACTTAGATGTATTCAATTATGTGTCACCGTAAGGTCTTCGTCAGTGAGCAAAATCCATTCTGTATAGTAAGCGCTAAAATGCACAAACATAACACAATTAATGAAAAAGGATTTGATCAGTGACAATGTAAACTTGCAGGAATCGCACACATATATTCAGTATAGTTGTTTTGAATGGTAAAAATTTCAGAGACTGAAACGATTGTAATATTTATTTAATTCTTCTTATAATACGAGCTGCGATCAATTGACTACTGTGTAAGTGTTAACTTTTCTTTGAGTCACTTTCAAAGTTTTTATAAAAGAATTTCACAAAATCTCTTCTTGCATAATTTTTTGATACATTATAATTGTTATGTTTAAATTAAGCTAAGTTATTACTATTATTTTATTAGGACGAAATTCGATAATTAAAAACATTTGAAATAATGATAATAGTTTCTACTTTTAGCCAAATTTATGGCTATGTTGACATACATGCTAACCAAATTTGAATTAATTGTTGACAGAATCAAACTAAAACTATGGACAATTTTATGTTTAAAGGAGTCTTTAAGAATAATGACAGCTTCAGATACACTTATTTTTACCCTTTTCCACTGCACCAAATCAAAACGTTTCTTAAAAATTCATGGCCTAATTTTTGTTACCTGCGATACCCCCCCCCTTTTACAGGTATCTGCTGGTTTCTAATACATCCTTGGCCTTCATTTTTGGTTTGAGCGTACCTGATGGGTTAAATCGATAAATTTCTTGGTAGAGGGGTCTAAAACAGCACAAACAAAAGACAAAAAAAAAGTGAAAAAGTATATTATTATAACAAAACTCATTTGACTAGCAGGTCGATCTTAATCCCTGCTGATTGCCATGAACGGATCATATTAACCATACATCTTTAACTACAAATGTATATATAATTTATCAATCTTTCTTTTTTGGTAACAAACATAACAAATTTTAATTCCTAAAGTTCTCTTGCAACCTATATATAAGGATATTGGTTGTGCTATGCTAAATATATGTTTAATGATTTTATTTTCGGAAAATAAATGCAATTGTAAATTCTAAATGAAATGGTTTTTTGTGTGAAGCAATGTTTGACATTTCGGGGGCTTCAACTAAGAATGTGCATTAAACTCGAATTCTCTGTGTCCTATTCCTAATTTTGACATTTTCACTGGCTAAGTGTGGATTTAAATGACTCCTAATTCGTGAAAGAGTCCGACATCCGTTTCTCTCAGGTTTTGTTTTTATACATGGAATATTTTTTTTCTGAATGTATTTATTAAATTATAAAATCGATGAATTACTGTTGCCCCTTATTTCAAATTGTAAATGTGAAAACTGCTCAGCAAAGACTAAAAGCACGAATTTGTTACTTCTATTATATCTATATAATATGTAAAATACAAAGTGTGATACGGTTATCATGCAAACTAACTTGTGACTCAAATTCTAATTATGGAAAGTATACACTAAAAACCAGTAAAAGTCTGAAATGGCCTATATCTGAACTCAACTGTACTGATTTTTACTAGACCAGTCTGAATTGGTCGGACTTTTACTTGACATTACTCGACCTCAGTCTGAACCATACTCGACTGTACTGAATCGATACTTGACCCTTATCTGTGCCATTGAAAATAGTCTGAACTATTACTCGACCAGTCTGAAACAGTCTTAACCCATTCTCAACCTGACGTGTATCTATTTTTCCAGTCTAAACCATACTTAACCAAAAGTCTGAACAATACTCGACCAGTCTGAACCATACTGGACCAAATAGCCTCTACTGTTTTTTTAACTGTTAAATCAAATTCTTTTTAACTCACATATATATAACAACAGCCAACAAAATAAACTAATAATTATTGTTTTACCTAATTTTAGAAATATATCTCTTATCATAATTTGGGATAATTTTTTCTATTTTATACATTATTCATAAAAAGGGATAAAATTAAAGGTATTTAGAGGTATTAAATTTTAAATAGCATTTATTCAAAATTGCAACTTCCTGTTTAACTTAAATAACAAGGCCTTTCGAATATACTAGATAAGTAATACACGAGTTTTAGAAAATAGGGCTTTCTTTTACCTGTAAAACACACATGTACTGAGGAAATTAATCCATATTAAAGTGCTTTTTGTATGCCATGTCTATAATTTGACAATAACTACTTAAATTTAATTCAAATACATTGTTACTGTTACTTTGGAACACATTTCTTTAAAACAAAAAGTTTAAAGTATTTCTATGGAAATTCTATTATCATGATTATATTAAATTCTTGGTTTAACAAAACAAAATAAAGGTCTTATTTTTCCAAGTTGCTTTATGTACTATTTGATATGGTAAAGGGACAGAAAGTCACAGGACATAAAGTCACAGGACATAAATTCCAAAATTTGATAGGACAAACAGTCACAAATAATTGGATGACAATTGTTTGAATATATAAGAGAAAAATCTAGATATATTTTCTTTTTATTACACATATTCATGTTTAAGTTGAGGAAATTGGTCATAAGCCTTGATAAATCAAAATGTATTAAATTTTAATCATTCAAAGTACATGTATATATTTCTTGGCATAATGAAGCCAATTAAGTACCAAGCCACCTTGACATTTTGTTTTTATAACAATTATAATTCTTGTTCGAAGAAAAATAGTCTCAAAACTGATTCGGGACTTTTTGTTCTGTGACTTTCTGTCCTACATTCTTTATATATATATATATATATATATATATATATATATATATATATATATATATATATATATATATATATACAACTCGTCTGAACATCAACCCAACAATGTTAGATCTGTAAATTTGCTTTCGCATATATATATATGTAGGACAGAAAGTCACAGGACAAAAAGTCCCGATTCAGTTTTGAGACTATTTTTCTTCGAATAAGAAAAAACTGACTTTAACAATTAAATTTGTGTTTTTTTTCTTGAAGTATTATATATATGTGAAGCAACTTTGTAATTAAAATTTATTCGATATATATCAATAATGATTAGATAATTGTTATAAAAACAAAATGTCAAGGTGGATTGGTACTTAATTGGCTTCATTATGCCAAGAAATATATACATGTACTTTGAATGATTAAAATTTAATAAATTTTGATTTATATATATATATATATTAATAAAAAAATAGTTGTCAAAGGTACCAGGATTATAAAAATATTCACTGTATTATTAACTAAACTCAACTGACACCATACACCTATACTAAGCTTAAGTTAATGGTGAACATAGTCCAGTTACCATAAAATACTTCTGAAACATTAAAGAAATTTTGAATAACATTGAAAACAATTGTCACACATAATTTTTGAGATTATTTGATCAGCTTGTTTTATTTATATTTTAAAGTTGATATATATATGTATGTAAGTGTTGATGACTATTGTGTTAAAGTCATATTATGATTGATTATTGTGAAATTTTAATTTCAATACTATATTAAATATATTTTTAATTTCAAGTTGATCATATTTTTTCTTTTTTTAAAACATTTTCTGATAGATACAAAGAATAGGTCCCTGTTGGTTAAGACGTAGTCCAGTTTAGTTCATACTATGTCGAGTATGGTTCAGACTATGTCGAGTATGGTTCAGATTATGTCGAGTATTGTTCAGACTAGGTCGAGTATGGTTTAGACTAGGTAGAGCATGGGTCAGACTTGTAAAAAATGGTTAAGAACTGGTCAGAAGGTCCGAGTACACAGTTATTTCGTAGTGCATTTCTTTTAGACAATAAATGAAAATAAAAAAAATCCCACCTGCGCTTTCTCAATAATATTTTTACAGTGTGTTTTTCTACTTTTGGGACAAATTATATCAAAATTATAGAAAACTTCATCAGCTCTAACTCAAAATATGGACAATTTTATGTCAAAGGGGTCTTGAAATCTTTTGACAGCTTCCGAAGTCCTAATGTTTGACCCTTTTCCGCTGGACCTAATCACTACTTTACATTAATATTTATGACCCAAATTTTTTTACAGTGTCATTTCACCCGCCTAATTGCTTAATGAGGCATAAAACATGGAGAAATAAATTTGGAAGGGGTATACAAAAAATGGCAAGTGACACACTGTCCACACTAAGGACTACATTCGTGGACAACGAAAATCAAAGGACGATAACTGTGTACTCGGACCAGTACAAGTTAAGACTGTTAAGTATGGTTCAGTCGAGTATTATCACGTATATTTCAGACCAATTCAGACTGGTCGAGTAAAACTCACTACAGTCTAGTCCAAATATAGGCCATTTCAGATTTTTACTGATATGTTCACAAATTTTAAGAAAAAAAATTCATTGCTCATAAAAATGAACACTAAATCATAAGGGATACACTTGAAAAGATCAAACATTTCGATTCTATTAATTAAAGTATCATGTGCCTAGTTACATCTTGTATAGAAGACGAGTTTTGCGGTTTGTTTTGGTTATATCATCTCTATTTTTCCGTTCCACTCTTTGTGTGTTGCTCTTTCCTTAATTTTAACTCTAATCTCAGTTTCGCCGAAAATCAACTGGACTTTAACTTTATCTGTTATTCCAGCGCTTGTTAACTGTTCTGTTATTGTTCCTAATACCGAACAACTGTCTTCATCTGTATACATCGGGTCATCCTTTTCTGATTGATAAATACGAAGTGTTAACAATCCATTCTCTTCCGGTTTACATTTAGCTATGGAAGTTACCTTTTTGCCTAACGGTAAAATTTCATTGCGTTTAACTATTGGTTCGAATACACGATTACATTTCTCTTCTCCGTCCACTATTTCTAGATGACTACGATCATGTTTTTGTGGATCAAACTTTTTCCGTTTACTGAATCCATAAGTGCATTTTGCAATTCTTTCCGAAATTGAATCCGGGTTATTACCAAATATTACGGCTCCCTTTAAAACCGCCATTCCACTATCCGTCGGAATAATTACTTTCTGATCTGGAAAATTATATTTTACTTCTTTTTTTACCAAAGTGCACTCCGAAAATCCACCAACAAGAATAATTTGTGACAGTCCATCAACACCTTTTTTGTTTGATATTTCACCAATTAATTTGGTTATACCTAAAATGGTTTGTTGAAATGTGGAAATAAAAGTCTCTTTTTTAATACGTAACTTGTCCAGTTTAGTCACAATATCTGTTCTAAACTTGGACGATTCGATGGCTGTTTCAAAATTTTTCTTCAAATGTTTTTTGCAGACCTCATTAAAAGCAACTAAAGGGATATGTATCCTAATATCCTCTGTTTATGCATCAAAATTCCTTTTCTTTATTTCAAAATATCTTAATAAGTCAAGGTAGGATTCTATGTATTCACCCTTGAACTCGTTCATCGCTGCAGTTCCAATAATACTTTCTATTAGTTTAAAGAACTCACGGTCAACACTTGTTCCGCCATAATCAGCTCCTGATGCGTGGCAAATCTCCTTAAGACTACCGTCATTCTTTTTTTCATGTACTGTTATGTCGACTGTGCCTCCTTAAAAGCAATAGTAATGATTATATATAAAAAAGAAGATGTGGTATGATTGCCAATGAGACAACTCTCCACAAGAGACAAAAGGACACATAAATTAAGAACTATAGGTCACCGTACGGCCTTCAACAAGGAAGAAAGCCCATACCAAATAGTCAGCTATTTAAGGCCCCGAAATGACAATGTAAAACAATTCAAACGAGAAAACTAATAGTCTAATTTATGTACCAAAAAAATATGTAATACATAAACAAACGACAACCACTGAATTATAGGCTCCTGACTTGCACTAGTGATAAAGGATACAACCGATACAGTTAAGTCGGCCTCATATCTGGACTTACATCTATAAATTGACAATGAGGGTCGATTGAAAACAAACCTTTACGACAAAAGAGATGATTTCAGCTTTCCAATTGTGAACTTTCCATTTCTAAGTATCAATATTCCAGCAGCACCTGCATACGATTCATATATATCCCAATTGATACGATATTCCCGTGCTTACATTTCCTATCATGCTTTTCTTGATATAGGGTTGTTGCTCATAAAAAAGCTATTAAATCAAGAGTTCAAAATGGTGAAGTTGAAATCATCACTTCGTAAATTTTACGGACGCGTTCACGAGTTGGTTAACCGTTATGGAATACATGATATCGGATATGTTCCTTACGTCGTAACTACAACCCCCTTCCCCTTCATGAATGTGACTTATCGATCTGCTTACCCTTCCGGAGCACATGAGATCACCCCTAGTATTTGTTGGGGTTCGTGTTGATTATTCTTTAGTTTTCTATGTTCTGTCATGTGTACTATCGTTTGTCTGTTTGTCATTTTCATTTTTAGCCATGGCGTTGTCAGTTTATTTTCGATTTATGAGTTTGACTGTCCCTCTGGTAACTTTCGTCCCTCGCTAAATTTTGGAACAGGAACATACATACAAAATGAAGCGAGGTTTAACATGTTAGCGGGATCCCAATCATCCTCTTACCTGGGACAGTGGCATTACAGTACAATATAAGAACAAACTATACAAATCAGTTGAATTTATTATGAATAAAGGCAACAGTAGTATCCCGCTATTCGAAATTCATAAATCTATCGAGAAAAAAACAATTCGAGTTACAAACTAAAACTAAGGGAAACGCATCAAATAGAACTGGCGAACAACGTTTGCGCCACTTGTTTTAAAGTTGCATAATATCATTTGTGTCAATTAATAGGAAAATGACGTCCCTCTTCCTTCATTTTAATTCATTTAATAGAATACTTTATTTATTTTTATCTACAGTCGGTCAACATATACATTAAAGGCTGGAATTCGTAACTCATTTCACACACAACGTCTCTGCGGCTGAGTTCTCCTGCATATTTTGACACATTTCTGTGCGGGTACTGTTAAAAAAGGGGGGTATTTTATTATGTAGTAGCTTGTAGCTTCATTATTTTGTCAAAAACATATTCATTGGAATGCCTCTGCTCCATTATTGGTAATCTCAAACTGATTTTTTTTATATTTCTTACTGAACACTTTTAATAATAAGTAAAATATAGTGGACAAGTTTTACTTTTGCTTGTAGCAAGAAAACGATTTCGGTGTCACCATTTTTATTTTTATTTTCTTAAAACATATTATTAATCCTATCTTCTCACAATTTATTTCAAAATTGTATCTCGTAGATACTTTTATATATGCACAAAAATGTGTTTTTTCATGAACAATCTAACCAAATTCAGTCTCAAGAAATATATACTTATGATCTACCTTAATAATTACTATATATAATAGATATTGTACAGGTAAATTGGCGCAAATGAGTTCCGAATATTGTCGCAATTGATACATTTAAAAACCAAAATTTGGCGGAAATGATATCCCCGAAAAATAGTAATTGGCGCAAAAAGACTGCTGCCCTTTTATGTGGTAAGGATGTTTACACTAATTACAGATTTATGAGAGAATGGAGTACGATAGTGATAATTTGAGACACACTTTTGTAGCTCCTGCTGTGTTGATTCAGATTTTGTTAAAATTTCCGTTATAGTTATAAAGATGATAGAGCTGATAGAGCTAAATTCACTCAACAGAACTGACCAAGATTTTGCCATTAATTGCACAATAATTGATTATATTATTATTGCATAACAACAATATTGCATTCATTAAAAAGATTAATCTTTTATCTATCAATATATACCTCTTTTTATTAAATCGTATGCAGTCTTAAGAGAGTAACAGCATTTTAAAGGTTGGAGATTGGAAGTACAAAAAATCTTTGTATTGTGCTACCTTATTGTGCGTTGTTTATAGAATTTACTAATATGGACAGTTACCTCCTAAATCAACAACCATATATTTCGTACCAACAGCAGCTACTGGTAATCCCTTTTCTGCTCCTTCCAACTTTTCTGTAGGTAAATATTGACAGTATATGGATGCTGCTTCGGGTTCAAGAGCTAATCGTAATTTATTTGGAGATATTCCTGCCTGAAATGTTAAATTGTATACAAAAGTGACATAAATAATACCACGCTTGTAGTTTTGTACGCCAGACACACGTAACAAAAGACAAATATAATAGATCAACAATAACCACTGAAACAACCCCTTTTGACCTAGGACTATTACATAAATATAGTGGCGGTGTAAAACCAATTGAATGCTAAAGAGGTTTCAGCCATACCCTTAGTTTGAACAATGGTGAAACAGCTTAATAGACAAAATCGAACCCCCACCCCTATTTTTTTTTTTTTTTTTAAATCGCTGAAACTGACATTATCAAGATGCTTGATTGCTTGATTGACAACATATTTGTTACGTTTGGAGAATGTGTTTTTCAACAAACATACGGCATTTCCATCGGAACCACTTCTTGCCGACTTGTTTCATTACTTATATATGGCTGACTTCATACAGTAACTTCTTAGGAAGAAAGGAAAGACATTAGCAGTGTCCTTTATCTTAAATTTCTAGGGCTTCTTTTTCCTATCATGATTTCAATGATAGAGATTTTCTGCTCACAAGGAAACTATTAAACCTTCGTAAACTATACGATGCAACAACTATTTGGTTGGCCCTTATGGAATATCTTTTTCTCAGATGATAGCAAATATGTATAAAATGTCGTACCTACAATTCCGTCCTCTATTTCCCGAATGTTTCCTACCGAGTTAGACTATACACGGGTTTGAACTATTATTAGTACAATGTAACACGACGGGTTCCATATTTGGAGCAGAATCTGCTTACTCTTTCGGAGCACTTAGATCAACAAAGATTCATTGATGTACATTTTCTTGCTTTTGTTTTTTTTGAGTTTAAATTGGGATGTACAAATTGCTGCATGAAAGAGACTAGCCCCACATTTCTATGCATAACACAGTAGACTTTTGTAGTTTTTTTCTTTTTTTTTTCTTCTGGTTTTATAAAACTGCTTTATATTAATGTTACATCATATGAGTACAAGAAAAAAACCTACCCAACAAGCAATTAAACGCAATGATTACTCATTGGAAAACCCAGTTACTATTACAATACCAATTTAACAAACTCAACAAATATGTTGATAATAATTTCCCTCCATTACTATCAACTTTTTCAGGTGCAATTTCTAATTCATAAGAAAAAAAACTATTGAAGAAGCTAAATGAATCAGTTGAAAGATACAACCTTAAAAATATTACAAAACAACATTACAACAAATTGTAATTTTGAACTCATAAACTCATGTATATGCAATTGGTCACGCACAACTAAAATGTGATATATATATAAAGAATGAAATAAGAAATCTCAATGAAAATAGACCATAAACACAAAGGATATTTTGAATACCTTTTCTGCGCTGCTTCGCATGAATTGCTTGGCACCGTCTGACCATATTGCGGGAACAGTGAGAACCCAACGGATATCGTCAATATGTATTTCAGTAATCTGCTCTCTTATTTTGTTGAGAAAATGTTCTTTTAGAGCTTTAATTGACATAGAGAAAATGTCTAAAGCTGAGGCGCTCTTTCCAGTTATATCTTCTATGATCAATTCTTTGCTTAAGTTCTATGAAAAGTAAAATGTGATAATGCAAAAACTCATATATAGCCCTCAAATCAAAATGACAGATTCTAACCTTTTGTTCAGTAATTTTTACCAGCGCATAAAAAAAAAACCCGAACGAATAAACATGCCAAGCCTGTATTGATGGCCACGATTTTCAGGCGTAATCACAACCAAGTTAGAATATTGACAGCGAACACATATATATATTGATATCAATTTTCGTTGGTTGTGTTATGTGACATAGGCATATTGTATTGTATAACCTGATTTATGTAAGAAGTACAAACTTATTGTGTAGCAAAAGAACTTAGATTTTAGGTTGAAAGACTTTTATAATCCAACACATTTTCTACATACAATATATATATTTATCTTACCTCCTATACATTTCCAGGAATATGATTGGTTAAAAGCGTCCGCGTGCAAACCGTGTATATTTGATATTAGGTTAGTAGGGAGGCGGGGCTTATCTCATACACGGTTAGTAGTGGAGTTACGTCCCTTTATATTCCTTATTAGGTAAGAAGGGGGCGGGGCTTATTTCATACACGGTTAGTAATGGTGTTATGTCCCTTTATAAAAAACAAAACGGTACTGAGAAAAAATCTTAAAAGTTCCAACAGACGAAGAAATTGATGATTAAGATTGAATTAAATTCATTTAAACCTTACAAGTCGTTATTCTTGGCATCTGTTTTTGTAGGATCAATGGAAGTATTTTCTTAGTGCTCACAGTATTGAAGACTTGCTCATTTTGAGAATCACTAGTATTAATTTCACCCGTTAAGATAGTCGGTAAGATAAATTCGTTACATAGTGTGCTAGTGACGTAATACGGTATATATGGGGTCAGTAAATTCCATATGGGGATTCGAGCTTCGCTCTCACCCCATATGGAATTTACTGACCCCATATATACCGTATTAGGTCACTAGCACACTATGTAACTAATAATACCGCATAGCCAGCTATAATAGGCCCCATTAAGACAATGTAAAACAATTCAAACGAGAAAACTAACGGCCTTATTTATGTAAAAAACTGAACGAAAAACTTTATGCAATCTTTTTTCTCGGTCTTGATCTTATCAACTGTAAACATAGAATCTATGTAAATATTGAGGTTAATAAAAAAAAAGACATTATGCATTTATTTCCCGTGCCTTAGGGAGATATTAAGATTTGTTAACCCGAGAAAAATCATATTTCACGAGGGCATCGTGCTAGGGAAATATGACTTTTCGAGGGTGAACAAATCTTCATATCTCCCGAAGCCAAGACCAATGAATGTTTTTTCCACTGCCTATACTTTTTAGTTCTTTATATAAGATATTTATTTACATAATTGTTTTCTTCTCCGTTTTGTTTTATAACTAAACACAACATACACAATAAAAATCAGTACCGATTTAAAGTTTATTAATTATTCATTTAACCTTTTCTATTTGTTTTTAGATTTAAAATAAATTTTATAAACAAAATTACTATACTATCTTTAAAACAAACCCAATCAAAATGTTTTATTCAAACATTAACCGCGGGTAACGTCGTTCAAGGCAATCCCGACGTTAAGAGGGGAATATGATATTCAGAGGGGAATATGAAGTTTTGTTCGACGTCACGTGTGATAGCTTCAACCAATCAAATGTTGATTTCACTATCAAAATCAATACGCAGTGGAATACTATTGATTGATTAAGTTTGAATCTGAAACAAGTTTTTTCTCAGTAAACAGAACAGGGCAAAGAACCTGAAACATTTTCTTTTGAGTTTTTGATACATAAAAAATCATTATGATGAAGACGATAAGTAAATTTACTCTCCAGTACCTTTGCTTTATACAGGCTCATCTTGAATCTGTGGAAATAATAATATTCATCATGTTCATTCTTCTCAACAAGGTCAGAATATCTGTTTTCTGCTTCATATCCAAATGCTTCCATCTTCATGTTCGAATCTAGTAAGAGACAAGTTGGTGTTTTAAGCGACAAGAGTTGCGTACCAGACTTCCAGATATTTGTGTCTATCTGTAAGGGATCTTTATTGAATTGATCTCGCCTCGCAAATGCATATCCAGAGTATGTAGTTCCAATATCCAATGCAGCTACAATTAGGTAGTGGTCGTCTTTAACAGCAACTCCAGCCATTTTTCAAGTTCATTCGTTTAAAAATAGAAACGACAATACAGTTTTGGAAATATCACAAAATCACATAAAAGGTTCGATAAGAATTTTCCATGGTATCAATACTTTTGTGTGTTCGATATCGCATCATTTGCTAACAATGGTAGATAGCATTCAATAAAAAAAAAAAGTACTTTCGGTATTAGTGTTTTCGACTGCTTCTATGCCGTATTCTGAAAATACAATAAAGAATAAACATTAACTTTTGAACTCTATTGAAGCTTCTTTCACAGTTTATATCTTTACACGGCTGTATATCAATATTGAACTTATTAAGATCCAGACCTAAAACGCAATAATAGTTTTAACTATTCAAATACACTAAAGGTTTCGAAAAGATTTTAAGATCATCAAAGCAGAACACACAGAATGATCTATTATCAGTATTTGGCTATATTACATGTAACTACTACATCGATTGTTACAAAACACCAACTAATTGTGATTGTATCTTTTTTAGAATATATACCAGACATTCATTTAACACAATTCAAGATGTTTAATTTATTCAAGCATATATCAGATGTTATAATTGTACGGCAATATTGCTGAGAAGTAAGGGTGTAGATATTAAATATATATTATAGGGATAAATCAATAAAAAATTTAAAATCAATTTTAAATTTTGAAGCTTGTCAACTCTCATTTTCTTGGAGATAACTTACCTCCTACCTTACCGTATTGCATTCGATATCTCAATTGCTCCGTTAGACTCTTGCATGTACATGCTATATGGACTTCACTTATATATGTTTAATTCACAAACTTTGCCCCTAATGAGGTAAAACGATTGAAATCGACCCTACATTACTAATACGGTCATGATATGTTTTCGCAGTCTAAGTTCTTTATATACCAGAATAGTCTTCTTACATGAAATTTAAAGATTGTGTCGTATATCTGATATGTTGACAAAGTGTGAATGAACATGGTGGGTAATGCTTGCAAAGCAGGAGACTCTTGCCTTGTCGCGTTTTGCATATTTTAAAGTTCATGCGATTTGATAAATAATGATTAAGTAGAAAGTTGAGAAAAACAAATGAAAATTTCCATAGATCGCTTAAAGATAAAACATAACAAAATAATATTCATGGTCTTTTTAATTTTTTTTATGAAATTGACTACACACCGGGGCCTCGACGGCTAAGTTGTTGAACTAATGCAACTACTGTATCACTAGCCAGTCAACACTGAGAATGTGAGGTCGAACCTCGGATGTTGCAGATGTGTTTGACGCCAATCAATATTGACTAGGATCGTCAATTTTCTTGACGAAGTTCGTTGATTCTCTCCGTGCACTCCAGATTCGTTCACCAATAAAAACGGCCATCCATGACATCACGTCCGAAATAATCAACCAAATAAAAGGACAGACATCCCTGAATTTCTCTGATCAATCTGCATACATAACAGATAATTAGCATGTTCCACGCAAAGAGGTATACAGCCAGTAAAAAATCAATTGAAGTTGGTACTTCAGGCTTATGATTTTGTTTATATAAAAAGCTCATAAAGCCTGCAGTACTCGTCGTGTGCTATTGTTGGAGAAAAATGATAACATTATATGGAATTTGTTTTATTTCAATTGCTTTTTATCTTTATTTTTACTATTTACAAGAACATTGCTTTTTTTTACGAACTTAGTAGCTTTTTCCGATGTGACTGAACGAATTGAAACTATAATGAGTGTGGATTTGTATTTCTTTATTTCAAATTTGCTTTTCAAAAGGTTAATTCAGCTGTTTCTTCACTTATTTTGGACGACATTTTCAGACTTTCATCAAAATGATAGAAGAGTTTCCCGACTCTTTGGCAATAAAGCTGTACCCGGTGCTCTGAGTACAAAATGGGTGCTGGAAACACAAAATACACTGACGCTTAACTATTTAAGTTATAACATTTCACTCAATACTCGGAATACAACACTTCTGAGTCTGAATCGTACTCGAAAGTTTTATGTCTTGAAGTCAAGTATTTAGATAGATTAACTTCGGAATTATTTTTATAACCGGTACATCTGAATACATTTTTTTTTTTTGTACATACGATGCATGGATTTGGTCGAAATTGTGTGCGATTTATACTCGAATATTGATATCATAAACGACAAATTGATCGAATATTTGCATAATTTTTATTCCCATTGAAAGTAAAATACCAAAAATACTGAACTTAGAGGAAAATCAATTCGGAAAGTCCATAATCACATGGCAAAATCAAGTAACAAAACGCATCAAAAACGAAAAATCAAATATATTGTACAAACAATTTGATTTTTATCGAACCATTAAATTAGTTTTGCTGGTCAGCTAGTTAAAAATAATGTTAATGCTACAAGGTATAGAATATGTTTCATAGAGGATCCCGTGTATTGAATCACAAATATTACTATAAAAAGAAGGAGAAGTCATATGATTGCCAATAATACAACTATATATAGACAAACAGACAAAGAAAAAATATCGGTTTAAGCTTGTATCTACTTCCATCTAAATGGCATTGCCAAAACAGTACTGAAAAGAACTGATAAATACAAAAATTTAAAGTACGGCCTTCAACACGAAGCATTTGGGTCATACCGAACATCAAACCATAGAGGGCCGAAAAATGGCTAGTGTAAAACCCTTCAAACAGGAAAAACAACAATCAATTCTATACAAAAAAAAACGAGAAATGAGAAACACTTATGAACCACATCCACAAACGACAACCACTACACATTAGGTTTCTGACTTCGGACAGGTGCAAACAAATGCAACGGGTTTCAACGTTTTGATATGTACCAACCTTCATCCTTATCTAAAACAATAGTGTAACATCACAACATAGAATGACACACTATAAATATAAATTAAATTGGATTAACTCAATCATAAGACATAGTAACAAAAACTAGTGAACATACCATGAACGAATAAATTTGATCCATGATACAATGATAATTTAAAATCAATAATAAAAAATGGGGATGAGAACACAGGCATTACCCCATAAATATCTTATATTAAAGTATATAGGACACTTTTTACTGAGACATATGCATGTGAGATCGAAAATATTTAGGGAATACGCTTCAAACTTCTAAAATCCTTTCTCTGATATTATTTTTGATTCCGATAAACTCAACTATTAAATGTCATCCCCGATTGGCCAATTCCCGTAAAAATTAACAATAAGTTAGATTTTGAAAAGGCATTCGACACAGTACAGCCCGAACTACTTAAAGCAACTCAACAAATATGGCGTACCAAAAACATCTATCGTAAACTGGATACACTCATGCCTTACCAACACGTCGAATGCGCAGTTGTAAATGGGATTAAACCAGGCGATTCGGTTATACTTTCAAAAGTCTCCCAGGAAACAGAATCGGACCAATCATGTTCCTCGTCCATATCAATGACAATGCAAATCATGTAAGTTCGTATGTACATGGGCTGAAACTTACGGAATACGTTTACAACTTCTCAAATGTGACATGGTAAACCCAAGACAGTGCTCAGACGAAAAAAGATTACAAAATGATTTATCTGTAAAGTGTCAAGAGTTTCGAGCAAAACGTATATATATGTAAACCCCGGCGAGGTACTAATAAGAAATGGAAGTTATCAATCCTGACTTCGGACAGCTACATGCAAAATATCGCGAGATTTGTATGTTTTTCTTAGCTCATAACCTTCCCGCTGACAACAGTGATTTAAAAGATATAGATATAAGAAGATGTGGTATGAGTGCAAATAAGACAACTCTCCATCAACATACACATTTTTTGGCAAAAAAGACGAAAGATACATCGCATCGATCTAAGAGACTAACAAAAATATTATAGTTCGAAGCTCAACTAATAACATAAATCATTTTTTTTTTATCAAAATGAAATATAAATTTGTACACTTCCAATGGAATAAGTGTTAAAATTATAAACAGCCAGAGAAAAGCATTTATCCTGCAATCGGCCAACTATTGTACAACATAAATATTTGCTTTATTTGTATTTGTTCAAATTATTTTCTTCTGTTACGCCGCCTCCATATTGTGAATACTTCTTATGTGTTTATGTTAAGGTCCTGTTCGCTGCTACGCATTAAAACTATGAAAAAAAATCAAGTTCTAAGCGTAAATTGCAGGACAAAGATATTATATATAGATCTCACAAACATGTTTAACCCCGCCGCATTTTTGCGCCTGTCCCAAGTCAGGAGCCTCTGGCCTTTGCTAGTCTTGTATTATTTTAATTTTAGTTTCTTGTGTACAATTTGGAAATTAGTATGGCGTTCATTAACACTGGACTAGTATATATTTGTTTAGGGGCCAGCTGAAGGACGCCTCCGGGTGCGGGAATTTCTCGCTACATTGAAGACCTGTTGGTGACCCTCTGCTGTTGTTTTTTATTTGGTCGGGTTGTTGTCTCTTTGACACATTCCCCATTTCCATTCTCAATTTTATATATATACATTTTCGGAAATGCAAAATGTATTTGAACGAGTTCTGCAAACAGTAGAAAAGTTCAGCGAGCCTCGCTTTTCGTCCTGCTTCTAAAGCTCGTACAAATAAATTATTATACATTTTCCGACAATAGAAATATTTTGTTTACGACCTTGTACAATGTTAAAATATAATTTTCGACATGATATAGGCCAATATTTGTTCATAAGCGTTCAAAACTGTACAAGTGTACATACTACGTTACATTCTAATTTAATTTAAAACTTATGATTGTTAGCAAAACTCATGCTTTTTATATAAACAGAGAATCGATCTTTTTTTTATTTATCTGAAACTATATAAAAATCAGAAAAAGCTCTCCAACAAAGACCAGATGGTGTAGAATTTAACAACAATAGGTCAACGCACAACAACAAAGATGAGCAAAACATATACCAAACAGATAGATAGGAAAGCCTGCGAAATGACAAATGTAAATCAATTCAAACGAGAAAACGTACGGCTTGTGTAATGTACAAAAGATTGACGTGAAAAAATATTATACAGTAACAAACGACAACAACTGAATTACAGGCTTCTAACTTGAGATAGACACAGACTGATTATGGCCTGAGAACACACTGTCAGTTATTTCGTAGTGAATTTCTTTAAGATAATAAATTCAAATTCAAAAAATCGCACCAGCTCTATATCAAAAACATTTTTACAGTGTAGTATACTACTAAGTGGACAAATAATGTCAAAATTATAGAAACTTCTACCAGCTCTAACTCAAAATATTGACAATTCTGTGTTAAGGGGGTATACAATTCCGTTTGACAGCTTTAGACTGAATAAAATTTGACCTTTTTGAACTGGACCAAATCACTACTTAACATAAAGATTCAGCACCCAATTTTTTTTAACATGTAATTTCATCCCCCTCAGTAATGCATTAAATATCAAGAAATAAATTGGGAAAGTGTATCAAATTAAAAATGCAAGTTATACACTGTTCACACTAGGGACTATACTCCAACCAAGGGACGATAACTATGTCCTTGGACCATATGGTAGATTTTAAACTTGCAAACCGGCGTCAAACCCTTTCCCTGAACTGTGTCAGTGGTGTAACAGTATATAAATAACACATAGCTGAGAGGGTGATAGAGCAGATTGTTACCCTGAGAAAACATTGTCAACCGCGGCGAAGCCAAGGTTGACAATGTTTTTCGGTGGGTACCAATCGCTCTATCACCCTCTCAGCTATGTGTTATTTAATTTATTATACTGAATGTCCCATCATTATTGCCTTTTACAGATAAATTTTATTCAAAAGTATTTTCTATGACGACACGTACATGTAACAACGTTACGGGTATTATAAAAAACAGAAGTGAAGCAAGATGGTTTTTTTTTGTTTGACAGTCAAATAACAGAATCTGAGCCAAAATGTAGAACTTAAGCATTGTCTTTAATAACTTGATGTAAATTCAATTCATTGTCCTTTACATTATAGATTTTTGATTGGTCTAGACGAGAGGGTGACATTTAAAAAATTGTCAACCGCTCAGTCATATGATAGAGTAAATTATTACCCTCGTATTAGCCAATCAAACTATGGTATTTTAACGTGAAGTATAACAATACAACATAATATAAATAACTATTAAATTCTATTGAAATGAGCTAAACTCAGATTATCAGATTGATACTAGATATTTCTTGTCAATATAAATAAGATGTGGTATGAGTGCCCACAGGCCACATAACAATTCTCCATCCAAGTCACAATGTGTAAACAGTAAAAAATCATAGGTCAAAGTACGGGCTTCAACAGGAAGCCTTGGCTCATACCGAACAGCAAGCTATAAAGGGCCATAAAATGATAAGTGTAAAACCATTCAATCAGGAAAACCAACGATCTAATATATATTAAAACGAGAAACGAGAAACACTTATGAAGCACATAAACGAAGACAACTTCTGAACATCAGGCTACAAAGCTGTTTTGCTCAACATCGTGAAACAAAACTACTGTTTCTTACATCTTTTAATCAAGATGGAGTGTCCGGAATCTTTATCAGAATATACTTGTTTAATATGCTACTTACATGTAATGTAATGTTTTTCTGTCACAAATCTGCATAATTTATCTCAAAGCCTAAGCATATAACTCTTGCCATTTCTCTTCGTACTGAAATATAAAAAAAATACGATTGCACATGATATACATACAGTTGAAATACTATACCAATTATAGAAATAGGAGACCGAGTTGTGAAGATTGGTTGAAAAAAGAGGGGATAATATAGTGTATATAAATATGTAGCAATTGGGTTTCCACTAGTCATTTTGGGGACCGTTTATAGCTTGCTGTTCGGTGTGAGCCAATGCTCCGTGTTGAAGGGCGTACTTTGACCTATAAGGGTTAAGTAATACAAATTGTGACTTGGATGGAGAGTTGTCTCATTGTCACCAAAAACCACATCTACTTATATTTATACTAGAACACACCCGTGATATCGCGGGTCCGTGACTGAATTAAAGTATATAACTATGCGCAAGCCTTATTTTAGTATTAGTACTGTCATCTGATAAAGTCATGCCGATTATAAGAAACACAATTTTCTCTGCTTTCAAATCTTTCTGTTTGAACCCGTCGAACTGGAACTTATCAATTATTGGTAATATTAATTATTTGGAAAACAAAAAGTCCTGGAATGGAGTATTTTTTAATCAACAGCATTGTCCTATATTAGTTATAAATAAAGTTGAATTATTTGATTCGTTGTTTTACGTCATGCCCGCTAACAAATTGAAACTTATTTTTAGTCCAGATTTTTAGTATTCGTATTGTTATCTTAGAAAGTCTTACGGATTAAAATACTACAATAGGTAACAATTTGAAAATTTAGTAGTGTAAACCCTGTGATTATGACCCGTGTATAAATCATATTAATCCTGAATACACCGTTTGGTGGTGCGCCTGTCAGATGCGGAACGTATGTAGATAAGGTAATAGGTAACAGGTGATTATACTATTGGTATCGGTATCGGACTCGACCCGGAACTTCCTAATTATTGGCAATATTAATTTAATACGTGGAAAACAAAAGGGCCTGGAGTGGTGTAATTTTTAATCTACACCTTTGTACTATATTAGTTGTATATAAAGTTGAATTCTTTGATTCGTCGTTTTTACGTGATGACGGCTGACAAATTGGACCTCGTGATTTTAGTATTATAGATATGGTAACATATTGGCCATTTGATAAAAAAAATATATATTGTGTTATGTTTTGTTGACTGATGTTTGTCATTTCGTCGTTTTTCGGTTTTTGGCCATGGCATTGTCAATTTGTTTTATATGAATAGTTTGAATGTCACTTTGATATATCCTGCCTCTCTCGTATACATTTGTAAACATGAAGTATATGCTTGCATTTAAAAAAATATAAATCATTTGTTTTATGAAACATAATACATTAGATTAAGTAATTGTTAATTCAAGAACTAATGTAAAATTGTATTTTTCCGTTAATTGTTCTAATACTATTGATTGCTACTTACTTAACGTCCAGTGGCAAATATTTTATGCGTAAGGATAATACTAATCAATACACTACAGCAAGTAAGTTATGTAAAGTATGCGTGAATATTGAACGGCGTGGAGGGCGGGAAATTTGGCTTACAACTGAAAAATTTGGATATATTTTAAGGGGCAGCAATATTGTCTTACAACAGGCTACAAATGGACCCCCTCGGAGAGTTTTTGGCTAGTGGTCTGTATCGTATATAGGTACTCATCCTATATATACAATGCATCGGACATACTTGCATTTCGACAAAACGTTGCTGCGTATTTGTGCATCCCTCACAACCAAACGGGTTCACCACTTTAACCATTGGAACTCCTATCGGACGGGAGAAGTTCTGCGATGACCATACTTCTATATCATATAGTCAACCCTTGGGGTCAGATGGCTTAGAGAATGATTCATTATTAGGCCATAAAAAAGAATAGGTTTGTTTGCCCAAACGCTACCTACCTAGGAAAAAGCTGACTACTCAAATTCTTTTATTGTCCTGATTTGAAGAAGTTTTTTTTAATCAGATAGGCATGCAGACTAATAAACACCCGATACTTCAATTTCTCTTTAAAAAAAAAGAAAAAGAAAATGCCTACCTACCTACCCACGGTCTCAACCTTTAGATAGGGTTTGGGCAAACCAAAATATTTTTAATTGTGGCCTTATCCATAAAGTCAATATGTAAACGCACTTGTTAAAATTTCCAATATCAGTTCTATTAATTCACTAATGCAAATTAATAATTCATTTACAAATCACTAAACCATACTCTAAACAATGTTGAGAAATCTAATCTAGTAAGAATTTTATAATTATCAATTTGAAATGACTTTATTTCCATTGCTTCCAATCAACTTAACAGTTTTTCAAACTTACTTCATACCTGAAAAACATGTCCTATTATCATCCTGAACGCACTTTTTTATATAATATAATTTATCGCTATTTTGTGCATTTTTCCTATGATCTTTTTTTGTGATAATTTTTCATATCATGGTACTCGATTGAGATGGAAAATAATCGCTAGAAACTAAGGAGGCACGTGGCGTTGCTAATTAAATTGACATGAAATTGACAACGTGGTCATAGGTAAAATAGCGATAAACAGATAAATATCCTTGGTTATCTCAACTCAATTGCTTTTCTCGCTTTCGCCGTCCCGGCTCAAGCATGAAAATCAATCTCGTTGAGATGATCAACGATAATCTATAATTACTTGCATCTTGTTTTAAAAGGCAGAATAACAATTTACTATAAAGTTACTCAATATATATATTCATACAAAATGACTGATAAGGTTAAATCTAAAATTTATAAAGCACTTGTAAAATGTTTATTTTCTTCCCATATAAACTTTCATTACATGACACAAGGAAGCAACATGAGAGTAACCTTTTTTTACAATCTCCATTATATGACTTGAAAGTTTAATCTACAATATCGGCTTAAATGTGTATACATGTAATAGAATACTTGAGGGTCTGGATGAGATTTTCGGAATAGAGAATAGTGAGCCAGTACGACAGAAAATATGGGCAAATCAGTACAGAATAGAGAAAGGGACCGAAAAATAAGGAAATGGGAATAGAGAGGTGCTAAAATATAAATAATGAAGAATAACAGGCACAAAACTAGAGGAAAATGGCTTGGAACATTAAAGAATTCAAAATTAAAGACTCCTCATTCAGACCCTTTAAATTATACATTATTCGCTTCCTCGTTTACTATGATACATTCTCTTTGTCACAGTCATCATTTAAATCATTTTAAGCCATGTGTCCAAAGTATTAGAGTCAAATTTATCCACAAATTCTCATAGATTGCCGCATATAATAAAATGTTCACTTTATAAACCTTCATATATATATATACATGCACTTTTTTGGAAATCATACACATTGATTTCATCGTCCGACAACTCTATGAGCCTAATCTTGTAAAATCAATCAAGTTATAAAATATTTCTAAAAACTGTGTGTAAAAGAGAGGTATAAGTATGTTCTTGTCAGTGGGTACTAGTGGCACTAACAATACGACGGCCATAATTGGGCAACCATTTAACTGTTTAATTCGAAAAATAATTAACTTACCAATATGTGCATGTCTTTTTCTAATCCACAAAAGTCGTAGAATTGATCTCATTTTGAAATATTTGATATAGCAACTTTGTTAGAAATAGCTATCTATGTAATACTATGTTGATAAATGTATTTATCAATTTATAATTAGGTGAACAATGTACTACATGTATTGATCATATGTTGTATTCTTAAGTGTTACACCAAAACCCTTGTGGATAAATAATACAGAGATTTAACAGATCCATACATGTATGTATTTAACACATGTAGTGTGGTCATAATTCAAAATCAAGCTATCAATTTAAATGTTTTACTTTTCAGGACACCACATTGAGGACTTCTGATAGAGTAAAAACAAAGAAGTATGGGGTAAACATGACGTCATCATTCATGTGACAACAATCAAATGACAGAAAAAAAAATCCACACAGCGATCCACAACGGAGGGGAAAATCCAGAAACTTAGAAAGGGAGAGTAATTCGTAATATGAAATATGTGGTTTATACTTTCCAACGTTTTGGACGATTTTACGAAGAAGAAAAAATGTTTTTCGACCAATAAAGGGAGCGTGAGTAAGAGATAAACTAGACGTAGTATCAAAGTGTCCTGACAGCCAAATATATCTAGCATAACAAGTCCATGGTTACAGAATTTGTCCATTGCGTTTTATTAAAAACAAGAATGTGTACTCAGTACACGAATGCCCCACTCGCACTATCATTTTCTATGTTCAGTGGACCGTGAAATTGGGGTAAAATCTCTAATTTGGCATTAAAATTAGAAAGATCATATCATAGGGAACATGTGTACCAAGTTTGAAGTCGATTGGACTTCAACTTCATCAAAAACTACCTCGACCAAAAACTTTAACCTGAAGCGGGACAGACGGACGAACGGACGAACGAACGAACGGACGGACGGACGTACAGACCAGAAAACATAATGCCCCTCTACTATCGTAGGTGGGGCATAAAAATTGAAAATTAAATGTTTGATAAAAGAAATCATTTACATGTAAACAACAAAATATTTAATTTGTGTGCTGTAATTTTGTTTAACAGTAGTACACTAATCTTTAAATAAAATGTATGTGCCCAGATTCGTGTACAGGTCATTGATATTTCTTGGTAAACACGTCCATGTTCTTTGTTTTACTTGTAAATTATTTAAATGTATCAATTGGATTTTTAAATTCTTGTATGATTTGAAAAAAAACAAAAAAAAAACAACAATTGTGCATTAACAATTCATTTTATCAAAATATGGGGTTTTTGTTTTTTGTTTTTTTTTTGTTTTTTTGTTGTTTTTTTTTTATAAAACAGAGTTTTTATTTTCCTAGCAAAATTTATATCACTGAATTTTATGAATTGTTTGCTTAATGCCCAGTGACAAATATTTCATACATATGCAGGACGAGAAACAAAATATTTGGTGACACGAATTATTCTTTTCCATTAGTTGGTGGAAATTAGCTATAAAAATGCTTAAAATTATATACAATTATTTGAGGCAATCATTTTGGTTTATTCAAATATGTTTGAAATGAAATTTGATAGATGGGTGGATTTTTATAACTAAACGTCCAGCGGCAAATATTTCACATATATTCAGATCAAACAAAACTTTGACAATAATGTACATTCTACTGAATCAAAACACGATTTTTTTAAAAGCAAAAACCATACTTAATCATACATGTATTGTGTATAAGTATTGTATTTATATTTCACTGATGCATTCAAAAAAATATTGTTAAATTGTATATTCTATAAGCTGTACTGCTTCTGAATAAAGTATTATTATTATTATCATGTTACAAAATGTAACACACAATTAAATTGTTTGAATAAAAGCTGAATGTTTAAATTACAAACATGTGGTATTTAAAATTTAAAAATGGCACAGTGTCTATATAATTTTGCATGTTCTTGCTCAAACAAAAACAATCTCGTCGAAAAAATGTAGCTCTACCCTTTTGGTCAGGCACTTTCTATTCAAACAGTATCGTGTTATATGGAGAAAATAGTCTGAAATAAAATGATAGCCAATGCTCTGTGGTGTAAAATGCATATGATTTTATTATGCGATTTTCCGTTGCTAAATAGATAATCGACCAAATTCAAATCGATATTGGTTAACTTGAAATATTTTTAAACGAAAATGGGTATATCTACTGGAACAAATTATACACAACTTACCAGTTAATGTTAGCCGCCAAAAGTTGAATACCTCAACCCGGACCTAAAAAACAAAAAATCACCATCATGATCATACTATTCTTTCATGTCGCCATTTTATATTCACGGTTCAATTAATACTAAGTAGAACTTTAAAATCAATCTACCTGTACGAACTACACTAATAATATTTGTTTAATTATAAACATCACACGAACCGAGAACCATTTCTTTAAAGTATAGAATTTTATATAGAGTATTCCTAGTGAATAGAGATTTTTAGACATGTATACACCAACGGAAGGTAAAATAGCAAACAAAATTGGAGATATCATTAGCAAATAATATAACAATTTGTAATAATGCTGAGTGTGTATTGATGCTGCACCAAAAACAAGCAGCACTATATTATTATAAAATAAGGAGATATGCAAATGAGACAACTATAACACAGAGTCCAAATGATGTGAATTTAGAAACTGTAAAATCACCTGAAAAATTGAAGTTTAAAACTATATATATATATCATAATTATATTGCATTATCTGTGTCTACTTGACTCAAATGCTCTATGGCAAAAAAATGTTTCTAGACATGTAGAAACTCAGTAGTATAGTACTTGAACGAGTCCAGCGCACCCCCCCAAAAAAAAAATTTGACCCCCAAAAAATTACCCTCATTTCAAGTAAAAGAGCCCTAAATTTTCATAAAAAAGCAAAAAAACACCCAAAAACACCAAAATTTTCTTACTCCCAAAAAAAATTTTTTTTTACTTTGGAAAAAAAACGTTATTAAAAACACCCAAAAACAACAAAAAAATTCCCCAAAAAAATAAATAAAAAAACCGGGATAACTGGCAGAGAAAGAATTCTGTGAGATTTAAGAGAAAAAAAAAATCAATTTTTACTTTAAAAAATGAAACAACCTACAGCTCCTGATTTATATCCAGAATTACCTATAGAAGATGGACAAAATTATAGACTACAAAAAATAACAGAAATAGAAAAAACATTAATAAATGAGAGAGATAAACGTAAATCACTATACAAAAAATATAAACGCGGAGTTAATGTTACTGATGGTGTTGATACAAGTTTAATTTCGACATCTGTTGTTTTAGCTGGTATAGGAATAGCTTTTCCTATCTTACTTCCCATACAAATTGCAGCTGTTGTATGTGGAAGTTTAGGAGGTCTAGTTAAATTAATTAGAAGAAAGTTGACAACAAAATCAAAAAAACATTATGAAATTAAAACAATGGCAGAATGCAAGTTAAACAGCATAAAAGATTTAATATCAAAATCTTTAACTGACGGACAGATAAGTGCAGAAGAATTTAAATCAGTTTTGGATGAATTAGAAAAATACAACAAAATGAAAGAAAATATACGAACAAAACAAACACAAACAGTAATGAATGATAATGAAAGAAAAAAATTAATTGAAGATACAGAAGCTAGGGTAAAAAGTGAATTAAAAAAAAAAATGGAAAATATCTAATTTTTTTTAACAAAATTACAATAGTTAATCATGTTAATGACCCTCCTCCAAAATATGAATTAAATTCTCTTTAAAAAAATGGCTGAAGGAGGTTATGAGTTTGATAATCCTGAGTTTAAAAATAATGATTATGATGAAGAAGAAGAAGAAGAAGAAACGTCTTTTCAAGATGATGAAGAGTTTCAAAATAATATAAATAAGGAATTTGAAAAATCAAGAGATTTATCAGAAAATGATGCTAAAATTCGTAAAAAAGAAACTACAAAAAAAATGATTAAACAATTTTATAAAAAAAATGGTAAAACTATACGTAATGAAGAGGGTTTTTTTGTTGGGGAAGAAAATGATGGAAAAATAATGTTATATGTAAAAGATGAAAAAGGTAATGATATTGCATTAACGTATTACCAAAAAGAAAAAAGAAAATTTTATAAATTTAGCACTCTTAAAAGTTATTACGGTGTTAATTTTGTTAGGGATGTTTTAGGTGTAGATGATTTTAAAATATCTGATAGAATAATAGAAGGTAGAGTAGGGTTTCAGAGAATGTTAAATGAACTCGATAATATAGAAATTCCATTACAAGAAATATTTACACAACAAGAAGGACAAGAATTATTAGAAATAGCAAGTAATGAAGAAACACATGTGAAAGAAATAGAAACTTCATTTATTGAACAAGGAACATCTTTCATAAATGAAGAAACACAAACATATATGACAAAAAGAGAGATGGATGGTATAATCAGTGCAATGACATCAGTAAAAGAAGAGATTGCAAATGAATTAACAAAACTGAATGAAACAAATAAAGACTTAGCAAAAGAAAATGCCAAATTAGAACAAGCTAAAGAAGACAATGATGAATTTCAAATAGATAGAATAAGTAGTCGAATAAGAGAGTTGGAATCTGAGAGAAGTGCAAGCCTAGAAGTAATTAATATTAATAAAGAGAAACTACGTAGTCAAGTGAACAGATTTAAACAAACAATACATAAAATGTTAAACGAAGACAAAACATTAGGTGAAAGAATAAGAACATTATTCAGAGAACAAGGAATAACAATAGTTAGTGTTTTAACTGCTTTTGGAATGATTATTGGTGTTATTGTTGAGGCATTTACTGGTTCTCCTTCTCCTTCTCCTTCTCCTCCATCAAAAGGTGGTGGTGTACAAGATTGGATGAAAAAACAATTAAAAAATCTTGGAAAATTATTATCTTTTCTTGCAGGAAAATTAGCAGCTGCATTACCAGGTATTATAGGTTCTATTGTTTCTTGGTTATTGTCTGCAACAAAAGACGTAGTAAATTGGTTTGCAAACAACTTATGGGCATTGCTTATTTTAGTTGTTAGTTTATTGTTTACTGCTGCTAGAGATTATTTGAAAAAATAAAGTGCTGTAAATCCTATTACAATACTTATAAATATTATTGCTTGTTTATTATCTTCATGATCTTCATGTTCAATTTTTTTTATTGGATCTATTTTTGGTTCTTTAGGCTTTTCAGGTTTTATAGGTTCTTGTGGTTTTACAGGTTCTTTTGGTTTAAAATCAACATGATCAAAATTTTTATTATTTAAATCATCATTAAACCCAAGTGTTTGATTTTCTGTTGCAATTATAATTTTATTATTATAACCAACAATAGTTCCAATTTGTAAAACCATATCACTGGGAGACATATATAAACCAAGTCCATAAGCATAATCAACTTTACTTCTTGCGTATTTTAAAACATTTTGATAATTTGATATCTGAGTGGGTAAATCAATAGGACTATTAATAACATCTTGTACATTTGCTAAGAATTGTTTTTGTGCATCAAATCCTGTTCCTACTTTTAAAATTTCTGTTTTTGTTTGAGATTGTGCACCCAACAAAGCCCATACGTAAATTTTAATACTTTCATTAATACGTTCAATACCTGCTCGTGTAAAACCTTCTGATTTATCTAAAATAAATGTTGTCCAAGCCATACTTATATCTTTTTCATGATAAATTGTATCACGAATATTAAAGAATGGACCATCCTTTTTATGATTTTGTCTATATTCACCACTTGGTTTATAATACATTTCAAAACTTCCTAATCTTTGACATGATGATTCTAGTTTTTGTCTCCAATTTGTATCTATTGAAACATTAAATTCTTTACATAATTTTTGATATACAGCTTTGTCATATGAGTTCTTATAATAACAGAAAGAAGAATCTGTTGGTAAAGGTGATTTAAGTTCTTTTAAAATTATAAAAATGAAACATATAAAAAGATTTTGTAAGATTTGAAGTATGTAACAAATGATCATTATAAGAAATCCCACATCCTGTACTTGCACACCATACTGCAAAGTTTAATTGACATTGCCACCAATCAAATGAAGAATGAATCCATGTATTCCATGGTTCGTTAGTGTGTATTGATGGGTTTTGATAGTTTTGAAATAAATTAGGAAAAGATGTTTTAAAGTTCTCTTTTTGATTTACAAATATCGTTTGATTTACAAGATTTGTTTTTAATTGATGATCTTTTTCAGAATATTTAATACCTGGATTATATGAAACATTAGGATTATATTTAAATTCTTTTGTTATCATTTTTTTATATTAAAAATGTTTCATACTATTTCAAATATTGATAATACAATAAACTTAGAACAATACATAAATAACAGAAATGGAAATAAACGTATTGGTTTGAAATTTATAAGATACAGTATATGTTGGTATAATGTTTATCATGGGTTTATAAAGAAAACCGGAGAGACACAGCAAACGATTATGAATGGTTATTATAGTTTTCAACAAATAGTGGATGAATTTCAAAAAGAAAATATTGTATTATCCGTAAATGAAGCAAATGGTATCGCTTCATTAAACACTACTACTGAGTTAAGGATAAGTAAGGGTTTGGGAAATATGTTAGGATTTAATAATAAACGTAAATTCGAACCTAATGAATTACATTATGGAAACAAATATGTGGATTTTGCTATCCATAAATCATTATATATCCATTTGGAACAAGTTAGCACTTCTCATAATTATCTTGATGGTAAGCCAAGTAAATTATTGGCTGTTATTCCAGTTGAAAATAAAGAGTTTGGTGAAGTTATAACAGCGAGATTTGAGCATCCGGAATATAAGTGTTTAGTAAATGATGTTATAACAGAATTGAAATTAGAAATAAGAGATGAAAATAATAACAAGATAATTAATCATTTACCAATTAATTGTGTTTTAGAAGTTATATAATTTATTTAATAAAATGAGCATACTTGGTGTCAAAAAAAAAAAAAAGTAGAAAAAGAAATATTAAATATGAAGAGTGAGCTTCAAACAATGGATACTAAGGATAAAAATTTACATCGGAGTGTCGCTGCCCTAACCATCAGAGTTTTAAATGTTGAAAATATAGTTAGTAATATTGAAAATAAACCAGACAGAAAAATAATAAGTATAAATGCTGGAATTGATGGTCCAATACATGGAAATAAAAAAATTAATTTTGGTGATGGTGGTGGTTATTATGTAATGAACTTTCCAGGACAAATATTGGGTATTAGTTTAGTAAGTTTAAGAACAAACACAGATATTATAGCCATTAAGATGATTGTTAATGATAAGTCAACTAGTTACAAAATAAGTTTGGATAATGGTGTCACACACGGTTTTAATAACTTTTATACACCTTTTGAAGTTAAGGCTGGAGATTTAATAAGTTTTATTAGTATGACTAATAATTATACATGTATCAATACTCTAGTATCAGTGGTAATTGAATTATTTTTATAACAAATTTAATCCTTAAAAATGTTGGCATACGGAAACAAATTAAATCCTTACAGAAAAATAAGAGAACCCCGTGGTGTGAAAGGTATTCGTCAAAGTGTATCAATAACAAATAATCCTTCAACTATTGATCAAAATCAACAGCTATTAGTAAGATTCCCCAATCTAAGCAATAATGATGTTATTGTTCCTGGAACAACCAGATTAGCATTCGAAATAGAACTCACATCTACAGACGACAATGCAACTATATATCAAAACATAGGAAGAGCAATAGTTAAAAAAACAACAATTCGTATAAGTGGAAATGAAATTATGTCAATTGATGATAGTGATATTTATCATTGTTATGTTGATTTATGGAAATCTACATCTGAACGTTTAAATATGGCATACCAAGGTATTGGTGAAACAAACATGTTAAAACACAGAGTTGGCGCGGATGATAAAGCATCAGACATAGGCGATGAAGCAATTGCAACTGCATATGGTGTAAGATTTTGTATCCCACTTGATTTTGAACTATTAGAAACTCATATGCCTTTTTATCAAGCAGGTCTTGGTGATAGACTTGAATATGAACTTACATTTAATAATTATAGCAATGTTATTAAATCAACAGATACATCTGCAAGTTATACAATCAAAAACATTTGTTTAGAATTTGATATGGTTACTGATGCAGAATTAGCAAGACAGATAAGACAACAAGTTGATTTTGTACGATAGAATACTAAGACATAGAAAAATAACCAAAAACAAATCTGATACATTGTGGAATATTAATTTAAATGTTCCAGCTAGAAGTATGAAAGGAATTCTAATGTTGTTCGAAGATCCTGAAAGAACAAGTACCGAAACTTATTATAATCCTAACATAACAAAAGTAGAAATGACAATAGAAGGTGTTCCAAATCAACTATACAGTCAAGGAATGAAAGCATATCAACAATGGGATGAAATAAATAAATTCTTTGCTTTAAATTCAAAAAGAAATAAAACAACAGAAGAAGTTTTAAAGGATTTAAATTTATCCTATACAACATTAGAAAAATATCTTACAACTAATTATGCATTATGGTTAGATTTACGTTCAACAGATGACAACTCATTACACGGTTCAGGTAGAAGAATTGAAAATGCTTCTGAAGGTATTACTATCCAAATAACTAAAACAGCAGGAGCAAATAAATTAATAAATGTTTATCTGTTTGTTATACAAGATGCAACAATTAATTTTGAAGATGGAAGATTTAAAGAAGTTAATTACTAGTAAGCGAGCAAAGCGAACGGTTCCCCTTAAAAAATGGAAACAAACGAGCGGAGCGAGATACACTCCGATTCCCTTTATGAATTACCAAAATATCCCCATTGTGCTATTATATGTGGACAAACAGGATGTGGAAAAACAGAGTTTGTTCTTGATTTATTAGAAGGAGAATATAGTGGAGTTTTCAAATATATAATTATTCTTTGTCCAACCATCCAATGGAACAAAGCATACAAAAATCGTGAATGGATTAATGATGTTAGAAAACCAAAAACAAAAAATCTAATAATTGTTAATCCTATTGTTGAAGTGAGAGAAGCGAACGGTTCCCTTTATGAAGAAGAGAAGCTACAAGAACTACTAAGAGTGTTCTTTAAAAAATATGCTGGTCATCCAACATTATATATCATTGATGACTGCAGTGCAACAAAAGAACTAACAAAGAAAAAAGATATGCTGTCCGAGCTTGCATTTTCAGGAAGACATGCAGAACAATCAGTGTGGGTCATTTCACAGAGATACAACTCTGTTTTAAAAGATTTAAGAGAACAAACAAAATGGTTATGCATGTTCTACACAAAAGATAGAGATAGTTTTGATAATTGCCTAAGAGAAAATGATGTTATTCCTACTTTGGAAGAAAGACAAAGAATAAAGGAAGAACTTAAAAAAAAGAAACATCGTAAATTAATATTAAAGACAGATCAACCTACTGATTATTGGTTACTTAATTAATTTTTTTAGCAATTCTCAAGTAATGCTTAAGTAATGCTTAAGTAATGCTTAAGTAATACTTAAGTAATTTAACCAAAATAAGCAATAAAAAAAAGCAATGCTGTTGGAAATACTAACAATTGCAACAAACACTGCAGTCTTATCATTGGTTGGATATGTTGTATTTAATTTTTTTAAAGTTAAAAATAAATTATATCCGTTTTTTGAAACGTATAAAATGAATGCTGAAGAATTATTAAGCGAGCAAATTGTGGAAAACATAAATATTGATGATGAAGCGAGCGAAGTGAACGGTTCCCTTCAAGAAAAAAAACGCGAAAGATTATCAGCTGTTGTTGCTGGTGGGAGTAGTAAACAATATCTGGGTAAAGAATTACAACTGTCAGATATTGATAAAATGACAACAGAACAAATACACAAACTATACTGTAAATATGAAGCAAGATTGGGAGCTAGTATGACCAAGACATTAGGAAACTCTTTTATAAATTTATATGTCATGGTTGTATCAAAGTATTTCAAAGTTGTTAATCCACCAATTTTGATACAAGACTTAGAGGAAGATCCTTTTATCAATAATGCTTTAACTAATACATGTTGTGAACTGTACTATAGATATGGAATGTATCTTGCTCCTTTTACTGCAATATTAACAACAGCAAGACATATCGAACCACTCGCTTCGCTCGATTTCCAAAAAAAAGATGAAAATAATGACATTAAAAATAATGAATGAAACTCCTGAACAAATAGAAAACAAAGAAGAAAAAAAAGAAGTATTTAAAAAACCCAAACAAAAAGACCCAAAAAGAGTAGCTGCTGGTAAGAAAGGTGCAGAAGTAAGAATAAGAAATGCAGAATTGAGAAAAAAAGAAGTGGAAAAATTAAAAAAAGAAAATTCAAAAATCAAACAAATAACAAAAGATTCTGATACAGAAACAGATTATGAATCAAACGAACATATCCCTTCTGTCAAGAAACACTCCAGTTCCCTAGTTGATTACAAATTTGTACTTTTTCCTATAAGTATTGTTGGATTGGGATTGTTTTTTTACAACCAAAGTAAGAAACCAGAAAGAATGATTAAAGAAATAACAAAACCAGAAAAACAAAAGAAAGAAATTGATCCTTTTGAATTTAATTAAATTTAGTACATTAAAATGACAACTCAAAAAGACGGAAAACAAATAGCAAATATGTTATATCATGCTGGAGTGGAAACATTGTTAACAGTTGGATATGCAGAAATAGGTAAAAAGGTATTAAGGAGGCCAGCACCAAAAGTGGATTTTAATATGAATGATGTTGTAATGTTATCCATTGATATATTACTTGCAATGGCAACAAAAGATATGTTGATTAAGCAAGGTATTATACCTGCTGATATTATGAAGTAATTTTTGTTTTTATAAAATGGCAAGTGCTTTAACAATGATGCTTGGTGGGGCAATAACAAATGCTTTTGCATTTTCAGGGAGTAATTATTTATTTTCACATATTGGTAGTAATGCAAATGAAGAGAAAATAAGACATGATAAAGCTATAGAAAAATTAGAAAAAGCACAATCAGAATGGAATAAAAAAAGAATACAAAGATTAGATTTTATAAATGAACAATTACAAAAGGAACATCATGCGGTTCAGACTTTTGATGATGTTGACCAGGCAATGAAACTATACTATCGTGTCACGAATAAAAAATTAACTTCATTATCACCTAAACCTACATTAAGTGATTTTTATACTCCATCAGAAGACCAGAAAAATAGAGAGATTGCATTTGTTGTTGGTGGTATGGCATTAACTGGTTTTATTGTTTGGGTAATAAAATAAATTAAAATCCAAAAGGTTGAGTATCTATTCCATTATCTAAAATATATCTTTTGTCGTCGAATGGAGTCATACTTATTTTATTTACTTCATTAACAAACATTTTGTGTTTGCTCGAGTTCATTGTACACATTTTATTCATTTTGGTTTTATTATTGAACAAACAATCTTTATAATCATCAAATTTAATATCTTTATTTATTGTAGTTTTTCCAATTCCTTTTAATTTTTTTTCTTCACTTAAATCTGTTAATGTAAAAGAATATGCTTTACTTTTTAAAAAAACTATTTCATTCATAATTTTCCCATTAAGTTCATCTTTAAATTTACCAATTACTTTTTTATTTTTTTCTGAATATAAAGGGTGATCTTTTGGATAACCAGACGTATCTAGTTCATCTATTATTTCTTCCATGTCTTTATAAATATCTTTGGTTTTTACACTCAAAATCATACTATCAGTATCACTTGCAACTAATTCATTCTTTTCCCATAATTCATTAGCAACATCATAATAAAAGCTATACATTAATTGTTTTGAGTAATCCAATATAGCCTGTCCTAAATAAATAGGTTTATTAAATTTAACAGAAGTAACATTATTTTCAATTGCAACAAAGTTATCATTAAATATTATTGAGTCTTAAAATTTGTTTTTTTTATATATTTTTTTACTTCTTCCCTGTCTGTAAATAATTTTATTTCACTTCTTCCTCTGATATTTTCTAATGTTTTGCCATAGAAACTATTGTTCATCAGTTTCCAAAGATCTTTTTCAAAATCTGATTTTGCTTTAGTTCTTTGTTCTGTATTGAAATTTATGTATTTTGCTAACCAATTTGATTCTTTAAATGAAATTGTTCTGTAAACTTTTGTTACTATCATTCCAAGTTTTATATATTTTTTTAAAATGCTATCGTGAATTATATATTTTTTTTTATCTCTCAATGTTAAAAATAATTTTTCTTCATTACCTAATGGTTTGTCTCCCAATAGATTTAATTGGTAATCAGATAATTCTTCTTTTTTTATTTTCATCTTTTCTGGTGCTAAAGGATATTTATATGTTTTCTTTTTACATTTTTCTGTGTATTTTAAATCACATTCAATTAAACATCCTCTTCCTTTTGGAATTTCTTTATAATAATTTGGATCTTTTTCCCATTTAAAATCTTCTTCAGGAAGTTGTTGAGACATAGCCCATCCATATAAATTATTTGCATCTAGATACAACAAATAATTTTTTTCAAAAAATTTATTTAAGTTTTTTTCTTCCTTTAATCTTTTTAAACACTCTTTTTTTTTCATGTTCATCTATTATTCTATAATCTTTACCATAATTTGAAGTATATTTATTGTAAGCTTTTACATGTCTAGGACCTAATACTCCAGAAAATCCTCCTCTTATTCCTTTCTCAAACATTTGTAACATATCAACATCAGTCAACAATTCTAATTTTATTCCTGTATATTTTAATCCACATTGCCATGTTAAACCTGGAGCAGAATAACAATAACATGGTTCTATTTCATGATATTTTATAAAGAATTTTCTAAATTTTTCGAATGCATCGGCTAAGATAAGAACATCTGTTTTGAGATATAAATTATGATAGTCTAATAAAGTTTTACAATTATAATGTTCCCAGACTCTTTGTGCATGTTTGTACTCTTCTTTTGTAATTGTTTCTTTTTTTAATTTAGAATAAAAAATTTCTATTTCAGGAAGTTTTTTTATCTTCAAATTTTTTTATAGAATCTATGTATTCATATGGATAGAATCCTTTTTGTTTTAAAAGAGCTATATTACCTTTAAACTCTTTTTCTAAAATAGGAAACTCTTCCATTGATTTGGCAATATCTGATAAGCCTTTTAACATAAATCTATATGAATCTAGGAATCTTAATTTTTTATAATTTGATCCATAATCTATAGAAATATAATTTTCTGAGTTTTTAGAAAGAAGTTTTACTTTATTATATTCATCTTCATATTTCATTAATTCTTCAATTAAAAAGTGGAAATCATAATTCGATCCATTATGAAAGAACACGGGTATTAATTTTGTTGCTTTACCTTCTTTTGTGTTACACGATTGACACGCTGCTCCTCTATATTTACCTGAAAGATGATTATGTTCTCTTACTTTTTCGCTTTCTTTAAATTCTTCTCCACAAATATAACATCCGGTTGCTTCTTGAAATTCATCTTCTTCATGATTATTTAATATTGGTTTTTTCTTTTCGTTAAGGTAGATCTTATAAGTTATTTCTTTGTATATCTTCATTACTTTTTCCACATATTTTTTTTTGTGGTTTATATATTTCTGGATAATCAGAATGAACATACATACCATAACTATTTATTTCTTGTTTACTTATTGGTTTTATATAAGATTTATTAGGATCTGGAGTACATGATTGCATGGGTATATTATATGCTTCGAAATCACAATATATAACAAATGGTAATTTATTTTTAAAATGATGATTATTGAATTCAAGAATATTTTTTCCTGGTTTTGGCATTATGGTTTTACAATGTTCGTTATCATAACATATTTTTTATGTTTTATTAGTGTTTCTTCTCTTTGAAATCCTTGCAAACAATTTCTACATATAAACGATTTATTTCTATTCTTATCACACATAAAACTATTTAAATCTTTAATTAGACAATAATGAGTATTTTCGTTACTTTCAATGTATAAGAGATCAATTACGTTTTTACTTTCTACATTTGATATATAAACTGGATGTAAAGATTGTTTATTTGTTTGATCCTCTAAAGCAAATACATTTATACTTAGATTATTTTGTTTCTCTACTTTTGGGATATCTTTTATTGATACAGGATATTCAATTCCTTTCATGTTAATTTCATTTTCATATTCTTTATATTTTGTTACTCTTTGTTTGTCTTTATTGGCTGGAAATAAACTTGCTAATATTGACCAAAGAAAACACTTATTATCCTTTTTATTTTGGACATTAATAATATTACTTGATTTAAATTGAAGGGGAATATAAGACGAAGCTCTTTAATATTCATATTTATATAGTTTTACTTTTACACTTTTGATACCATCGAAAACAAAACCAGATCCTCTTTCTTGAAATTTATCTACCCAAGCTTTAAATTTATCTAACAAATTATTGTAAAATGTAGATAAATTGTTTTGTGTTAGGACAACTTCAACAGGATGAGAGTAATGACTTTCTATTCTATCAAATGCCATAGGAGTTGTAAATTCACTTGTTATTATTATCTTTATTTTCAAAGGAAATTGATTAATAACTATTTTATCTTTTAATAAGTTTATGTATTTAGTTGCATTGATTTCTTCTATATCATCAATAGTAGTTTCAGTAATAAGATCTTTAAACGATTTTTTAGGGCCCATTTTGTAAGGTTAAATTTTAATTATATTATTTTCTTTGATATAAATTCCAATAAGTAGGATTTCTAAACATAAATTCTTGATAAGATTGTTTATATTTTTCTTTGTTATTTTGATAATGATTTTGTTTTATAGGCTTTATACATTGTTTACATGCACATTTAACTCCCATCGGTTTGTCTTTTGCTTTGTGATATTCACTTAGTAACTTGTATTCATTACATTTGGAACAATGTTTTCTTTCATCCATTTAAAAAAAAAACATTTTAGTTACTTCAAAATGTCTAAAACAAATCTAACAAATAAATTAGCAGATGAACTACATCATAGAGTTGTAAAATCTTTTCCTAAAAGACGTGTTTATGTTCATTCAATAGATCAAACATGGGAAGTTGGTTTAATAGATATGCAACCATATTCAAAACAAAATAAACACTATAAATATTTATTAGCAGTTATAGATGTTTTTAGTAAATATGGTTGGTTAATCCCTTTGAAAAATAAAACAGGAGTAACAGTCAGTGAAGCTTTTAAAACATTATTTAAAGAAAGAAAACCAATATATATTTGGTCAGATAAAGGATCCGAATTTTATAATCGACAAGTAAAAGAATTGTTAAAAGAGAATAACATAAAGTTATATTCAACTGAGAATGAAGAAAAATCCAGTGTAGTGGAACGATGGATAGGAACAATGAAACAACATATGTATAAATATTTTACTGCTAATGAAACTTTTAAATATTATGATATATTAGATAAATTAGTTAAAAATTATAATAATACAGTACATTCTTCAATTAAAATGACACCTGTTGAAGCAAGTAAATCAAAAAATGAATTAACAGTGTATAAAAATTTATATCCAGAAAAGGAAGAGAAAATTAAAAAACCTAAATTTAAAGCAGGTACTAGAGTAAGAATAACAAAAAAAAAGGGTAAATTTGAAAAGGGTTATACTACTCGTTGGACTAAAGAAATATTTGTAATTGAAAAAGTTTTAAATACAATTCCTTTTACTTATAAAATAATTGATTTAAAAGGCGAAGAAATAACAGGTGCTTTCTATGAACAAGAATTACAAATGACTAAGTTTTAAATCTTTATTATAACACTCGATTATAAAAACTTAAACACAAGATAAAGTATTTACGAAATTACACGTTATCATCCATGTACATATAACAGTCACTCAGGTATGTAGAAATACAAAATCCATTATCAGTTAATAGTCAACACATAATCCTTAGCAACGGCGCTAGGTGGTTTCTATGAACAAGAATTGCAAATAACTAATTTTTAAATCTTTCTTTACAAAATATACAAGTTAAACACTATAAAATATATTAATAATCTCAGATCAATGTTGTTTTTTCGCGCTCTAGCTGGAGCGCGGGGTTGAAAGGTCACTGAGAAGATTGTGTTTCAACCTGTATTATTGGTTGATTTTGAGTGCTCCAATACCGCCTAATCTCCTCACTATATAAAAACATTGCTTTCAATTCTTTTCTCATGAAATAGACTTCAATGAAAGGTAGTCCAACAGTAGAAAACCTTCTTGAGAGGAAGAAATACTGGCCGACATGAAAAACCACAACACACTAAAAAGCACACACGTTTTCTCATCACTGATAATTTAAAACGAAAAGAACGCACCAGTCTTCTATATGTTTACGTGTGATGACAACATTGTCTAGGCAACATGTAATAAAATTGAGAATGGAAATGGGGAATGTGTCAAAGAGACAACAACCCGACCAAATAAAAAACAACAGCAGAGGGTCACCAACAGGTCTTCAATGTAGCGAGAAATTCCCGCACCCGGAGGCGTCCTTCAGCTGGCCCCTAAACAAATATATACTAGTCCAGTGATAATGAACGCCATACTTATTTCCAAATTGTACACAAGAAACTAAATTAAAATAATACAAGACTAACAAAGGCCAGAGGCTCCTGACTTGGGACAGGCGCAAAAATGCGGCGGGGTTAAACATGTTTGTGAGATCTCAACCCTCCCCCTATACCTCTAACCAATGTAGTAAAGTAAACGCATAACAATACGCACATTAAAATTCAGTTCAAGAGAAATCCGAGTCTGATGTCAGAAGATGTAACCAAAGAAAATAAACAAAATGACAATAATACATAAATAACAACAGACTTCTAGCAGTTAACTGACATGCCAGCTCCAGACTTCAATTAAACTGACTGAAAGATTATGATTTCATCATATGTAAACATACTCTTGACAACCATGTAAATATTTCCAATGATCGATTTAGTCTATTTAAAAGTCATGTCCTATTAAATAGCAAATGTAAAAAGCAATTTAAGTTGTAGTCGTATTGATCCGTTTTATTACTAGACTATATTGATAAAATTAATTAAAAATCACAATTTACATTTTACCATTTCTCGAGGTTGGGGCGCACTGGGGAATTTTTTTTTCTCTTAAATCCCACAGAATTCTTTCTCTGTCAGTTCTCCCGGCTTTTTTTTTAAAAAAATTTTGGAATTTTTTTTGGGGTTTTTTTTGGATTTTTTTGTTGTTTTTTTTTTATAAAAAAGTAAAAAAAAAATTTTTTGGGAGTAAGAAAATTTTGGTGTTTTTTGGGTGTTTTTTTGCTTTTTTTATGAAAATTTAGGGCTCTTTTACTTGAAATGAGGGTAATTTTTTGGGGGTCAAATTTTATTTTTGGGGGGGTGCGCTGGACTCGTTCAAGTACTATACTACTTAACTCACCATTCATCTTCTATGGGGACCTGTTCTTTTAAAATAAATTATTTGAATAGATTGCTTGAAAAAAAAATATTGTTAGTGATTATAAAGGATCACTTAGTTATATTTTTTGCCGGTCAAAAATGCTTGTCCCCCCCCCCCCAAGAGATGAATGGGAGTGCCTTAGTATTATGCAGAGCCTGCTCTGTATTCTGACTCACTGCTCACGCAACTGTCGATTTTTATTTAATATATTGATCTCTTGAATCGTTTATTAGGCACCAGCTCGGACATAACTAAAAGAACCAAACAGTTGAGTAGAACAAACAGGACATACGATGTTTTATTGAAAAAACTAAATTTCTGGACTATCTACGCATCCTAATACTGGCTTTTGGTACCCTAGGCCGGTACAACGGGTAATTCAGATCAAAAGTTGTACACAATGGTAAAATCCACTGTATTGCAATGGCAATAGGAATCGACAGACAATTCCAATAACCTGCATCACTTGCACGTGGTAGCATGCATAATTGTCATGATTGTTTTGAATAGAAATCTGGAGCACAGGTTATTTTGAAGGCTGGTATTAGGGTGGATTCTGGTTTTCTAAACATTGTCGGTTACAACAGAACGGACAAACATACACATTTATAGTCAGGAGACGTCACAAATTAGTCTTACTTAGAACTTTACCTTCTCCAATGGCTGTGTAAATAGATTCAACCATTTTTAATCCGACTTCCTGTTGATTACCTATATATAAGTTTTTGATGATAATCTACAGGTTTAAAAATCTTTTGTTCGTCGATTGTTTTGTTGTTGTTCTCTACGGTAGGTTGACTATGGGTATTTTTAAAACTAAGTTCACTTATACGTTTTCTGTGGTGAGTATAGTACGAGTCGCGGCAAAGTTTTTTTAAAAAACTTTTGACTGAGTACAGTGATATATATAAATATTTACCGGTTTTCTTATTACCAACAAACCTGTGTAAATTAACCTTCCAGTCATTTTTTATATAAAAAAGGCCGTTAGTTTTCTCGTTTGAATTGTTTTACATTGTCATATCGGGGCCTTTTATAGCTAACTATGCGGTATGGGCTTTGCTCATTGTTGAAGGCCGTACGGTCACTATAGTTGTTAATGTCTGTGTCATTTTGGTCTCTTGTGGACAGTTTTCTCATTGGCAATCATACCACATCTTCTATTTTATATTATGTATTTTATTAATAACACAAATCCAATTATAAATATTTTTGAATTGGTGATCAAATCAAATGAAATGGATTGACAGTAGACCATAGTGTCAGGCTTTAGGTTCCATCCCTTTTTAAAGAGGGGATTGGGGTTCATCCATAGTTCCCCATTTTCAAGCATTGATCTTCAAAAAAAAGTGAAGTTCAGACCCCCTTTTACTAGAATCAGGCTTTACTTACGTTTGCTCTCTAAATACAAGATGGACAAGAAATAGTATATAGATATATTATTGAACATACATGTACACAAAATCCACTTACCCAAATAGAATGAATGACACGAATCCATGGATTTGACTGAATCCAACTACGAGAATATTGAACTTTAGGAATACTGGTAATATTTGTAATCTACAAAAAGTAAATTGAACCGTAAATTAAAAGAGCATTGTTATCCCAGGATGTATTATTTTCAATGGCATGCTAATTATAACTACAGAAAAAAAATTAATCCTTAAATAGTGTATCATAGACTTTATTGACTTTTGCTCAGGTAATATTAATGCTTATCCTTATCTGTTTATTTTCGTGTACGTTACCTGTTTCCTTACTTTCATAATTGACTGGGACAAAACTTAATACTTTGCAATTTAACAATGGATTTTTATTAAATGCAATGAAATATGCATGAGCATATAAGTCTAGGATAACAAACAAAATCGTCAAGGTTACGCGAGGTTCATCATTGTGTATGCCAGACACGCCTTCTGTCTACAAAAAGATTCATCAGTGAATTAAGGTCGAATCAAAAATGGTAAAAGGCCATCTTATAAAAATTAAATCCTTGAAGCGCATCTTGCAATTGAAGAATTTAATTTTATTGTCGAGCCTGCAACTTTTGTTGCAGAAAGCTCGACATAGGGATAGTGATCCGGCGGCGGCGGCTACGGCGGCGGCGTTAGCTTACTTCTTAAAAGCTTTATATTTTAGAAGGTGGAAGACCTGGATGCTTCATACTTTGTATATAGATGCTTCATGTTACGAAGTTTCCGTCAGTCACATGTCCAATGTCCTTGACCTCATTTTCATGGTTCAGTGACCACTTGAAAAAAAAGTTCAAATTTTTTGTAATGTTGAATTCTCTCTTATTATAAGTAATAGGATAACTATATTTGATATGTGCGTACCTTGCAAGGTCCTCGTGTCTGTCAGACAGTTTTAACTTGACCTCGACCTCATTTCATGGATCAGTGAACAAGGTTAAGTTTTGGTGGTCAAGTCCATATCTCAGATACTATAAGCAATAGGGCTAGTATATTCGGTGTATGGAAGGACTGTAAGGTGTACATGTCCAACTGGCAGGTGTCATCTGACCTTGACCTCATTTTCATGGTTCAGTGGTTATAGTTAAATTTTTGTGTTTTGGTCTGTTTTTCTCATACCATATGCAATAGGTCTACTATATTTGTTGTGTGGAATGATTGTTAAGTGTACATGTCTAGCGGGTAGATGTCATGTGACCTTGACCTCATTTTCATGGTTCAGTGGTCAAAGTTAAGTTTTTGAGTTTTGGTCTTTTTATCTAATGCTATATGCCATAGGTCAACTATATTTGGTGTATGGAAATATTTTATGATCTTTATGTCAGTCGAGCAGGTTTTATTTAACCGTGACCTCATTTTCACGGTTCATTGCACCGTGTTAAGTTCTTGTGTTTTGGTCTATTTTTCTTAAACTATAAGTAAAAGGTCAACTATTTATGTTGTATAGAAGCATTGTTAGCTGTAAATGTCTGCCTGGCATGGTTCATCTGACCTTGACCTCATTTTCAAGGTTCATTGGTCTTTGTATAGTTATCTTGGTTAATGTTAAGTTTATGTGACAGTTGTAATAAAGCTTAGCTTTAAACTTAGGACTATCAACATAATATCAATGATTAGTATAGAAGAAGCGTGTGCACTCTTGTTATTAGATTGGGTAAAAGGCAAAAAAGTATGAATTGTAGAGATCGATGGTAATAATAACAATAACACTAAAAGCTGCAGCAATATGCAATCTTGGTGTATATGAACTAGTTTGTTTTGGAGAGAAAAAGGTTACGTAAAGTTGATATATCTCGCTGCATTGAAGATCCATTGGTGGCCTTCGGCTGTTGTCTACTTTATGGTCGGGTTTTTGTCTCTTTGACACATTCCCCATTTCCATTCACAATTTTATTGAAATATGATAACTTGTTGTTGCTAGGTCATGTAGGTGTGAACAGAAGTGTAGTTTAGGATAACATATACCGTACGCACTGATATCTCTAACACCAGACGCCACCCGATAATCGCCATTTAACCGTCTTCATGCACTCCTTGTCACAGATGTAACAGCAGACAGTATTGATATAGGATTAAGTGACACTAATATTATTTTTTTCTGTTGTCACTGGCCAATGAAACAACAGGAAATCTAAGTTAGAAAATAAAACAAATATTCATTGAGACAAGGGATGGAATAGGAATGTCTTCGCCTCCCAGACTTGTAATTCCTACGTACTCTGCCACACTAACCTACCTTTTCCAGCACATCTGTTGATTCACAGAGAGTTTCACCACCCTACTAATTTTTTTTTGGTATTTTGTCATGCGTACGGTACCAATTCAATCATCTCTGATGAAGTTACTGGCTGGCACACGTAAGAATGTAAGAGAGCTTGATTAGAGAGTGTATAATTTGTATTTTTATTCCACTCAGGGCTCCCTAGTCATGTTTAAAAAAAAAACAATCGTATATGTGTATAGTAATATATACACATTATACATCTCATTTTGTAACTTGGATATCTGAGCAGGGGCGGATCCAGCCATTTTAAAAAGGTGGGGGGTCCTAACCCAGGACAAAAGGGGGGGGGGTCCAACTACATGTCCCCATTCAAATGCATTGATCGTCCTAAAAATGGGGGTTCCAAACCCTGGACCCCCCTTTTGGATCCGTGCCTGTTGAGCATCGATAAAATTCATTGATAAATTTCATGGATAGGATGTATAGCAATTTGTGCTAAATGCATGCACATGTTTTAACCCTAAAGATTGTAAATTAATCATGAAAGTTTTGAAAATATATATCTCCTGATCAAGCCAGCGACATTATCGTAGGGTTTTGAGTTCATTGGGGTCAGGCGAATAATGTCACGGACATGAACAAACATAGTCACTGTCATGAAAAAATGTGTAAGGGGTCCGCGGAACCCAGTGTCTCGCCTACTTTTGCTGTTCATCGCAGGCCCAACTAAAATCAGGGGAAAAATCAATAAAAGTACATGTATTCCTCTTGATACTATCTTTTGATTGTCATGATTGTAGGAAGTTTCTGCCCAAATTTGGTAAAAATCCAGGATAGTTTATGAATCTGATAAATGTTTTTAAAAATTTAACTGCAGACTGTATGTTATGTTAACTGGAAGAAAAACTAAGTCCATTTATAAGTAAAATACGAATTCACAGGACAGTCAGGTACAACATTTTCACAAAATTTCCTTCTAGATATTGGCTTTTGATCATAAACAAGCTTCTGTCCAAGTTGGGTACAAATCCAAAAAAGTACATGAAAGTTTATATTAAAATTTTAAAAACTTTAACCACAGAGTGACTGATGTGTTGTTTCCTGGCAGAAAGGGAGGTCTATGTTATGATCATAAACAAGCTTAGAACTGTCAAAGTTTGTTAGAAATCAGACGACGCCAACGGAATGTAGGATCGCTATATGTCTCGCTTTTTCGACTCAAGTTGAAGGCTCGACAAAAAGAATAAGTTTGCAAGAAACAAAAACTTGCTATCACCGTATTTTGAAGATTCGCCAAAGGCATGCTTTTTCTAAATGTTATACATACTTTTAAGGCTAGAAACGAAACCAAGCATTGCCAAGAATTAGTCCGGTTTAAGGGAGGTAATCCAATCTTATTGATAAAACTCCTTCCAAGGACAGATAACTCGGAGTATACATTGCTATCTCAACATCCCAGCGTGCATGGTTACATAACGAGGTCTGGCAATTAACACCTTGTAGTTTTTGTCTCTTATCTCAAATTTATGTTATAAACATGCAAAATAAATTTGCTTTTCGGTTTTGACAAGTTTTCTAGTAAAATGTAACAATTTACGTGTCATCTTATTCTACTTTAGATTTTAATGGTGTTTTTTTTACTCTAATACCCGATTTATTCATATTTCTATAGGAGGAATAGTGTTATGCTTTTTTTTGTATATATGCTTTCTTTGTTCTAATATCACTTATTTTAATGGTAATATTTGAAGGCCTGTTTTTGTTTCTTTTGTCTTTTTCATAACTTGAATATTTGCTTAAGAGTTTGCAAGGATTTGTATAGTATTACTATACAAATCCTTGGAGTTTGGAAACATTTTTTTTTTGTTCTGGCTGTCTGTTACATGTTTATAAAATAAATAATGTTTACTCCCTTAAACAGAACAATATGTAATAAATAAGCATTTTATAGCAGCATGTGTTTTTGTTATGAATAATTGGTGATGTGTACGTCAATAAGTCCACAACCCAACTATAAAAATAAAAAGTAGACATTTAAAAAGGGAAAAATACCGTGGCAGTCCGGAACAATAGTCTATATAATGAAACGGGCACTTAATCTACTAATATCAAAGTTTCTAATAAATTTAACTAAAGCAAGCAAAGATCTGTCATAAATTTCTGCCAAAAACTGAAGTTATAACGAAAACACTGACCAGCCGATGTTCGTGACTTTAAACATTTAAAAGAAAATAAGTGTGTTTACTATAGTACGACAATTTATTTCAAGACTATTATACTGCAATAAACAAGGTTAGGTATATCAAGCAGTCTATTGTAATAAAATGGACTGAGCTAGTTTTCCAAATGATTTATATAGTTTATATATGTTGTACTGTTTCACCACTGTCCCAGGTTAGGGAAGGGTTTGGCGCCCGTTAACATGTTAAACAACGCCACATTTTGTATGTATGTGCCTGTCCTATGTCAGGATCCGGTATATTAGTGGTAGTCGTTTGCTGCTGTGTTACATATTTTTTAAATTGTACATGAATAAGCTCTTGGTTCTCAACGTCTCGACAGGCACAGTTTTCATCTCCAAAGTACCTTTTTCAGAAATATAAACTTTTTTCATATGTAATTTGGGTTTGACCGTTAATGGAAATGCAACTTTCAATCCACGTCCACTGGCGTTCAGGTTGTAATGCCAGTTTTTCTGTAGTGGTAATTTTTCAAAATCATCCACACTTTGTAAAATGTAACTGTTTTCTATACCAAAACAATGTCTGAAAACATCAAGGTCAAATCTAATTATCACAGTATTGTGCTTCCCTCTAAGCCTCTATTGTATAGCCAATTCAAAGTTACGAGCTGATAACTCCAGACGTGAATCGTCGATTTCTGGTGTATAGAAGGTATTTAACAAAACTTGGTTAAGATGAGCCTCTGGTTCCCATGAGCATTCGTAAACAGAGTAACCTTCCCATTTCACCATGTACATAAGCTCCTGTAAAAAAAGGAATGTGTGTCAAATATAAAAATTGATATGAATATAAGAATCGGCACATGTATCATACACAGTAATAAAGTATAACACATAATGTATGTTTTTTAGAAGAATTGTGAAAAACAAGAGAAGTCGGGACATATGTATCTTATTAAGAACTTATAAAAAAGAAGATGTGGTATGATTGCCAATGAGACAACTATCCTCAAAAGACCAAAATGACACACATTAACAACTAAAGGTCACCGTACGGCCTTCAACAATGAGCAAAGCCCATACCGCATACATGGTCAGCTATAAAAGGCCCCGATAAGACAATGTAAAACAATTCGGACGAGAAAACTAACTGTATCTGTATCTGTATAGTACTGGAAATGAACTCAAAATACTGAGTAAAACTTATCCAGGAACGGCCTTATTTATGTAAGAAAATGAACGAAAAACAAATATGTAACACATAAACAAACGACAACCACTGTTCGGGGGAACCAAAATTACTTTTTCGCATTTTTAATTTGTCTTCATAAAAAAAATCCGTCATCATTGGAATAAACGAGACATCTGATATAATACAAAACTCTCATAGACGCAAATATTAGAGATGGGGTGCTTACAAAATGTAATCAATGATATGTGGTTATCTCCTTATATATATGTACTATGCGGGAGTTTATCAAAGATCGTACTTTATGATAACGCGACAAGTGGACAATGCAAACAAACACGGCATCATGTATAAATATATATACAAATCAAAGATGTGTTACTTTGAAAAGAACCTCAAAATTGTTTGCAAATAATTTAACATTACGAAAAAGTGTTCCTATAAGATTGTTAATTGAAATATTGATGAAAATCAAATGCAAAAATCAAGTCATGTTTATAAATACGAAAGAGCGTATGGGTTAAATGTAGTTATCAATAAACATATGAATGCCACAACGAAATAAACAGGCGTATTCGTTCTGGGTGAAATTTTAAATAAGGATGAGACACCATTTTTTCTTCTTTTGTAGAGATAGATTATGTACATGTATTTCATTCTTTCCATTTGAAAAACTATTCTTCTATCAACAAATTTGTCAGAAAAAAATATTTACTTCACAGATTTTTTTTTAATTTGAAGAATAAAAATCAAGGCATACATGTAAAAGTGTCAAAGCGTATAGGTTTTAAAAAAAGGCTACTATTTTGTTATAATATGTGGATTCTTAAAATATTACCCTAGACCCTTTTAAGCAAATATCTTTTAGAAGAGCTTTCATATTTGAAGCAGATGCTATATACATGGTATAAACGGTAACAGAGAATCTCTTATTGATAAAACTGCTTGTCCACTATTTCAAACAAGTTCCGAGCTTAAGTTTGAATGTTTAATAAATAAATGGAAATTGTACGTCTTTAAATAACCAGTAAAGGAAGGGAATAGTCAGTTCGTTTTAAACTAACTAACATAATTGTAAGTGGTTTTGAATTTCAAAGAGAGGACACACTTCAACTTCATCCAAACTAAGGTTAAATGCCTACCTTTCTTTTCTCTAATTTTCTGGAAATAAGTCGTTCAACTCTGTATTCATTTGGTAAGATTTCTCTTTGTGGAACAATTCTCTCTTCTTTTATAAATATTTTCTGTCCAAACCACAACTCTCTCCAATTGATTTCCTTTTTAGTACGTAATTGCATATGAAGCGTCATCGTTGATTTTCAGTTATAAAATGTAACATAACTTATAATACGATTAATATTTTGCCGATTTTTCAGATAATTGTCATTTTTATTATCATTTTCCTGTTCTGTACACATAATTTCTGACACTCTTTCAGCTAAGTCGACCACCTACTCTTGTTTATTATGTCTACGTGTACCTGAAACTCTCTTTGACATGTTTTTATTAACAAATCTAAACTTTATTGATGCGTGTGTGTGTGTGTGTTATCTAATCATGGAGGAAACAATATTGCATGATTTTTTTTTTTTTTTATTAAAACGACAGTTTAAAACATTTGAAAATATTCGTTTAAATTTAAACATATTGCCTATCTTGCGTTTTATTTTATTCGAATGTAACAGGTATATGCATTAATTGTGTATTGCAACGAGTCTTTTCCTCGCTAAAGACATACAATGAATCAAGATTTTATGCCATGCTTGTTGAATCATTTCAGTTTATCAATACTTTTGAGGTGACGTCGTATTTGTCAATATATTTACATTGAAATTTATAATTCAAATTATGTAACAACTATAATGTGTGTATTGAAATAAAATAATTAATAAAAACGTTATAGGAGAGTATAAATACGACAGCTCTCGCTATCTTATAATCTGTGATCATGTAATCAGCGCCGTATATATATATAACATCTTAATTCTTGTGTGTATCAGTTTACACATATCGTGACGTTCTTCTTTAAATTAGTTAAAATGTTCATATTTCTATTCAAGTTGGTAGCATGAAGAACATTTTTTTAAACTTTGAAACTTATATCGAAAGATATAGCAATCTTTCTTCTTTTATATGATAACAAAGTCAATTTAATGTTTATTGATTAAGTATTTTAAATTATTTTTTAAAGATGTGACCTTATTGGTAATAATTTACATTTCACATATGAGAATTAACAACAAAGAAGTCTTTATGACTGTTACGAAACTAGAATTGGTATCAAGAAAGACAAATCCGAAAAATATAATAAAAATATCATCTAGTTGCTGAAATATTGATGAACACAAATATTACAAAGTCAAAAGGGTCTTATGAAAAGAAAAGGTTTAAATCGTCAATTTAAAAAATTTCCACGTTTAATTCAACAGACCGATTTCATCGATAAAACCTCTGTCCCGTGACGCATGCGCATTACAGACCGGACTGATTCTTGACAATGCGTTAGGCTAACAGAACCAGTGGTGGATCATGGAGGCGGGCGGGTAGCCCGCCCCCTTTATTTAGAGAAAACTTAGCTAATTTTATAGGGAATCACTGAAGCATGACACTGAGGAGCGAGTCCGGCTACTGGCAAACGGAAAACTTGAAACAGAGCGCACCCTTCCGAAACTAAACGACCCAAACTTATGTCGTAACATGCATGCCGTAAAAATTTAATAATTTATTTCGCTTATCTCCCTTTGTTTACAAGCCTGAGCTGGAAATGACAATCTTGTAAGTTTATAACATTGTAATGTTTTATCAGCACAAACAGTAGAAATCATCTTTTCAATATATTTTTTAATGATTGAGAAATAAATGCAATCTGTATAAGTGGTTGTAGTCCAAGCAAAATAAACACGACATGAAATCTTTAGAAGGAAAAGATGGTACAGTAGTAACTACAGGTCAGTTCGTCCCAAACATGTACGCCCCGGCAACGGGGCGGTTAGTCCCCATTATTACATTTAAAATACATCTTTATCATTAAATCTTAGATGGTATTTAGTTTGATATGCATGTATTTATTACGTTCAAAGTTAATGGAAAGCCAAATTTAAGAATATATAAATAAAAATTAAAAACTTTTGATTTTCTTCATTAATCAGTTAATACAAATGTTAGCAAGAGTTATTTCCCTAAAATTACTTTGTTTTTGTGACAATTTTAACATTATTGTCTATTACCTTGCAAACTTTAGGAGATTAGATACAATAAAGAAACAGCAATATGATATGTAATTAAAAATCTATTTGATTGATAACATCTTTGTTACATTACAAGGACATGTTTTCAACAGACAATTGACATTTCTATGGGAACTAACTGTGCCCCTCTTCTGGCAAATTTATTACAATCTTTTAACTATAGGCAGACTTCTTTCAGGAGCTAAATAAAAGATGAAAAGAAGCTTGCATTGACCTTTTACTTTACATTCTCAATTTCTGCTTTATCATATTTATATATTTATAGATGATGGTTTAACTTGATTGAAAGGTATTGTGACTGTGTTGACTGCATCTGACAAAATCACTTTGAAATAAAAGATACCACAGATACAGTTTAATCCTATCTTGACTAAAATATACAAATTGACAAAGAAGGTTTTTTGAGGACTTATTAACTTAACAATGAAAACATGATTTCAATTTTTAAATTGTGAATTTTCATTTCTGTGTTTGATATTCAAGTTCATAATCATGTCACATTAAATAACATTGCTTATCAAATAATATGCATGTTATTGTTGAATTTGATGTTAAGGAGGCTCACAGGTATAAAAATTTCAGCAAAAAATTAAACATTTGTTTTTTCATTACAAATTTTATTTATTACACTATTAGTTATTACTTTATGATATGGTGCAAAAATCATCCAAAATAATCGATTCAGTTTGGCCTCAGATGACTTTTAAAATGTTTATATCATTGAAGCTCCAAATTATCTGCCTTTGGTGCAAAAATGTAATTTTTTGGCATTAAAACTGAAATATCTTTTTTAACTCATTGGTGACCTATATTTTATTATTGTTTTCAAATAAGTTGTTCATAAACTAAATAATAGTAAAATTTAAGCGATTTCTGTAATTTAGTTCTTTTTTTTATTTCAATATTACCTCTATTTCTCCTATTAGTTCAACAGAAAAAAGGACATTAAAAAAAATGTATGCTTCTTTCGGAGGCAGATTGTGAGCTTAAATGAACGGTGACCCCATTTTTTATTTCATTTTTCTATTAAGTGTATGATAAAGTTCATTTATAAAAATATATAGAGAAATCCTATATTAGAAAAAAAAATTGATTTATACCCGCGAGCCCCCTTAAACAGCCATTATTATCTTTCTACATATATTACCAATTATCTAAAGTTTTCCATTTTCTTTTAGGCAGGACTCTGCAGCTCATGTGGAAATTGTTTGGTGAAAACTAAATATCAATACTGGCTTTATTTTAGTGATATCTACATTATTTATTCCACACGTTTCTTATGTAATGATAAAGTCATGAACAAAATCAGTAATAAATGCGATATATGTGGTCAACAAGAATGTCAAGGACATTTACAATTGAACGTAGAAACAAACACTCGTGCAGATGAAAATAATAAACCTGCCATTGATGAAAAAGGAACAAACAATATTACATACACTGACGATGAAAACAATATACAGACTATTGACGAAATCGGAACAAAAAAGGAAAGATATTCTTATTCAAAAACTTATGAATGTGAGGTATGTTTTAAAACATTTCGTTATTCTAATTCATTTTTAAAACACCAAAAAATGCATACTGATGGGAAAACTTGTAAGTGTGATGAATGTGGTAAATTTTTCTATAGTGATAAAGACTTAAAGCGTCATATTATAAAAAATCATACCAGTGAAAAACAACATAAATGTGACATATGCGATAAAAGTTTTGCTCATGAATCTAAATTGCTAACACACAAGAGGATTCATAGTGAAGACTATCTTTATAAATGTGATGTTTGCTGTAAATCATTTCATCAAAGCGGAAATTTACAGTCACACATGAGAATACACACTGGTGAGCGACCCTTTATGTGTACTGTCTGCGGTAAAAAGTTTACACAGGGTAGTTCATTGAAGCAGCATCTCAGAATACATGCTGGCCAAAAACCTTATAAATGCGAGGAATGTGGTAAATTGTTTCGTTGGAAAGGCGATTTAAAGAATCATATTTCAAAGCATAGTGGTGAAAACCTTTATGAATGCCATGTTTGTGGAAAAAAGATGAGTCAAAGTGAAACTCTAAGAGAACACGTTAGAATTCATACCGGTGAAAAACCGTTCAAATGTGATTTTTGTGGTCTTGAGTTTAGTCGACAAAATTACTATAAGAAACACATTAAAATTCATACTGGTGAACAACCATATAAGTGTGGTGTGTGCAACAAAGGATTTCATTTCAACACAGCCCTCCAAGCTCATATGAGAAAACACACAGGAGATAAACCGTATAACTGTGATGTTTGCGGTGAAACCTTTAATCAAGAAAGATGTTTGAAAACTCATATGAATAAACACGCTTGTGAAAAAGTGGAAAGTTATAAATGTGATATATGTCATAAAGGTTTTCCTAAGATAAGTGACTTGCAGAGCCATACTATGAATGTTGATAGCAAAGAATTGAAGATGTATTTTTGTGAACAGTGTGCATCTGGTCAGCAATAAATAACTAACAAATATTTGTTCATTGTTACTTTATTATTATGGACAATTTATGGGTATTTTGTTGTTCAGTCTGTGGGACTGTTTGTTTGCCTGTTCGTCTGTCTGTCGATCCCGCTTCAAGTTTAAGTTCTTGGTCTAGGTAGTTTTGTCGAGCCTGCGACTGTTGTTGCAGAAAGCACAACATAGGGACAGTGATCTGGGGGCGGCAACAGCGTTAACTAACTTTTTAAAGGCTTTATATTTTAGAAGCTGCAGGACCTTGATGCTTCATACTTTGTATATAGATGTCTGTTATTTTCGTTGTCCTTGCCCTCTTTTTCATGGTTCAGTGACAACTTGAAAAAAAAGTTAAGATTTTTAGTAATGTTAATTTCTCTATTATTGAGAGTAATTGGATAACTATATTTGGTATGTGCGTACCTTGCAAGGTCCTCATGCCCGTCACACAGTTTTCACTTGACCTCTATATAGTTTCATGGATAAGTGAACAATGTTAAGTTTTGGTGGTCAAGTCCATATATCAGTTACTATAAGCAAAAGGTCTAGTATATTTGGGGTATCGAAGGACTGAAAGTTGTACATGTCCAACTGGTAGGTGTCATTTGACCTTGACCACATTTTCATGGCTCGGTGGTTATAGTTAAGTTTTTTGTGTTTTGGTCTGTTTTTCTTATACTGTATGCAATAGGCATACTATATTTGGTGTATGAAAGGATTGTAAGCTGTACATGTCTATCTGGCAGGTGTCATCTGACCTTGACCACATTTTCATGGTTCAGTGGTCAAAGGTAGGTTTTTATACGACCCCAAAAAAATTTTGGGATCGTATAATGGTATGATGTTGTCGTCCGAAGACACATTGGTTTCCGGATAATAACTTTAGTTTAAGTAAATGGATCTTAATGAAATTTTTTCAGAAGGTTCAATACCACAAAAGGAAGGTTGGGAGATGATGGTCCCAACCGATTAGGAATTAGGGGCCCAAAAGGGGCCCAAAAAAAGCATTTTTCTAGTTTCAGGATAATAACTTGTGTAGAAGTATTTCAATTGCTCTGAAATCATACTGCAATGTTTAAAACCACAAGTAGAAGGTTTGGATTGACTTTAGGGGTTATGGGGCCAAAGTTTAGAAATAAGGGGCCAAAAAGAAGCATGTTTCTAGTTTCTAAACAATCATGTGTTTAAGTGTATGAATCTCTCTGAAATTGTACTACAAGGTTCAATACTGCAATGGAAAGCATGGGATTGAGTTTAAGGGTTATTGCTACAAGGGGGTTTCAAAAAGTGTGGGGGGGGGGGGGGAGGGGCTCGTTTTTTTTCAAAATTTTTCAAATTTGAATTTTGAAAAGTTTCAAGAAGAAATCTTCAATTGCACATTATTGTGCAATAGATTTGTTAGATCTTTGACAACATTAATTTTGTAACAAAAACCTATATCATGTCAAAAATTTGATCACAATCCAAAATTCAGACCGAATCAAGCTTGAATATTGTGACCAATTTGCCCCAACTGTTCAGGGTTCAACCACAGGGGTCGTATAAAGCTGCGCCCTGCGGAGCACCTGGTTGAGTTATGGTCTTCTTTTCTAATAATATATGCAATAGGTCAAATATATTTGGTTTATTGAAGTATTGTATGATGTACATGTCAGTCTCGGGTTTAATTTGACTTTGACCTCATTTTCACAGTTCATTGCTCAGAGTTAAGTTTTGTGTTTTGGTCTGATTTTCTTTGAACTATAAACAATATGTCAACTATTTTTGTTGTATGGAAGGATTGTAAGCTGTATATGTCTGTCTGACAGGTATCAATTGACCTTGACCTCATTTTGGTGATTAATTGGTCAATGTTTAATTAATGTTATTAATGTTATTACCATGGTTAAGTCTGATTCTTAGATTCTATAAGCAGGAAGTCAACTTTATCTAATGCATAGATTGATTGTAAGGTGAACATGTCTGCCTTGTGTATTTTTCTTTGTTAAGTCTGTTTCTTAGAAACTATAAGCAATAGGTCAAATATATTTAGTGTATTGGATGATTGTAAGGTGTACATATATTTCTCGCTTGGTTTATCTGACCTTGATCTCATTTTCTTGGATCATTTCAAGTTTATGTGATAGTTGTAGTAAACTGTTATATTTAGGAATATCAACATACTATATATATATATATAGCTAGTATCAATGGTTCGTAATGAATGCAAGACATTTCAGCGTGTGCACTCTTGTTCATGAATTTGAAGTCCAATCAACTTGAAACTGAGTACACATGTTGCCTATGATATGATCTGATCTCAATGCCAACTTATGAGTTTTTAACCCCAATTTCACGGTCCACTGAACATAGAAAATTCTTCAGGTTAATGTTTTTGGTCAAGGTAGTTTTTGATGAAGTTGAAGTCCAATCAACTTGAAACTTGGTACACATCTTTCCTATGATATGATCTAATTTTTTATGCCAAATTAGAGTTTTGACCAGAATTTCACGATCCATTGGAGTGGTCAAAACTCTAATTTGGCATAACAATTAGATCATATCATGGGAAAGATGTGTACCAAGTTTCAAGTTGATTGGACTTCAACTTCATCAAAAACTACCTTGACCAAAATCTTTAACCTGCAGAATTTTCTATGTTCAGTGGAACGTGAAATTGGGGTAAAAACTCATAATTTGGCATTGACATTAGATCATATCAATCTGTGTATTATGGAAACATTTTTGTTTTAAATTTACTTTTGTAACATAAACTTGTAGAGTAATATCTTCTACTTCTACCACTAAGTGACCACCGTCATTAGGCTAACTATCCTGTCATAGTTTGGTGTGCGCTTGAAAACCAAAACAAGTCCAAAAAGAATATAAACGAAAATGAAAAATTTTGTGCTGTACAAAACAATTGTACATGGTGCAAATAAAAACATGGGACTTGAAATTTAATGTGCATGCGGTAGTCTCTTGAACGAGCCAAGACTTTCTGCAGCGGTCACCGAGGCAGGTAAGGTTCTCCAATCTCTTATTGTACGTGGATAGAAGGACTCTTTCCTGATGCTGTCTTGCAAGATGGTGTTTGGAAAAAGTGAGCGTTAATATGTCTTGATAATCTATCTGGTGGTATTAGTTTGTCGCCAGCATCATTATTTACTTCCTCGTTTGAGATTTTATATAAGAGGGCTAGTCTTGCGTTCATTCTTCTCTCCTCTAGTGGTGGCCATTTTAGTTTGTGTAGCATGGATATAACTGATGATGTGTGGTGGTACCCGTCTGTTACAAACCTTGCTGATCTTCGCTGTATCATGTCTTGTATGCTTGTGTTTTTGCAGGTAAGGATCCCAAAGTGTTGGTCTTACTAAAGCTGTATATGCATTGTCCTTGATCTCACTGTTAGCTATATTTAAGTTACATTCAAGAAATCCTATTGTTCTATTCGCTTTCTGACTGATGTTATTTATATGAGCACCCCACTTTAGATTAAATGTTATGGTGACTCCTAGATATTTGGCTGATGATGCATGTTATAAGATGTGGCCCTGGAGGATGTAATTATTGTGTATTGGGTCCTTCCCTTTGTTTATTGGCAGAACAACACATTTGTCAGGATGGAACTGCATCATCAATTTGCCTTCTCATGTGGCTAGCTTATTTAGGTCTTCTTGGTAGGATGTTGCTTTCTGATGATACAGTGAGTCCTAGTACAGATCCCCGTTGGACTCCGGACCCTACATTTATGAAGTCAGACTTCTCTCCTTCTACGACAACGCACTGTGTTCTATCAGAGAGAAAAACTTTTATCCAAGCATTTGTGTTTCCTTTAATTCCATAATGGTCAAGTTTATAGATCAGGAGGCATGGTCGTCAAGTTGGTTACTTATTCCTTATTCGTTACTTCAAGAGGCTGTGGCTTACTTTGTCGAATGCCATCGAGAAATCCATGATAAGACAGTCAGTTTGTTGTCCATTATCAAGGTTTCTCGTTATGTCGTCAACAAACTCCAGTAGTTGGGTTTCGCATGACAATTGTTTTCTAAACTTATGCTGCATTTTGTATAGGATGTTATATCTACATGATCCATTATGTGGCTGGTGATAATATGCTCCATAATTTTGCAGCAGATGCAGGTAAGAGATACGGGTCTATAAATGATGACTTTAAATCGTTTGCCTTTCTTAAAAACTGGGCATACATTTGCTGTTTTTCATATCGCTGGTACTATTCCAGTTTCATATGAACTTCGATATATCATTGTTAAGATTGGTGTTACTTGTCAAGCATCTTTTTAAGTACTCGTGGTGTCAAGTTATCTGGGCCTGCTGCTTTATGTTGGTTGAGAGCTAATAATAGCTTTTTTATTCCTTTTTTTGTTATGGTTATGTCTGTTCCTGTTTTAAAGTTCCCAGTCATTTTGCATCTCTGTTTGTATTCTGAACAGGTTAATTCTTCTTTACTTGAAAATGCATCTTTGAACTGCTGGTTTAATATATTGGCTTTACCAGATTATTCTTTATAAATTTGGCCATCTGATTTCAGTGGTGGTATGTTACTTCCTTCAGATTTTTTTATGTTTTATATATGGCCAAAAACATTTCATATAATTTGATTTTCTATTACTTTCACTGCTTGGTGTAACTATGTTTTCAATATATCTCCAGTATGCCTTGTGTATTTGTTTCTGTGCCTCACGTTTCAGTTCTTTCTACTTAAGAGTTGGCATTTGCGTCATTTGGTTTTCTTCTTCCTTTTATATGCTCTGTCTTTCTTCCTGATAAGTCTAAGGATATCTGTTGTTATTAGAGATGACATCGAGTACTCGAGTACTCTGGTACTCGATCGGAAGGCCGAGTACTCGAGTACTCTGGTACTCGATCGGAAGGCCGAGTACTCGAGTACAATTTCAGTACTCGGATACTCGTTTGGCATTGGATAAATCTGACATTTCTCCTTATATTTCGCCTCACTTTAGTTCCCTTTTGAAATATCCTTCGTCATAATAATTAAAATAATAAATTTTCATCCATTGGCAACCATTTTTAGTGCGAGCTGTTTTGTGTGGAATATTTCTTTTTAAGTTGTCTTAAGTTGTTTTACAGAATAGTTCCCATAAGACCTCCACGCTGGCATTTTCTATAAATAATGAAATAATCTTAGCTTGTACTTTTTCAGGTCATTTTCTATATTTTCCCATTTTGCCTTCTTGTAGAGTGGGACCTCTCTTGGTTTTTGGTGGATTTTTGTTGGTATCTAATTGACCTCTGTATATTCAATGTCATGATCAGATATTCCTAGTATAATTTCAGTTCTACTAAATCTTTCTGGGTAGTTTGTAAGTGTAAGGTCTAAGATGCATGTTTGATCTTTTGTTGGTTCTTCAACTAGTTGTGCTAGGCCATGATCGTCTAGTATATCGGTGAATGTGTGATGTATATTTACATGTTCAGTGTTAGGCTTTCCAGTCCCAGTGAGGTGAGTTGAAATCACCTGCTGCTATAATAAATGAGTTCGAATTACATATATCCTTCCTCGTTAGATGCTTTAGGATTGTAATATGATGTCAGGTAGACAGTTTTGTGACCAAAAAGTTATAGTTTACACCATACTATTTCGCAATCAGTGTGCAATTCTGGTACAGGTAAGCTGATGAGATTGTCCCGGACTGCAATAAGGACCCCTCCACCATTTAAATTTCTGTCATTTCTATAGATATTATAACCGGGCGGAAAGATTTGGCTGTCTTTGATGCTTGAGTCTAGCCAAGTTTCTGTTCCAAAGATGATATCAGGTTTTCTACTGTCTAGCAGGTTGTACAATTGGCCTTGTGTGGTTTTGATGGACTGAAAGTTTACATTTAGCATTCGTGAGGTGTTTTATTCTTTTGATTTATGCTTTTTGGAGAAAGTCTGGTGTTGATGAATGAACTGTTAAATTTCTAGATCGAACGGGGCTATCAAATGTTGTATCATAGAGTACACTGAAATGGTTTGGCGTACTGAAGACGAGTAAGAAACATAATGTAGAATACCTTGGGCATCTAAACATAATGCAGTCCCAGGCAATAGCAGAAACATTAACATGTTCAAGGTAATGTTTTGTATCTGACGATTGGTAATAGACATGATACTACTGGTTACAGGTGTCGCAGACTATCCCTCGGTCATCCAAGTTTACGGGTTTGTCACATGTCACACATGTGTATAAAGTAGTGTTTGTTGTTGAGCCACTGGGACCAGGGTTCAGTTCAGTGTCATTTGAGACTGACAGAAGAATCATTGATAGGTATAAAACAGATTTCCCTTGTATCTTGTTTGATTAACAACAGTTCTATTTTTCACCATTTTCTAAAGTTGGTGTAATGACACATGTTTGTTGTCAAGTTCTAAATGCATGTCCACTGTATAAAGTTGTTGTTTCAAATGCAGACTTTCTTCATTTCGTTTTGAATCAGCTTTGACTGGATAAAGATGGTTTCCAATTGACATCAAACAGAAATGTAATGATGAGTGACATCATTGGGCAGTTTAAGCAGGTCTGATAAGATCAACTCATCTAAACACCTGACTTAACTCCCATATCGATCGTCGGGCTGTTAGATCTTTATTTTTTTTAAAACCTTCATTTTGGTTTTTGTTTACATTGGTGATCGTACTTTCAATGTCTGTAAGTAGGATTTCTGTGTAGATCAGCAATAACTTTTTCGGTGTGGTTATAACAAAGTGAAATTGGAATAACCTTACCTTTTTAGCTCACCTGGCCCGAAGGGCCAAGTGAGCTTTTCCCATCACTTGGCGTCCGGCGTCTGTCGTCCTTCGTCGTCCTGCGTCCGTCGTCCGGCGTTAACTTTTACAAAAATCTTCTCCTCTGAAACTACTGGGCCAAATTAAACTAAACTTGGCCACAATCATCATTTGGGTATCTAGTTTAAAAAATGTGTCCGGTGACCCGGCCAACTAACCAAGATGGCCGCCATGGCTAAAAATAAAACATAGGGGTAAAATGCAGTTTTTGGCTTATAACTCAAAAACCAAAGCATTTAGAGCAAATCTGACATGGGTAAAATTGTTTATCAGGTTAAGATCTATCTGCCCTGAAATTTTCAGATAAATCGAACAACCCGTTGTTGGGTTGCTGCCCCTGAATTGGTAATTTTAAGAAAATTTTGCTGTTTTTGGTTATTATATTGAATATTATTATAGATAGAGATAAACTGTAAACAGCAATAATGTTCAGCAAGGTAAGATTTACAAATAAGTTAACTTGACCGAAATGGTCAGTTGACCCCTTTAGGAGTTATTGCCCTTTATAGTCAATTTTTAACCATTTTTCGTAAATCTTAGTAATCTTTTACAAAAATCTTCTCCTCTGAAACTACTGGGCCAAATTAAACCAAACTTGGCCACAATCATCATTGGGGTATATAGTTTAAAAAATGTGTCCGGTGACCCGGCCAACCAACCAAGGTGGCCGCCACAGCTAAAAATAGAACATAGGGGTAAAATGCAGTTTTTGGCTTATAACTCAAAAACCAAAGCATTAAGAGCTAATCTGATAGGAATAAAATTGATTATCAGGTCAAGATCTATCTGCCCTGAATTTTTCAGATGAATTGGACAACCTGTTGTTGGGTTGCTGCCCCTGAATTGGTAATTTTAAAGAAATTTTGCTGATTTTGGTTATTATCTTGAATATTATTATAGATAGAGATAAAATGTAAACAGCAATAATGTTCAGCAAAGTAAGATTTAAAAATAAGTCAACATGACTGAATTGGTCAATTGACCCCTTTAGGAGTTATTGCCCTTTATAGTCAATTTTTAACCATTTTTCGTAAATCTTAGTAATATTTTACAAAAATCTTCTCCTCTGAAACTACTTGGCCAAATTAATCCAAACTTGGCCACAATCATCTTTTTGGTTAGTAGTTTGAAAAATGTGTCCGGTGACCCAGCCATCAAACCAAGATGGCCGCCATGGCTAAAAATAGAACATGGGGTAAAATGCAGTTTTTGGCTTATAACTCAAAACCCAAAGCATTTAGAGCAAATCTGATGGGGGTAAAATTGTTTATCAGTTCAAGATCTATCTGCCCTGAAATTTTCAGATGAATCGGACAACCCGTTGTTGGGTTGCTGGCCCTGAATTAGTAATTTTAAGGAAATTTTGCTCTTTTGGTTATTATCTTGAATATTATTATAGATAGAGATAAACTATAAACAGCAATAATGTTCAACAAAGTAAGATTTACAAATAAGTCAACATGACTGAAATGGTCAATTGACCCCTTTAGGAGTTATTGCCCTTTATAGTCAATTTTTAACCATTTTTCGTAAATCTTAGTAATCTTTTACAAAAATCTTCTCCTCTGAAACTACTTGGCCAAATTAATCCAAAATTGGCCACAATCATCTTTTGGGTTAGTAGTTTGAAAAATGTGTCCGATGACCCGGCCATCCAATCAAGATGGCCGCCATGGCTAAAAATAGAACATGGGGTAAAATGCAGTTTTTGGCTTATAACTCAAAACCCAAAGCATTTAGAGCAAATCTGACAGAGGTCAAATTGTTTATCAGGTCAACATTTATCTGCTCAGAAATTTTCAGATGAATCGGACAACCCGTTGTTGGGTTGCTGACCCTGAATTGTTAGTTTTAAGGAAATTTTGCTGTTTTTGGTCATTATCTTGAATATTATTATTGATAGAGATAAACTGTAAACAACAATAATGTTCAGCAAAGTAAGATTTACAAATAAGTCAACATGACCGAAATGGTCAATTGACCCCCTTAGGAGTTATTGTTCTTTATAGTCAATTTTTAACAATTTTCATAAAATTTGTAAATTTTTACTAACATTTTCCACTAATACTAATGGGCCAAGTTCATTATAGATAGAGATAATTTTAAGCAGCAAGAATGTTCAGTAAAGTAAGATGTACAAACACATCACCATCACCAAAACACAATTTTGTCATGAATCCATCTGCTTCCTTTAATATTCACATAGACCAAGGTGAGCGATACAGGCTCTTTAGAGCCTCTAGTTTGGGGTTGATATGAGCTATTTATATACAGGATACAACGATTTTGGTGGTGGTGTTGATAGGGGAGGAGGAGGTGTTACTAAAACTTTTCAGTCATAAATCAAAGGTTTGAAATGGCAGTACAAACATAAGTTGATAAGTACAAGACATGTTAGACACTAGTTTTATTACTTACCTGCATGTGATTTATTACAAACCAGAGGAATCATTTAAATTCATAGCTTTGTGACCTAAATTACTATACTATTAAAATTTGAATTGTCAACTGATAACGTAGAAAGTGATACATTTTCAATTGCTTTATTCCATTTGTCATTGTAGTGAGCCTTTATCTCATCAAATTATTTAATTTGGGACATTGTGCTGCTTTGTTGATTTAAATACTTAGATTAATTTTGGATCAATCTTTATAATTGGAATATGTACGTTGTGGTACGTTTTGTTGTTGGTATGCTTTTTTTTAGTCATGGCTATCATTTATAAGTGTCCATTCATGTAATTATATCATGAGGGACTTCTGACTTAAATGTCAACAACTTTAAGTTACCATAAGGCTTCCATCGGTGAGTAAAACTTATACTGCAAACTAATGAAGGCTCCGATACAAAAACAATGTAAAACAATTCAAATGAACCTTTAGGAAAAAACCTGATCTGGAGGAATGGGTGAAAAAAATCAAATTTCTCATCTTTTCAAAACACCATTTATTATTGATAGACGTATACAAATTCATCAAAATGTACATTACAGGAACCTGATATAACAGTTTCATATTTCATCTCAAATCTGTAATACGTTTTATAGTTCCTATAATTCCTTAACAGAGTATTAAAATGCCTTGAGAGATGAATATAAAACTATTAATAAAATCAACGGTACCAATTTAATGTATAGTCAAATTTTCATTTTATATTTCCCCTTAGATATTATAACTATCGATCATGATTACCAATGAGACGACTCTTCATCACAGACTAAGTGACTTAGATGTAAACAACTTTATCTGACCTCCTATATATTTAAACTTTAAATTTTAAAGGAATCTGATTGGTTAAAAGCAAGCGTGGAGACCGTGTATAATCCATATTAAGTTGTAGGGTTCCATATTGCGTTTGTAGGCGGGACTTATTTCACTACACGGTTAGTAGTGGTGTTACGTCTCTTTATAAAACAACAAGGTGTTGTCGGAAAATCTTTAAAAGGTTTCAACAGACGAACAAATTGATGGTGAACGATTGAAATAAATTTTTAAAGCCGGAGGGTCACTTATAGTTGTAAATTTCTGTATCTTTTTGGTCTCTTGTGAAGAGTTGTCACACTGGCAATTATACGACATCTTCTTTTTCATAAGTTATACCAATAACGAAATCTAAATCTGAAAACTATCCATGTTTAGGTACTTACGGATGAGAGAGGTTGCAAATATCAAGGACCTCATTAACCAAACAGGCAATATTAGGCAGTTATAGGCCTTAACATACCAGCCATTGGAATATTCAAATAACAAGGATGTGTGACGTGTAATTCCGCCAAAGCTATCAACCAATGAGAATATGGTTCATTACCTGATTAAAATTATCTGCCAAACCAGACAAGGTTATTGTTATCACACAACCAGATCGATAACTTTGGGACGTTTTCCCTTCATAAATACTTGAAGTAGACAAATAACATCTTATGGTAGCACAATACAAAGATTTTTTGACTTCCAATCTCTTACCTTTAAAATGCTGTTACTTTCTTAAAAATGCATATAAATTAATAAAAGAGTTTTATATAGACAGATAAAAGATTAATCTTTTAAATGAATGCAATATTTTTGTTATGCAATCATTATGTAATCAATTATTATGCAATTAATGGCAAACTCTTGGTCAGTTCACTTGAATGAATTTAGATCTTTCATCTCTATAATTATACAGGAAATTTTAACGAAATCTTAATCAACACAACAGGAGCTACAAAAGAGTGTCTCAAATTATCGCTATCGTAATCCATTCTCTCATAAATCTCTAATTAGTGTAAACATCCTTACCACATAAAAGAAGATAATATTTGATTAGGTGCAAAATTTGATCTATACATTCTATCCTAAATCTGAGACACCCTTTTGTATGATATGGCTCTAGGAACAACGTATAATAAAATCAACCCTCTTGGGATATCTTCAAAGAAGCTAATTTCAATTGAAAGTGAAAATTTCTTGTAAAATTTTGTAGACACAGTTAACCTTATAATTGATAATATAATTATTGTATAATACTACATTGCTTACATTAATTTGAAAGAATAATCTGTTATCCTTTTATAAACATTAGATGTATGTTTCATTATAATACTTAATTCTGATTGGCTAACTGCACATCACATGTTATTCCTTAAGCAATTGCATCAGTCAATAAAACTTATCATTCATGATAACACGTGGTCCCACAATAAAGTGCACAGGTGAATTAAATAAAAAAAAATATAAATATCGTGTTTTCATGATCATAGCTAAAAAATGTAATTATAAGTATTGAATGCTTCTTTTTGTAACTTCATAGGGTTGTAAAAGCGTTGACCGTGCGCACATTTTTAGAATGAAGCGCTTCCGCGCTTCATACAAAATGTACTTCGATCAACGCTTTTACACCCCAATAAAGTTACAAAAAGAAGCATTCAATTCTTAAATAAATGTTCAAGCATTAAAAAGAAGGTTACAGCATTTTAAAACTAGGGAATTTGAGGTTTAAAATCTTTGAGTTGTGCTACCTTAAACGCTCATATACTACAGGGTACTTTACTGATGCATCCAAAATCCTGCCGTTTCCTGAAAAAATCTTAAACAAGTACCCTGTAGACAAATACAACATTTCTACTAAGTACTACAAAACTGTATATACGTACTCCAATTAACCGTTTAGCGGACACACATCTAGACCTATTATACTTTCCCTTACCACTCCTTAGTATCTTTCCAAATATATATTGAAAAGCCAAACCAGTCATCATTCTGTACGTTAAGCTCTTGGGCTGCAACCACGCATATATCACTTGCTCTGTCTCCCACAAACAATTATAACTTCAACCAGGCTTTCTCTGCCTTAATAAATTTAAGGTATTCTTGTACCACAGTTTACCCAATAATGTTAATATAACGAAGTTATAAGCAACTTTGTGAGTGGGAGCTTATGCTAGCTATAAAACCAGGTTAAACTCAACATTTTCTTCAGAAAATGTCTGTACCAGGTCAGAAATATGGTAGTGATTTTTCACTGGTTCCGTTGATTGATAGCGTTTAACTTTGTAAGTTTTTATGGACTCACTCTTTTTGAATGACTTGGCATTTTTGTAAAGATTACAAATCCGTGGAAAACTCACAGGTGGCACCATATATTTTGCAATAAATTAGAACAATCAGATAAAAAAGGCACATGTTTACGAAAGCACATTAAAACAATCGTAAGTTTTATATCACCAATAATTTCATTTTTGTAATGGTGTTACTTCAATAAAACATAAACAAGCTATATAGTGTGTATAAACCAAGGAACACAATGCCAAAATAAACCGGTTCTGAGGGTCAAATATGGTTAGGGCCAAGATTAAGACATGTTCATAGAAATATTATTAATGTAGACGGCAAGAAATAATTGACAGCTTTTATCTTGATTTTGGTTTATTAATTCCAGGAAACCTATAGTTAAAGCATTAAAATTCCTCAAAAAAGTCATTCACAGAATCCGTTTACTAAAAAATGGAAATGTGAAGCTTTCAACACAGCTTCTGTTTTATGTTTTCTGTTTTATCATCATTTTTGTTTTTCTGAGTCCTTTCATTCCTAACCAAGACTTCCAATGAACACTTCTGTCCCCATTAGTATTGTAAATGCCGTTGATATTTGCCCAGGTACAATGTGCGTGCCACCACCCACTTCTTTTGTAGATGCCACAACGTTGATTGCTAGCCATATCATTGTCTCTGTCACGTGTAGAGAACATTAAACCATTGGTTCTGGTTCCATCAACATCTTTCATTGAGTCACCTGTTCAGAACGCAGGAAATCAATATGATTAACAATTTTCCATTTCAAAATAAAACATGCTAAAAACCAAGTTACGTTAGCAATCAGTAAAAGCAATACTATATAGTCGACTATAAAGGCTTCATCTTTACATTTGTGTTTATATTAACATTAACGGTGCAAATTTCACTGCATTAGATGATCTTAAATCGGCAAACTGGATTCTAGTGTTGATATGGGACAAAGAGACCAAGAGGATGATATAAGTATCCCAAAATTTTAAAAATAAAACTACAAAAAATAAGTTGAATTAATCAACAAATTATTTCCGATAAAAAAAGGTAATAACAATACAATGGAGTAATTAATTTCTCCATTTATTATTAAAACCGGCGCGAGACGTTTGCGCTTTTCATATGACATTTGCGCTTTTTATTTTGGACACTTGCGCTTCATATAATAGGACATTTGCGCTTTTTATAATGGACGTTGCGCTTTTTACATAAGACATTTGCGCTTTTGCAATATTTGTTTTTATGACTTCCCTCCTCTTTTATACGGGCTTGGGACCGGCAGCTTTGACCTGACAGAGTTTAAAGTCATATGATCTATATGGTTAAAAGTTTAAAACACGAACAATCATCACAGGTCAGTTTAGCTTGATATCTGAAGCATAAGGAGTGAAAAACTAATTGTCTTGTTGGTTAAGAATTTTTGAAGTTGAGTTAAGATCTAGCACGATTATATGCAGTCCTTTCAGATTCAAAGTGGTAGGATATAGCTGTACTACTAGCACATTAATTGGTTCGATCCCTGCACCGGGGAGAAAATTTCAGGGATTGAATTTTCGGCTCTCTCTTGACACCATTTTCGAGTATGGTCTTGAGAAACGACGATAGTCCGTCGGAAGGGGATGATGAATGTCTGACCTGTGTTAAGAGAGCGCCATATCTCTTTCAGGTAAAAAACAATCTTGAAGATATCAAAAGAGAGCAGGATAATGCCACTACAAGGCAGCACTCGAACTTGTTTTTCAATTCACTATAAATAAATATATTTAAACTAAAACAAATCAACGTACCTGCAGTTCCAGAATAGTCAGAGATGTGCAGTGTATAATTTGTCGTTTCGTCCAAAACATTAAATGTGTCATAGATTGCATATGCTGTTTCTCCTGTGAAAGCTTCAAAGTCGAACCTTACTTTGTAGGCTTTATGCTTGAGAATAAGGTAAATATTATCAATACCTGAAGAAAAATGAGAATAACGTAAATATTATCATTACCTAAAGAAAAATAAGAATAAAGTCATTATTTTATTTCCCAACTATGAATCCATTATATTAAAGTCGATGCGTTACATTTTTGTGATAGTAGTTATCATAGATACCAGGATTATAATTTGATACGTCAGACGCGCGTGTCGTCTTCATAAGAATCATCAGTGACACTCAGATCAAAACATAACAAATAATACCGGTATGTTGTTGCTACTTACATCTTTGAATACGAGGTAACATAATTTATTTGATCAAAATGTCAATGGTGTAACAGAAACGGAGCACTTGAGCATCTCAACGGTTTTTGATTGGGTTAGTGTTGCTCAGTCACTTTTAGTACACTGTTTGATTTGTGTAGTGCTGTTCGTCTTTTTTCTTTTGCTTTAAATAATTGTGTTGTCTGTCTATCACTCACATGTGTTTGGTTGGCTCCCTTTATGTACCGATTTATTTTAGGAAGAACGCATTGAAAGATGTCAAAATAATTTTGATTTTTCTATTAAAAATTTTAGTTTCGTTGTTGAGTCAAGTCACCCTTCTTATGTAGTATTGTTCTGATTGTTTTTTTGTTTTTTTAGAAAAAAATAATATCGCTTTCAAAACATCAATGTTTCATGCATGTAGTTAGTTGCAATATTATTTCCGTGTTAAGTATTATTTCATAGATTGCGTTCTGTAAATCTTTCATGAAGACAATCTATAAAACAGGCAAACATACATATTGAAAATGATTGATCTGTTGGTTTTTTTTTTGCAAGGGAACAAATAACTATTTCTCGTGCCATTAATACTTTAAGCTAGACACATATATCTGTGATAAATCAAAGGCATTAAATCAACAATCACCTACATAGACGTTCTATAGAAGGTCGACTCACAACTCCCATAATAATTTGTATGATTCTGACAACGGTGCAATTAAAAAGGCGTCAGCATAATTAAAAAAAAAACTTGAAAACAGGTTTAAAAATACTACCGAGCCAATGTTCTCCGGAAATTTCTCCAAACCCATTTTTGTAGTCCTCCCAATATCTGAAAAAGTCTGTAGTTCCATTAAATCTCCTTTGAATTACCTGTAAAACAAGACAATAAATGTTATCATTAATAATTTCATGGGTGAGTTCAATTTTAATTTATTAGTTTTTTCAGACATCTTATTTTACAACAAATGCGGTGAACAAGCATACCTTTTTCGTTTTTTAGATTTAGAATTGTGAATTTATACGCATGCCTTGTAACGTTGTTATGCATACCACATACATGTTTCATTTCATTTGGAAATGCAACATAATTGTTTACATATACATGAATACCTAGAATGTTAATTGATTAGATCGATAAGATTGCCTGTATTGAAAGATTTGTGAATGTGTGGTGACATAATGAACTAATGAACTCGTACACACTATTCCTTTTGTGAACTGAAAAGCGTTTGCTTGTATGGCCAAGTACAACGCGAGAAACAAATGAGAAGGACATAACACATTTGAATGAGTCTGGACTGAAACGTTCGAGGATTAAATAATTAAAGCGACACAAGTTTAACCCTGTTCAAATATCTTAAAACGATTATTTAAAAATAGGGGTAACAAAGCAACTGAAGGAATCGCTAAAACTAGAAAAAACGATCGTGAATGGAACAAAGAACTTTCATATTTGTGGGGTCAGAATACCACCAATGCACCATGATTGCTTCTTATAGACTGATATCAACCTAGGTCTTTCAATTTCGAAACAAAGATACAATTCGAAAACGGATTTCTTAAACAGTCTATCAATGACTCACTGTCCATCCTCCATTATCCGTCTCCATGTCACAGAACACTGATATATTATTGCCTGCTGCAGGGTGAATTGTATACACACCGCTCTTACTCCCTGATGGTAAGTCACTGCAGTCCCTATTGGGAATAACATCTGTAATATATTTAAGAAATAATGGTTTTTGAAAATGACAAACCACTTTTTTTCTAATATTTCATATCCCAGCAATGCTCAATATAGCGGAAATTATCTACATTACCAGTGAAGAATGTCATGAATAATAAGGAACAGTATTTTGCCGATGTCAAAATCCATTAAAAAAGGGGCGGAAGATACCAGAAGAACATTCAAACTCGTAGATTGAAAATAAATTCAAAACGCTATGACTAACACAAAAAGATAAATAGACAAATAATAGTACACAAGACACAGCATAGAACACTAAACACTAAGCAACACGAATTCATCTAAAAAGAATCCCGAAGTGAACTACAATAGAGCGAGCACAGCTGAGTGACAGGATAAGAGATTTTTTACTTAGAAAAAAAATAAATCTTCAATATAAGTGAAAATTAATAATTTAATTATTTGTCGATGCTGCATCATTTGTACAGAATCTTGACAATGAGAAATGAAAACAAAGGTTGTCATGATAATTTATTACCGGCCAGAATCAATTTACAATCTTGAAAAGATATCAAATGCGACATACTTTATTTTTCTGATTATATTAATTGCGCGATATAAATGAAACCAACTTGCTCCACATTTAACCTTCTTTTTTTTTTTACCTATATCATATACCTTATCGATTTTTGGAAATCTGTCCTGGTTGATCAAAGAATCTTCCCCGCTTGAATATTGACGTCATAAAACAATAATTTTACCATTGTTGCGTCAGATGTTTTGTATTATGACGTCAAAATTATACGGAAACCTTTGAGATGTCCAGTAACGGCGGACAAATAGTGATAAGGTGTATTCATTGCAACATGTAACATTATTAACCAATCGACTTTATAAACAGAACACTCATCAAAATTAAGAAACTCTGCAATAAATAAATTGTTCAGTAATAGACTAGTTTTACTTCACATGTAAAGATGTATGAGAATTTTTCAAGAAAAAAGAGTCTAATAGAGGGTAACAAACAAACTCATCATACTTTTCCGGATTGAAATTTTGAATTTACGCCAGGAGCGCATTTCGTCTACAAAAGATTCGTCAGTGACGCTTGAATAAAAAAATGTTAGAAAGGAAAAATAAAGTAAGAAGTTTAAGAGCATTGTCAAATTTTGTTTTTGAGGTATAAAAAACCTACGGATTTCAAAATTTCAAAGTTTTGTTAACAATTAGTTTATAATTTTGACCATATCAATGATAATTCATGTCAACACTGAAGTGCTGACTACTAGGCTGGCAAAAATTTCGGAGAATAAATAATCCACCATCAGTTGTATCGACCCAGTGGTTGTAAATAAACTCATCAAAGATACCAGGATTAAAATCTTATATTCACGCCAGACGCGCGTTTAATCTACTAAAGACTCATCAGTGACGCTCGAATCAAAACATATTAAAAAGGCAAAAAAAAAAATAAGTATGTACAAAATTGAAGAGCATTGAAGAACAAAAATGTCTAAAGGTTTGCCAAATACAGCTAAGGTAATATATTTCTGAGGTAGAAAAGCCTTTGTATTTCAAAACCTCGTCGCTGTAGAAGATTATAAATTCCATCAGCCATTTACTAAGGAATAATGGAGATATTTGATAGTGATGTATAGTGAAGTCATTTTAAGCTATGATATTGACAGATGACCGTAAATATTGAACATAGTGGAAATAATATTCAAAAATTAGAAAGACAGATTTTGAGAACAGCATGCGAACGAAAATCAACTCATGCGTTATCTGAGCGACCTTAAAAAATAGTTGAGGAAATATGAATAATTATTAGAAATAACCGAATTGATTAGATTTGCGCAATAATATGATTGTTTTATCGGTGAGAATAAAACCAGCAGCCCTCAAAATGATTGGCACAGATGTATTATTAGCACAAAGAATTTGTGGCGCAAAAAGCTTCTGTTTTGGCACAAATAGATATCGGCCGTTTTATCTTTAAATATATAAATTGTAATACCATTAAATATAAAAAGTCACATACGCAAATCATTATTCATCACATTTGAATGCTTTTCCTATACCTTACATTTCGAGGATTTCAATGTACAAGTTTTATTGTTCTTATATCATTAGTTGTGGTCTAGTTTTGTCCACTGACTTTTAAACACATTTATAATTGAACGTAATATTACAATCTGTATTATGAATATATTCGCTGGTATTTAATTAGTTTGCGCATAACCCATATTTCAGTCAGTATTTGCAACTTATATATCCCAGTGAACTTCAAATTATGGATTCTTTTGAAAATAAAATGACTGTTTTTTATCTTGATCTTTTCCTCAGAACTGACACATATCAACGACTTCACTCTAAAATCTATGACAAACGCGACGATTTTAACTCTCCAATTATCAATTTTCCATTTCTCATTAGTAACATGTTCTGTGGTATGATGTTTAAACATATTAAATATACCAACTGATACGTTATGCTCATAAATGTTCATTCTATACGGGCTTCATATACAGGAGTGTGCTCCTTACGCAGAAACTATTCCAACAGAGTTACAAAGAGGAAAAATAAAAAATGACTCTCTGTAAATTTTATGGACATCATCACGAATTGGTTGATCTGTACAATTTGTCTATATTTAAACGAATTAATGACATTTCTACCACGTCTTATATTGTGGTTTAACATCTATGTCGTCTGTCTTCTAAATACCGAACGTGACCTATTCCCGATTTTGACTGCTTTGTCGAGTGTAAATTTGCACTGCTTTTCGACGTGTCTCGGTATTTGTGTATCCAACGTTCATGTGTTTATTTATGATTTCTCTGTTGTAGTTTTGGTTGAAAAGTACAGTTGAAATATGTCTTATTTGTCAGTATAGTCGAATTAATTTCTAGGTACCAAGTATTCTCTTAGTCCAAATGATTATTACGCTAAAATGACAACACTACGTGAAGGAAATATAGCAAAAACAAACGCTTGACCACGCAGCACAGAGAAACGTACAAATAATTCACATAAAAGTCGTTACACCAGGCATACCGCAGAATAGCAACGAACATCTTTTATTCACGACAACAACATCTTTTATACATAACATCACAAACCGTAGCGTTTTTTGTAACAAATATATAATCTTGAAAGTCATTCAATTACTTTCACAATACTAGTCAAAACAATTATCATGATTATGGCGGTATTCAAATGCTTAAACATTTCCATATAAGCGAGGGGTTCGGCTAGCCATAACACCACTTTCAACCCACCATTATTTCTAATAATATCCTGAACCAAGTCAGAAATTTGGCTTTTGTTATCTTAAAGTTCGTTGCTATGTATGTTGGCGTTTGTTATATGCTGCACTGCAGTGTTTGTGTTAAGTTTGTTACCTGGATTTGTTTTCTCTCAATTGATTTATGACTTTTGAACAGCGTTATACTACTGTTGCCTTTATTTAACTACAGTAACTAGTTACACATAAAGTTAATTGATCATAAAAATCTTTAAATATTGTATTTGATATTTTATCTTAAAAAGACATACTTTGATTACAATTCTTTCGTATTGTAATGGCTCCTTTAGTTTGTTTTGTGTCAGGACAACACACATCAGTAAACTCGCATTGTTCCAAAGCTGAAAGGAAGCTGGCGGAACAGCAGTTGTCGTCATTCGTACAAAGGACAGCACATTCAACCCCAGTTCGAGCAAATTTTGTTTCAATTATTGAAACATTTGAAACTATTTGTATTCCGCTCTGTTTGTCAAAACTTTCTATTTTCACATAAACACAAGCAACACCATGCTGTAGCAATTTCAACACAACTAGTATCATAAAAAGCATTTTCGCAGTATTGAAATATTTTCACTGAAGTTATACTGTTAAACAGTTATTAAATTATTTTGCAGCTATTATGCAACGTGCAAGTTCACAATAAAATTAATTATACAATCCTACAATGTTATTGTTGAGAAGAGTCTTCTCAACGATCTTATAACTAACACATCAGTTTAGAAATAAAAACAAACAAACGGCAGACCAAAGAATATAGCAGAATCAAATTACTCTGAAATGTAAAAACTAGTGAAGAATGAAATGAAAAAACAAATTTTTAGAAATTAACAAATTTCTATATGAAACATGAAACATATCGTACAACATTAAAAAAAACCCACTTATGTCCGAACTTAAAAAAAAACTCTCGCCAACTGGATAAAAATAAAATGTTGTTGTTATGACCTGATAGTAATACAGTGAAACCTGGCTTAATCAAATATTGCATAAACCGAAAACCTGGATAAACCACACATGTTCTAAAGCACGGTCATATCAAATTGTATGCGTGGTGAATCTGGTAAAACCGATCATCAGCCAAAACCGAACAAAATCTTACTTCCCGAAGAGGTTCGGTTTAAACAGGTTTCACTGTACACTTAAATAAATAAAAATGTCTTAGAAAATTAAAATAATTATAATACATGATGATTCCTGTAATTTGCAAGGTTTTCATCATTGCAAAAACTGCGATGAGATAAATTTCACAAAACTACAAATATTTGTATATTAGATTTTGATTGCATTATCTAAATACTGAACAATGCGCTCACATTTTTATACTAGACCATTATTTGCAATAGAAGATATCAGAATTGAACCCAAGATTCAGTTAATAATTTTTTTCATAGGTTCACATAATTGTTGTATTCGATGCTGTGATTTACTTAGATCTTTAACAGCGTTTACAGCACGTGATGCCGGATCTACTTAACCTTCCGGAGACCCTGAGATCACCCCCATTTTATGTGTGTGGGGGTCGTGTTGCTACGGCTTTAATGTTGTGTCTTGTGTACTATTATGTGTCTCTTTGTCTTTTTCTTTTTAAGCCATGGCATTGTCAGTTAATTTTCGTTAGATGAGTTTTGAGTGTCCCTCTTGCATCTTTCGCCCCTCTTTTAAGCTTAAGGAGGGTCCTTAATGCTCTTCAACTTTATACTTGTTTGGCTCTCTAGCTATTTTGATTTAATCGTCACCGATGAGTCAAATGTAGACGGAACGAGCGTCTGGCGTATCAAATTATAAGCCTGGTAACTATCTCCATAAGGTGTCAATTTCTATAGATAGGATTTCGCAAAATTTATCTGCTTAATATGCTTATAACATTAACCAATTCAAGTCCTGAATAAAAACATGAAAGAAAGTTTCTTCAGAGACACCAGGTTTAGTATTTAATTAAAACAGATATATTTGTCTATTACTTTTCTTTTAGACCTCTTACTCTTTTCATCCCAAATAAGGAAAATATCTAAGACCTCAGACGACTAAAAGGATTTATTATAGATTTTAAGGTAATATGTATGTGGTTTTGTGCCAATAGAACAAATACACTATGAAACCAAATAAACTTGATGAAACAACTTCAGGTCAACGGACGGACTTCAAAAATGAGCGAAATTAGTTAGAACAATTAGTAATACATTGGATGTGTTGGAAACGCATTCTTGGATTCACTTTCACTAGAAAGCTCAAAGTCAAATCTTGGAAAAATCAAGGATGTTAACTTGACCTGAGCTAGTTTCAAAATTGATGAACGGATAATTTAAGAAAGGTTTATAAATCACAGAGGATGTAAATTATGCATTTCGTCAGATAGTATTTCACAAAGGCGTGTAGTGTATAACTTTTTGTTTATCCATAGAGAAACATGAAACTATTATTAGATATTTGATACAGCGTTCTTATTCTATTTGTAGGATAGGAAATATCATACGATATTTGATATTATATTCAATTATAAAATATGACAAGGGTCAAAGAGAAAATTGTCTTTCAAATACAATAATCGTAAGGTATTATGGCATGCGCACAACTGAGTTTCTGGTATAGACCATCATCAGGTTCGCTACATATCTAAAGTTTGGCAACATTAAAATAGTAAACCTGTGAGAGAATTAAAGAATCTTATAGCCTTAGCATAACGGTAAAAAAGTTTGAGGTCCATCTTCTTTTGGGGAGTTACAACTTCAGTTTTCTAACAGGGTAGTTAGAGATATCGTATCTTATCCTTTCTGTTACTCAGTGAAAGGAATGGATATTTTCAACTCTAATATATTGAGCATATGACTATCATGGACACGCTGAAAACCTTTGAACTACAGGTTGTTTGCTACTTGCTTATGGTTTAATTCGGTTCTGTTGTTCCGTTGTTTTTCTTTTATAGTTGATTTGGTTCTCTCGGTTTAGTTTGCAACTCTGATTTCTTTTCGTTTAATCGAATAGTGGTTATGAAACAGCAGTATACTACTGTTGCCTTTATTGACGTAGACGCAGTCTTGCTTATCGTTAATATACATCACTTTCTCTCAATGATGTCTCTCAAAACGACCACGTATCTTTTCAACAAAAGTCGCAGAGAACGCATTAACTTCTAACAAAAGATGACGAAAAGATAAGCAAGTTTACAAATTTGTTTAAAAACTAACGATTGTGCAACACAAACCTTATAAAAAAAAATGGGGATGATACGAGGTGCTATGGAAGAGGGGAGAGAGTGAGGAGATGCTAATCCAGTAATGACATCCATTGTACTGCTCATGTTTAGTACACAATTTGGTGATGTTACAATCAAGGAACAAAATGTATCAATTGTCATAAATAAAGAAAACTATTCGTATGCAAATAGTTATACACAGTTCTGACACAAACTGTGAATAACCGGTTATCTATAATACTTGACGAATATGAGAAACAAAAACAATATCCCTGTTTCACATGTTCCATGAGATTTGTTTCCCATAGATTTACCGATTTTGTTTTTAAAAAAAATCTATGAATAAGGTAAATAAAAGTACCGTTAAATCCAATTGAAGATAACCATATATCAGTTAGACTTTTCAATATTTTCCCCAATGTTTCATATGTCATATTTGAGATTGATTTCACATAGAACACGCCTGGCTATCAGTTGGACGTGTTACAACAGACTACTAGTATTTTCATGCCAGATACAACTGGGTCTGTTTTCTTGCAGATCGATTGCTATTTATAAAAAAAAACTGACATGAACGACAGATTATAACATTTGTACCTATTACATCTGCTGTAAAAATAACCAGTTGTAGGGTGTGAGTTGCAGTCAACATAATTTCGTTCAATCATACGAATAAGGATGTATTATGAAAGAAAAATGCATTCGAGCTATATAACATATGACATGGCCCGGGTCGTTTTTATTTCGAATGGTATCACGAATCAAAACGACGAATAAGATAAACGAATGTAACGGCCAAGGACTTTGTAACTGAAGTGTCTATAAGAACAGGCAGACACACTGGAAGAGCTAAATAATCAAAAAGTACCTTAAATAGGCAAATTCATCCAACGTCAACTTTGCCTTTGCGAGTTGAGATCCTAGTTTTTTTTATGATTTCTAAATTAATAACAGGCAATTTTAGAAAGGGTTGTTTTAAATCAAGCCAGTACCGAAGTACTGGCAAAATTACATAATGTTCTATTCATCATTTAAAGATAAACTGATTTAACTAAAGAATGTTTATATCAATGTTTAACTAAAGAGTGTTTGCCATAAGTTTAAGATTTATGTTATAGAAAAGAAGCAAATTAAAAACCTTTAAACAATGTTTAATCTGTAATTTTCCATATTTTTGATTTTGCGATTTGATAAGGGAATTTTTGGTTTGAATTTTCATCGGAGTTGTTCTGAATATTTATTAATTTTACTTTTTATACCGGTGTTTACAAAACTTTGACTTTTACGAAAAACTAAGGATTTTCTTATCCTAGGCATAGATTACCTTAGCCGTATTTGGCACCACTTTTCGGAATTTTGGATCCTCAATGCTCTTCAACTTTGTTCTTGTTTGGCTTTCTAAATATTTTGATATGAGCGTCACTGATGAGTCTGATGTAGACGAAACGCGCGTCTGGCGTACTAAATTATAATCCTGGTACCTTTGATAACTATTTTCTCTGACTGTTTATGAAGTCTTTACACTAAATCCATTGGATGTGGATGTGTGCGGATTGATAATTTAGTCTTAGATGCATGATTTTTTTATTAGTTGTTAGAGGCTTTGAACTAGCTGCCAGATAACTGCAAGTACGCTCAGATCTGTTACTAGTGTCTTTTTGTTGTTGGGATGTATAAGTACCCGGCCACGTCCACTTATATTTTTGTCCATCTGATGAGTTAAGCCTTTTTCAACTGATTTTTATAGTTCGTTCTTATGTTGTACTGTTATACCACCGTTCTAGGTAAGGGGAGGGTTGAGATCCCGCTATCATGTTTAACCCCGCCACATTATGTATGTATGTGTCTGTCCCAAGTCAGGAGCCTGTAATCCAGTGGTTGTTGTTTGTTTATGTGTTACATATTTGTTTTTCGTTCATTTTTTTAACATACATAAGGCCGTTAGTTTTCTTGTTTGAATTGTTTTACATTGTCATTTCGGGGCCTTTTATAGCTGACTATGCGGTATGGACTTTGCTCATTGTTAAAGGCCGTAGGGTGACCTATAGTTGTTAATTTCTGTGTCATTTTGGTCCTTTGAAGACAGTTGTCTCATTGACAATCATACCACATCTTCTTTTTTATATATCAATTACCAATCCGCTATTTTGTAATACCATATCATTGGATACTGTTCAACGTATTTTTAAGAAGAAGCACAATGTTTTGTCTGTTGATATTTTCTTTTAAACATGAATTGGCAGATTATTTCGACTTATGAGTTTTTAATGTCCCTTTGTATCTTTTGCCTCTCAGCTGGAAAATTTTTTCCGGCTTGGTTTTAAGAAAGAATTTTTCAGAATTCTATTTCATAAGAGTACAAGCATTTCGGTCAAGTACCCATTGGAAAACCACATTCAACATTTTAAAGATACCATCCTCTGTTTATTTGTATTTGTAATCAGTGTTGTTTTTCAAGAAGAAAGCAACTTGAAATTTTGATATTGAACTTTTAGATATGTGTACTTTGTCTTTTGGTTGTTTGGTAATTTGGTTTTGGGATTGGTGTCGATCTGAAGAGTAAAGTCCTGTCCAACTGATGTTTGTCCAGGCTGCTACTTTTGTCGAAAAAGCGAGACATAGTGATCCGTCGTCGTCGTCGTCGTCGTTGGTGGCGTCCTCAAATATTCACTCTGTGGTTAAAGTTTTTGAAATTGTTATAACTATCCTGGATTTCTACCAAACTTGTAACAGAAGTTTGTTATTGACCAAAAGCTAGTAGTCCGGCCGATTGGTGCAGATATAGAACAGAATTGCTCACTTGATGAGGAAAGCATGAAACTTTGCATATTAGTTCTTGGTTATATACCCTTTGATTTCAGCTATGGACCCACTCTGAAAAATCCAATATGACTGCCATTTTCAAGATGGCGGAAAAACGGTATAAATATCAAGATTGTCCTTAAGGTATTCTTTATAATTTCGGAAAATAAACTACTGATTCTTTAAAAATGGACTTCATGTTCTTGAATTTGTTATCAATTAGTTTTAAAATATAAAAAAAAAAATAATTTGCTTATTTCTATAACACATACATTTGCAAATATGGCTGCATATGCAAAAAAATATAGTGAAATTCAAAAATGTTAATCAATATGTAATTGTTCTGTAATTGTAATGGTTGGAATTAAATAGGTTGACACGAGTCGATTGAACGGTAATATAGGTCGGTTAAATGTGGTGGAATAGTAGGTTACTCATCTGAACTTTGAGGCAGTGCCGAGGGCACCTTGTATGTGTCTCTTCAATGTCACGTCTTACGTCACTTATCGCGTTTTCATCTGCCGTACTCACTACATCGTCAAATTATTCTATGTAATCCATAGGTGTACCTTTCTTCAGGCGGATTAGACGATTGCCATCATTTAAAATGGTTAAAGGGCAACTATTTCCTTTTCCAACTACGTGCGAAGCAAATTCGCAACTATTCAGAGAGCATGGTCCTAAAATGCACTCCTGGCCAGCACTGTTATTAGTTTTAATGGTAACAGTTATTTTTGAGTTTGGCGGAACTGTGATGGTTCGTTTTATTGAAATCACGTTTCCACTGTTAACAAATGCCGCATTTATCACTGTATTGTTGGTGGTAATTGTGGGAGTATTCAGGTTTATCACTGCGCTCAGTATGTCCGAAGTCTAAGTATAACATCGTCTGTTAATGGCTCTTTGCACACATCCCATTGTATGTTAATTCTATTAATGTCGAGAGTCGTTCTTTATAATCTTCTCAATAACAAGCTGTTAACCCAAACCACGTAGCGTTACGTTCTCCAAATCTCCATTTTCTGCCGAAATTAATTTCTCATTTACTAATGTTATCATTATAGCAGTGTCCACAATCATGCTTACATTCTGGTCATGTATAGTACTTCGTACTGCTAAGCTCTTTCAAATGGTTCATCGATTTTGCGATGAGGTGATGTGACTTTGCCAATATACTTTGGAATCGTGCGTTGGCCTACTTGCTGTTTAAAGACTCCATTGTTGGGGTTGTACTATGATTTGCTCCGTATCCTGGTGAAGGTGACCGTTGTCTGAAATAACTGGGATTTCTGGAGTTTGTCCGCGGAGATGTTAACCGTTGTCTTTAGGGTCTATATGATCTCTAGCGTAGTGGGGGTGTTGCTGATCGATAGGCATTAAGCTTTGGTGTATTTCTATCTGGCGATCATACGCGATTGTATTGCTCAGGAGATCTTCCACGTGTATATTGATCAGGTGATCTTCTATTGAACTTGTGATCTTCCATGATTATTGGATCAGAAGAACCGAGGTTATATTGATCGGCCAATCCACGGTTATGCTGATTAGTTGAAAGCATAACATCAGGTAGTTTTGTGAAAATTTGTGTAAGGTTATGCACCTCATTAACCAAAGGACTGCTCATATTTTCTTTATCGGTCGGTGATATTGCGCCATCAGCAAAGTAGACTTGTCGATGGTCATAATTGGCACTTTTTGGTCCATATATCGCCATCTGGTATTCTATTGAGGTTTTTCAATTGTTTTAACGCCTTGTTGAATGTTTCTTGGTTCCTCTCTAGTACATGCCTTGAAGAATCTTTGTCTTTACATCCTCGACGGTATGCTTCGGTTCCAATCTGGTTTGATCGTTTTTCTTGCTGAAGCGCTGCTACAAATGAATGCTTTTTTGTAAGGCCTTGGAATCATAATCTGCGTTTACCTTAAGAGTGTATTGAAAGCCAACATCGGCCTGGCAATCTGGGGCCTACACACATTTTTCCTGTTTTGCGATTGTCATCTAACGGCAGTTCGTTCAAATTGGTAAATGAACACCTACCAAGTCATGGATCCTCTTCGATTGAGTTTTTATAAAATGGAGAATGGAAATGGGGAATGTGTCAAAGAGACAACAACCCGACCATAGAAAATACAACATCAGAAGGTCACCAACAGGTCTTCAATGTAGCGAGAAATTTCAGCACCCGGAGGCGTCCTTCAGCTGGCCCCTAAACAAATATATACTAGTTCAGTGATAATGAACGCCATACTAAACTCCAAATTGTACACAAGAAACTAAAATTAAAATAATACAAGACTAAAAAAGACCAGAGGCTCCTGACTTGGGACAGGCGCAAAAAAATGCGGCGGGGTTAAACATGTTTATGAGATCTCCAACTCCCCCTATACCCCCAGCCAATGTAGAAAAGTAAACACATAACAATACGCATATTAAAATTCAGTTCAAGAGAAGTCCGAGTCTGATGTCAGAAGATGTAACCAAAGAAAATAAACAAAATGACAATAATACATAAATAATAACAGACTACTAGCAGTTTACTGACATACCAGCTCCAGACTTCAATTAAACTGATTAAAAGATTATGATTTAATCATATGAATATCAGGCACAATCCTTCCCGTTTGCATTTTTGGGAGCTGTGGGCTTCGGCTCCGGTCCCTTGCACCAAGATTTTCTTGCCATCGGGTATATTTTGAAGAAGAGGTGTTGCCACACTCTTTTGGTTTCCTCTGCCCTTTCCTTGATCGGCCAGTGGAGTCAATTTCCTCTTATGGAAAGCCTGTTAGAGCTCCAGGAGCTGACGAGGTTGTCATAATTGGAGTAATAAATGTGGGATTTGCCATTGACTCGACGGGGATGATACCTTAAGTAGGCACTGCATTCAGCATTGGAGAAACTTGATAGAATCCACTTGCAGCCAATTGTTTCTGTAATGGTTTGCTGCTCTGAACCAAATATTATTGACTCATAGTAGATGGTAAGTGTGCGTAAGAAGACACATAAGCATTTTGCTGGTATCCTTGATTAGTACTAGAGGATTATAGTATGTTCTTAAATAGAGATTGTTGTTGAATAATTTGAACTGTCTCATGCACGGCCAAGGGCCCGGACATAGGACTTTTGACTTTAGGTGAAGACACCTTCAACAGAATTGGTGCGGTTGATGGTCCATGCGAACTACAATTGGGGAAAGACCCAAGGCATGGATTTTGTTGTGTACTTTTTGAAACTTGCGTTGTACTGGCTAAGGTCAAATTTTTGCTTAGATGATGTGTCCATTGCAGAAATTTTAACTTCTTTATTTCGATTGTCCACTAATTCATTTACAACAGATGCCAGTTGTTGGAAGGTACCCTGCTGTTCAAATGCACTTTTAAATTGAACTGTGTCAGTCGTCAGTTGTTGTCAGCTTGTCCATTCGTCTCACCACACCATTGAATATCTTATTGGTCTGACCATCAATTCCACCAAGCAAGTATTACTAGCCTTGTGGTCTATCCTGTCTTTAGACTGCTGAAGTTGCTGAGATATTGCTCTCATCTGTTCGTTGAGCATTAGATTTTCTATCTGCTAAACATTCTTGGTACAATTGTTTAATAGTCATTTCTGAGCTGTCCTCTGTTTAAGCGTCTTCAGCTGTGGGTTTCTCCATATGCCAAAGTGATTCAGTTTCTGCCATTTCAATGTTCTTGTCCTTGTTGTCCTCAATTCCTGCCATTTCACTGACATGGGTTTGAATGATTCTTCATTCAAAGTTTTTAATATCTCAAATTGCAAAATATTGCGACCCAAGAAATAAGATAGGCACTGAATAATATTTTAAGGCAGATAAATCCCAAATCACAGCTTTTATGTGTGACCCTAGACAACAAATAGTGCAGCTTTTAATGAAAGCTTCTACTGCAGCTTTTTATGAAAGCTACTACTTTGTGTATGAAATGACAAGCAAGGCAAAATAAAAAAGGACAGAACTGGGACAGATACTTAATGACACTATACATCAATAAAATGCTTATATTCAGGTCAATTCTCAATAATGAAAATTTGCTTATTTTTCAAGGCGGCCATTTTGAAAATAGCCGCCATTTTGTACTTCAAAGATAGATCAAAACAAAATCTTGCTAAGTATTCAAAGTCAATCAAATATGTTGATTTTTTGCTTCCAGCATCAAATCCACTGTGGTTTGTGCAATACTGGAAAATATGTTAGAACGTACGGCAGCCATTTTGAAATAAGCCGCCATATTGAATTTTGAGGGTGGGTCCATAGCTTATATTTCTCAGTACACAAAAATGTACAATCATGCAAGAATTGGTGCTTTCCTCATTATTTGAGCAATCATTTTCACCGATCGGCCGGACTACAGTATCTAAAAGGAAATTTGTAAAAAATGTATAAAAATATTTCCTGTTTTTCGATGTATTACTTATAAATAGACTTATTTCCCCCAACCCCCCAGTTTACATTACATACAGTATGCAGTTAAAGTTTTCAAAACATTTATTAGATTCATAAACCATCCAGAATTTTTACAAAACTCGAAACCCTTATAAATTTTTATCTTTTGCTATCAAACCAATTTCCTAAATTAGGACAATGGCTAAGAACTTGCACAAAAGTTTAAATTTGCCCTTTTTTGTATCCCGTATACAAGCCTGGTACCTTTGATAACTATTTACACCACTGGGTCGATGCCATTTCTGGTGGACATTTCGTCCCCGAGGGTATCACCAGCCCAGTAGTCAGCACTTCGGTGAAGACATGAATATCAATTCTATGGTAATTTTAATAAATTTCCTGTTTACAAACCATGATTTTTTCAAAATACTAAGGATTTTCTTATTCCAAGCATAGATTTGCTAAGCCGTATTTGGCACAATTTTTTTGGAATTTTGGGTCCTCTATGCTCTTCAACTTTGTACTTGTTTGCTTCATAACTATTTTTATCTGAGCGTCACTGATGAGTCTTATGTAAACGAAACGCGCGTTTGGCGTATAAAATTATAAGCCTGGTACCTTTGATAACTATATATGTCAATCAAAGATTTGTGTTTAACAGGATTAATTTGTTTAACTGTCACTAACTGTAAACTAAGCAATCGTGTTTCATCCTAAGTTCATTCTATTTCTAAATAAATATAATAAGCATTATAAAAAGGAGCATTTCCTTAAGGGCAAATGCAATAAAGAAAGACAAGTAAGAATTGTATAACTTAGCTAAACAGTAAGTATGTCGGAAAATTATGAAATAAAGGAAACTGCAACAGGAGAGTTATCATACGACTTTTTAACACCGTTAATCACAGCAGTCCAGAATAATCTTTTTCCAATTCCTTTTATGTACGATAGATATGGCGTTGTATAGAGTAATGTACGAAGCGCACTTGTCATATGTTTTGAGTCAATCTGTTTAAGCATTATCAGGACCATCGCATTTTTTCCTCGTCGGCGTCTCCTTGCTTGAACAAGGTTAACTTCCCATTGACACCATTCACTTTTAGCAAAGTTATTGGACATAATGACGATAAACTTCCAGCTTTTATTCATAAACTCTTCAATATTGTCGACAATATCTTCGCCTACCGGAAAATCTCTACAATGTATACAAACTTTAAATTCTTCGTCTTCTAGGCGTTTCAAAAGAACCTCGTGAACCCATTTACGATCTTTCTCGCAGTAAACAACATAGACATCAAATTCGTAAGTTCCCGGTAAATCCGACCGAATAGATCTTCGCTGGCGACGTCTATAGAGATGATAAAGGTATAACGCATTGCGGATATTGTTTTGACATTTCAAAGTCACACTTCCTATCAAAATAATTGATACAGCACAGAATAAAACAGACCCAATAAAAATGTCAGAAGGGTCTGATTCACTGCAAGTCTCTTCTGTTGGCAAATAGTCAACTATTTTAGTGTCCTTTAGTTTCTCTGGAAATGAACACAAGTAGTTGTCAGGCCACTTTACCAGTTTTGTAGATAAATTTGAAGCACGGAGGTAATCTACAAACCATTTATGATTGCAAGTACACCAAAATGGATTGTATGATAAATCTAAACTTTCCAAAGATGCAAAAACACTCTCGGGAAATGACGTTTCATTGATTAGATTAATTGCATTTCCATTGAAGTTTAAAATTTTGAGTGATGTCACATTGTGGAAAAGTGTACGATCCCATTTGCTTATACTATTTCCTTGTAATATCAAAATACGAAGAAATGGTTTCTTTTGGAAAAACATGTCTGGCAGGGTTGAGAAAAAAGTCTTTTGCAAAACTAATTTCTGTAAATTGTCCAAAGGTTCAAACATTTGGAGAAAAATAGTTTCGTTTTTTGGCAAATAGTTCCTCGTCAAGTCAAGGTTAGTGAGGTTATGCAAGAATTGGAAAATTGACTTTGAATCAAATCTGTCCAAGTCGGTAAACTTGAAATCATTTTGAATAAACTGTAACTTTTGTAAAGAAATACAATTGAAAGCACGACTTTCAAGTTTTCTTAGTTTCAAATGACTAACTGAAAGCCTTTCTAGACTTGTCAATGGTAAAAATATATCATTGCCGATCTCAATTATTCTATTATTGTCAAGTATCAATTCCCGTAATTTGTTCAAACACCTGAAAGATCTGGATGAAAGCGATCTAATAGCGTTGTCAAATAAAGTCAACTTTTCAAGACTTGGGGCAAGTGTTGATTCATTTGCGGAACAAAATTTCGGAATAATCACTATTTGATTTGCAGTTAGATCCAATTCTTTCACTTTTTCGAAATCATTCGTTATAACCAAACGTTCAATTCGATTATTTCTGCATGTAATTTTTCCAACTAGATTAAAAGGCCTCAAAAATGATGCATCAAAAGTCAATAGAATGTTGAAGTTCAAAGAAAGTGTAGAAATATTAGCTCCAGCTAAATTTTTGAAAAGAGTATCTGGAATTTTTTCCCATCCATTATTTTCGAATTTCAATGTTTCAATTGTAGACAAGTTTACGCTTCGAAGTGAGGTTTCAAGAGTCGATGAATCAAGTTCCTCTTCATATGAAATTTCAAGTGTTCTCATGGTATTCAAATATTTAAACGTGTCATTTGCTACCGTCACAATCCCATTATTTTGCAGTAAAAAATGTCTGATGTTATTATCGGTTACATTATAAAACGTATCCTTGTCCAGATGTAAGAAAGTATTTGACTTTAGCAGTAGTGTTAGAGAATATTCTGGAATATTTGGAATGAATGTTAATGAAAAACACGATGTCTTTAAGCTTTTTCGACTGCAATGACAGAAATTTGTGAAACAACATGTAGCTCCATCGATTAGATAAATCACAAAATAAAATCTTAACACACAAACCATTATAAACTCCTCACTAAACCGATGTGTAACAAACAATAATGTGAAAAATGAATGATATATGCTTCCTGCAGCTATCTAAATTGCAATCGTATAAAATTAAAGTATCATATTCAATATATTTTTTGTAATTTTTAAAGATTGAAGCACGCAACCTTCCTTAAAATGGGGGGAAATACTACTTCTTTTTTTTTTTTTTTTTTTATTATTTTGCTCTTCATTATAAGATACATTGTGTGAAATTGATCGGTCATAAAAATACCAATTTCTTCTTCCTGCTTCTTATAATTGAATAAAAGTTCTTTTTGTAAATTAAAATTCAATTAAAGGATATTCATCTGTAACTTTCAAAATAATTTCTTCCTTTTTCCCCATCTACTGACATGTATTTTCAAATACCATATTTGTTAAATGTTTTCATCATCGATACAAAATTATCATTTTGAATGCTAGGTACTCATTATGTCTACACTAGACTCATCCTTACGGTTTTGCCAAGTACAACTTAGGTAATCTGTTCCTGGAGTAAATAATCCTTAACGTTTGAAAAAGTTTTGTAAACAGCTAATTTATAATTATGACTATATCAATGACAATTCCTGTCAACACAGAAGTGCTGACTACTGGGCTGTTAAACTATGATGGTATTTGAACGATTTTATTTTGTCATACACGCATCAATGTTTTTCAATACAAAAAGAAGCGTTTTTGTTAAAATTTCGAGTCAATAGTTATCAAAGGTAGCAGGATTATAATTTAATACGCCAGACACGCGTTTCGACTACATAGGACTCGCCAGTGACGCTCAGATATCAAAAGTGTTAAAAAGACAAACGAGTGAAAATTTGTAGAGCATTGAGGAACCAAAATTGAAAAAAGGTTATGCAAATACGTCTAAGACAATCTATTCCTGGGAAATGAAAATCCTTGGTTTTCCTAAAAATTCAAAGTTTTGTAACAGGAAATTTATTAGAATGCCCATATCATTGATATTCATGTCAACACCGAAGTATTGACTGGGCTGGTGATACCATCAGTGACGAAACGTTCACCGACAATGACATCGCCCAGTGGTGTAAATGTTTATCAAAGGTACCAGGATTATAATTTAATACACCAGACGCGCGTTTCGTCTAAATTTATCTCATTTTCCTGTTTCGCATAAACATTAGGTTAGTCAAATACACAAATATCTATTTATAGTAAATTGATTGTGTTTAATAACCGTTGTTTCCAATGAAAAAACCCGATAATTTTACATGTTAAATAAATCCGATCATTTCACTCATCCGCAATATACAGCAGTTAGTGATTTCATGGCGTTGTCGATGACATGGTATAAACACAAATGAGAACTAGATACATTTCCTTTCCTTTCATTTTGTACTTTATTTTATTAAAATGTTTTAGGGTCAATGTAATACAAAGTGACCGAACAACACCGATAATTAACTCATGTGCGTTGCACATTCCCGATTAAATGGTTTGTTCGATCACTCGTTTACAATTTTCTGTATTTAAAATTAGATAAGTTATTATATAGGTGTTTTATTGTGAAGAACCGTGACATACCGTTGCAGTTTATATAAATTGGTTAGTTTTGTTTTTACAAAATTTTGGAAAGTATATTAGATAAAATAAAGCTTTGATTCTTTGTTTGAGTTAAACTTTTTTTTTGTTTTGTTTTACCGGTTCAGTGTTTTTTATTAGGTTGTTTGGAGATGTTGTTTCTTCCATCTCCAGCTTTAATGAAGAGACACAGTGACTAGTCATTTATATACTGAAAAATTGTGTCGGTTGTTATACATGAGAGGAATCAGAATAAAGAAGTAATGCCAATTTCTCCTGATTTAATTTCACTGAAGTGCTTTTACAAAAATCTCCACTTCTAGGGGGAGTATTGTTTTGGTTTCAGTTATGGCTATTTTCAGATACCATTTGGTTGTCTGTATAGAAACAAACCATATCATTGTAATAATCCTTAAGTACACATATTATACTTAATATATATTCGAATGTAAGGAAAGATACAAATTATTCATTTGTTATTCAAATTATTCATTTGGGGTAAAAAAAATATAGTATCGTCATTCGTTAAAAATTTGACGATAGTTAACAAAGGTACCAGGATTATAATTTGGTTTCTCTTTGACAAAAAATCAAATGTTTAAATTTTGTATCTTAATTTCTCAAGCAGCAGAAATGAAGTTGAATGTCGTTTTGAGTTAATATTATGTGCAAATTGTTAAGCATATTATATACACTCATTAGCATTACAGTTGAAACAGGAGTAGATATTTCTTTTAGAGACAAATAATACAGGAACAATTAGCATATCCTTTTTTAATATCGACAATTGAAGAAAGCTACGGTAATCATTCAAAACCTTTTTAAAGTCGTTCGTTGCTACTTAACTTCGTCATAGAGATTTTGTAGCATTATGGTGATTGAAATTATCTAGAGATCTTCGAACGCCATCATTATTGAAAATTATATTTGTTCTAGAAGAAGTTTTTGTGAAGAAGGCAAATAACATTGCTTGGAAGGAATAACTCATTTTGAATAATTCTGATCAAAATACCATTTACGCAATTTTACACTATTATCTATGATTGACTTCTTAGAACTCTAATTACGAATTTATTTTGTTATACTCGGAAGCTTATTTGCCGAAACGTTTACCTATGGTGATAAAAGACAAAAAGGAGACGCTGGTCACTCGAATACCAACGCACACCATCTTAAATAGCAACAAGAATGTGTCCAAAGTACACGGATGCCCCACTCAATCATTTTCCATGTTCCATGGACCGTGAAATAGGGTAAAAATCTAATTTGGCATTAAAATAAGAAAGATCATATCATCGGGCACATGTATACTAAGTTTCAAGTTGATTGGACTTCAACTTCATCAAAAACTACCTTGACCAAAAACTTTAACCTGAAGCCAAAAACTTTAACCTGAAATTTGCACTATCATTTTCTATGTTCAGTGAACCGTAAAATTGGGGTCAAAACTCTAATTTGGCATTTAAATTAGAAAGATCATATCATAGGGCACATGTATACTAAGTTTCAAGTTGATTGGACTTCAACTTCATCAAAAACTACCTTGACCAAAAACTTTAACCTGAAGCCAAAAACTTTAACCTGAAATTTGCACTATCATTTTCTATGTTCAGTGAACCGTAAAATTGGGGTCAAAACTCTAATTTGGCATTTAAATTAGAAAGATCATATCATAGGGCACATGTATACTAAGTTTCAAGTTGATTGGACTTCAACTTCATCAAAAACTACCTTGACCAAAAACTTTAACCTGAAGCCAAAAACTTTAACCTGAAATTTGCACTATCATTTTCTATGTTCAGTGAACCGTAAAATTGGGGTCAAAACTCTAATTTGGCATTTAAATTAGAAAGATCATATCATAGGGCACATGTATACTAAGTTTCAAGTTGATTGGACTTCAACTTCATCAAAAACTACCTTGACCAAAAACTTTAACCTGAAGCCAAAAACTTTAACCTGAAATTTGCACTATCATTTTCTATGTTCAGTGAACCGTAAAATTGGGGTCAAAACTCTAATTTGGCATTTAAATTAGAAAGATCATATCATAGGGCACATGTATACTAAGTTTCAAGTTGATTGGACTTCAACTTCATCAAAAACTACCTTGACCAAAAACTTTAACCTGAAGCCAAAAACTTTAACCTGAAATTTGCACTATCATTTTCTATGTTCAGTGAACCGTAAAATTGGGGTCAAAACTCTAATTTGGCATTTAAATTAGAAAGATCATATCATAGGGCACATGTATACTAAGTTTCAAGTTGATTGGACTTCAACTTCATCAAAAACTACCTTGACCAAAAACTTTAACCTGAAGCCAAAAACTTTAACCTGAAATTTGTACTATCATTTTCTATGTTCAGTGAACCGTAAAATTGGGGTCAAAACTCTAATTTGGCATTTAAATTAGAAAGATCATATCATAGGGCACATGTATACTAAGTTTCAAGTTGATTGGACTTCAACTTCATCAAAAACTACCTCGACCAAAAACTTTAACCTGAAGCGGGACAGACGGACGAACGGACGAACGAACGGACGAACGAACAGACGGACGAACGGACGCACAGACCAGAAAACATAATGCCCATAAATGGGGCATAAAAATAGTTATTTTATCTATCCCTATCATTATTAAACGCAATGAATCTTATGCCTAATACTAAGTTTGATTAACTATCTTAATTCCCTTGTAACAAATGCAAAACAATTGTGCCAGAAATAGTAAATTGTATAGCTGAATAGTCAAAATCCTCAGATAGTATCTACCTTTTAAGTAGTTGCCGTGTTAATTGTATTATCTTAATTTGTATGTTCTGATCCTCAAAGTACGTGTATTACATCAATTTCGTAATCATCATCAAAGGTTATGCGATACCGGTATAGCAAAATAATAATAATGCTCCGAAAGTTTTCAGATATGTTTTTTGTTTCTCTTTTATTCTTAATATTAGAATGAATACCTAAATGAAATGGAAAGGGACATATATGGGATATATTTATTCGTATTATATGAATGAATACCTAAATATAATAAAAAGGGACATACATGGGTTTTTTATTCATAATATATGAATAAATACCTACATAAATCATAAAGGGCGAGAGACGACTATTAAATCAAAATTCTGTACAAGACTAGCACCTCTGTTTATAACCAGTTCTTAGCCCCGTGAAATTGTAATGAATAGATAAGTTATAATGTATTTTAAGGTATTTGTTATTGGTATATAAAACAATTTTGTGCATTTATATCATATCATCAATCAGGTAATTATATCTCTCTGTCTTTAATGTTTTGTTATTGTTTTATTGTGTAATTGTTTATGGTGTATTGTTCCATATGGTCGTATTTATTTGAAATATAATAGGCTTCTTCTTCTTGTTGACGCAATTTCGGAAAGATTTTAAATGAAAAAAATAAACTCATTCATATTGTATTGTAGATTTTTAAAAAAGGTGAACAGTATGTTAATGTAAGCATAATATGTATTACGAGATGATATGACTCGTCTTATTTCATGGACGACGATGACAACAACGTACCAAAATTTCAAAATCAAGTAAAACTAAGACAGCTTTTACATTATACGGACGAAATAAATTGGTCATATAATTTGGAATTAGAAAAACACCACTTGACAAAATTTTACCATTTATTTTTGTTTGGCATTAGATCACGACACTTAACTGTTTAAGTTCGCAATATTTTAATTTAACTTCTTTCTATCTTCTAAGTGATCACATATTTTCCAATTCTTCAGAATGTTAGCCTCTCTTCACAAACAAACATGTTTACGACTTGATTATGCAGAAAGAAGAGTGCTCTCCTTTTTACGGGTGGTCGGGCGTCTTGAACGTTATTATGAATATTTGTTTGTGAATGAATACTAAGCAGAGTTGATATAAAATCTCGATAAAAATAATTTTTCATATGTTTAGTAGTAAGTACAGTAGTTTTGCATATTTGATAAATAGCCTGCTGTTTAATCCATATCGCGCAACTTTGATGCGCATCCTTTATCGCATACCTTTTATCACACTCCTACCCTTTATCGCATACCCTTTATCACATCCCTACCCTTTATCGCATACCCTTTATCACACCCCTACCTTTTTTTTTTACATAAAGTCAGTTTTTTGTTGTTTTTTTTTTTTGCTTAAGAAAGTTTTTCCTCAAAATAGGTCCAATAGAACGGTCATTCGGACGTGACGCAATTTATTGAATGACGTCATTGTTTGGTATGTGACTTCACGAACGTCAAGTTTTCATATTTTTGGGCACACTAAACGGAACTATAAAGAATACAAAACAAAAACACTCAAAAAAATACAACAATAAACAAAATATTTTTAAAACAACAGCACGCAAATTGTAAGATAACCTAGGTGCTTTGGATAAGTAATTGAGCAGTTCTTTAAAGGCCTTTGAAACAAAACAAAAGTATAACTGAAGGTAACCCAGTGCTATGGATCAGAAAACAGTTCATATAATATAATACTCTTCTGTTGAAATATATGATAAATCGTATAAAACATGGCAAATCTGTATCACATGCCGTATCGCCCTCGACCAATATCATCCCTCGGGCCTAAAGGCCCTTGGACTGATATTGGTGTCTCGGGATGATACGACATATGAGACGTATTTTGCCATGTATTATTCGCTATGTATTTAAAATCCGTCATTTTTAGGCAAAGAATTTATCAGAATCACACATCCTTTCTATTGTCATTAACATAACTTGTCATTAAAATGCAAAAGATAGACATGAACACATTTTAAACTTTCCCAAAGAATGGTGAACCAGCCACCTGAACTGCAGTACCCATCGTTAATTTCTCTACTCTCTAACACATTAGCAGTAAACCATTAATTCACGACCCATTTTCTATCTATATTAAATTCCTCAATTTAAAAAAAAAAAACACAGCCATTTTTTCTTAAGTTCAAATAATGTGACGATCATTGCATGCCAAAGCAACACATTATGGTGAATCGTACTGAAAAAAATAAACATACCTTCAACTGGGCATACGAGAGAACTAATTCCCGGAACTTTTGATTTACCAAAAACAGGTACTTAAGATCGTACAAACAGAAAAAATGTACCCACTAATTTCAAATTCATCATTTTTCTTTCATTATCTAAAACTAAAATTTAAACAGTGTTCTCTAATGATCACCAATTATTCACTTTTCATTTGATACCAAAATTACCAAGATATTGGTTTTACACCTTTTATTAACATGATGGTAAATCTATTTGTTAATATTAGACCTACCTCAGTGAGAGTGAAAAAAGTTGTGCGTCTTCTTATTTTATAAAAAATAAAATCCGATATAAACAAGTTTTTCAAAATGTGTTTAAAGATTTATAGTACATTTTAAAATGGTAGTTAACATTACAAGAGTTATTTGTTATAGAATTATTCTAGAAGATGATCGCATCAAAATGTTTGTTTATTACGAAAAATTGCTATTCTAATGTAAATTGTGCCATACATTTGTTACCCGATGCAGCTTCTATCACAGTCAAACTCAGTTCAGTGTTCCCAAAAATGAACCCGACTTCTAAAACTTGGCACCTCGACGAATCCGAGACATCAATGCCAATATTACCAAGAGAAAAGCAATCATCATCTGCTGTATAAACTGGATTATGTTGTTCACTTGCAAATAGTTTAAGCCCTATTTTATTCACATTAATTTTTGTGTTATACTTTCTGTGTATTACAGTTCCAATTGGAATTACCGAATCCTTTTCTAATATTTTATCAAAAGCATTTTTACATCGCCAAACCCCATCTGATAAAAAACGATATTTTTCATCGTGGATAGCTGGGTCAAATTTTGGATTAAACGATATTCCATACGTGAATCTACTAATCCTAGATGAAATGACGTCCGATTTATGACCAAACAGAACAGCACCTTGTAAGACAGACAAACCAGGATCAAACGGTATAATTACTGTACAGTTTGGAAATTCTCGTCTCACAGCTTCTTGAACAAGAACGCAGTTCGAAAATCCACCAACAAGGATAATTTTATTTAAGGATCTTGCACTTTCCATTTGAAGTGTTTCTTTGATAAGCAATAGGATATTTGCAATTGTTTTGTCGAACAGTTTCCTTAAAACATTAGCATCTATATGCACTTTATCACCACGAATAACAATGGAATCTGAAAATGATGATGATTTTATGACACTTCGAAAGTTTTCTTTTAGATGCATTTCACAAAGTGTGTTCAGTGTTGAAAATGGTATTACTATTCTGACCTTTTTTGAGCCTGGTTTAATTGTTCTCTTTGTTGTTTCAAAATCTCGTAGTAAGTCTAGATATGATTCAAGATATTCTTGTTTCATGATTTTGAGGATAGGGGCACCGACAATCTTTATCAGTAACTGAATATATTCGGCATCAACACAAGTTCCGCCACAGTCGCCACCGGTAGCTCGACATAATTCCTTCAAATGACCACCTAACATTTTTTCGTGTACCGTGATATCTGCTGTTCCACCTAAAATTAAAAGGTTAATTTAAATAAACTCATCATAGATACCAGGACTAAATTTTGTATATACGCCAGACACGCGTTTCGTCTACAAAAGACTCATCAGTGGCGCTCGAATCCAAAAAAGTTAAAAAAAAAAAAAGCCAAATAAAGAACAAAGTTGAAGAGCATTGAGATCCAAAATTCCTAAAAGTTAAAATCGATTAAACCGTGTGCCTGTCAGAGTAGGGATTTTGTCCACAAACTTAAATATCAATCTTTCAATCAAAGTTCAGTCTGTTTTTGGCATCAATATCACTCATATTTAAAACACAATACCTCATTTTTCGGAAATATTGACAACTTTATGTTTGAATGGTTGTTATTAACAGTGAGAACACTAAAGTGCATCAAAGTGTTCGGTGCAGAGAGATTGATATTAATCAATATGGTATTAGTGACAATGATTCAACCCCCCATACAAGGCACAATTTGTAAAAAGTAAAAATTATAGGTCAAAGTCATGACTGCAACACAGAGCCTAAAGTTTTGCTCACAATGAACTGTAAGCTATAAAGGGCCACACAAATGACAAGTGTAAAAATATTCAAAGGTTAAAACAGCGGTCTAATCCACAACAAAAATAGAGAAACGAGTAACGATTTGAACCACATCAACAATTGACAACAAACTACAACCATTGAACCAACAAATTCAGCGGGTGTAAACGTTTTAACAGGTGCCATCCTTCATCGTAACATGATTGTATCATCACAACAGAGAGACACACTATAACATATCAACTGAAATGGCTTTACTCAATCAAATGACATTTTAACAAAAACAAGTAACACAAAGTGAACGAATAAATATGATATATGGCACAAAGTTTGTATATTATGAATATGAAGGGGGATGAGATGTAACACAATATTAAAAAGACAACTATGACCTTGGACAAAATGGCGTTTATTCAAATAACGTACACAGGTAAATATAAAGATTTCGTTGTAAGGAGAACATGCAGTACGAGTACTAGGACAGAAGTAATAATTTATCGTCATTAAAATACAATATAACACAAAACAAGGAAACATTGAATGACCAAAATGCATTACAAACTATATCATCAGGTCAAATTAACATGAATGTAGGATTTCAGAGTACCCGTAGATACTGACATCTAGTAAGATGCCAGAATCAATGAATAATATAAAAATAATGCCTCCTAGACTAAATTCAACGAAAACAGACCCAAGTGATTTAGTGTATCTTGTTAACTATTTAAAATCGTGTATAAAACAAATAGTGAAACTTAATAAGTACCTCCAAGATCTACAATCATATACTTGGTCCCCGGTTTTGCCATTGTGAATCCTGGTTCTATACCAGTCAGTTTGTCTGTAGGTAGGTATTGGCAATATATAGAAGCAGCTTCTGGTTCTAAGCACAGGAGTAGATTACTCTTTGATATACCAACCTGTCAAAAAGTCAATATTTGCTGTTTAATATCCTTTTACTTCAATATAAAGAAACATCAATCACAAAATGAACATTTGTTTGTGATATAACCAGAATAATTTCCGAAAACCGGAATTTCACAAATCATCAGCATTTAAAAATTCTTTCATAATCATTTCATGCATACCGCTAAGAAGTAAGAAGCAAAATGAATAAGGTTCTGAATCATGTGTGTAGTCTAATAGTCTTGAAATTAGTATGTTAAATTTATCTAAAATATTTTGGAAGAATCCTACATTTTTTACGATGAATTGTTATTATACTCTAAAAAACACAATTACATTGCATAGCCAAATGTAAATCGGGATGGCTACAGTGCAGGCGATTTGGTGTCACGATATCTCAGTAGCGTTCGAATCCCAGCGAGGGAAGAACAAAAAATTTGCGAAAGCAAATTTACAGATCTAACATTGTTGGGTTGATGTTTAAGACGAGTTATATGTCGCTGGGCATCACTCCAGTATATGTTCTGTTCAATTACTAGAATTTTCATGCGGTTAAAGTCATCAGGTTTGTGACCCGACTGTGCGGGCTGAAGTGTCTGATAATAGAAGAACTTCTGGAGAATGTCGTTCGTGTGAAGAAAAACGCTGCAAATGCTGCCTACAGATGCAGCATTCATCAACATTTCACAGTAAGGCAACCGAAAGTAACTATAAGATAGTTTGCAATGTTACCTGCAAAAGTATGAATGTTATTTACATACTAGAATGTTCGGTTTGTGGCCTCCAATATGTTGGTGAGTCTAAGCAGCCTTTTCACAAACGACTCAATGGCCATAGGAGTGATATCTCTAAGAAGTCACTTCTCCCAGTTTCTCAGCACTTCATACAGTCGGGTCACAAACCTGATGACTTTAACCACATACAAATTCTAGTAATTGAACAGAACATATACTGGAGTGATGCCCAGCGACAGGTCCGGGAAAGCTTTTGGATAAAGGAACTTAATGTACATCATCCAAACGGCATCAATAAGAAATACTAACAGTTTTGTTTTTCACTCATTTTTATTGTTAATATACACAGTCTCGTATATTGAATTATAGTGTTTTGTTTATATTATGATATTCAGGATTTTGGATTAAAATTAATCGACTAAAACTTACCTGTATTATTACTGATCTATTTTTACACCTTATACATTATGTATCAGTATTGTTAAAACTTGTGACACTTGAAGAAGGCCATTTGTTGAGCCGAAATATTTGTCAACACGATTTAATAACAACATTTTCGTATTATAACACCTTATATCAGTACCGTTGTGCAAATTTTTAGACTGATATTATTTTTTCCTTATCTGCATAGTATCACCTATTCTAGACGATCCGGTACATAGTAAATTTGCTGGTTGGTGCTTTTTATAGACTTTTATATATATAATATATATAACTCGTCTAAACATCAACCCAACAATGTTAGATCTGTAAATTTGCTTTCGCAAATTTTTGGTTCTTCCCTCGCCGGGATTCGAACCCATGCTACTGTGATATCGTGACACCAAATCGCCTGCACTGCAGCCGTCCCGCTAGACCACACGACCACCTGGGTTCTTAAAAATAGAGCTTTCGCTGGCCGTGTGTTACCTTTCCACGTCAGTTCTAATATATATATATATATATATACATATAAACGAGTCTAAATCGAAAACTACGTTCAAACCTATGATTGCGTTGGATAAAAACCGCAATTTTTATACGTGTGCATGTAAAACAAATTTCGTTGTAGAAGGGTATAAAAACAGCACAAACAACATTTTCCAAAAGACCAAAAAAGTGAAAAAGTATATTTAAACAAAACGCATTTGACTAACAGGTCGAACAACTGATGTTCTTTAACCCTGCTGACTGCCATTGGCGATTGCCAAGTAAAATTGATCATAAGATGTAACAAAATGGATCTTAATATAAATTTAATACTAAACAGAATAAAATTATATATATATATATCTATAAAAATCTACCAACCAGTAAACTTAATAGGTATTGGATCATCAGAGTTGACAATACTACACAAACAGGAACAATTATATGAGTCTAAAAGATTGTGTTACACAATCTTTTAGACTCATATATATAAAAGGTAACACACGGCCACCGAAAGCTTTATTTTTGTGAAGCCCAGGTGGTCGTGTGGTCTAGCGGGACGGCTACAGTGCAGGCGATTTGGTGTCATGATATCTCAGTAGCATGGGTTCGAATCCCGGCGAGGGAAGAACAAAAAAATTGCAAAAGCAAATTTACAGATCTAGCATTGTTGGGTTGATGTTTTGACGAGTTGTATATATATATATATATATACGTCTGAGTCAGTGACAACCCTACAACAGATGTATCCATCGGATCGCCATCAATGATGGTGATACATGGCTGTGTACATAATGTATATACAACTCGTCTAAACAAAAGATCACTTTTAACACAAGTGAACATATATTCAAAAAATCAGAATGTGAATATATATGTTCAAACTCTTTTAGGTCATTTTTTAGTAGCAATAAACAAAAAAACTATGTTAATTGGACATGCTTTGATACTATATATGCCCTTGAATTTTTACTAGATAACATTTTTGTTCGCTTTGGGGATTCCGTATATCGTCAGATTATCGGAATTCCAATGGGGACTAACTGTGCACCACTTATTGCGGACCTGTTTTTGTATTGTTATGAGTTACAATTTATGACAAAAATAAGCAAAGACCCATCGAAACAACATCTGATAAACAAATTTAATAATACTTTTAGATATTTGGATGATATTTTGGCTCTCAATAATGACGACTTCAGTATGTATATTAATGAAATTTATCCTGTTGAACTTACTTTAAATAAAGCTAATACTAACAATGACCACTGCCCTTTTCTCGATCTTGATATCTATATCACTAATGGAAAGCTGAATACTAAAATTTATGATAAAAGGGATGATTTTTCATTTCCTATCGTTAATTATCCGTTTTTAGATGGTGACGTTCCCTTGTCACCATCTTACGGTGTTTATATATCTCAACTTGTACGATTCGCTCGTGTATGTAACAATGTTTTAGATTTTAACGAGAGAAATTTATGTATTACTGAAAAATTATTACACCAGGGTTTTCGATATCACAAACTAGTCAAAACATTTACTAAATTTTATCATCGGTATAAAGACATTATTCGTAAATATAGCTCAACATGCAGACTTTTAATACGTTCAGGTATTTCACATCCAATTTTTTATGGTAATATTCTTTATAAAGCACAAAGGTGTCAGTATTCACCTCAGAAACTTACAAAACCTTTGAATAGACTTATTAAGAAGGGATATAACTACGATACTGTTGTCAAGTCATTAAAGATTGCATATTTTGGCGTTAATATTGAGTCACTGATAAAGTCTTTGCATCGGAACTAAACACATTTATTCTAAAAACAGTTGTTGGCATGACACGGGTTATGTTCTTCTCATATATGTTATGATGGTATGATACTAAACCCCTAACGGGAAGGATTGTGCCTGATGTTCATATGATGAAATCATAATCTTTCAGTCAGTTTAGTTGAAGTCTGGAGCTGGCATGTCAGTTAACTGCTAGTAGTCTGTTGTTATTTATGTATTATTGTCATTTTGTTTATTTTCTTTGGTTACATCTTCTGACATCAGACTCGGATTTCTTTTGAACTGAATTTTAATGTGCGTATTGTTATGCGTTTACTTTACTACATTGGTTAGAGGTATAAGGGGAGGGTTGAGATCTCACAAACATGTTTAACCCCGCCGCATTTTTGCGCCTGTCCCAAGTCAGGAGCCTCTGGCCTTTGTTAGTCTTGTATTATTTTAATTTTAGTTTCTTGTGTACAATTTGGAAATTAGTATGGCGTTCATTATCACTGGACTAGTATATATTTGTTTAGGGGCCAGCTGAAGGACGCCTCCGGGTGTGGGAATTTCTCGTTACATTGAAGACCTGTTGGTGACCCTCTGCTGTTGTTTTTTATTTGGGCGGGTTGTTGTCTCTTTGACACATTCCCCATTTCCATTCTCAATTTTATTGAACGAATAAATTTGATCTATGATGCAATGTAAATACAAAATCAATAAAACAAGGGGGAATATGCTTTTTATAAGTAAAACATATTCATCATTATACATAGTTTTACCTTTACTGCACTTTCTCTCATAAATTGTTTTGAAATATCTGTCCAAATTGCAGGGACAGATAAAACCCATCGAATATCATTCAATTCTAATTTAGTGCCTTGCTTTATCAAATATGACATCAGATGATCTTTCATGGCCATTATGGATAATGTAAACACATCAATTGTTGGCATTGGTTTTCCTGTTATGTCTTCTAGTAACAGTTCCATTGAGACATCCTGAAAAACAAATTTGAAAAACTTAATAATCAACTTACGACAGACTTTTATACAATGGCATCGTACATTCGTAGTTATCTAAAAAAAAAAAAAAAAAAGCAGTCGTGAGGAAGGTCATTCTGTTAATTTATTTTTCATTTACGCTTCTTGCTTCTTCTCATCATATCATATGTTAATGACTTTTGATAACTATTAACTATTATTATTCGTGGTCGAGTGGTTTAAGTTGTCGAACTACTGTATAGCTATCCTGTTTAGACTTAGGTAATGAGTTGGAGTCCTGAACGGGGCAGGTATACTCGACTGCAACCTTAATTGACTAAATTGTCCTACCGAAAACGAATGACCGACACGAATTACACAATAGTATTGAAAGTGGCGTTCAAACACCAAGCAATCAATCATACAATCCTACACATGTAATACTATAAAGTAAATGTGACTTGGTTATCTAATTTCCGTATTGTCTAAGACATTTTACATATACCTTATGTTTGTGCAAACACATTTTAAATCTGTGAAAATAATAGTAATTGTGTTGTTCTTTTTCCATCACAATTTCTGCATACTTGTTTTCAGCTTCGTATCCAAACGAGTCAAACTGTTTGTTTGCATCTAATAACAGACATGTTGGTGTTTTTAATGATATCAGTTGTTGTGATCCAGCATTCCAGCACTGATTCGTATGAATTGTCATTGGTTGATTTTTAAACGAGTGTCTCATCGAAAATGCATAGCCGGAATACGTTGTGCCAAAATCAATAGCGGCTACAAGTATGTAATTTGGATTCATGGCCATTTTAATGTAATACCTGGTAAACAAAAATATAAATAGAATCGTATATTAAAGTAATATGAAACGAGTGACTGTTGAAAAATAATGTAAATTCAAGTTTTGAATGCATATAACTCATAAACTTAATCTCCTGTGTACGATTTTTTTCCTTTTCACGCATCAATTTCGTATATATTCTTCAAGAAAATATTTCACTCGGTCAGTGTTATGAAAATATGGCAGCTAAATAACGGTTGTGTTTTGAAGCCGAACTTTACCGAGTGTCGCCTGTGTAAACAATCAGCAAATTGATAGTCTGGTAAGCCCAAATATAACATGTATATAGTTTAATTCGATGACGGAGCGATGTTTCGTTTGTTGACTCTCTCTGCCACTTTGGTTTTTCCCTGAGCACTAACGAATTGCTATCACCGCATTTTTACGAGAAAGGTCATGCTTATGTATCTGCATACGAAAAACAAGTCGGCAAATTGGTATCTGGACGTCAACAAAAGAAAGTTTCTTAAATATGCGGACAAATTAGATAATTTTGTTCAGAAAAAGTTTTATGTACATAAGTTGTTTTTTTTTTATTAAAAAAAGCCATTTAGTTATAGAAAAAAAACATATGCATATTTTTTTGTTAATTTGAAATTGTATATTACTTTCAGTAGCACTGGTATTAAAAGACGTTATGTGGAAATGTATGAGTATGTATTATTGTTTTTTTCTTGAGAATTGTTTCTTGGATATTCATACCACATCTTCTTTTTATATTAAAAAGACATTTTTTATTTCGAAATAGTTATCTATATAGAGACTTGTGTGAGTTTGTTGGCCTACAAACGATTAAATAGAGTTACTTGACTAAATTAATGGAATGTTCGAACATACGCCTTATGAGTGTGGCTTGTTATATCTGTTTCGTGAGCCAAAATAAAAGATGTGAAACCCACTAAGACTATTTAAACAACACTTACAGAATGCTAATCGTCAATACTTCCTAAGCATACATCGAATAAAATACAAACAAAACAATCACTGTTATTATTGTTTTCCACTTTAGCCAATTTAAATCTAATTAAAAATCATCGAAGCGTAGACATATTTAAGAAAATCTAATACTTTGTTGTAAATAATCCAATTATATGTACGAGGTATTATAGACAAAAGATTTCTTTACATATCTTTCACTTTTGTCACTTCTTAATATGAGACTCATTTCTATATAAGAGAAACATATATTACATAAAATAATCCTGATTTTGAATTTGTTTTATGACTAAATTTGGTACGCGTATACTATGTGCTAACACTGACTCATATCAGATTTGTCGTGGGGTACCCGTAATATAGTTTTGGCATCAATATACGATCGTGACGCAAATCCAATTAGAAGATTACAGATAAACGAGAAATCTGATATCATTTAGTTTTGCATTTTCATGTTTTCATGGTCAACTCTGTATTATACCATTAATAAACTCAACAGAGATACCAGGTTTGAAATTTTGTATTTGAGCCAGACGGGCGTTTAGTCTACAAAATACTCATCAGTGACACTCGAATCTAAACAAAACATAACAGTTGAAAAGGTCAAATACAGTACGAAGATTTAATCCGTAGTGGATCCGTCGAGGTTATCCGTGAATATATGACCTAGGCAAATCAGTAATCTATTTCTGAGGTAGAACAGCTTCAATAAATGTCTTCGTATATTCACTGAAAAACAATCAGCATTAGAAACAAGTCACAAAGAAAAGATTTAAGGCAATCAGGATTCTACTTCGTCGTAATTAACTCCCCATGAATTATGGCAACTTAGTTATAGTAAAAATGTAAGCCCTTGTAGAGATAGCCTGCTGATAATTTAGCTCTTGAAAGATAGATTTATCTACATTGCACCATTACGATCCAACATATGGAAGTTTTTAACGATTTTGATTGGCTATACAGCCCTTGGACGATCGGGATTACAATCCTTGTTCGCCAGTTGCATTTTAAAGACAACTGTCTCTACTAGTTAGCTCCTGGCCATCATATCAAGTTCTTTTCTGCATTTAGTCAACTAAAAACTTGTGTTTAATCGGTAGTCATGCAGAAATTTTGAAAGTTCAAAAAATTAAAAAAACGAAATGAATATTTCGTAGACTAATTTGTTATGAGGTTTTAGTCTATTAAGTTTTACATTTTTAAAATCCGCTTGGAAAGCCTGTCGTCAAGTACTTTCAGTAAATATTTGTTTTTCGAACGCACTTACTGTGATTGCTGCTTTAGACAGGTATTTCACGTGATTCATATATTTCATTTTTAGTGCTATGATTTGTTATGTTATCAAATCAACATATAGCCTAAATACATAAGAATAATAGAATCTGAACCGAGATGATGTATCAAACATTATTTTGTTATACGATTTCAAGACAAAACAGTTAACTCAAACACGTCCAAATATAAAAATGGTGAACTTGAATTGGTTAATTTCGATGAAAAAAACTGTCTCTCTGTAGATAACTCATCACAGATACTAGGATTAAATTACATTTGTTCTCGTCTCCCGCTTCGGTATTTATGCTTATGCAAAAATAAGATCCTTTTGTAATTGCACCTTCCACAATCTACTTTTTTATGAAAATTTGTCTATAATTTAAAAATTTACACATATCTCGAAGCACCATACCATAATTTAAGTAAAAACACGTACAGTAGATGCAAAAGAGTTCCAATTCGTTTGCCGAATTTCAACTTGGTATCAGTCTGTAAAGTATATCAATTCGTTTTTTTTTTTTTCTCTTTCAAATCTAACTTTTAAGTGCACCAAAGTGTATTTGAAATAGTTATTATTAGTTAGTAAAAACACGTTCTTGAAGAAAAGGAGTTCACTGAGGGCATGCGTTTTATCGAGCAAAAAAGCCGATACATCCACAAAAGATGCATTTGAAAGCATTTTTTGTAAATGCTCTCATTGTAACACCAATGATTTTCATACAACAACGTCGACAACGATAGGAAAACGTTTTTGCCATTCCAAGACTAAATCTGTGCAAATATTAGAGAAAACAATAGAACACCAGCAGAGCTACATCAGTATCACAATTCCTGAACAGTAAATATTGAAATCTGGTTCGAAACATTAACTTTACAAATAATGTTTATATCATACTTGACATGCGTATTAGTTTTCAAGTTTTTTTTAACCAAATCTTCATTGTAAATTCCCTAACAAAACACTTCACCTTTCAAACAGCAAAATATTATTCTAAACGAGACGGACAAATGAATGAAAGATGCACGCGCAGACCGGAAATCCTAAATCCCTCTTTCTATCAAATAAGATTAATAATTTCATTCGTGTTTTAAATGGCGCAAACGGTAGTGATTGAAATTAGGATATACTAAAGCAGCAACCCAACATCATTTTAAACAAAAAAAGGCATCAATAGATTTAAAAAGATGTTTAACAGAAGGCAAGTTACTTATCCATATGTTGAGCTTTTCCTAGAATTTAGTATAGCTGTTGGTCAATTTAGCAAAATATTGAAACCAAATTTTTATTAATATTTTAAATTATTTGGTAGCGTTTTACTAATTTGACATGTGTCATCAAGGTATATGCTGTGACATTTTTATAGTAAAAAAATAATTAATATTTAATAAAAAGAGTAACTGCATTATGTATATTTAATCAGGTGCTTGAATAAATATACAAAGTCGTATATTGCAGTTGTATTACGTGTAGTGACCCAAAGTTGTTTACTTCTTTGTCATTTGGTTTCTTTTATACAGATATTTCAGCTTTTACTCGACCTTGTATATAGTTGTATCACAAAAACCTGTCCAAAATATCTTTAATAAATAGCCTGTTTAGGTGATATAGTTATAATACATGTTTTTGGGCTATATATGGTTTATATCACCGTTTTTTTGGTTTTGGATTGTAACCCAGATTTATTTTCTCACAATCGATTTATGACTTTGAATACCGGTATACTTCTGTTGCGTTAATTAGGTATGCCTATGTATTTTTCCTTGATTGTGAAATCACTTAATTAGATGCATCACCAAAATGTCGCCTACAATGAGGAATACGATTGATGACATATGTGAAGTAAATTCTGCCTTCCTCGATTGACAGAGCATAAGAAAACAATCATAGTTTTAGTTGGTTTAGTAATTTTCAGTCTTTAGATGATTAAGTTGTACACATAACTTTCAGTCTTTTTTTTCGTTTATCGCGGGTTTATTTGTCATTAAGTTATCGGTTTGTCTTCGACTTTTTCATTTTTTATGACCCGTTTGTATATTCAGCATCTTGTATATCAAATTTATTCACACATCATTGATGTTTATAGTAAATGTAAAACACATCCAAAAATTATCAAATTCAAAGCTTGTAAATTTTCAATGACGTTCAGAGCAAATACATGTTTGAGTATGTCGAAACAAATGTGAGAGAAAAACAATAAGTTTAAAACAAGTTTTGTTTCTTTTGTATTATTTTTTTCATTGATACTACCATTATTTGCCTGTTTCTCTTTAATTCAAAATACTCGTTATATCATTTCTATTGTCGCCTCGCACTTTTTATGAGTGGCTGTTTCCTTGATTTTAACTCTTATCTCGGTTTCTCCGAAAATCAACTCGACTTTGATTGTGTCACCTGTACCAGTGCCTGTTAATTGTACTGTTATTGTTCCTAATACCGAACAACCGTCTTCGTCAGTGTACATGGGATTTTCTCTTTCTGTTTGATAGATATTAAGTGTAAACAATCCGTTGTCTTCTTGTTTACATTTTGCTGTTGAAGTTACTTTTTTGCCTAAAGGAAGTATTTCATTGCGTTTCACTACTGAATCGAATACACGACTGCATTTCTCCTCTCCGTTTATTATTTCTAAATGACTCCGGTCATACTTCAGTGGATCAAACTTTTTCCGTTTACTGAATCCATAGGTATACTTAGCAATTCTTTCAGAAATGGCGTTGGGTTGATGACCAAATATTACGGCTCCTTTTAAAACAGCCATCTCACTATTTGTTGGAACAATTACATCTTGATCTGGAAAAGTAGATTGTACTGCTTTTTGAAGAAGGGTACATTCAGCAAAACCTCCAACAAGAATAATTTGTGAAAGACCATCAACACCTTCTCTCTTTAAAATTTTATCAATTATTTCGAGTACGCCGGCAACAGTTGGTTGAAATGAGGAAAGAAAAGTATCTTCCTTTATACGTATTTTGTCAGAAATTATTGAAATATCTGAACTAAACTTGGACGACTCAATAGCGGATTGAAAATTTTTATTCAGGTGTTCTTCACAAAGTTGATCTAAAACTGTAAACGGGATCGTCATGTTTATTGTCCCCGATTTTCTAAAACAAAGATTTCTTTTTCTGCTTTCAAACTCTCTGGATAAGTCGAGGTAGGAGTCAAGACTTTCTCTTTTGAAAGCTTCCATCGCTTCAGTACCAATGATATTCTCTATCATTTTCATGAATTCTCGGTCAACACTTGTTCCTCCATATTCCCCACCTGAGGCACGACAAATCTCTTTAAGGGTTTCGTCGTTTCTTTTTTCGTGAACTGTAATATCAACCGTCCCTCCTAAAACAAATTATAATACACTCATTATTTTTTTTAATTATACCTTTTTTTCGTTTTTAAACCTTTAAAACTGGAACATACATTTTAAGTATCAATTTCAACAATATATAATACCCAAAAGCATAACACATATTTACGAAAAGACATGGTATGATGTTCGATCTACTATTTAATAAGTTTTTCGTTTTTGGGATTACATCACTTCAGCATATTTTCAAAAGAATGGAGGTCATATTGAGTATGGTGGTGGAAGCGGATGAAACTTATCACAAGGTTTGGTCTTACATGAGAAACACGACTGGAGCCAATGTTGAGCAGGGTTCGTGTACCCTTCCGTAACACCTGAGATCACCCACGAGGTTTGGTTAGGTTCGTGTTGTTAAGTCTCTAGTTTTCTACGTTGTGTTTTGTGTACCGTTGTTTGTCTTTTGGTTGTTTTTCGTTTTTAGCCATTGCAATGTCAGTTTGTTTACGATATACAAGTTCGGATGTCCCTTTGGAACCTTTTGACTCCCCTTTTCAATGTGTTGGCCTTTGGATAAAGATGTCCTCCTGAATATGTAGCAATTTATTTGTTTTGCTACAAATATTTCTGTACTCAATGTTATACTTACAACGAATTCGAATTATTATATACAGACTGACGTTAAGAACGCAACACTCATTTTGTTGATCTTTTAACCAAATCATGGGTAATCATCGTTCAACTACTATTCATGCTTACTCTACTTCTTCCTTTTAAGATAAACTCAACATCTGACTTTCCTGTGGTTATTGAACATACTAGATAATTGAAGTCGCACGCATTTCATGGTGCGAAATTTGGCACCCATAAAAAACAATCAGTTTTTTCTTCTTCGTGAAACAGTTATTTCAATCCATGACCACACCTCTCCATATTTCCAAGACTGAGGAATAAAAAAACTAATTTAGCCCATACAGAAAAAAACGTTAACGTGCTGCTTCTAGACAATTTTACGTCAGAAACTCGTCTTACTGTTCTTTCGTCAACGATGCCTGCTTACGGGATTTGTTGATGATCACCAATGACTAAATCAACATTTAGTGAAAATGTAATGTCAATATAATATGATTACGCAACGTCATTTGCGACAGATTATCATCATATTTACGACCGCAATGTCTACTAGAAACCCAATTGCCGAATGCCATTGCACACAGATTCATGCCATAAATGTTTACCACAAAGTGAAATGCCAAAGAATCGACTGCAGAAAAACATCCAAAGCCATAAATTGTCACCCGCATAATTTCCAACACACACTGTAATGAGTTGCACAAAGACCAAATCAGATGGTGCAGTGTATACCAAATTAATAATATTGCATATTGGAAAATGGAAAAGAAAGTGCTACGTTTCCAAAGCCGGTCAGTATATTTACCTGTGAATGTAATTTAATTTAATGCCATTTTGTACAAGGTTATAGTTGTCTTTCTGATATTGTTTTACATCTAACCCTTTTGCATTGATATTGTATTTACATTGTGTCATAGATCAGATTTATCCGTTCATTGTTTAAAAAAAAAATTTGACAGTTATTACTTCATGTAGTTACCTCCTAAATCAACAACCATGTATTTTGTCCCAACGGTAGCGACTGCAAATCCTTTTGCTCCTTCTAGTTTTTCTGTAGGCAAATGTTGACAGTATATCGATGCAGCTTCAGGTTCAAGGGCTATTCGTAGTTTATTCGATGATATCCCCGCCTGTAAATGAATTTGATAATGATTCAGTTAGCATCCTTAGAGTTATAAGATCATATTATCTGTTACGAATATTGCTTAAGGTTTTTCACTGCTCTTTTCCTAATAATACGCTTTAAAAAAATGTTTTGAATGGATAGTATATGAATAAAGTAACTAAATAAGCATAAAAAATGAAGGATCTGTTTGCTTCTTTTGTAGATATAAGCCATTAAACAATCAGCGGGAAATAATTCTCTCTAGACTTTTCAAACATTCAACATTGGCACCTTTTCTTTTAAAGATATGCCAAAAATTAACAATAATTTTATATGATTTTCAAATATGGCAGTTTAACTATATGTAATAAAATCATGAAAAGAGAAAGGAGTTAGCGGGAAATTTGTTTTAAACAACACTACATGGATAATGTCTAATATCTGACAAAAATTTACAAACAAGAAGAGCAAACGTCCTTCAAACGCTGCACAAATCAAAAGAAAATAATTTCATACAAAAATCAATGTAGTCGCATACAATAGCAAATACATTTAGAGTTTTCTTTCTTTTAGAATTTCATTGAAATGATGCATTGTCACGACAGTAAAGAGTTATTTAAAACCTAAATAGAAATATTAAAAAAAAAACACCACCAGAATTAAATTGGATTCGTATTTCTCAATCTTTAATAATTTATTGATTGTTTTGTGAACGTTTTGTCTTTTAGTCGTCTTCCGGTTTTCATTGTCATGGCGTTGTCAGTTTTTCTCGAATGAATTTCCCATGCTGTCTTCTGCCTTTTATAAAACTCAAACATAAAAGTGATTTGGTTGTTAAAATTTGAGATTACGTGAATGATAATGTTACAATTCAAAATTTTTGAATTATATAATATTGTTTTTATCATATTACAGACCACGTCATATTGCTTTGTCTGCCAAATGCTATGGGAAACATAATATCCTATTTTTCATATCAAGTTCAAGTTTATAATTTTATCAACAATTGCCATTTATCTGAATGTGAATGAAAGGATATTGTTTGTTCTGTTTTTTTTTTTTTTTGTTTCTTTTTTTTTGCATTTGTCAATCCTTCTAACATATATGTTGAACAATTGGATTCATTTATAAGTAAAGTAACTGTTTTCAAATGTTTATATATTTAGCTCAGTAGTAAAGTTTTCTATGTTATGTTTTGTGTACTGTTGTTTGTCTGGGTTTTCGGGTTATCGTTGTAGCTATGACGTTGTCAGTTTATTTTCGACTGATATTTTTGAATAATTTAATTTTGGATGTAACGCGTCCTCTGATTGGCTGACGTTATTCTGTTATGAGCCCATAGACATAATTTAGTCATGTGACCGTGACATAATCAACGTTTTTTCATGGTTTTCTACGGTTTAAAATGGAATTTAGAATTAAATTGTAAAAAATGACTGCAATATGTTTTCTGTCTATTCGAAATAACATAAAAAATGTTGTGCACACTGTTAAATAACCCGCTACGCGCGTTATTCAGTGTGCACCAAATTTTTTATGTTATTTCTTCATAGACAGAAAAAATATAACAGTCATTCCTTAAATGTCTTTTTGATATCTTTCAATTATTGACTAATATGCTCAGGCACCAGCAAAAGTCTAAAAAAAAAAAGCACATTAACCTGATATGAAATGTGCATATGTAAAATCTTAATAGTTATTCATAAAAAAAATATGAAATTCATTATACCATTTCAGCGCCCCTTCTCATAAACTGCTTGGCACCATCAGACCATATGGCAGGAACAGTAAGAACCCAACGGATATCGTCCATTTGTATATCAACAAGCTGCTGTCTAATAGAATTAAGTAGATGGTCTTTTAGAGCTTTTATTGACAAAGAGAATATGTCTAAAGCTGAGGCGCTCTTTCCAGTTATATCTTCTATGATCAATTCTTTGCTTACATTCTGTCAAATATAAATATATATATTATATGAATATATACTTAAGGATTATGTACCCTTGTGTTGATTCAATGCTAAGCATATGGAAATATTATAGAAAATCCACAGCCTTTATCCTGGCACTCTCATATTTGGCAATTTGATGACGGATAGATATAGGATTATTGCATGCAGTTCTAGCATTGATTTCCTTAAAACGCGTTTATTAATGTAGTTATTGGTTAAAACAAATAAAAATATGGACCAAATCAAGTACACTTTTAGAGTGTGCTCGACTTTAGTGACTCAGCACGAGGTATTTTGGAATTTACAGGTTGGTTTGAACTTTTTGTAAACACGAGCACATCATAGAAAAGCAAGTGAGTAATCTATGTTTCAAATTTTATAACAAAAATCTCTGTACTAAAGGCTGTGGATTTTCTATAAAAATCTTGGTTTATTTGCCACAAAAACTCTTTTTCTATTAAATGATATGAAACAGTAAATAATAATGTTTTGCATCAAGTTTCCCCTTGGTGTATGTACAAAATGGCCTATCTCTATTATTCGTTATATCTGTAGTTTTGATACAATAGAAGTTTGAAAAATTCTTACAAAAAATGGCTACAGAAGGGGTCATTATAAACCCTTTTAAAAAATCATGAGAAGTCATTTTGGTTTGACATTTATTTTTCCAAAATCAAAAGGCAAATACCTTCATATCTCTGATGGCATCAGTTTGACAAAGACTACTAGGTTCGAGTATTCCGGAATATTTCACAGGGAACAAACATCGATCATTGTTTATTAGTGCTTTCAAAACGTTTTGTTTTTTTATTGTTTAGGAGTAACTTTCAGATGGTTAACATACTGGCTGTATTCTAAATGCAATTAATTGTCATTGCTTAACCAGCATCAATTGTATTTTGTGTGTAGGCTTTTGATAAATACAAAATTCCAATTTTTGCTACATATGCTGACGACATTTTGAACTTAAAGAAGTTGTTCCTCATCAGTTGGTCATTTCATATCAAAGGTACATATATCTTTTTATTGATTGCAATTATCATTCATATATTAGATAAGTCAACGTATCAAATGTCGTTGAACTATTATATAGACCGAGTAAAAACGTTAAGCAATATATTTTTTGATAAAAAAAATCAAGTTTCCGAAATAACAGAAATAGAATGAATGTAATATTTCTATTGTGTGAATTATATTGTATTCCTGCATAGGCCTATTTTTTTAGGGTGTTGATTTCTCCTTAAGGTTGATGTTTTCCATCGGTTTTGGTTTATGACTCAAATTTATGTTTTTGCTTTTAATCGATTATTAACTATTGATCAGCGTTATACTACTGTTGTCGTTATTTATTTACTTTGTCACAATAATTTAAATATTTATAATGTTTAGCAGTATATTTTTTTTATTGATATATGATTAAAAATATTTCTTAACTTCATACTCATTCAAAATTTGTTCGTGTCTGTGTGCTTCAACAAGGTACGTTAAAATCTTTGTTCAGACTAAAAATTAGTGGATAAATTATTTTTGCTGCCCAGTACCTTTGCATTGTAGAGGTTCATTTTGAATCTGTGGAAATAGTAATAATCATGATGCTCTTCATCCATGACAAGTTCAGCATATTTGTTTTCTGCTTCGTATCCAAAAGCTACCGGATTCTTGTCTGAATCAAGTAAAAGACAGGTTGGTGCTTTTAGTGACAAGAGTTGTCTGCTCCCGGCATTCCATGCATGATTAGCTTGTATCTGTAGAGGATTTTTCTTGAAATCACTTCGGGTCGAAAACGCATACCCAGAATAGGTAGTTCCAAAGTCAATTGCTGCTACAATTAGGTAGCAATCGTCTTCAGTAATATATTGCGCCATATTGTTGTGTACGTGTTAATATCCCTTAGTATAAGAAAACAAATTTTGCTGATATCCAAAAATAACATAAAAGCTGAATTCGAATTTTCCACTTTATCTATATTGCTGAGTATTCGATATTCCTTTCATGCTGAAAAAGACAAACCAAAATAATGCGTACTACTTTACTTTCGGTTTAAATTCAGAGTAGTTTACCCTTAGACACCACTGCGGCGACGCTTTAAACAAAGTTGTTTACTATAATTTTAAATGCAGATAATTATCTATATTTAGAACTGGGTCAATAAAAGAATTAAGATGATTTTTACCTGTACACTCCTTAGTTTTCACATGAACACTATGTTTTCAAAAAATCATATAAAATATTGTAACATTTTTATATGTTAGGTCAACCATGTTCAAGTGTGCTATGTAATTGTATCAGGTTAACATACATCTTTATTTTCACAAATTGCCATTTAATACAGTTAGAGGTAATCAGAGATATTAATTAAGAGTTATATTTAAATTTCTTTGTTTGACAAGTTTGATTTGCATATGGTGCCCTAGTAAATTTATGTAAGGAGTACGGAGCACTACGAGCCTGCATTACCGGACCTCCGAGATTCCGAAAGCACGTTATACCCGGAGTTAAGTTCCACTGATAGTCTATATTTGTATCCGGGCTTGTAGGAGCTATATAAAAGAGAGAGTTTGAGATAAGAGGAAAGCATTTATAGTGAGGAGAGGACAGTTACGTTTGAAGAGTAGATATGAGACCCGTAGTGTTGAGCCTGGAGTAAGATGTACATTTGTTATACTTGTAACGATAGTCGTGTGATTTTAATAATAAGAACGTGTTCATGTTCACTTACATGACTTCGTTCAGACTGCACAAGGATCCATTTATTTACTTATGTGACACGGATACCCTTAATCACGCTACCAGTAGGTTTCTAGGGTAACCCTGTTGAAGAGTATACATGGCTTTTGTCGTGCGTGCACGAGTGAAAGGCACAACCTGAAACTTGGACACCCAACAACACAGCACAAACACAAGGATACACACTTTAGTTCAAGTTCTTTAATAAATTTTTGTCACAATAGTATTTAAATAGTTTTAGTTCTTTGTCAAAACAATATATTCGACAATAATGAGAAGATAGTGTGATAACTGTTTTTTTAGAAGGGGATTAAGAATCAATGATTAAAGTAAAATAGACATACTTATAATCATACAAAAATTGAGTGTAAATTCGACAGGATAAGTAGTTTTGTTCTTCAAGTGACCTGTAACTCCTGTCAAAACGCCACATGATGATGTGAAAATGAAAGGTTTAATATAATGGTTGTGTTTAGGGATTAGCATTTTAGAATTGTCATACAAGCAATTCTCATTTTTGATCAATATGAATACTTTAATAGAGGGTTGCTGCTCACAAGGAAGCTATTAAACCAAGAGTTCCAAATGGTGAAGTTGAAATCATCCCTTCGTAAATTTTACGGACACCATCACGAGTTGGTTGACCGTTATGGAATAACCGTATCACAAATGATATCGGATATGTTCCTTACGTCGTAACTACAATCCCCTTCCCTTTCCTGAATGTGACCTACCGAATTAGACTATTTACCGGATTTGTTATCACATAAGCAACACGACGGGTGCCGCATGTGGAGCAGGATCTGCTTACCCTTCCGGAACACCTGAGATCACCCCTAGTTTTTGGTGGGGTTCGTGTTGTTTATTCTTTAGTTTTCTATGTTGTGTCATGTGTACTATTGTTTTTCTGTTTGTCTTTTTCATTTTTAGCCATGGCGTTGTCAGTTTGTTTTAGATTTATGAGTTTGACTGTCCCTTTGGTATCTTTCTTCCCTCTTTTAATAGAAAAAAAGTAGTCAAAAGATTCAAAATTCTACCTATTTATATATTTAGTGTTCCGCGCTTTTTAGCGACCCCAAAAAAATATCAAATGGAATTGCATTCAATAAAAATATATTGAAAAATTATGCAAATTATATTATGGTTTGAATCATTTTGTTCCAATTTACCATCTAGCATTTGATAGCTTTACGAATGGCAAAGGCTCAATTTTCCTGAAACACTCGATTCGTTTTATGACCATTGTCAACCACAGCCACTAACCACTCCTATTTTCAACCTCTTCAATTTCAGATGCAATCATCCTTTCTAAATTAACCAAAATTCAGAAATTCATCTTTATTAATTATGAGTGCCATGTGTAATTATTAAAATTAATTCTAGATTCCTTATGAAAGAGGGACGAAGGATACCAGAGGGACAGTCAAACTTATAAATCGAAAATAAACTGACAACGCCATGGCTAAAAATGAAAAGAACAAGTAGACAAACAATAGTACACATGACACAACATAAAAAACTCAAGAATAAACAACTGGAACCCCACCAAAAACTAGGGGTGATCTCAGGTGCTCCGGAAGGGTAATCAGATCCTTCTCCACATGTGGCACCCGTTGTGTGACATGCACTTGAAATTGAGCAAAACATAATAACAAAAATGAACCAATCTAATAAATAACAGATCTCTTCAAAGCTATGTTAAAATTCAATATTTTCCTTGTGTATAAACCTATGGTAAATACCGTGGCTAAATTATGAACGCAAGACGCGTGTCAGAGACTCATCAGTAATGCTGAAATAAATAAAATACAAAGGCCAAAGAAACGATTTAAAAGAATATGAGAATTTATATTCCCATATATATTCCTAGGATAGAAAGTCCTTTTGTGAATGTGTGCCAGGGAGGTGTTCAAACATCGCTTTCTATTTAGTTCTTTATTTAGTACTTAAAAAAACTAAATAATTCATGTTGAATTATTATTATCATTAATAGTAGTAGTAGTAGTAGTAGTAATAGTAGTAGTCGTAGTAGTAGTAGTAGTAGTAGTAGTAGTAGTAGAAGTAGTAGTAGTAGTAATAGCAAATATTATCGATTATACAGCAACTAGTTGTGTTTATTTCCTAAATATAGTAACATAGCTATATTTTGTATAATGTCAATTTCATCATTGACACTTTCTCCGCAATCAGGGGTTTATTAAGGGATGCAAATAAAATTGACAATTGTGTTATGATTTAATAACCTATCAATGTATTAGTATAAGTTGCAGTATAAAAACACTATTAGATCAATGTAAAAAAAAATGTACTCGGCGCAAAACTGTGCTCAGTAGAACCTTGCCCTTCCCCCGTTTCAGCCTCATACAAAAAGTTTACATTTTTCTTTCATTGACCTAATATTGTACATTTATGCTTATCCTTCCATATCATTTTCAATAACATCCAATGTTGTTAATTTTGTAATGATAAAAAAAGGAGTTTATTTATGATCTTTTCAGTCTATTATAAGAGATTTTATAAGTTGCGTTTTATTCATCAAATCAATGAGCTCCGAATAGTCTCAAAAATGACTTAGCAGTACTGAAGTCATTGTAAGTCTAAACCATGTTGAATTAACCTCCAAAAAAGTATCTTACAAAACTTATGCTCTAAACGACAGAAAAATGTTAATTGTTATCTATTTATCTATTTGAAATAATATTGAAATCAAAATGACTGTTTTTAGAAAAATATTCATTCTACTAATGTAAAGCATTTAAACCAATGTAAACTGTGCATCACATTTGATTCCAGTGGCAGATTGAATCACAGTCAAACTAAGTTCAGTGTTTCCGAATGTAAATCCTACTTCTAAAACTTGGCGACTTGACGAATCAGAAATGTCAATAGCAATGTCACCAAGGAAAGAACAACCATCATCGGTGGTATGAACCGGATTATAATTTTCGCTTGCAAAAACCCTAAACCATATTCTACTGACATTTGTTTGTGTTGTATATTTTCTTCGTATTGTTGTTCCAATTGGAATAACGGAATCCTTTTCTAATATCTTATCGAATGCGTCTTTGCATCGCCAAACGCCATCTGATAATCGACGATGTATTTTGTCGTGAACCGTTGGGTCGAATTTAGGATTGAATGATATTCCATAAGTAAATCTACTTATGCGAGATGAAATTACGTCTGATTTATGACCGAATAAAACAGCTCCCTTCAAAACTGACAAACCTGGGTCAAATGGGATTACAACTCGGCAATTGGAAAATTCTCGTCGCACAGCTTCCTGAACAAGAACGCAGTTAGAAAATCCACCAACAAGAAGAATTTGATTGATTGAACGTGCGATTTCCATTTGAAAAATGTCCTGAATAAGTGCGAGAATATTTTCAACTGTTTTTGCAAACATTTTCTTGAAGACATTAACATCAATACGTATTTTATCACCCCTTATAACTATGGAATCTGAAAACGGTGATGATACAATGGCAGTTTTGAAGTCTTCTTTCAGATGCGTTCTACAAAGCGTATTTAAAGTAGTAAATGGTATAATCATGTTCACTTTTTTATTGTCTGTAGGTTTGTTTCTTTTTGCTGTTTCAAATTCTCTAAGAAAGTCCAGGTATGATTCAGGGTTTTCTAGTTTCATCAATTCAATGAGAGGAGCACCAACTATCTTAATTAAAACTTGTATGTATTCTAAATCAACACAAGTTCCACCACAGTCGCCACCTGTAGCACGGCATAACTCTTTCAAACAACCGTCTGACAATTTCTCATGTACTGTGATGTCTGCTGTTCCACCTAAAATTATGAAGATTCGTTCACAACCGTTTTCATCAATATCGCTCATTAAAGAAACACAATTTTATGATCTGTAAATATATACACATTTAATATTTACTCAACACATTTGTTATCAGAAATTGGGCGTAACAAAAAGCTTTAGATTCTGAGACTCGGTAAAAGTTCATAGACAAAAACTCAAGAAACCCTCGTTTAAAGAAGTTGTCGACATTTGTACAATGTATATACGTAAGACGATGATTATAGTCAAATTGTTGTTAATATTGTTGTTTCTGCTTGGGTTTTTTTTGTGTTGCGTTTAGTTTGTTAGATTTTAAGTTTTTTAGTTTTTTTCGTTGATTTTTTTCTTGATTTTATTTTATTGAAAATATTAAAAATGATTGTATTTGATTTATATTTTGTTTTTAATTCCGTCAGTACAAATAAACGTGAAAGTGGTAACAAAATATAATATGAAACTTTATAAGCACCTCCAAGATCTACAATCATATACTTGGTCCCTATTTCTGACATTGTGAATCCTGGTTCTATACCAACCAGTTTGTCTGTAGGTAGGTATTGACAATATATGGAAGCAGCTTCTGGTTCTAATGCGAGGAGGAGATTAGCCTTTGGTATACCAGCCTTTCAAAGAAAAGAATAATTGCTGTGAAATTTTATTTTACTGTAATTGGTCAAATAATTAAATATCGATCAGATTTGCCTATCGATTCGAGGTATCATGATTCCTTTAAAAAAGGAGATTGAGTATTATTGCCAAAGAGATAATCATCCAGCAGAGTTCTACAAGTCCTTCTATTAAAACAAATTTGCCTGTACACCTTTGGAAAAACCTACAACTGAAAACTTAAAAAGACAAAACTTTTTTTACTATATTCTATTTCTGACTTTAATTGACAGAGTGCACCTAAAATTACAGCTACACTTTAACCAATATTATATATAAACATCAAATAGATTCAGTTTACTGGCAGCGTGTTTTCAATTAAATATGTAATATATGTAGTTGAAAGATCTTGTATCCTGCAGTCAACCATTTTACTACTAATATATAAATACAAAATAGTATTCGCATAGATATCATGTATCCTGCTTTTGTTGAAAGCAAACAGATACATTTGAATCATTATTTATGTTGCAGCTTAATTTGCAGTTCCCGTTAACATATTGTCGATTTCATTGCAAAGTAACGTCGGTAAAATAAAAGTACTTGTTTTCATGCATAAATTATAATTTGATTTAGTCCGCTAAAACATTAGTTTGTATATTGAAGGAAAATATAACATGTTTGTTCGGTCACTATGAAAAAGAAGAAAAGTCAGCGAACATCGCATTTCTCTCTCTCGTTTAGATAAAAGCTTAAAACAAGAATGTGTCCATAGTACACAGATGCCCCACTCGCACTATCATGTTCTTTGTTTAATGGACCGTAAAATTGGGATAAAAACTCTAATTTGGCATTAAAATTAGAAAGATCATGTCATAGGGAACATGTATACTAAGTTTCAAGGTGAATGGACTTCAACTTCATCAAAAACTACTTTGACCAAAAACTTTAACCAAAAACTTTAACCTAAAACTTGAACTATCATTTTCTGTGTTCAGTTGACCGTGAAATTGGGGTCAAAACTATAATTTGGCATTAAATTTAGAAAGATCATATCATAGAAAACATGTGTACTAAGTTTCAAGTTGATTGAACTTCAACTTCATCAAAAACTACCTTGACCAAAAACTTTAACCTGAAACTTAGACTATCATTTTCTGTGTTAAATTGACCTTAAAATTGAGGTCTAAACCATAATTTGGCATTAAATTTAAAAATATCATATCATAGAAAACATGTGTACTAAGTTTCAAGTTGATTGAACTTCAACTTCATCAAAAACTACCTTGACCAAAAACTTTAACCTGAAACTTAGACTATCATTTTCTGTGTTAAATTGACCTTAAAATTGAGGTCTAAACCATAATTTGGCATTAAATTTAAAAATATCATTTCATAGAGAACATGTGTACTAAGTTTCAAGTTGATTGGACTTAAACTTCATCAAAAACTACCTTGACCAAAAACTTAAATCTGAAGCGGGAGAGACGGACGAACGGACGGCAATCTACACCAATAATCATTTGTAAAAAGACTTTTTTTTACCTCGATATTTTAATCCCTCGAATCTCACCCTTTTGATCCATCGCATTTTAGCGTGATATACCATCGTACTTTAGCGAACTAACAACCATCCCACTTTAGCGTGATCATCGCACTTTAGAGTCCTACATATATGTAATAATATAACAAGTCATTGTCATACTACAATACATATAGACTATAAAGTCAACTTCAAAAAACATAACTATGACTTTCAGTCACACAAACTTTATATCTTGCTGTTTGGTGTGAGCCAAGGGTCTGTGTTGAAAATCGTAATTTTGACTTTAATGGAGAGTTGTCTCATTGGCACTCATGCCACATTTTCTTTATCATATGAAAAATATACAACAGTACATCATGTATTACCCTTTCTGCACTTTCTCTCATAAATTGCTTTGCATTATCTGTCCAAATGGCAGGAACAGTCAAAACCCATCTAATATCATTCGACTCTACTCCTGTACCTTGCGTTTCTAGTGATGCCATTAGATGATTTTTCAGTGCCATTATAGATAATGCAAAAACATCAATTGCTGATATAGATTTCCCTGTTATGTCCTCTAGTAACATTTCCAATGAGATCTTCTGAAATAAACAACACACGTACTGAAAAATAGTGTTCTTTTTCTTTAAATATGTTTAGTATAAATTGTATAAATGTGGTTCTCTGTCATGGTACTCTTTTGAGATCAAAAGATTATAACGTAACCGCTTGGTACTGGTGGTATAATCTGAAAGTTTAGCGTTGGTAGAATGAAGTATCGCACTTTAAATTCCCTTGGAATGTAAAAACAAATTCTAGTTGACGGACATACAAAGTCTTGAATATTATATTGTCAGATTCTTTGTTACAAAAATTATTGACGCTTGTTTTTGCATCTTTAACACCAGCCTTCAACTACAGACGGGAGACACATCAGACATAAGACAACATTTTATAATGTAAGATGTTCACAACCAAGCCTTTCCTTACAAGTGCTTAGATTAATAATGGTAATTTTGTAGTAAATCCATTGTATTAAGACTTCATACTTTCTGTCATAACCGTTGTGTTAGTTCTTAATACCATTCGGACTTTTTTTGGTTTTAGCTTTCCTGATGAAGATAAATCCAGAATAAATGCTTTCGAAGCATGCGATTTATTTATGACTTATTTCATAGAATTAAATACTATTAGGAGTTTTCTCACTTTTGCCTAGTTTAAAGTATTTCCCCAAATATTTTCTCAAATAGAATTAAAATTCAACACTACCTTATTTGTGTGCAAGCACATCTTAAATCTGTGGAAATAATAATAGTTGTCTTGGTCGTTATCCATCACAATTTCTGCATACTTCTCCTCAGCTTCGTATCCAAAAGAGTCAAACTGTTTGTTAGAATCTAACAGCAAACATGTTGGTGTTTTTAATGATAGCAGTTGTTTTCCTCCTGCATTCCAGGCCTGATTCGTATGGATAGTCATCGGATCATTATTGAATGTATCTTTCAAGGAAAATGCATAACCAGAATATGTTGTTCCAAAATCAATAGCAGCTACGAGAAGGTAATTTGAGTTACTGGACATTCTCGTTTAGATTATATGCTAAAGATAAGAAAACAAAATGGTGGTATGTTAGAAATTGTCCACTGGAGGAGGTAAACGACAAAAAGGACACATTATGTGTTAAACGTATGATGGCAAATAAGAAAATTGTAGTATTAGTGTACTTTTATCAATAAGACTACGTTTTAATAAATGTTTGACTCCTCAAATTTAACAGTTTATTTATATTTGCGTTATTTAAAAAGTTTTTGTCTTTGTCCACATTGTTTATATCGTTAAATCGTTGACCAATGTAAATCATGTGTGAAACACAGGCGCGATTCGTTCTTAAAATGATTGCACGGTTAAGTTGTTTGCATTCGTATCTTTGATTGATAGGAAGTATTAGAATTAATACCGAATCTCCTAATTTTATTTAGAAATTTATACAACTTAATTTTTGTCTGTCAATCAAACAGGAATTATAAGACATCTAAGTAATGTAACAAAAAGCCTTTTAGTTTTAGATTTCTTTCTAGTCATCACGAATTTAACAATTTAAGTGATCACAAATAACCACGATAAACAAACAAAGTAATTTATTCACACAATTACATGCCTGTAAGACTTCCATACTGCAATTGACAACCCTAAACAACCAGAAACCAGAAGGACAAAGACGTATACGAAATGCTTATCAATCTGTTTACTTTCTCCATTATACAATGACATATTTACAATTAACACAGGTAAACATTTCTAAAAGCAAATTTCATTATCTTAATCCCTTTTGTCTGTTTATACTAGACAAATTATCATTAAAAGAGTGGCTAAAGATATCAGATGAGGCATTCAAACTCATAAGTCAAAAACAAACTGAAAACGCCATGGCTAAAAAGGAAAATGATCTATTGTCGAAATTTTTTAGCAAGCTTTCTTATTGAACGTTAGAAAATTCTAAACGTGACGCATGAAAGTCACACAGTGAAAAGGTCACTAAAAAAGAGGGGCTCAAGAACAAATACGGAATTAAAACTTTTATTGAATCTGTATTATCAGGTAACATTAATGTACCTATAACTAAAGACTGAACAAAAGAATCTCTACCTAAACCTGGAGATGACTTCAAGTTCTCTAGAAAGGTAACTATATCCTGGTCCACATGTTAGTAGAAAATCGTAAATAAGTCAAATTCGGTAGGTCACATTCGTGAAAAGAGTAAGAATTTGCGATGGAATGATTTCAATTTCTCTACTTGGAATTGTTGATTTAATAGCTTCTTTGTTAACAGCAATCCTCTCTTAAAGAAAGCATGGTAGGACAAAAAGCCTTCGAATATCGTAGCGACTTGAAGATGTATACTCAGTATGCAGGCACTGCTAGAATGTTGCTATATATAAATGGAAAGTTCACAATTGTCTTGTTTTTAACCGACCCTGTTGTAAATTTCTAGATTTAATCAAGACATCTGGCTTATTAACTGTATCTGTTGTATCCGTTATCTCAAGTTCGATGGGATAGCTGCGTTCAAATTGGTCAACAAATGATTTCGTGACATAACATTTTCTATATAGTGGCAAGTAAAGTTAATGGATGCTGCTTACTTCTTCCCTTTTGCTTCAGAAGTTCCTGTATTAAGTCAGCCCAGTGTGAATTAAGGAACAAGTTGGCAAGAAGAGGGGCACAGTTGGTTTCCATAGTCATTGTTTGTTGAAAAACGCGTCCTCAAAAACGTAATAGATAAGTTGTCAATCAAGAAATAAAGCGTCAGATTAAGAGAATTTTTTGTTTGAATCAGAGTGATTTTTTACAAAGTCGGATGTATCCCCCCGTAAGACTAGATTTATAACTGTATCTATGTTTGCCATTTTGTATAAAACAAAGCAGGACCAACTCTTTCAATTGGTCTTTTAGTTTTGATGCGGAATATTTGTGTAAAGTGTAGAAAATTCAAATGTTTTAATACTATTAAAATTGAGAATGGAAATGGGGAATGTGTCAAAGAGACAACAACCCGACCAAATAAAAAACAACAGCAGAGGGTCACCAACAGGTCTTCAATGTAGCGAGAAATTCCCGCACCCGGAGGATTTATTGACGAAAGAGTCTTAAATTGTATGCACTCTAAAATATCTTTTTGATTTTTTAAAGTATCCACATCACGCCACCTTAAAAACATGTAGTTTCATAATATAACCTTTGAAGAAATATTAAAATTTCAAGAAAAAACATTATCATTCCAAAACTGGATAGATAGCAACATAATATACATAAATGATATCATAGATGAATCTGGAAATATAACAGAAAGATTTATTAGACAAAAGCTTAATAAAAAGACAAACTGGATTACTGAATTTTTAAAATTAAAAAAAAAGCTATACCAAAAGAATGGGTTAAAATATTAGCTGAAAAATGTTCAAGAACAACTAATGTACTAACAGATAATGTTGTGTATATTTATAACAAAGATAACTTTAAACAAAATATGAATAAATTAGAAACAAGTAAAATATACAAAATATTATTAGAACAAGATAAAGAAATACCATTGGCTTTTACAAATGGAAGAGACTACTAAATTTTGAGAACATAGAAAATAAAGCTCAAAACATACTAAAATTTGTTCATAATTATTTGAAAGAAAATAAATTAAAAATGTTCAGATGGAAACTATTACATTTTATTCTTCCAAACAAAGTTTTATCAAAACAATGGAAAATATGCCAAAACTCAGACTGTAATCACTGTAATATTACAGAAGATTATGAACACTTTTTTATTACATGCCACTTTCTTGATAAATTTTGGAAAGACATATTTAATCTGTTAGAAAAAGTTAAACTTGGAAAACACATTTTAACACTAAAACATTTGATTTGGGGTTACAAAATAAATGATATTAATTTTTTTCTTACAGTTATTATATTTTCAATTCACAAAATCCACTATTTGTCAGAGTTTAGAACAAAGAATATAAATGTATTTTCTGTTTTTAAAACTGAGCTTAGAAATAGGCTCGTTCTACAAAACAATTTTTTTAACCATGAAAGAAAAGGAAAATTAGGAAAAATATTTAAGTGTATTTGAATTGTTTGAACTGATAACATGGTTTGTAATGTTATCATTGTGTATTAATTAATTTATTATCTAATTTTGTATTTATTTATGATGCTTGATAGACAGTTATTACAATATTTATATTAAAATCTGGTACGAGGCATTATACATTACAAAAAAAAAAACAAGCATAGTTGTTCTTTGATTACTGTACGACTATTATTCTTTCAAATTATAGCTGTCTTACCTGAATAATGATGTAGATAAAAGATAATTACAATCTTTTTCGATATTGATTGAAAAAAACCGTTATCCGGAAACACATGGAAACTGATAGAAGTCATCCCAAACTCAAATGAACTATGAAATTCCGAAAATAACGCCAGATGATATAAATACTTTAATATAATTAGAATAGCATTATTTATCTATTGATGTAATATTTACAATATTTTGTTAACGACTAACAATATGCAGTTTATCTACCTGAAGAATACCTGAACTTCTGGTACTAATGAAACAGGGACCTTCACTGAGATAGCTGTGTCAGTGAAGTAATTGTTAACAGCGAGCAATATTGTTGTTGAATAAAAAAAAAAACTTTGAAGCCCGGCTTTGATTGCTGATAATATTGATGTTTATAGTTTAGCCTTGGAAGAGGTTTCATGGAGCACTTGAAAGACTCAGAAATGTAGACCAAGAATTGAAAGGATACCTTTATGGTTAAGGTATCCAATACAGTGATGAGAGATCAAATTCTTCATCTTTGGTTCAAATTCTAAAGACGACCTATGAATATCTACGATTTTCTCTTTTGTACATGTAAGTGTCATGGGGGTATATGATGAGCTTCTTAATGAAATGTCAATGCCTCATTTATTTAATGTGTTTTAAAACAACAACAAATGTTGTTTGGAGCTTGATCTGCGGGGTCAACAACATATTTTTTCTGGAGGTAAGACAAGGACAAGGTTTGTATATGATATTTTCTTAAACAGTAGCATCGAAGCGTATCAAACAGGAAACAACAAAAACAAAGCAATGTACATTAATATCAGCTATGCTTCTTTCGGTTATGTGTCATCCTTACCATTTCTAACACCATCAATTTAGTGAAATTGAAGAATTATTTAAAGTGTTTTTAGTATGAACAAAATTTTATGAACCACATACTCCTACCTATCTCTCTCTTCCAAAATACCATTCAGTCATAATCTAGCATAAGCGGAAGTTTAAAAGAACGCAATGTTATTGTATCTTTTAGGTTCCGAATAATCATTTAAATTCGTTCTACTTTTTTAAATAGTTTTTATAGAAAATATATCATTACCTGTAAAAACAGATCATATGTTCGCGTATATGTATATACTGCACAACAACAAAAACGCACGACCACCATTTACACATGTATTTTAAATATATTCACATCTTTAATTTCAGTATGCTTTTATATCGAGACTCCAATTATAATTTTGTAAACTCATGAAATACTAAAAATGATATATCGTGTATAATAGGTATAGATTTCTGTTTTTCTTGTCGCATTTCTTGAATTTCCTCGAAAACTCATTTTTTTCAAGTATATATAATCACTGGCATGAATCTCTGCACTTGTACTTCAATTAAAAATCAAAATAGATTTTTCATCATTTCATAGATATTTTTCCAACAAATTATGAACTTTTTTCTATATAAAAATTTCAAAATATAAAACCAAGCTTTTTTTAGTTGCATAGCATACTTTTGTCAAGAACAGTAACTACATAGATTATTAATTTGGTGTTAAATTGTTTAAATGATATTTTTTTTTAAAGAAATACTGGATGATAAGATCGTAAATCTATATTTAAAATTTATAGATATCGTCAGTCAATAGGTACACAATGCATGTACTTAAAACCAAGCAATACATTTTTTGATGGATAAATTTGAAGATAATAATTTCCATTTACTATGAACCTACTATAAAACGAGCATTGGGTGAAACAATGTATTACACGTAACAAATTAACACAAATTACAAATATAACATTAGAGTAATGAAAGTTAAACATGTCTTAAGCAGCAAAAAGCATAATTTAAGCTAACTGCTTTGAAACGAATATAAAAAATGCTCCCAGGATCCAATGGGAAAGATAGAAAAATAAACTAAAATGTAAAAAATAAATAAAATAATAAAAAATAAAAATAAATCCAGTGTTATATTTACATATATATTATAAAGGCAAAGCTTTCCGACATTTCTACAAATCTTGAGATTAGCTTATTATGTCCTTTTCAACGTATCTCCAATAAGCATTACCTTTCTACGTGCAATATATGTCGCTCAGCTATTTCATTTATTTTATCATACAGTTTATGCGCTTTTAAATTTGACCCCATTTAGCCAATCAATTTTCCGTGAACAAGTTACCTCCCTGTCTACTGTGTATCATGTGCAGATCCTCCATAATCATGATCATATCGACAAAATTCTTTTTCTTATTTTGGGCTGATTTGGATCGAAGCAATCCGGTGAAATCTTACAGGAGTTATATACTTTTACCAAATAAATTTGTCGGTTTATTTTTGTAACTCATAAACCATAATCCGTATAAATAGTTATCAAAGGTACCAGGATTATAATTAAGTACGCCAGACGCGCGTTTCGTCTACATATAAGACTCATCAGTGACGCTCTAGGTAATCTATGCCTTGGATAAGAAAATCCTTAGTTTTTCGAAAATTCAAAGTTTTGTAAACAGGATAAATTTATAAAAATGACCACATTATTAATATTCATGTCAACACCGAAGTGTTGACTACTGGGCTGGTGATACCCTCGGGAACGAAACGTCCACCAGCAGTGACATCGACCACTTGGTGTAAATAGTTATCAAAGGTACAAGGATTATAACTAAGTACGCCAGACGCGCGTTTCGTCTACATAAATATCATCAGTGACGCTCATATCAAAATATTTATAAAGACAAGCAAGTACAAAGTTGAAGAGCATTGAGGATTCAAAATTCCAAAAAGTTGTGCCAAATACGGCTAAGGTAATCTATGCCTGGAATGAGAAAATCCTTAGTTTTTCGAAAAATTCAAAGTTTTGTAAACAGGAAATTTATAAAAATTACCACATTTCTGATATTCATGTCAACACCGAAGTGTTCGGTGTTGACTACTTGGCTGGTGATACCTACAGTCCTTTTATTTGAGGTACGTGTGTCCAAACTAAGAAAATGGGGTCAATGTCATATTCCTAACTCTGACAATCATTTCATATTGCTTCTACTCAAAAAGAATGTAGATATCGACAAAAAAGAATTGTTGTATTGGCACGCATCATTTTCATGGAGGTTCGATGCAACCGAAATGGTAAAATTAATAAATTAATTAAATATAGTAATCATAGCTTATGCTCTTAACATTTGAGATATCATGATGTATACATGCATTTTATCTTAATTAACGAAATCCTACATTTAAATTTTTAAACATGCATTTAAATACAAATCTTTGCTTCTGTCTATGATTATATGTATAAAAAAAAGCATGCAGGAGCAGACATCAATTAATATGTAAAAAATAAAATCAATAGCTATCGTGGTTATTCTTATCTATCATACACATGTCTGTTCAACGGTCTCACATTAAAAGGTTCAACGGTCTAACATTAAAAGGTATTTTATGTAGGGTATACTATCATTTTACTAAAGGTGTGCGTATTATAAAGATTTTGCTTTACTTAACAATTTCTCGAGATATAAAAAAGAAGATGTGGTATGATTGCCAATGAGACATCTCTCCACAAGAGACCAAATGACACAGACATTAACAAGTAGATGTTCTGTCTTTATTATTTTTTTTTCAATTGACACAATGTTGAATAATGCTGGTTGGTACAAGGATTGTCCGTCTTACTCCTCATACAACTAAAACTTTAAAATAATACAGGGCATGATATAGTGATAATGTGTATTTAGCCAGGATATTGATTTTCATTCAATATTAAGCAATCTTTAACATTAATTGGTGGATGTATAAAATGTGTCTTTAAGCCACAACCCTTTCAACCGGTTCTTCAACATCATAAAATACTAAATCAAAACATGAAGCATTATATGCATGAACACAGCGGTAACATTATATTTGTCTAATTCGGTTTGGTAAAGTTGATATGTAAAAAAAAAAGATGTTTTCAACAGTTTCGAGTATATTTGAAGTGTTTCATTTTATCTCATATTGCTAGATATGTTTCCAAGTTATATAAGGAAATGAGTAAACTAAAATTAAAAGTAAGATGGTGAGAATGTTCATTTATACTGGGTATACGTGAGCAGATTGTTTTTTCCCCATTATTTGAGTTACACATATATAACATTAATGAAATAATCAAAATTTGAAAAAAATAAAAAAAAGTTGAAAAAAAATATACTAAAAGATCAACTTTCAACATAAAATGAAAGAAAACTAATGAAGATATTTAGAAAAAAGGCTTAAATGCAAGACATAAAATTATTAAATACCACTACGTACATTATTTTCTTCGAAAAAAAAGGTTAGTTAAACAGACTTCATAAATTGTACCCTAACCTAATGAATGTAAGGGTGCCTACTTTTCTAAGATACTAGTGGGAAGTAGTGTCCTCTCCCTCGCCGTGACGGAGTAGACCCAAAAATGAAAGAGTGAGTTATAATGCAAGGATTTCGAAAAAAAATTCATGCCGTTGAATTCGTTTTTATTTTTTTTTTACTTCGGTTTTTGTATTGTGCTCCCCTGCTTTGTAATCTCGAAATTTGCAATGCGGCCCCTTTCAAACTCACAAATTTTTTTGAATTGATATTTCGGCATGTTTATCTGCCATCTGTCATAAATGGGCCTCTTTTCCTTGAATTTGTTTCGAATCTGGATAATATTTCAAATTTTCAGACTGATCTGAATTATTTATCGCTCTTAAGGTACGCATTGTTGATAACATAAACGGTACCATATTTTTTGCACCAGATGCGCATTTCGACAATCAATGTCTCTTCCATAATGCTCGAGCCAAAAATATTTGAAAATGCAAAGCTTATTAAAAGTATTAAGAGCTATAAACCAAAAAGGTCAAAAAGGAAAGGAATCAGAGTTTTTTATGAGGGAGATACATTCCTTAATTTTGAATATTTTACAAAAGCAAATTTTAATAAAACAACATATGTATGTTCATACCATTACCAAAGTGCTAGCTACTGGGATGGGGATACCCTCGGCGACTATCATCCAACGAGGAGAGACATCCACCCAGTGGTAGTACTAACATAAACGGTAACAATTTTTTCTGCACCAGGAATATTTCTTTTAAGCTGTTATTCTTTTGGACAAAATGTGTAGTGTCCGTTCAAACGTTTCTAAAATTGTGCTTTGATAATTTTGGAACTACAAATAAACTAACGTTTCATCTGACCCTGAACTTAAACGGATTTGGCCATTGTTAGGTCCATTTTGGTCATATAGCTCTTCAAATGTTTCGGTATCTTTGGATTTCATATATTCGGCTGAATATTATACAATTATAGCCTTTTGTTTGAGATCAATACAAGGATATATTGACCTGAAAGAAGTATATTGACTGTGGACAAAGTCCGATGTCGAAATAATTCTTTGGGTCGAAATATTCTGTGTTGACCTCATACATAGGCTATGATTGTTATATCATTAATATCCGACCATATTGATATCAAAATTGTAATTTGATTTTGTTGGAATATTTTATAGATATCATAATTTGTCCTATACAATAACAACATATTAGTTGTTATTTCATTTACTTTTTATGTTTTGGAGTGGGTTTTTTTTTTACATCATATGTATTTGAAGATTTCTTTTACTTCAAATAATGGATCATAGATATCTTTTTCTAAATCTTTTAACTATAGCATGAATTCATACATGACGTCACAAAGTATATAGGTTTTTAGATATTCTAAAAATAACCGTGCAATATGGTTTTTGCCATGCAATTTGCTTTTGGCTATGCAATATGTTTTTTGCTATCCGCCGTTTTCTATCTACCTTCGGAAATATAATTTAACATGTGACTATTCCTGAACGAATCAAATGAGTTGAAATATACGAATTATTAATATAATATTGTAAAATTATACATCTCGATTCAGACGCATGCAGTTAATACAGTGTTGTTTTCATTTTTTGTAACATATTGCAGTACAGTTCAAATGGTTATCCTTCCCTCAACCAGTTATACATGTATATTAATTACGATATGCATCATTTTCGTAATCTGTCAGGTTTTAAAAATCGCACCACGATTTCTTTCACTCCCTTTTCGATGCATCTTAAGTCCACATTTATTTGCTGCAAAAAGACTTTCACATTTAATTTCAGTAACATGCTCAAACCTTCACAATTAAAAAGATATAGATTTTTTTTTCTGAAATAAGAAATGTTGACCAATCTCCATATGCTTTATCACTCACTCCATAAGACTTTTCTCAGAAACTATTCATACAATCTTTCAAAATATAGCTGCATTCGTTGATTAAACAGTTAACAAAAAGTGAAATAAAAACATTTAAACTAAATCAATGAACCAATGTAAAATAAATGACTATACATGTGATTTAAAAACTTTCTAGTACGTTTTATTGTAATTTAGCAACTGACACAGGTGTGTGACTAAATTTTTAAACGGTATGTACATATGCTAAATACACTTCCTCTATTCAGTTTATAGTTTCTATAATAATGTGATAATTTGACGAATTTTTGCATATTAATAGACATTGATAGACAGGTATGGACGATTTATATTTTTAACATTGTCATATAAATAAAAGCAACAATAGTATTCCGGTTTTGAAAAGTTATAAATCAAATTAGAAAAAAGCTAAAACCGAGAGAAACACATCAAATATAAGAGGAATGTTTGTCTTGCCATAAACCAGATTCAACCCATCATTTGTTCTTAAAATGTCCTGTATTTGATGTTCATGTGCAAGATTTTCAACATAGCTTAACCGGCGTGATGCTTCTGAATCGGCGGTGTCTTTAATGTATTAGTTTGTGGTTATGTCAGTGTGTTTGAGCTTTCAATTTTTCCATTTGATTATGGATTTTCCGATTTGAATTTTCCTCAGAGTTCAGCAGTTCTCACAGGTTTTAATACTTTTATTTCGTTTTCAACATTTACGTAAAACTATGGAATTACAAAAAGTATTAATTATATGATTATATATAAAGTACGGTCAATGCCACTACTGATGGTGGTTATCCACGCGGTTATCACCAGCCCAGTCGTCAGTACTTCTGTATTTACATGAATTATCATTGATATGGTCCTATTAAAAAATTAACTGTTTACAAAACTTTGAATTTTACAAACTGATAAGGATTGTTTACCAATGGAATAGATTACCTTAACATCCTTAGACAAAACCTTTAGAAATTCCGGGTCCCAAATGCTCTTTAACTTCGTACATTATTTGACATTTTTTTAGAGCCTCACATTTGTTAACGCAACGCGTGTTCGACTTCAAATTCCAAATCCTGGTTTATAAGGTGATTTTATATACAACTACTGCGTCTATGCCACTGCAGGTAGAGGTTTCAGTGGTCTTCAACTTCGTTCTTTTTTTGGTATTTTGAATTTTTTTATTCAAGCGTCACTGAGTAGGTTGTAGACAAAACGTGCGTCTGGCGTACACAAGTTTAATACTGATATCTATGATAAGTTATATACATATACTTCTTTTTATGTGTTTTTTACGTTTTTAAGTTTCCCTTTGAATAAATATAAATATATCTATAAAGATCAGACACAATGTAGTGTAATTGGACATATCAACATATCTTTGTGCTTTAGTTAGATTGACTAGAATAGTTTTGATATACTTTAAATGGATGAATACTATTTTTGTTACAGAAAGGCAGAGCAAATTAAGGAACATAAAAGGATAGGTCGTCCATTTCGACCTCAACACAAAGATGCAATTATTGCTTGGTTTCGTGATGAAGAAAAAAAACCGGAGTGCAGTTTTAGATCCACAAACTAATGAACCTGCAGAATGGTTTCATGGTACACAGAACATGTTCACTTTAAGCATATAAAAAATTGCATTGAGTTCCATATTAAGTGAACTGAAAATATTAGATGTCTGAAGTTTTGCAAAAATTAAAAACCTCATTTTAAAAATATTATAGCATAATCTGTATGCACCATTTACTAAAATTGCAATAATAATCTATTTTCTTATTTTAACGTTTTACTAATTAATGTACACATGTATTTACAATAATCTGTTTATCCCTATCCACGTGCAGGATTTGTATAATTTTCAATCGTTTGAGATATGAACTTTTTTTCTTCTGTTATCTTTAAATTATTACTTGGAGATGGGTTAATTTTTTTGAGAAACGTGCACCAAGCTAATAAATACCTATATATAGTAATAGTCATATTCACATGTTCAAAACTATAAAAACACTGATAGATTTATATTAAAATTGGTTAGTTTGACACACATTTATTAAGACGGGCTATCTGCTTTGCAATAAACAGGTTTCTGAGACAATCAAATAAAGGACAGGGAACCACTCTACTTAAATTTTTACTCCTTTTTTTGATATGGTCGTCTGTACTACTTCCTGAAACAGTAAAACACATGCTGAGGTACTGACTATTTTGACTGAGATGTAGGTATAGCGGCTTTCTTTCGCTAGTCCAGTAGTTAGTACTTCTGTGTTGACATGAATTATCCTTGATATTGGCATATTTAGGAAATTAACTTGTTACAAAAAAAAATGAAATTAATTGTTTATTTTTTATTTTTTCATAACGAATTTTCTTTATTGTAACAAATAGACTAGCACAACATGTATGAACAAAGGTATACAGATTGGCATTTTTACATAAAGGCAGTATTAAATAATAAAACAACAATTGGATATATATGATGGTGCAATAATAGGTTGAAAATGAATAATAATCTTATCACATTGGAATCTTAATTGTTCTTGCAATATCTAGAAGTGGTAGATATCAAAATTTAACCTTCTTTAATAGGGGCATAGGGATTCCAGTATTTGTTATATTCCTCTACAAAGAAGTTTTTAAATGAAATGGATTTTTCTAAATTCATGTGTCCTTTAAATAGTTTTTTAAAGCATTTAAATTTGGCAAAACTTCTTGTAGTTTTGTTAGGTAAATATAGTATTTTAAAAGTATAATAATCTTATTTTTAACAAAATTCAATTTTAAACAGTTTCGTAGATACCAAATAGAATAATCCTAATATTCAAAGGCAGTTCAATATTTGTGATTTCAAATATCCAGATGCTTAGTGCATGCCAGAGACTGGCGTCCATCGGACAGATCCAAAATAAATGTTTGATGGTCTCTGGTCCTACTTTACAAAATGTACATATGTTGCTTCTATATATTTACATCTTGTAAAGTAGTGAATTAGTTCCCAAAATTCTATGGATAATTCTATATTGGACACAGCCAAGCTTAGTGCTTTTAGTATATTTTGCACACGAAGTGTATATTTTTTTCCAGTTAATACCAGTCATATTAACATGGTTCTCCCATTTTCCTTGCAACAAAAGTAATATATTTCTCATTCAATACTTTGTAAATGTCCTTTCAACCTTTTTTGATTAAAAAAAATACTTATGTTAAAAGGTAGTATTGCTTGAATTTTCTCCTTTACTTAATATTGATCGTGTTTAACCACTCATTAAGCGAGTGTGCTATTCAATAATAATGTAAAATATTTGGCCTTAATTGATATAATTGTTGGAAATTTTGAAATGACATAATTTTGCCCTAGTCATCTAAGATCCAAATTCCAGCATTTGCCCAGTTTTTATAGTAGACTCTTGAACCACCAATTTCAATGTTTTCTACCTTCCATAAAGAATACAATAGCATTCCATCAATACATCTTGGTTTTCTAATTTGATTAAGGGTTTTCAAAGCATCATAAACCTCTTGCCAAAATTATTTGATGACCTTTTCATCGGCCAAATATAACTTATTTCAATAAAATGTATTTGCTCCACAATAGAGACTAATCTTACCCACTTTGAATTCAAATTATACAGCCGTCTTACCCATGTAAGTTTTAGTCCCTGTATAAATGCTTTTAAATTTAGCATTTTTAACCCACCCTTATAATAATCTTGACATAAAAGATCTTGACCTGGTGTATTATCCCAGATAAAAGCATACATTTCATTTTTTAAATTACGTAACATATTCTCATCTGGACTAGGGATGGATAGAAACAGATGATTTAATTTAGATATGACCAAAATTTTTAAAATAGTAATCTTTCCAAAGGGGGGTGGGATACTGTTTTGACCATTTTTTCAAAGTGTTGTCTATATTATCTAAAACTGGCCTATAATTTGAATAAATCATTCTATCTAGGTCCGAAAAAGTAATTCCAAGCAATTTGAATATACTGGAGCCCCATTTTAATCCCCACTTTACACAAATTTTATCCTGGCTATGTTTTTTGTTACCTATCCATATTACACTTGTCTTTTCTATATTAATCTTAAGTCCCACGATTTCAGCATACAATTGGAGAACCCGAAGAGATGCATTGAGCGATTCTGGCGAGCCATCTTATATCAATGATGTATCATCTGCATATTGAGACAGTACAAATTCTGTATCATCTATCTCCTTAAAACTGATTGTACTAAGGCTTTTCTACCTCAGTAAAAGATAACCTTAGCTGTTTTTGGCAAAACATTTAGAAATTTTTGGTCCTCAATGCTTCTCAACTTCGTATATATATGTGGCCATTTTAACTTTTTTTTTAAATCGAGCGTTACTGATGAGTCTTTTGTGATCGAAACGCTTGTATGGCTCAAATACAAAATTGTAATCCTAGTATCTATGTTGAGTTTATCTGCACAGTTAACAAACATTTGTAACAACCTATGTAGTTGAAAGACAAAATTGATGCCTACATCTTTAATCACTCATTTTAAGTGACAATCAAAATTAGTCCTCTGCAATAGAATCATACCACTTTTCAGAATCTGACGATTTGATTATTTCACCTTGCAAATGGATAACATATTTGTAACTGGGTGATAAACAACCAACAGTCGCTTACACAAATCGATTTAAAGTTTTCTTATGTATGTTTGCAAGCATGTTCCATAAATATAAAGAATATTCTACTCACAGAATGAATCCCACATGGCTGTGACAAACTGAAATATTTTTTGTCATTATACTTTCAGGTATTGTTCATAGAAAGAACGCTGGAAATATACTAATAAGTGAACCCATGGGAAGTTACTTAGTTAGACTAAGTGATAAAGTTTGGGGTTATGTAATATCGTATAAAGCATCAGAAGGATGTAGGCACTACATAGTTGATAGAATAGAGAACGGATATCAGATCCCCTCTGATCCATTTGAATTCAAACATGCAACTTTAGCAGATCTTATCTTATATCATGTGGTGAGTATTAAAAGTAAAATACAATAAAACAGAATTCCCTATTATATCTGACATTAACCACTTGCACATGTATCAAATAATTTACTAGCCTTGTATTGTAAGATAAATATATATATAAAAAAAGAACCTAATGTTTTAAGTTATAATGTATTACAATTTTATTAAAACCACAAGAATTGAAGATATATTGTGCTAATCATCTCCAACCGACAGATTTTTGATTTTTTTTACAGCGTATCCTAATATATATATTTTTTTTAATTATTATTTTTACACGAAACTGTGTTGTGTCAGTTTTTTTACGGAAAAAGGTATAAAAAATATTCATTGTCCCTAATGAATGAGTAAAACTTGATTGTTTTAATGGCACCTAAATGAATAAATACAAAAAAGCGTATATATAATATGAAAAATAAAAAATCAACAAAATACTGAACTCTGTGAAAAACTCGAAACGGAAAGTCCCTACTCAAATGGCAAAATAAAAAGCTCAAACACATCAAACGAATGGATAACAACTAACAACTGTCATATTCCTGACTTAGTACAGGCATTTTCTTATTTAGAAAATGGTGGATTGAACCTGGTTTTGTAGCTAACTAAACCTCTCACTTGTATGACAGTCGTATATATGCTTACAACGATCTGAGGTAAAGTGACACATATAACTTTTGCAACGGACACTGCAAACATAGCCACACAATATTATATCTGTATTTTCTTTTGTTTCATCAGATATCGCTTCATTTGAATGGATTTCTCTATTGAAGTAGCATAACCAAGACATCAAAATTTTGCCGGAAGTCAGACGTAGCACTTCTAATGGCGTTAATATTTCATTTAACCGTTGTCGAATCATATTCCAGCATCTCAACACTAAAGTGTTTCGAACATATAAGAAGACAAATTTACAACTCTGAAACTTCACGTATTAAAATAAAGGAATGAAAAGGAAAGACTAATTTATGTTGATCTTTAAATGTCTTTAAGTTAAGACCCAGTCCCACTAGACCACGATCGTACCACGCTCAATGTGATCTTAAATTAATCAAAATCGTGGTGAGGTCGCGGTATGAGCGGCATGAAAATGTTAATTTTCGCTGATTTCACGATGATTCTACGTCTTCATTACGCTGCTACAACGATCCCGCTACGATTAAACCACGTTCTCACAATGCTTTTTCTACGATTATCATGATCTTACTACGCTCATCACGTTCTCGTGACGACCGTACGACGAGATATCCAAGTGCAACTTGATCTTACCACGCTTCTGCGATTATAGCACGTTATTACCACGATTATACTACGCTTATACCGCGATCTTACTACGTTCTCAGCAATAACGTCAACACCGTATTCCATATATATACTGTTCCATTCCTTATATTTCCGATTAAGACGTAGATTTCTCGGAAACAACACAGCCATGCCACCAAATCTACCAGATCACGTGGGCGTAGTGGTTCGAGTAGATGTAGAGGCAGAGGGAGCTATGATTGTAACGAATCTAGATCTAGCAGAAATGTCGGACTTTTTATAGCCGTTGGAGACAAAGGACGAGAGGTCAAAATAACATACAGAAAAACTAAACCTGAAGAGCTTTTATATATTTCATATGAAATTATACTGAGCATAATGGTGGTAGTATGAACGTAGTCAGGTCTTAAGAAGAGCGTGATGAGGACAGCATGGGCGTGCCAGAATCGAAGTATGGTCTTGAACAACGTGGTGTAAACGTGGTATAGTCGTAATGGAAGCATTGATGGATCGAGGTGAGAATGTGATGGTCGTAGTAAGGTCGTAGTAACGTTGTTGTGAGATCGAAGCGCAGTATCTTCAAAAAGAATCACGCTTTCGCTACACTCTCGCTACGATGGTACAGTAACCTTTGCGATCTTACCACGACCTTACTGCGCTCTAAATACGCTTCTACTACGAGCTTAATTCACCCCGACCCTATTCATGATTGTTTTGAACATGTTCAAAGTTGGCCACGCTCATCACAATCTTTAAGTCCTCACCACGACCGTATTACGACCTCACTGCGACCTACATGATTGCGCTTCGATCGTCAAAATTTGATTTTTTTTTAAATATCGTAGTGAGGTCGTTGCCTAGTGGGAATGTGGTATTAGTATGTAGTTGGGTTTTCTCATTGAAAAATACCGCACATATCTTTTAAATGACATTATATTTCTTTTAATTATAAAAGAGGAGTGAAAGAAACAAGAGGGGCATTTAAACTCCGAAATCGAAAACAAAAATGACAATGCCATGAATAATAAAGTAAAAAAACAAAGAGACAGACAAACAAACAATAGTACACAAAACACAGCATAGAAAACTAAAGACCTAACAACACGAACCTTAACAAAAACTGGTGCTCTGGAATGGTAAGGAGATCCTGGCTCCATTCATGTTGCTCATTTAAGTACAAACCCTGTAACAATTCTAATTCCAATATATTCGTATAATGTACTATTAACCAACTAAGTACATTAATGCCAAATATGACTGTTTATTATAAACCCTAACTGGGCTTACTGCAGATAAACTGGACATTAATACAGGGCCATTACAGGGAAAACTGGGCCATTACAGAAAAACAGCGCCATTACAGAAAAACAGGGTCACTACAGAAAAACAGGGCCGTTACAGAAAAAAACAGGGCCATTACAGAAAAACTGTGTTAATATCAAATATAATAAATTTAACATGGCCGCCGACTTTCAAATATAGGGATCCGGTTTATCCTGTTTTTCAACACATAACTTCTGTCAAAAGTTTATGATGGTGAAGTACAAATTATTTTTTTCAAACTAAACTGTCATTAAAAGAGTAGAAAGTACATCAAGTTGGCAGCAACACATACACTTTTGTTCCGTTGGTTAATAAATTTATTAAGAAATGGGTGTTTTTATAATAGCCCTGTTATATGTCCTCGGTCAGTAATAATGGCCTCGGATGTCTGTAATGGCTCTCGGCGTTGCCTCGGGCCATTACAGACTTCCTCGGCTATTATTACAGACCTTGGACATATAACAGGGCCCGTTATAAAATCACCCATTCATTAATACTATAATAATAACCTTCAGCAAGTATTTTCTGCTTTCAGAATAACCCAATACCAGGAGAGAGAGAAAAGAAGCTAACCAAACCAATAGGACAGATAAACTCAGCACCGGATTATCATTTTCTGTTCAACACATGACATGTAATATATTTTTGTTAAAAAAAATGCAGAATATAACATGAAAAAGATTTCTTTATAGTTAGATGACAGAAGATGTTAGTAATTGAGTCAATTTTAAAAGGAAATAAATAACACTGGCAGTGGTTTTACTGCGACTAAGTCAATAGACCTACTTTGAATTGTCTGTCAGTGAATCACTTATTTTCCATTTATACCTCAAATGCATTGGAAGGCAGTATTTTGACGACAACATTTTTCAAAATGGTTTAATGTTCTCCTAAGACTTTAATTATAGAGGAAAATTCATTATACTAGTATTAGATAAAACATTTGATTTGCATCACGGTTGCAATTAAAGGATAATTCATGATCGTGTTTTGTTTGTTTTTTGTTTTGTTTTTTTGGTTTAGGATTCGAGATCTTAGACTTTCTATATATTTGGTTTTTGATTATAGATATAATAATGTTTGAGGCTTTGTCAGTTGTAAAAATTCACCATATGTGTCGTGGAGAGAGGATACATCATCGGTACCGGGTTGTTTTTTAAGTGTCAGAAAACCGTGTGCTCATGGTACATCGTAGACTTTGAAGTACTTCTGAATGCATGGTTAGGATAATCTGGATCACAATGTACCATTTTTCTGAAGTAGTCATCTACTGATTCCTTCAATTAACTGAAGTCCCTTTTCAAGTAGTTGAGACATAGAAAAGTCAAAATATTACGCATCGTATGAATGTTTGGTCACATTGAGTGACAACGGGACAGTATATATTTGTTATGATTATAAATATATATAGTTATGCCTCAGAACGTCAATAACTATCGCATGATAGATTGTAAGTATTTCTTAAAAAAAAATGTGATTACAACATTTTCTGAAAATGTACTCATATAAGTCAATATTTTGAACCCACGGTTGGTATCCATGAAATAACTGATCATTCTTCAATAGAATTATATTCTTCCTTTCCTAAATTAACTGCTCGCTATTGTGCCCTTATCCTGCACTCTCTTTTCTGTAACATTCCTCTCTATTTATAACTACCGTACTACATGTTTGTTTACCTTGTGTTTCTCCTGTGCAATGTTTATTATATACTTCTTGATCGATTGTGTTTTTCTTAGGGGAATTGTCTCTGTCATTTCAGCATATGTCTTTTTATTATATCAAACATGACTTATACAGAATTACCCATTGACTTTTATACGACTGTCATACAAGTCAGAGGTTTAGCTAGCTCTAAAACCAGGTTTAATCCACCCATTTTCGACATAAGAAAATGCCTGTACCAAGTTAGAAATATGACAGTTGTTATCCATTCTGTTGATGTGTTCCAGCCTTTTATTTTGTCACTTGCTTAGGAGCTGCCAGTTTATAATTTTTCCAAGGAGTTCGGTAATTTTGTTATTTTGCTTTTTGTTATTTCATTGTGTTTTTGTTTTCTTTTGTTCAATGTATGCATTGCTTTTAATTTGTTGAAAGGTCTCCAATTAGAAGATTTATATTGGAAGTTTCCACATTCAGTTATATTTATATATTACGGAAAAATGGAAACTAAAAATTAAAAAATCAATGCGTTAAGAATAATCTAACGATATTTAATATAAAAACCATCCAGTTGTAAAGTAAGTTATTTCTTATAATATGTCTAACTAACGTATATCTTTTATTTAACTAGTTCATTATATAAAAAAGCATGAATGTAAAGAACTAAGCATTGTACTTATATATCTTGTAACACATAACATCAAAAGCAGAACGACGCATTCATATTAGTGTTCATCGTATTACCACTTTTCAAACGACCGTGTTTCCCTAAAAATATCTCACATATGTATTCACAGTCTCAAAACAAATCTACAAAATGAGCAAGGTAGCGAAAATAAAGTATTCATGCCATGACAGAAGTTGAATTATGGCCATCCCCGTCTGAAAGTGGAGATCAAAAGCCCTGCTTGTCCCATTTTCTCATTTTATATCAATTTTTGCAGCAAAACAGTGTAAAGAACTTGTTAAAAATGACGACATTTTTAAACTGAATTTTAAAGAGAACACTTCAAGTTGCCTTTATTCCTCAACATAAATTTATCCTTAAGCTAGAATAAAAAATATAAATATACATGGTAAGACACACATAATCGGCAATGGAATTGGAAACGTGTGTTTGTAAATGATTCCAAAAAGGATTTTCATACATACAAGAAAATGAGACGAGAATAACATAGTTAAACAGCCGGGATCGTATACTTATGACTAACAATCTTTCTACTGAGTTTTTATTAACATTCATTATACAGTAACAGTAATACGGCTTGTATATATTTTACTATGATTTATATTTATTTTATTTTGTCAATAACATTTGGATTGTTCAAAATTCAAATACCTATAAAGATAACATTTTCCATCACAATTTTGCAGTATGGATTGTACTTTAAATCCTCATATTGAATCAAATATATACTACACCTTCTCAATAATCTGTAATTTTCTATACAATAAATAAATATTCCGTGTTAAAGGCATACAAATCTTACTTTGTAAAGAGTCATATTCATTGCAACAACAAATACATCAAGGATGATTTAAAAATGCGTGATATTAAATTTTGTTTCATTGATATTCTAATATGTAATCGGTATTCTAATACTGTCTGATTTGTTTTTGTACTCACACGAAGCAGATCTCATACGAATGCTTCTCAAAGACAAAAGACAATAGTTTTGATGTTACTTTCATAACATATTGATGTCCTTTTATCCAATTATCCTCATTTCAGTAATTGATCGCCTCTTCAATCACTAAGTTCGCTTGAGATTGAGGAAACTCAACAAGCTAGAAGGTTTGTATCTTATCTTGGAATATTCCTTGATATTGATACTGATTGAAGATTTAAAACAAGAATATACGAACGGGAAAATTTAACAACAATTCAAAACAAAAATTTGAACTGTTTGCGAAGGAAACCCCATTCATCGAACACAAGAACTGGAAGATTGTACAAACTTAGACGTCTCCGAAAACAAACCACCATTTTTTTAAATAAAAAAAAACAATTTTACTTATCCGAAAACTTTCATTATGTTTGTAAAATAAATTAATCTTTTCATCTGATTTTAATGATAATTTCTGATATATTCTGTGTGTTAACTGTTCTGCCAATCGATTTTTTTTAAATTTCTAACTCCACCTATGACGTGTCCAAACAATTTTCTGAAAATCTGCAAGTATGTCAATGAAATGACATTACAATAATTTGATAGTGACATGCACAGGTACGGTACAATTTAGTTATATAACTTTAAATTCATATACATTTAAATAATCATCGTTTAAGTATGAAAAATATGTATGGCTATTCAACATTTGCGTTTTGCTGGTTTTTTTTATTTTGTTTTCACTTTTGTTCCTTTCGTCTCTACTTTCTGCGCATAAATTGTCGGCCATATAAGGTGTTTTGCACTCAACTTATGTCAAACAAACGTTTTCATAATTGAATCAAGTCTATATGAAAATACTGTCAACATTGTTCAAATATATAAAATTGAATAATACAATTCAAAGATCTAATGAATGACTAAAACTGTTTATTTTTTTTATAGGGTGTATAGATTTTTAATGTGTAAAAAATAAGAAGTGAATAGAAATTATGTTGGAGGAAATTGATATGCCTCAGTCATTTTCATCAATAAAAGTATTATACTTTATATTGATCTTCAAGGGAATTTTCACATAGGGTGATTCAACCGAATATCAGAGATTATTTATTAAACCATAATTTAAATTATCGTCTAAATAAAGGAAAGATTCCAGACACTAGATGATTCTATGCATAGTGTTTAAAATACTTACTCCAGTGAATGGAATAAGTAATTCCTTTACATAACATAAACTTGTTTTGTAATTATGTACATTTTATATGAAATTCCTCTTGATCAATTCACCTGATTGAAATGCAAGTCTCGGAGAACTTGAAAGCATTATAAAATTACTACTTTGAGTTTATTTATACAAAAGTATTTTGGAACTTTTTGATCATCTATGTACTTGTTCTTTTTTCAATGACTATCTTGATTTAAATGTATCACCTTGTACCTAATTTTTTTATTTGAATGATTTTTTATGTCCTATATATATGTTAGCAGTAAAAAATGAAATTAGGCATTAAGCGTAAATCTTTAAGGAATAACTGTAATATTAATTAAAAAAAAATAAGGAGATGTAGGACGATTGCTAATGAGACAACTATCCAACAAGTTTACATATATCTTAAGAGGTTCATTCAATGATATTTAAAATCAATATTCGAATTCTGATTATATTTCATGTCATTGATATTCAAAACTCAGTTGTCATTTCATTATGTAAAAAATGCATTCTAACTTAATTTCTTTATATATGCTCTCATTTTCATTTTAGGCCTTAACATTTTCAAGATTAAAGTTAAAATCCAAGCATTATTTAGGCAATAGCCTAATTGCCTAGGCGTTAGCTTATTGCCTAAGATTTAAGCTTATATATATAGTATCAGTCTACATGATATCATAAATATCAAAGATTTTGATTGTTTACAAATAATTTTTTGGGAGCTTCGTGACAAAGCTATGTGTAAAATTACCATTTTCAGTTTAACAGGTCAATTTAAAATGTTGATGAGTTCATATTTACATTTCAACTAGCATTTCTAAATTGAAACGGTAAGATTATTTTCTTATTTTATTCTTATTTTATTCTATTTCTAGAACATCCATTGTCAGGATTGAACAATTAACAACAACAAAAATCAGTGACTGTTAACAAACCTCCAAGTGTGTTTTTAAACACTTTAGCAGGATAATGAAAATAATTTCAAGGTCTCAATCGTAAAATGAATATCGATAAGGTTTGAATACATATGTCTTCTGCTAATTAATCTCAATTAAAAGTTTCTGAAAATATTCAAAAACAATATTAGTACCTGAGCACCTGAGATCACCCACATTTTTTGGTGGTGTTCTTGTTGCGTAGTCTTTAGTTTGCTATGTTGTGTCATGTGTACTATTATTTGTCTGTTAGTCTTTTTCTTTTTAGCCATGGCGTTGTCAGTTTATTTTCGATCTATGAGTTTGACTGTCCCACTGGTATATGTTGCCCCTCTTATCAATGCTTATGTCGTAAAAGTATGCAAGATAAGTCACCCCATATATATGTTTGATAAATAAACTTCTTTTGACTATTGACGCAACTGATTGGTAAAATGATTGAATTTAAGTTTGACTTGTTCAAAACTAGTTTGTACATTTTAAATGTGTACCAATCGATATTGTTAGGTAACTATCACCTGATGGTTCTTGTACATTAATAGACAGGTATGAACGATTTATTATATATAACAAGTTTTATTCTTATTTGCGTGAAATTGGAATTTATAATTGTAAAGTTATTGAGCGTGTTAATTTTTTTCATATTTTTTTCTTATTAGAGTATTTGTACCGTAAGAGAGAGAGGCGAAAAATAACAGAGGGACAGACAAATTTTGTTTGTCATAATTGATTATGAGTGCACATAACTTATTGTATGATAAGGGCATACTTTTTGGTTAATGCAGTTTAAACATTTCGAATATCAGACAATTTGGAATGATCGTTAATTAGATCAAACTTCTCCACTAAATCTATTAATATGACATAATTACATTAGATGTATGTTTCATTATAATACTTCATTCTCATTGACTAACTGCACATCACGTGTTATTCCTTAAGCAATTGAATTACTCAATAAAACTTTTCATTCATGATAACACGTGGTTCCACAATAAAGTGCACAGCTGAATTAAATAAAACAATTATAAAATTCGTGTTTTCATGATTATAGCTAAAAAATGTAATTATAAGTATTGAATGCTTCTTTTTGTAACTTCATAGGGTTGTAAAAGCGTTGACCGTGCGCACATGTTTAGTATGAAGCTCGGAAAAATGTACTTGGGTCAACGCTTTTACACCCGAATGAAGTTACAAAAAGAAGCATTCAATTCTTAAATACAAAATGATGATAAGTTGGCATAGTGTCTTTTCTTTCAGATGTAAGTTCATAATAGAATGCTTGTTATGAATATGAACATAACTTTTGATTTTGTTTGTCTTGTCTTTTTTCAATATAATCAATGAAAGTATAATTCATGTTAATTTTCAGTGGAAATTTCCATCTCAGATCTATAAATAAAACTGCAGCGATGACGTAGGAATTGTTTACCTATATCAGGTAAGATAGTATCTAGGTGCGATTATAGTTTAAATTTAACTGATTGATATATATCATTGGTATAGATCAAAGTTAAAAGACGAAGGTAAGACTCAAATTGTGTGGACACAAAAAAGTAAATAGGTAAGTCTAAAGTGATACTTATTTGACTTCCTATCACCGGTGACCATGTTCCAATAAACATTCAAACATGTAGTACCATATGATCAAATACGTGCCTCCAATATTTTCTTTAGCAAGACTTCATTTTGAAAACCTTGTTAATAAAATTGAGAATGGAAATGGGGAATGTGTCAAAGAGACAACAACATGACCAAATAAAAAACAACAGCAGAGGGTCACCAACAGGTCTTCAATGCAGCGAGAAATTCCCGCACCCGGAGGCGTCCCTCAGCTGGCCCCTAAACAAATATATACTAGTCCAGTGATAATGAACGCCATACTAATTTCCAAATTGTACACAAGAAACTGAAATTAAAATAATACAAGACTAACAAAGGCCAGAGGCTCCTGACTTGGGACAGGCGCAAAAATGCGGCGGGGTTAAACATGTTTGTGAGATCTCAACCCTCCCCCTATACCTCTAACCAATGTAGAAAAGTAAACGCATAACAATACGCACATTAAAATTCAGTTCAAGAGAAGTCCGAGTCTGATGTCAGAAGATGTAACCAAAGAAAATAAACAAAATGACAACAATACATAAATAACAACAGACTACTAGCAGTTAACTGACATGCCAGCTCCAGACTTCAATTAAACTGACTGAAAGATTATGATTTCATCATATGAACATCAGGCACAATCCTTCCCGTTAGGGGTTTAGTATCATACCATCATAACATATATGAGAAGAACATAATCCGTGTCATGCCAACAACTGTTTTTAGAATAAATGTGTTTAGTTCCGATGCAAAGACCTTATCAGTGACTCAATATTAACGCCAAAATATGCAATCTTTAATGACTTGACAACAGTATCGTAATTATATCCCTTCTTAATAAGTCTATTCAAAGGTTTTGTAAGTTTCTGAGGTGAATACTGACACCTTTGTGCTTTATAAAGAATATTTCCATAAAAAATTGGATGTGAAATACCTGAAAGTATTAGAAGTCTGCATGTAGAGCTATATTTACGAAAATTATCACGAAAATTATCACGAAAATATTAAGTATATTTTCGTGATAAGGGAGGTTCAAAGTATCGAAATATCTTAACAGGTGTTTGTAATTTCTCGTCAATCACGCGCTTGATTTAAAGAATGATAAAACTTAAAGATTGTTTTTTAACAAATGCAAGTGTACACTTCTTGTTGAATTTCTCGTACGAAACTTTGTACACATTTTTAGTTTATTTTTCACAACATCGAGTTTATCATTTCTATAGAAGAAAGTAGACAGTTTATGTCCACAGTTCATTTTGCTTGATCTTAATAAGTGTTTCATTTAATCATTTATTCATAATACAATTATTAATCTTTTATTTTTCTTCACAAATAGTGTATGCATAATATATCGAATATGTACTATTTGTTCACTAGTCTAAAACCACAAATTATTTTGAAAGGAAATTTTCACATAGTCCACAGTACATCATGGTTTGTGTATCTTTAATTTGTATACGACCGTAAAGTTTTATTTGCGGTAGTGTTATGTGATGGTGTTGTTTGCGTGTGCGTTTGCAGACATTTTGATTCGCAGACAATATCTTGGGTATAAGTTCATGGATATTTATGAAATTGTAGATCAAGGTTTCATAACTCAATAAGGAGCCAGAAAGGGATAAAAAATTATTTATCAGGTTTTAAGATAATTATTTGAGATATTTCTTTTTTCAAAATGTTATCACAAGGGTCCACACCACAATAAGAAGATTGTGATTAATTTTAGGATTTATTGAAGTAGCTGTTTAGGAATTAGGGGCCAAAAAGGAATAAAAGACAAACATTTCTCGTATTTCAGGATAATTATTGGGCTTAAGAGTAAATATTTGTCTTAAATTTTACCCCAAGGTGCAGTACTTCAAAAGTACAGTTTTGAATGATTATATTTGGTCATGGCCTATACTGTTTAATAAAAATGGGATGAAAACAACTTTTTTCTGGTTTGCAGGCAATAACTTAAGTATAAGTGTATGGGTCTCTATTTAACTTTAGCACACGGCTCCATAGAGAGGTTGGGATTTTTTGGGGGTTATTATAGTAGCTGCTCGGGAATAAAGGGCCTATTGATGTAAGAAGATGTAGTATGAATACCAAGGAGGCAACTCTCCATCCAAGTCACAATTTGTAAAGGTAAAAAGTAAAATCACAAAATAACCAACTCAAAGGAAAATTCAAAATAGAAATCAAATGGCAAAATCAAAACCATGATAGGTCAAAGTACAGCTTTCAACACAGAGCATTGGCCCAAACCGAACAGCAAGCTATAAAGGGCCTCAAATATCACTAGTGCACAACCATTCAAACAGCAAATGCAACGGTCTAAGCTATAAAAATATGAGATTCACAGACAATAACTTGAGTATTGCTGTAAAGATCTGTATTAAATTTAAACACACAGTTTTGTGTAGTAATTAAAGACCAAAAAGGGATAAAAAAAACGTTAATTTTGCATGTTTCAGAACACTAATGTGTGTATTAGATATAGTATGGATTTCGATGAAATTTTACTACCAGGTTCCATACTTCAAAGTAAAGTTGTGATTGCTATAAAGAGTCATGGTCCAAAAAGTTTAACAATAAAAAGCTGAAAAAGGAAAAAAAATGTTTGGGATTGATTTTAGGTGCAATAACCCTATTGGTTAAGTAGAAGATGCAAAACGCAATATTTTTTTATCGGTTTTAAGTTATTTTGCTTGCGTTGAATCCTTAAGAGTCTCAATAGGTTGAATCTCATTGAGTATTCATCACTTGGAGGTTAGGATCCATTTTTTAAATGATTCCAGGGATCTCCATGGCCTGTTTAACGATGGCGCCCCGCCATCGTTCAAATGTCTTGCGCCATCGTCAAATGACTCGCGCCATCGTTAAATTATCTTGCGCCATCGTTAAATTGTCTTCCGCCATCGTTCAAAACTTCATCGTTTTTTGTAGCCCGACGCCATTTTTTTTATCAAGTATAATCAAATGCATGTAATTGCATAACACTTAGGCTTTTTATAATCCAATACAGTTCTAACGCCTGAGGGATATCCGGATTAAGATCGCTAATCACTTGTACCTGAGCTTGTACAGGTAGATCAACAAACCAGACTATAGGGGAATACTATCTGAGGATAGACGATCCATTTGTCGAATTAATCAACTAAGTTTCAGCAAATGATTATGATAATTTAGATTAAATAAATAAATTAATAATCCAGTTACAAATTAAAGAAAACAGTTTAACAAGTCGAACACGTGCTTTATTTTGACTTACGCAATCAACATCCCTCTTTTTTAAGCAGTACAAAATAAGACGCAAAACAGTAAATATTATTTCATCGCAAATAACTCGAGTACTGTTGTAACGATAATTTAGAATTATTTAAAAAACTTAAATATTTCCTGTAAACATGGTAAAGAAATATCGTATCGTAATTCCGAATTAATTTCGTATATTACAATCAAATTGATACATCCGCGTTTCCGGTTTCTGTTTAGACTGGTTCTCTGTCCTTTATCTGTTTGGCTTTGATACCTGTGATACCCGTATGTTGCAAGGGAGAGGACCAGCCTAGTTTCTGTTCAGACTCGAAAGATGCATGTTGCACAGCATCAATTTGCCAGATAAAGTCATTAAAAACCTTTTCATTTGTCAATGTTTGCTTTACAAATCTCTTTAACCTTTTACATAACCCGTACGAATCGTTTTGTTGTTGCTGCAAATCAGCCATACCGTTAATGGGTTCTGAATTTGACAGTGTCATGGATGAAAAATAAGCTCCACATCATATGATTTTTAACCCCCATAACAATTACCAAAAATACAAGAAATCTACATGGGGACCTTCATGACAGCTTTTGGTCATTCTCGACTAAGGGGGGACAATGAAGACTTGGCATTTGAATGGGTAAAAACGGCAATCAATGAAAATATTGATACTTTTAATTTTATAATGAAAATTCAAATAAATATAATTTAAATAAGCCATGAATTAGCATGTTCACCATTCCTTGTATGGAGGGATAAAATACTTCCGATCGCGCTACACTGTACAGCGTAGACACGGTTTGTAATGGTGAAAGTTCCTCCATGGTTCAATTTTCATCCATGGAGATCCCTGGATTCATATTAAGGACCAAAAAAGTAAATCGCAATATACTGAACTCCGAAGAAAATTCAAAACGGAAAGTCCCTAATCAAATGGCACATCAAAAGATAAAACACATCAAACGAATGGCGAACAACTGTCATACTAGTACAGGCATTTTCCTAGGTAGACAATGGTGAATTAAACATGGTTTTAAAGCTAGCTAAACCTCTAACTTGTATGACAGTCGCATCAATTTTTTTTATATTGACAACGATGTGTGAACAATACAAAGACATAACATGTTAAAATGTCACAAAAAGGGGTACAGCAGTGAACATTGTGTTATAATCTTAATCGCTATAAAAATAAACAAATATGTAACAAAGAAACACAATGGACACATTCCCCATTTGTTATGTTTTTAATTAAGACTTTAAAACTAAGGCACCAACCGATCATATTCTGTGGGGGATTTAAAGACTTGTCATATGTAATTTCCAAACACTGTTTGAATTAACATTCTTTTGAAAAATCAACGCTGCTTATTTTGATTTAACAACAGGATAAAGACATTAAATTATAACACACCGTTAAAAAAAGAGAAATAGATACGGTACTTGGCTGGCGTCTCTACTTATATAAATCTCTGATTGAACAATCTTCGCGGGATTTTTGGGATATGTCATAACCTTATGTTTATCAAGGTCAACGGAATGTTTTTAATTTGATTTTTCTTTTAATCATAAATTTTCACTTACCATACTAATTATAGTTGAGAAAAAAATACCAGCTAAATGATGAATTAAAAGTCGGTTGATATATTCGAGAGTTTGGATTTATCAATTTGAATTCACCTTGGACTTTTTCGTTTGTTTATTTTTTTGTTATTTTATGTTTACCCCTTAATATACACAATGAAAAGACTTCAAATTTTTAAAACAGATAAAGTTGTGTCACAGAAGTGTCCAGAAGGGAAAAAGTAATAATTCACCACTTAAGAACAGCAATATTCTAGCTCTATGCGACTGCATGAGGTTTAGCTCGCTACAAAACCAGGTTTAATCCACCATTTTCTTCATAAGAAAATGACTATACTACGTCAAGAATGAGATATTTCTTTTCCATTTGTTTGATTCGTTCTAACTTTTGATATTGACATTTGGTAAGGGACTTTTCATCCTAAATTTAACTTTTTTGACATTAATCTCGACCAGTCGAACAGTTGAATAAATCGTTTCTAGTATATCTGATTTAAAACTACACTGTAGATATAATTTTAAATTTGACTGAGAAAGGCAACAACTTCATTATTTTATGCCAGGAACCGAGATCCAATTCTATAAGATTGAACATTGAATATGAGAATATGACCGAATTAGTATGCATAGCATAACGATGTTTTTCTTCTCCTTCTATTCCCCTTTTTGATTGCAAAGATCTGTTTTATAAGAATGTAGTGAAGCCCCTTTGTTACAGTAATTACATTAAAAATTGCAAATCCAAATGTATTTATAAACTAATTTCTATATCCAATATAATTTTGCATTGCTATAACGGCACTCATTGCTGCATTTAATTTTAATGATTTATTCCTCTATTTTTAGATCACCACGTGCTTTGTCTTAAAATGGAAGCTCGTTGGAAGTATGCAAGATGTAGCTTTGTAGTTGTCAATGTGTTTACAAAAATGATGCAAGAGATTCTAGGAAAGTCATCAATTCAACCAGAACAGCTATACCAAATCATAATGAGAACACAAAATTTCAGAAGACGATTGAAACAATCAGAAATGACAGCAATACAAACATTGCAAACAGACGGATATTCAAAACTGGATGTTAGTCTTATATACAAAATAGCAAAATTCTTTAATTTCATTCCACCTCCTTTACGAAAATGGGGTTCGAAACCTTTACCACTTGAAACTGAGATCGGCGACGATGTTGAACGGATCAGAATTGGCAGAAATAATTTCGTTCATAGGGTTGATTGTGAAATGACAGATGCAGAAATGACTGCTTTCTTCGATGAGTTTATTCAAGTAGCAGAACGTGTGGATAGTTACTTGGGTAACGGTGCTGGACATAAAGATGCTATTATACACTGCCAAACGTGCCCATACGATAGCGAAATGGAAAGAAGTTCAAAAGCTGCACAAGATGTTGAATCATTAGAAGGTACTAGAATTATTACAATCTTTACTTGTAATTATGGCACCCCAAACGGGGTTGGGGTGACGTATTATTATTCTACGTTTCCTTTTTTTTTAATCATTTTTCTTTTTTTTTCAACACTTTTTGTCCAGGCTCTGAATTTAATGGAATAATGTTGATGGAACTTAACTATAATGAGTACGCCATATAAAGTTGTGCACCTTGGTATGGCATGGTTTCACGTTTAGATAATTCGAATTTGAGTGTTCTGATAACACAACTTCTTTTTTATTTATCACGAAATATTCTGCATGCATTATCTTTTTATTACATGTAGAGAAGATGCAGTTAACTGTGGATAATAAAGTTATTCATGTTTTGTATGGAAACTCATTCAAAGAACTTATTGGCGAAGTGCAGAAGGAAGAATGTAAGTAAAACATACATCTTTATCTTTAAAATAAAGAACAATGATTAAGTCGTAAAACTTTAATCAAGGAAATTTAACTGCCACATGTGGAACAGGATCTGCTTACCCTTCCGGAGCACCTGAGATCACCCCTAGTTTTTGGTGGGGTTCGTGTTGTTTATTCTTTAGTTTTCTATGTTGTGTCGTGTGTACTATTGTTTTTCTGTTTGTCTTTTTTATTTTTAGCCATGGCGTTGTCAGTTTGTTTTAGATTTATGAGTTTGACTGTCCCTTTGGTATCTTTCGTCCCTCTTTTTTTAACACTTTTAGTTTTTTCGATGAAAAGATAAATGTTTCAATAATAGTACTGTAGGTTGTTCTGATCCTTCACAAAAATAACATTTTTCAAGCACTTTCATCTTGCAAAAGTATTAATACATTTGACCTGTTTACACAAATATGCCCAATTTCAAACTTAAAAACAAATTGAAAGAGTTGGTATCACTCTAATTCCTAAAAGAATGACCAATGTAGATACAAGTATCTTGTTTTAAAGAGGGCTAAATCCAACTTTGTGAACAATCAATCTGAATCTGATTCAAGCAAAAAGTTCTCTGAAACTTCTAGACGTTTGATTTCTTGATTGAAAACATATTTGTTATGTTCAGAGGATGTGTTTTTCACCAAACAATAGGCATTCCCATGGTAACCAACTGTGTCCATCTTCTTGCCGACTTGTTTCTTTATTCCTATGAGGATGACTTCATACATGAATCTTTAGAAAGAAGGAAAATAAGTTAGCAGTATCCTTGAACTTTACTTTCAACTATATATATGATGTTCTCTCCCTAAACCATTCAAAATTTGGTGACTATGTAGAACTCATCGATTCAATCGAACTTGAAATAAAGGATAAAACATATATATGCTTGTTAAGTGTTAAGTCTGCCTCATATCTTGACTTACATCTAGAAATTGACAAAAAGGGTCGGGTTTAAACAAAACTTTACGGCAATGATTTCAGCTTCCCAATTGTGAACTTTCTATTTCTATGTAGCAACATTCCAGCAGCACATGCATACGAAGTGTATATCTCCCAAGCCATCACGAGTTGGTTGACCATCATTGAATATTCATTTCACTGATGATAGTGGATATGTTCCTAATGTCGTAACTAAAATCCCGTCACTTTTTCACGAATGTGACCTACCGAATTATACTTGTTAACTGGTTTGTACTAAGCAACATGACGAGTCCCACATGTGAAGCAGGATCTGCTTACCCTTCCGAAGCACCTTTGATCTGCTCAAGGTTCGTTGTGTTTCGTCTTCTATCTATGTTGTGTTTCGTATACTAATGTTTATTTGTCTTTTTCTTTTTGATCCATGTCGTTGTGCCATTAATTTACGAATCTTGAGTTCAAATGTCCCTCTGGTATCTTTGTACTCTCATTTTTGCATTCTAAGGTATTACTGAAAAAATGGTATTTCGATAGATCTTGTTAAAAAAAAATACATTCCCAAAAAAGATTACCATAAAATCCACATCAAAGATATTGTTCAGAAACAAAGTTTAACAAACTATAACCTAATTTCATTGATTCCCATAAAGTTTACTATGGATCTATCTTAAAAAAAAATTAAGTTACATATCTCTTGTTAGAAAAAAATTAAAAAACAAAATTATCGGACTCCGAGAAACGGAAACATAAAGTAAAGCATTTATAATGAGTCAAATGTGGCTGTTATTTATAAATCAATAAAATTCTGTAGGATGAACAAAGTTTATAAACTCATCTCAGTCTATATTTTATTACATAAACTGTTTCATAGTATATATATTTATAGTATATATTTTATATATATTTAGTATATTTAGAAAAAATTTCATCTATAAGTGTCATACAATTTTTCATATGAAAGAGAGGCTAGAAAAAAATAGTATTTTGAACAATGCTATCACTTACTTGTTTTATTTATGATGCCACATAACCTATTATTGACAGTAAATATTTGTTATATTTGACTTTTATAATTTATGAATGAAAATTTAAAATTAGCTTATATTTAAATATATTTTATCATGTAAAATACTTGTATTACAACGTTTTATCAGTTATACTCGTAAATAGAAAAATGTGTTCACATATCATGCTCGTGTATTATTTGATGCATCATACTTGAATGTAACATACTTTTGAAGAACAATATAAAGAAGATTTAAGAAACACTCTCCAAATTTAATTTCGAATGAATCCACAGAGAGGACATACTTTGATAAGTATTTTACTGAGATATATTGTCATGGACAAAATTTTACAGTGCAATACAATCAGGGTGAGTATTTCAAAAAGAAATGTTGCCTCAAAGAACCTGGCAAAATTGCATAGAACAGGACACATTTATATAGAAATACTGATCTTGATAGTATTTCCATATAAATTATTGTTTGCAGACAATCTTTTTTTATTCGCAATATCATGATTCTGGACTGGGTTGCACAAATGTCATTTGAATATAAGTGTCATTTAAATATACGTTAAACCTTAGTTCTAATATGAAGTGCTGCATTCGCTTTATGAATACACCCATGCTTGAAATCCAATAAAAAAAATTTGCACATGCGTATATTGACTACCTCAGAATAATGAATTTTATCAAATTGGCATGCATTTAATATATATTTCTTTAACTTAAAACACTTCCAAACTCTTAAATGATGCACATATTGTTACTAATTCATTTAGTATGACTGTAATGTGCTGCATTCCGAAAATTACATATTTGACCTAGATACGACAACCGTTAATGCTGGCTGTTCAAAAACTCCTCCCTCTGAATATTCACAGTGCCAGCTGTTTGCTTCTTTTCAAACAAAAAAGGGAGGTTCATGGAAGAGCATTCACAATCACTTTACCCTTAAACACATCAGACATAGAAATTACCTTAATTGTCCTAATCAGAATTGAAATAATTGATGCCAGCTATACTTTATTGTAGTTTTAACACGGGGGACATTATTTTCGTGTTATTTTAGCCCTCACTATCGCTCGGGCAAAAATAATTACGAATATAATGCCTCCCCATGTTAAAACTACAATAAAGTATAGCTTGCATCAATTATTTCTTAATTAAAATTATATAACCGGTTTTTCTGTTGCACAAAGGTTTTTAAAAGTAAGTAACACTTAAAGGTAACTTAAATTTAAAAGTGGCAAAGGGGAAATTTTAAGTGTTTGACTAACAACAGTAAGATGTTTTCTATGTTTAAATTTTACTTAACTGAAGGGCAATTATTGGTGCTTTAATAAATGAAAATTATGCAAGATAATAATTAAGACTTTTATTTGAATACAGGTTCATCAACCTCTTCTGTAACGTTTATTGTAAAAGGAGTGAAAGATTCGCAAGAGAAAACAGAATTACTGAACTCCATGAAAGATCAGATAAATAGTGGCTCAGTATGTGTAGAGTTCAAACAAGCTAGAGACGGCAGCATATTGCTGTTCGCAAGCATAAAAACATCAGTGTTGAAGAATGAAAGTTTTTTCCTAAAAGAAGTTGCGGAATTCGTCCAACGAATTTTTGAACTGAGTAAACTTGCAACATTAACAGAAGATGAGTGCAATATAATCATTGTACCTGATGAAGGTAAGCGAGAAAAAATAATATATATTACTGTTAGAAATATGAATAAAATATTATCCGATCAGAATGTAAATTAAAATATTAAAATAAAGAAGGGAGGTTGAAGAAGAAAAGAAGAAAACATATTCTTGGAACTATTATGGTATGTCTACCAAATCAAATACATGGTGACTGAGGGTTTCTTGTTACTCAGTCTTTTTTGTCTGTGTTGTGTATTGTCTACTGTTTGTCAAAAGATGGTAAATCAAACTAACATTTTTAGATCATCATTACAATTTTTACAAAGTAAAAGCTCCATGCCATATACAATTTAGATGTACGAACAGCAAAACAATACTTTTTTTCTTTCAATTAAGAATATTTTGAAAATAACTTGTATACGAATTATTCTTGACAAAAATAAAAAAAGATCAAAATTATGTTTCAATGCAGTAAATACTATTTAGTGTAAACTGATACTTTCCGTCGTCTTGCTACCTATTTATGGATCTTACTTGCAGAAGGATTTTTGTTGTGTTCAATTTCTTTTTATCTGCATGTACATGCTTACTATGGTTTCCAACAACAAAAAATATTTGTAAAAGAGGGGCGAAAAATACCAGAGGGACATTCAAACTCATAGATAAAAAATAAACATGAAAAGTCATGGTTAAATAAAGAAACAGACAGACAAACAATATTACACAACCAACTTGTATACGAATTATTCTTGAAAAAAATAAAAAATAAAAAGATCAAGATTATGTTTCAATGCAGTAAAGACTGAAGACTCAGCAACACGAACCCCATCACAAACAGGGGGTGGTCTCAGATGCCCTGGAAGGGTAAGTTAATCCTGCTCCACATGTAGCACCTGTCGTGTTGCTCATGTTATTACAAATCCTGTAAATAGTTTAATTCGGTATGTCACATTCGGAAAAGGGAACGGGATTGTAGTTTCGACATACGTAATGTATCCAATATATCCTGTGAAACGGATGTTCCATATCGTAAATCATGCAATTCTTGGAATTGAATTAAGTTGTCATGTATGACGGCTTGGAGAAATGGTTAAGTTAAATTAGTCTCGAAAAAAGGTAATTTCACAATAGAGTATTGAGGCTATTTTATCTTTTTGTATAAGAAAAAAATGTTATTGTCAAAATCAACTATCTAAACTTAAGTAGGTAACAAACACCTTGACTACAATTTATTTTGATAGTTTAGGTTTCATATTTTGTTTACTAAATATTTTCTTTATCCCAAGTTTGATTAAAAGATTTAAAAAACACACACTTGATCGGAAATATTTCATTAGATACATAGCAGTTTGACAAACACTCATTTCGGTCATTGAACAGTGTCATATATTTTCCTAACAATCGAAAGTGATTAAAGCGTTTAACTGATTTTTACAGAGTTATCTCCCTGTAGTGATATGAACCATCTTAATTTACCTTTTTGCGATAGAATCATCTACATGCATTAAATATCAGCTATATGACGTTGTTTAAATATATTGTAATATTCAGACTCCTCAGAAGACTTAGAAAATTCCAGTGATGATGAAAGTAGTGAAAGTGGCGATATCCTTTTGGATTTGGAAGTTTCAAACGAAATCTTTAAAACAGAGACGTCAATTAGACAGCACTTTGGGGGATTTGCTACGAAAATGATGAACCTTACAAATGGCAAAGATAAAATGGAAAACTCAGACCATGTAGCATTACTGTATCCTGGTAAAAAGGGTAATCTTATACTAAGTTTACATTGTTTGATTACACTATAACGGTAAAAGCCTAAGAAAAACAATTAGATAGCAGATTGTGTGTCAATCATTGTCAACTTGCTCTTAAATTACCTATCAGCTTGATTTTTTTTCTAAATTCTAGTATCTAATTGTATCTATATGCTGTTCGTAAATAACAGTATTCAGGACCGCTATATAATATTAATAAGTTTTCGAGAAACTAAGAAGTTATATTAAAATGGAGTGCTTAACTTGATTCCCTTTTGAATTCATAAATTTGCATGCTTGAATAGTTGAATAGGTATTATCAAATTTTGAAATGAAAGCTTTTTTGTTCTAGAATTATAGTAGAGCGTATCTTTGGTTTAACAGATTTTATGAAGGGTGCGTAACCTATAAATGCAATATTTGTCTAACCCTGTTCTTTACAATATTCTTTCCATTTTACTGTAAATTTCAAATAATATCAATTTTAGGAAAGGACCATTTCCTTCATTCTTAAACTTTTCAAAGTTCAACGAAACAACGAAACAACTTCACAAAAAAAGGTCAACATAACATTTTCTTTGACAAATGTCTTTACAATAAATCAAGCTCTTAAGAGTAGAAAAGTAGTGAATAAATTCATCCTCAGATAATATATTATATACGAATATTACTTTGTATCAACGAAAAATCAAAATCTATATCTTTATTGTAAATTTTTTTTGTGTTTGTTCTGTGAGAAGAAAACCGTTGTTTAAAGTCAAAGTGTATTGTAGTAAAATAATGAAAGAAAAAATGAGAGAAAACTTCGTTCTTCACGTTGCGATTAAAGTCAACTGACCCAAAGGGTCAAGTGAGCTTCTTTCATCACTTGGCGTCCGTCGTCGTTGTCCATCGTCCATCGTCGAGATGACCGACATGGCTAAAAATAGAACATGGGGTAAAATGTGTATATTAATTTGAAATTCTTTATAGATATAGAAAATCTTACGAAGCAAAAAGGTTGACAATATTCCTGACCGTCAAAACTATCAGGCAACTTCTTAAAGGAGTATTTGTCCTTAAGTGAGGAAATTTACCATTTCTCTTTCTTTCTTGGAAACTATAATAGGTCGGGAGATACTTTTAGTTCCAAAAATAATCAGCAAAACAAGATCTAAAGATACGCTTGCATGGTCGAAACGGCAGCCAATTCCTTATTAGAGTTATAGCCCTTTGTTGACGATTTTTTCATAATTTTTTGAGTTTTTGCCTTATATCTTAAAATTATGATAGATAGAAAGAAACTTAGATAATCAAAAGTTATCAAAAATTATCAGCAAGGCAAGAACTATATTTTAATAAAGTTCCATTTTGTGGGTATAGTTAGTATACTGTCTCTATTCAAAAGAGAAATTGCCTTTAAATAATGATTTGTTAACCCTCTGTTGTGTTTTGAGCAAAAACTAAAGAAGGTAGAAAGAAGGTATACAAACATATTGATAAGACAGAAAGTTTTGTCATAAATTCTATATGCTGGAGATGGAGAGTGTCAATTGTTGATCGTTTAATCCTGCACATATACTTTTTTTTTCTTTCTTTGACTTAAAGTTTACCATTTAAAAAAATCATTAAGGTATCATGTATCCTCGTTTCTCTTGAGAATTTAATAAAAAAAAACTGTGTTTATTTCTATATATTAAAGTAAAAATTCATTTTCCTAGGTATTTCCAATAACTGCGATGATAAAAGACTCGAGACAAAAACTCATACAGCTAGATTCGAAGAATCCAAAGAAACACATGAAAAACTGCAAGGAATTCATATAGCTGACAGTTTGGAAAAATTAAGACAGGCGCAAAGTCCAAGAACAGAATGTACCAGATCCGATGCTATTGGAGAAGAGAATGAAAAGATTTTTGTCAATTTTCAACTAGATGAAGCAATTAGGTCTAGAATGACATATGAAGATGATACCAGATACATAAGTACAAAGGACTCACCATTATTAGTCCAAACATTGGACCAATATGATAGCAATACTAATTTGCAAAGGTTTGTTAAAGACATTGGCTTAGAAAATTATTTCCCAAAAAGGATTCATTTAATGGATGTAATGCAAATTAAAGAAACACCAAAAGTAGTTTCTTACACAGATATTCCGTGGCTCGTTTTAAAGCAAATAATAATGATAAATTACACGGCACGTGACAAAATGATTCAGGAATTGCTTGAGAAAATTCCAAAGAAGACTAAATTACACAACCAAGGTATACTCTATGATGAGTTTTTGGATGATTTGCTCCACAACATTGACAATCAACAGGACTTAAATCCTCTTGATCTTTTTGTAGCACTTTTCCATTGTAGTTCAACTATTTTCCAGCAGATTCTCGCAGAAAAAATGTTTGTATGTAAACTAGCTGTGCCTGTATGTTTTCCAACTGTAAAAAACAAACATTTAAATTTTTCAACATGGCCACTACGGTCAATTATAGTAGATTGCATAACAGAAACCAAAGCAACAGTACAATCTGATGTAATGAATTGCCCATGCCATGTGGTAGGATTTCTGCGTTTAGGCGAAATAAATGTCTCAAAATCAAAAATAATCAATGATGTTCTATCTGATCAATATCACAATACTTTTTTCAATAAGGATTGTCCTCTCGGTACAGTCAAACGAAGAATAAGTGAAGGACTTATCGAAGGAGCATGGTACATACCGTCAGAACGATCTCACGTCTTTGACAATGTAACCATGTTTCTAAATCTCAGAGGAAACAGTCAACAACATGGAAAACAGTTAGAATTTATCGCAGGATTATCATCCGTTGTTATTGTTCTAACCGATATCAGAAATTTACACAATAGCGAAACAAAGGAAGTGTTACTCCAGATACACAAATCAAATGTAGGTGTTATTTTGGCAATCGAAGCAAATAACACGGACACAGAGACAACAGCGGATATTTATAAGGCATATAAACATGAGACTAGTTGTTATCAGTTTAAAACCTCGTTTTGTATGCTGTCCAAAGACGGAACAATTTCTAGCTCGTCTGATGTAAGAAAATCAATCAGATATAAAATATCCGAACTCTTATTGGATACTAAACCTATATCTTTGCTAAGTCGTTTTATTGAAAGAAGTAGTCCCTGTAAAGATTCAGAGAGAAAAGCAAACGAAATTCTTGACTGCATTCCTTCAGAAAATGACAGTTTCAAAGACATAATTGTTCCATTACAAGGACAGACATGGAAAATTTGGAGCAACCTCTGCAAAACTCTGAATAAAACATCGCAATACACGTCTCTACAAGAAGGTGACCAAATAAAGCAGGCTATGAACAAGCAAAGAGCAATTCAGTCACACATTTGCGAAAACTTGGGACAGTTTATGCATATCTTTATAGCTACATTAATGGATACTTTGAATGTAGACCAGGATTTCATATTATTTATTAGATGGTTAAAATTACTTCTCGATGACAGGTCTCGTAAAGTCATTCCAAAGTATTTAGCAAGATACCAACGAGAATGGCAGACATTTAGATCTGTAAAAAATACAAAAGATCATGAACGAATAGATCAGATTAAGCATCAACTTAACGAAAGTGAATTTGAATTAGCCGAAGCTTCTTTCGGATTTGAACATCTAATTCGTGAAATTGGCCAAATGTACGAAGCAATCATAGAAGGAAAGTCAAACTCAAGATCTAGCTGTAAACTTGCAGAGAAGTTGCCAGTAATCGGTGCTAAATTACTTCTTACAGGTCATCCATTTGAGCTTATGGACGGAGATGTTGCAAATGTTCCACTCACATGGGTCAAAGCAGTTTTAAATCAACTGAAGGAAATAATTGGTGACAAAAAACTTTTGGCGTTATCCGTATTAGGCGTGCAAAGTTCGGGGAAATCAACATTTCTAAACACAATGTTTGGACTACAGTTTGCAGTTAGCGCTGGTCGTTGTACACGTGGTGTATTTATGCAGTTAGTTCCAGTCATCACATCTGAAAGGTTGTTTGACTTTATTGTTGTTATAGATACGGAAGGCTTAAGAGCGCCAGAACTTGCATATCAGAAATATAGTCATGATAATGAATTAGCAACTTTTGTAATTGGTTTAGGAGACATAACAATTGTGAATATTAAAGGGGAAAACACTGCAGAAGTGAAAGATGTTTTGCAAATAGCTGTTCATGCTTTCTTGCGATTGAAGCTTGCAAATGAAAGACTGAACTTAAAACAGAAATGCGTATTTATTCATCAAAATGTTTCAGCTAGTGACGCATACGACAAAATGATGCAAGGCAGACAAAAGTTTCTTGAAACCCTAGATGAAATGACAAAAGAAGCAGCTGAACAGGAGAAGATAGCTGATATAAAATCATTCAGTCAGGTTATAGATTTTGACTGTGAAAAAGATGTTTGGTACATGTCTGATCTATGGAGTGGTGACCCGCCTATGTCGCCTGCTAATCCAGGGTACAGCAGTCGAGTTGAAGAGGTAAAGAATGCAATTTTACATGATTTAGCATCAAAGAGGGAAACATACTTGACCATTACAGATACCATATTGCGAATAGATGATCTTTGGAAAGGGATACTTAAAGACGATTTTGTGTTTAGCTTTAGAAACAGTTTAGAGCTTAAGGCATATAACAATATGGAAAGAAAATATCAAGCATTAACTTGGAAACTAGAAAAATTTGTGTCCGAATTCGGTTTGCTTCAAGCAAAGGGAGAACTTTTATATTGCATAAATGAGCAGGATTTAGCGAATGCAGTTCCGAGAATTATGAAACTTCTTTCTCGCGAAGTTTCAAAGCAGGTGAATGTTCTGATAAATGAGCTAGATAACTTTGTAGAATCTAGTTCGTTAAAAGATGTAATGATTCAATGGAAGCAAAACAAACATAACAGATTAAAAATGCTTTCAGATGAATTGATTGACAGATCAAAGGCTGACATAATGAAAACAAAAGAAGAAATTCGAATAGAAAAACTTAAAATTAGCGAACAAAAGCGTCACGAAATGGAAATAAATGATCTTGCACATCAGCTAGCCATTGAAATGAGAGGTCAGAAGCCTAGTGATGATGTTTTGAAGGCTAAATTTGAGCACATGTGGAAGAGTTGGATAACTCAATTTGAAACAGAACCACCCGAAAATGAAATATCAATTAAAGATCAAATTGATTCACTTCAGTTGGAAAAATTTCGATCTGATGCTGCCTTTATGGAATGCCAGTCTGGAGACAGAATATCTTTAATGCATATTGATGAATATGTGTCAATAAAAGACGATATTGTTGATATGCTTTCAATGAAATGCGATGGGCAAGTGTCATCTTCTTTTGTTGAACTTTCTGACCAAGAGAGTCAAATCTATCATAATTTTAAGAGTTTGATTTGTACTGTCGGAAAAATTGATATTATACGAAAACATTTCAGTATCAAGCGATCATTGTATGGGTTAGGTTGGCAACAGGAGGATACAGATGTATGCCGTAGTCAAATAGTAAAGGTTACTGACAAGTTGCTAGAACGGATCGATTCAAAACTTGATCAGCTGAAAAAAATAAATGTGAAATTTAGAATGCACTATGCAGATGAAATTCTAGATATTATTTTATGTCATATCGAAGATCATAACAGACATTTGACAAATAACTATAAATTTGATCTGCTTACGCCTTATACAAACATGATAATTATTCATGTCTTTCGTTACCTAGTGATATGGTTTACTCATGCAAATGTTAGGTACAATAAAAACAAAAGCATCGAAATATCTAATAAACTCACAGAAGGAAATGGAAACGAAGATACGCTTACTGAGAAAATGCATCTAAGCCCTGGTGTACCATGGAATACTAGCAATAGGAGAACAGAAAAGTATCAAAAGATGAAAATATTAGAAGGTAGCATAAGCCTTTCGCAGATATCTAGTAATCATATAAGCATAATCAGAAAACTAAGGCATTGCAGTTTGGCTTCTCAGAATGATTATAGAAGAATTGCGGTCCAGGTTACCGATAGAATATTTCGAAAAATTGACACGAAACTAGCCGAATACAGCACACAAGATGTTCGATTTGAAATTTCATATGCAACCGAAATACTGATGATTATATCAGATGAAATAGAGGAACACAATGAACATCGAACTAATGACTATCAGTTTAATTTATTGTCACCTTACAGAGCGATGATTGCTACCCATGTAACTTCTTACATTACATATTTTTTCATTCGACTGAATGACAGTTACATGCAAAAACACAGTCCTAAAGCTCAAATGGAAGTGTACAAAGGTACTGTTTGGTGTATGTTCATAAGTGTTTTCGAAAGTAAGACGGAAAATGTAATAGCTGCTCTATTTTTCAAGGATGCTGTCACCAAAACTACCATTGATCATATTGCTGATCTTCTTTCAATAGATGTCAAAGACCATGTGATGACATCTTTCAGTCATGAAAAGTACAGTCTTATGAAATCAATTATGGAAGAGTTGGCTCAATTGGAAAGTTTCGAACACTACATTAGCTTTATAATGGACCCAAGCGAATATGCAAGAGTTTGGGTTACTAAACACATGAATGAAACAATTTTTAACAGGAATCATGATAACTGCAGTACATATGGCACTTTGGCAAAACGCCACATTCAAGAGTTGCTTACTCAGCTTGTAGAATGCGTTGCAAAAGCAACAAGACAATGTAAACAGAACAACGAAGATAGTATTTCAAAATGGTTAGACTTGTTTATTCTAAACACTCGCGAAATTAAAGCAATTCCATTTCCTAATGACACTTTCATTCACGTGCAATCCCAAAACGTACCAGACATCCAGAACTATACAGAAATAATTACAAGAGATCTACATGATGTTGGAAAAGAAATAAGTGAACATTTTAATAATTTCACTTATAATACAATCCAATGGAAGGAAACGCCAGTAACAAAAATAATGAATAAACTATGGGGTTGTACATCGAAATGTATGTTTTGTGCAGAACCATGTAGAAATACCGATAAAGATCATGTGCAACAAGGATTCAAACATAAATGTATACAGCACAGACCAACGGGGATCGGTGGTTTTCGAAATATACACGACAAAAAGCTGACGGTTGAATTCTGTAATTTCCAAGTTTCTTCAAAGGCAAGTTTTAAATTTCACGATAAAGAACAGTTTAAACCATACAAACTGTACCAAAAATACTTTCCTGAATGGGATATTTCTCCAACATCTGACACTTCAAAATATTGGATGTGGGTTATGTTTCGCTTTCAACACGAACTTACGAGACACCATTCAGCAGAATTACCGGAAATACCTAAAGGCTGGAGTGAAATTACTAAAGAGGAAGCAATCAACAGTCTTTCAAATAACTATAGTTGAACAATAAGTAGCATATAGATATTCAGATATCTATAAAATAACGAATAATTTGGCCAGATAAAGATAAACAACTTGTAGAATGCTTCTTTTTTTTTAAGGTGGAGGTTATATGCGTCGTGAGAAAACAAAAAAGGAGGAGAAAAGAATAACTAAACACCAATCAACCCATTTACATGAATACGAACGAAATTATTCATTTATATTCGGTATATGAATATAGACATATTGTAATTGAACATATCTGTACTTTTTATTTGGGTAATTTTTTGTCTATCTTTTGCATATCGAACAGTCAAAAATGTATGTACAAGAATATCAATACAATGTAGTACCAAATGCTTAGTGCACATGCTTCAGTAGTTATTGAAAAGAGAGGATATGGGTATCCATTCTTGACACAAAATCAGTATGTGCACATAAAATGCGCAAAAAGCAAAGGAACTGCGCTTTTATTACTGTTCTTCATCTCATCTCAGGTGATGCCTGAAACACGGAGCCAAAATAAAGCTATCCCTTCACTGCAAGTTTAAGACGGCTCTTAGCACCAGAAAAACATGCATGATATTTTCGTTTCAGCGAGAAGATGGTTATGGTATAACTGAAAAGGAAATATTATTATAATCACAAAAAGAAATAGTTTAAAAGTGATTCGTTTTTTCATAGAATAAGCAATGAATATATGTGTATTTGATGACAGTGAGAAGTGAAAGAAATATTTGTGTTTGATTTTATTATATAAGAACTTTGGTACATTTGGTTCGGTAGAGATGCCTTTGATATGTATTAGATTTGTGTTTATTGTAGTCTTTTATATCTATCATTTTGTAATTTCACAGACTGTTTATTAAGTTATGAATAATAACACTTATTTGAACAAGATACCAATATTTGTTGCTTTGACTAATGCGGTAATATAGGGTTATTGCATGAATATTGGGGAATATTGTTTCGAGTAGAACTTTATATTGCACGAGCTTGCGAGTGCAATATATGTTCTACGAGGGACAATATTCCCCAATATTCATGCAATAACCCTTTTATTGTATAGCAATATAATATTTAAAAGTATTAATTGGTTTAAACTAAGATTTTGTCGTTGATGACGTCATGAATTTTGAAGATTCAAAATTAGAATTTATTGCACGCTAACTTTTTGTTACTTTCTGTGGGAAATATTATATTGCTATACAATAATATAATTTAGATGACGGTAGCTTTAATAGTCTCAAGATAAGTGTACTTTTTCAAAGTTGCATAATGAAATATTTTCATTTCACTTTTTACAAGAGGTTCGCATTCACAATGCAAATATTGCTTCCGAATTTATTTAAATAAAAGATGTATGGAATAAGACAACGACCATTAATCTTTTGTTGATGCATATTTCTTTGAATATTTTAAATATAAAATTTCAAGATCAATTGTTTGTTTCTATTTGAAATCAAATAATAAGAATAATGTTTAAGAAATATCCATCGGTGTGTTTAAAAAAAAATATTTTGCATTAATTAAAAAAAAAGTCGCAAGAAGAATCATACCATACCCATACCCTCTACAAAGGATGAGTTATAGTATTTGCATGGAAAATTTTACTTTTACACATTTTTTGTCATCAAATGAAAAGTCACAAGATCGTCAGCTCAATTTCCCTTTACTTTATTTCACAACTGTGCCATTTTTAAATTGCTTTTAACCTTTATTCTAATTTCAGTATATAAGATTCATGTGTGTAATTATAGTCCTGAACATCTATAAAATATTTGCCACTGAACGTAAATCAAACAACAACAATGACTTGTGTATTTGAGTTTCTAGTAATTTTCTGTCAAAATCTAAATTTGAAAGAATATAATAAGTTTCTACAGATTGCTGAAATTGCAATTATGTTGTTTAAGATATAGTTAAAAATGGTATTTTTTTTAATTTAAGAACCATAGTCTGTGCACTTAAATATCTATTTACTTGTGTTTGCCTCCAACAGCAATGTTTATTTTGAAATATATTTCGATTATATGATGTAAAATCATTTAACTCTTTTTCGTATGAAATTTAGAGTCTTGAATGATTTTAAACTCTAGAAAGTTTAAAAAACTATTAACATGATCTTTATCACGTCAGTGAAATTTCTAACTGACACTTAAACTTCCTCTACTTGACGAACCAAAATTTTATGATAAATATCTTCCAGTTTAACAGTTTTAACTTCAACGTGTTATTTTAAAAATTTGTGTTTTTCTATTTTTTCTATTTTTGATGCATTTCTATACAATTTTCAATTCTTAGTTTCAAACATTGTTTTTAACATCAATATGCGATGTCCTCTTTTTCGTAAGCCTTTAGGTGTTGACTTATATGCATAAAACTACTTAAGTTAAGATTTGTTTCGAACGGATAGACTTTTCTTTATGTCTTACGACAAACAAGTACTACGAAAAGATATCTTAACTTTAGTTGTTTTATGCATATCAGCCCTGTACTGGTGATTTTTATTGTTTCGTTTATCATAATGCATTAATTAATTTCTGTGCTTGTTTTAATTTGAAAATGCTTTCTCACTTATTTCTTCTTTTATTCACATATTTCTTTTGTTAACTTGAAACCTTTTAACAAAAGTCGTTCCGAGCATAACAAAAAGAACTAGAAAAGAATGCTTTTTAATTATACTGGTAGCTTATTTGTTTAAATATCATTTGAAATAAGCAAACAACATTCATGATAATAGATCCACTGTATTTAGTTTTTCTCATACGTGGCTTTGACTCGTTTCATAATAGATATTTGATATTTTTACTAGATTGAGTTGGTACCTGAGCAAAAAGCTATTTGAAGTTAAATATAACACCACTATTTTGACATGAATTACTATTCATTGAACTTGTGACTCTAAAAAAAGGATTGCAGATGAAATGTATTTTATAGTTTTATGTTACCTGATTGATTTACTAGTGTTTTCCATTACGCAACAAATACATTCCGACCTACTACACTACTAATCCATCAGGCCACCTTGACTTTGACCAATGGTAAATTATCATTGTACAACATTCCCATAATGACCAAATTATCAACAAACATGAATTGTATATAGAAATTGATATAAACGTATACCATGTACATGTATATTAGTTATATGCTTTTTATTTAAACAATGTAATTTTTATGTTATTCATATATTGCACTATTCTGTAAATATATGTGTGTATAGTATTGTTGTTTATGAATTGTATGTCTGTATTGAATTGTTTTATAAATATGTTCTTCTGTATCTATCATACCATGACTGTGAGGTTTCAAGTTTTTAATAAGACAATTTTATTTTTTTGAATTATGGTGGAGGCAAATCATGTATGCATATATGTATGTATCTTTGACAAAGTAAAATTTCATTTTTTAATTTCTATTACAGTGTTGTGATTTTTGTGTAATCGTTGCCATATTTTTTTTCAGCTTTAAGAGTAAAATCATTTTCAGAACAGCGCAAACTAATGTTGGTAATAATATTGAATCATTTACTTTAAACTTGTTTATGATCGGCTATCGATAACAGTGATTCTACGTTAACTCAGTCTGTCAAGAGCCTTCCAACTGGGATTTAAATTGAATAAAAGTGTAAAGTACATGTAGTTTCACGAGAAGAAAGTATTCAACATTTAAATCACCATATAAGGTTTAGTCCTCTGCTAGTAATTCGTATTATTTGATTAAGTCGTTTAGAACCTTTGGCAACCCAACAGTTTAAATGGCATAATACAAATGTACGTTCGATATTAAAAGTGGGCGTAACAGATGAACGGTCATCTAATCTCAGCGAGTCATTTGATAACCTGAACGCATTAGGAAATGGTCTTGTTCACGCTGTTAGTGAAATGATTCTAATTTATATCAAAAATGTGTTTGACTTCTTTTAAAGTATCATTTTTGTCGAAAACATATTTGAATGAGAGATATAATTATGAAGTGCACAAACGATTACCGAAAATGGTCTACCATAGATTAATAACTAGTTTATTCAACGTTTTAGTCCGAATCCGAATTTTTGAGAAAATTCTAGCAAACAGTGTAATCGTCAATGTATTAGTTTTCATTGTTTGGTATGCTTTGGTTATACACATGCGTCAGATGTGAGTTTAACAGTATGGTTTTATAGGGTGAAAATTATAGGTGGCATTAAATGGTACCGCCTCATTTTTTTCATTCTTTACTTGTGTATGTTTTCGTGCTAACATATAACTGAATACGACATGAGAGTAAATTGTATCCAGCAAACCATAACGTCTTTGATCAGCTGACATTCAATATATTTGTATTTTATCAAAAGCATTTGATAGGCGTCATATTAGAATTTGAAAAAAAAATATTGAACAGTAAGAATCAAATCAATCACAGCTCAAACCCATTCTTTTTAAATTATAAGAGATAACAAAATTGTTAGTTATAGCTAACAATGATAGCGAAAAAAGATTTCCGGAAACAATACTTATACTACAAGCTGGATTTGAAGTATAATTGAGGCTTTCCATAAATACATATATTTGTTTATTTCACCGTTGATAGGAATATAATTAGCTATTAATGGAACTAATAGCTAATATGATTATGTTCATAAGCAGAAGACAACCTTGTATTTTCGCTAACTAACAAACAGACTAGAGGGACCATTCATTAGAGCTAGTTTCAGTTCTGGACTGGTGAAATAAATTGCTAACACATTTTGTCCAAGAAAAATAATTATTATCGTACAAAAAAGTCGTCAGAAGTTATGCAATGTACGAAACTGCAATTGGAGGATCGTTATACGATTTGTTAACACCGCTAATGACAGCAGTCCAAAATAATCTTTTTCCGAGTCGCTTTGTGTACGATAAATATGGCGTTGTATAAAGTAATGTACGAAGCGCACTTGTCATATGTTTTGAATTAATTTGCTTAAGCATTATCAAAACCATCGCGTTTTTTCCTCGACGGCGCCTTCTTTCTTGGACAAGGTTAACTTCCCACTGGCACCATTCACTTTTAGCAAAGTTATTTGACATGATGACCACAATTTTCCAGCTTTTATTCATAAACCTTTCAATGTTTTCAACAATACCTTCGCCCAATTCGAAATCTCGAAAGTGAATGCAAACTTTCAATCCTTCATCTTCTAAGCGTTTCAAAAGAACCTCGTGGACCCATTTACGATCATCCGCACAGTAAACAACATATACATCGAATTCGTAAGTTTCCGGTAAGTCAGAGCGAACCGATCTACGCTGGCGACGTCGACGGAGGTGATAGAGGTATATCGCATTACGAATATTGTTTTGACATTTCAAAGTCACACTTCCTATTAAAATTACAAGAAAGGCACCTAATAAAACAGATGCAATGATGGTGTTGGTAGGATCTGGTTCACTGCAAGTCTCGTCTGTTGGCATGTAGTTTATCAATTTAACACGTTTGAGTTTCTCTGGAAAAGAACATTGGTAGTATCCCGGCCAATTAACCAGTTTTGATGATAATTTGGAAGTACGAAGATAATCCACAAACCATTTATGGTTGCAAATACACCAAAACGGATTGAGTGATAAGTCTAAACTTTCCAATGATGCTAGCATACTTTCGGGAAATGAAGTTTCATTGATGAGATTAATTGAATTACCATTGAAGTTTAATTTTTTGAGAGATGTAACATTATGGAAAAGAGTTGAATTCCATCTACTTATGCTATTTCCTTGTAACATTAAAGTATGAAGAAAAGGTTTGTTTTGGAAAAAATTGTCTGGCAATGAAGACAACGATGTTTTTTGCAATGTTAATTTCTGTAAATTTTTCAACGGTGAAAACATTTTAAGAAGAATATGTTCTTCTTTTGGCAAATAGTTCCTTGTCATTTGGAGGGTAGTGAGATTAGGTAAAAATCTAAAAATTGATTTTGCGTCAATCTCTTGTACTTATCAAATCTGAAATCGTTTTGTATAAACTCCAACTTTTGCAAAGAAACACAATTGAAAGCACGACTTTCAAGTTTTATCAGTTTCATATAATTTACTGCAAGCCTTTTTAAACTTGTCAATGGTAAAAATATATCATTCCCGATTTCCTTTATTCTATCATTGCTCAATTTTAATTCCAGTAATTTGCCCAAACACATGAAAGATCTGTAAGTAAGCGACCGAATAGCATTATCATTTAAAATCAACTTTTTAAGCTTTGGAGCAGCAGTTGAGTTATTTTTAAAACAAAAGTTCGGAAGCTGTACGATTTGATTCGAAGTCATATCTAGTTCTTCCACTGTCTGTAAACCATTCGTGATAAACAACTTTTCAATTGCATTATTTTTACATGTACATGTGATTTTTTTCACTTGATGAAAGAGCTCTATTGAAGTTGCATCAAAAGTAGAAAGATGGTTCGAGTCCAACGAAAGTGTAGAAATATTAGCTCCAGCTAAATTCTTGAAAAGAGTTTTCGGAACATTTTCCCATCCATTGTTTTCGAATTTCAATTCTTCAATGATAGACGAATTTACGCTGCAAAAGGATGTTTCAAGAGTTGATAGATTTAATTTCTCTTCAAATGAAATTTCCAGTTCTTTCATTATATTCAGAAATTTAAACGTGTCATTTGCTACGGTTAGAATACCATTTTCTCGCAATAATAAATGTGCAATATTGATGTCTGTTACATTATGAAACGTATTTTTGTCCAGATGTAAGAAAGTATTCGATTTTAACTGTAGCGTAAAAGAATATTCTGGGATCTTAGGAATGAATATTAATGAAAAACACGACGTCTTGTTATCTTTTTTGCTGCAGTGACAGAAATTTTTTAAACAACTTGTAGATCCATCGACAAAATAAAAATTAATAACAAAATAGAATATCGTATAACAAAGCATTTTGTGTTCCTCAGTAAACATAGTAAACTAATAGAAACTCTGCACAACAAAAATATTTATTAGATATGAATAAATATATGCTTCCGCAATGTGTTTGAATTGAAATTGTACACAGTTAAATAGATAATCTTTCATGTGATTAATGTCAATAAAGAATTCAAAGTTTATCTTCCTTTAAAGTCATATGACACGTGTTGTGATGATTAGGAAGTTAAGAAAATTATTGAACCACTCCATAGATATACTACGAAATTTTAAATAAATACATAGTATTTGCATTTTTTTTTTACATTTAATACGAATCAGTAACGTATAATCGACAAAACAACATTTCATTCGGGAAATGTTGATTGAAAACTGTGGAAACTAACGTTTAGGTGTTGGTGCCGATGTTTGTCGATCGTGTCCTTATTGGACAATCAAAAAACACATGGAGCACGTGGAAAACTAGAAAGACGTCATGTGAAAAGTAGAATAACAAAAATACCGAACATCGAGGAAAATTTAAAACGGACAAACCTTTATCAATTTGTTAATGGAACTTTGTCATAACAGATATTAAATGGTTTTGGTATATTAAGCTGTTTCGTTTAGAATAGGTTAATGCCGTTCTCTTAACACATTTGTTTACTTTTTCTTTCGTCACTTGCGTTATGTTATTGTCGAATTTATAACGAGAGGTATAGTGGTGAAGGTCACTGCTTACGGAAAAGATGTCGGCTAATTATTGTACGGGAAGACAAAAAATTATTTTTTTGCAAATGTTGATAAAATAAAAGTACTTTCTTTGAAAAGAAGGTCTATGTACACATGTTTTATAGTAACACTTAGCCATTCAAGTAATTACAATAAATTCATTTTTTTTATATATATTTGAAGAATACCAGAATTTTGAATGTTTGATAAATATATATTCTACCACTGAATCGAGTGTGATACAATATTTCTCTAATTCTTTATCAAGTTATCCCTTTCTGCACCCATTGTATAAAAAAAAATCAACGTGTGGTTCGTTTGATCACAGTTCTTCATTGGTTAAAAATCCGATTATGACGTCGAATTTTCTTGTTTTCCTCTGAATTTTCTATTGTGACGGCATGAAAAGTAGACCATGCTTGATGACATCACATAGAAAGAACACATCGTTTAGCAGATCAGTCGCAAAGAAGAAATAAGTTTGCCTGTGTATTGTTATCATCATTAGAGAAACAGATTCCACCACCAAATCTCGTGTAATACGATATTTATCCACTCTCGACAGTTAAATTGTTTTGAAAATTAAACTGTCTCGAGTGGATAAATATCGTATCACAAGATTCGGTGGTGGAATCTATTTCTCTAATTATTTTTAAACAAAATGCAAGCAAATTTATTCCTTATTTTCAAATGATCTGCAAAGGGATGTGTTCTTTTTATGTGACGTCATAAGACACGGTGGCCATTTTTTTCACGCCGTCACTATAGGAAATTCAGAGGAAGGCAAGAAAATTCGACGTCATAATAGAATTTTGACCAATGAAGAACTGAGATCAGACGAACTACACGTTGATTAAAAAAAATCGACATGTTAGGAAAGGCATAAATCGTGTAAGAATTAGAGTACTCTACTTATATGGGGACGAAGTCCCCAATAACAGTAGAAAATTCAATAAAAAAAAAAAATTCGGGAAAATTTCCCGAATTTTTCATTGTACTAATGAACTCAAAATCGTTCAATTTTTTTTATGTCATGTTTTGAAATCCCGGACCTGCGCAGAAATGTACAATATACTTCCTTTTTCCGGTCTCGTTTGTATGAAACTTTGAGTAAAATATATATTTATCAGTCTAGTATAAAATAGGAAGAAACGCGCAAATACAATTTCATTTTTAATAATTCCTTGATATGAAAAAACGTTACCTAATGATAGCGTTTCTTTGTTTACATTGCATATGACGTCATAATTTAAATAACGTCACAACTAAAATCCCTAACAACAGAACCAAACTCGGAAACGTTACGGTATTTCCGTTTCTTTTTTTTTTGACAAATAATTAAGTTACAAAAAAATAATTCATACAGACTTCGTCCCCATTTACAGGTAATGCCTGCCTCATATTATGTTATCTTGATAAAAAATTACCATAAAGAAATGTTTCGTTCAAAGAAATACCCATACAATTTTCCGATTTATCAATTATTTGTTTAAATTCTGTATCCATAGAAAAGTAATTATCAGTAATTATCAGCGGTTCCAAAAAACTTTCTTCCATTTTTCTGAACTAATTCAAGTATGAAAATAAACAAATATTTTGTTTCATGAAATATGATAATATTGGTTAAATAACTTTGTCTATAGTATACTGATACTACATCTTTTTTATTCAACGAACGACTGAAGTGTTTTTGAAAGGTAGCACAGACTGTGCTCAAACCAGCGCTAACGATAGTCTTGAAATAGAAAGACGTTCAAAGTTATTACTTTTGAAAAAAAATACCAAATTAGGCCAAAATAGCACTCAACAAATTGGTGCCGTGCGGAAAACGAGTAGAAAAGGAATTCCTAACAGTCCGAGTAGCACATTGGTGAACTTTGATAAAGCTGCTATTGATAGAACATATTTATGGTGATCACTCTTTGGGGATTTATATAATTCTGCCGTACATCTTAATCATTCATTTATGGATCTATACAGATTTAATCATATTAAAATCGCGGGTAATTTTCCGGAGAAGCTAACCTGTGTATTACGGGATAACCATTTACTTATACACAATAAACATCTTTTACTTGAAAGCGTCAACGCATATATGAATAATTTGATTAATTTACTTACTCCAACAACCGCAAGTTACGGAATTAAATGTTCAGAGACACAATAGAAAAAAGTAGAATAACAATAATACAGAAATCCAAGAAAATCCAAGAAAATCCAAAACGGAAAGTCCGTAATCAAATGGTAGATTAAACCTGGTTTAATAGATTATAGCTTAACCTCTCACTTGTATGACAGCCGCACAAAACTTCATTATGGTGACAACGATGTGTGAACACAGCAAACAGGTATAAAAGGTAAAAATGTCAAAGTTTGGGGTACAGCCGTCAACATTGTGTTATATTCTTAATGACTATAAAAACAAACAATTATGTAACAAAGAAACACATAAAGGCATTTACAGACGATGCCCATTAGCAAAACTGAAAGACAAGAATACATTAATTTACCGTAGCGCAATAACACAATGATGGAATGTATAAGCCATGACGTATGTAACAAAGAAACACTTAATTAGACAATATACGTATAGTGTCTTGAAATATGAAATTTATTTGTATGAGGCTTAGAAACGGGAAAATGCGAGGTTCTACCGAGCATTTTCCCGTTTCGTGCCGAATACAAATAAATTTCATATTTCAAGACACTATACGTATATTGATTTTATACTGAAATCGATAAAATAATAAAAAAATAATAAAAATATGAAACAAATATTATTAAAAAAAAGTGTTTGGAATTTCCCCCTTGGGGTACCATTTTGGGGTATTTCCCTATGAGCGTAGTCTAGGCGGTAAGCATTGACAATTTACGGAATTAGAAAGGGAAAAGGAATTTAATTAATAGCATTTGATAAACATGGTATATAAATTACCAATTTGAAGACATAACAGGTTTAAATTCATAAAAGTTTGACCATTGTTACTACACGTTGTCATGGTTGTGACGTGACGTTGTAAGTAGGCGGGGCTTATAGGTGAGTTGAGGTCATTGACGTATAAAGCTAACGTTTATACGTATAGCTTTATCTGTATAGTAAAATAGCTGATTGCAGTATAAAGGCCTATAATAGACAAAGGACATTAGCAAACATGAAATTTTAGTGCTAGTCTACCTAAGAATCAGGCAGTGGTGAGAACATGACAAACAAAAACCCACTCAAGTTGACATTAATTTATGTTCAAAATGTATAATGATGCAAAAGTATACCATTCGTTTCCTTGTCCTGTTCTGGTAATTGGAGATAAAATTTGGTAATAATGCACTAGAAATTAACAATTAAGGGGAGCTAACTCTGTAATTTGCTATCAATCTAACCAAAGTTTATCTAAAGATTTCTCAAGTTACCAGACACGCAGACACTAAAGACTTACCATTTCTAACTCAGGATGAGTGTTACTTCAAAATAGGATGGTTGGGTAAGTGGGTTTTTTTCAGCCATGTTTTGATTTTTTTCAAAATTGCCTGATTCTTACAAAGACTGGCACTTAAAAAGACAAAAGACAAGAATTTACCATAGCTCAATAACACAATGACGGGTTGAATATAAACAGAGCTACGTCAAATGAATACAATCAAAAGCAGACTAAATAGTAAAAGTAATAATCATTAATAAAAAAATGAATGGTACATACCAGGACAATTAGGAACATGGCTGATCTCAGGAATCGTATGAAAACCTATTTCAAAATACCATTAGTTCTCAACAAATTTCTAAATTAAATTAAAAGACCACGTTAACGACGATTTTTGGAAATGGTTTAATCTAATGGAAAGTTATCACTTTGAGTTTGTCAAATTCGCATTACCTAAATGAATGTAAATACGAAAACAGATATAAATGTGTGTATGAATGCCATCAAGAAGAAAAGATGTTGATAGAATATTTCTTTAAAAGAATCATCAAAGATGCCAGGCTTATAGTTTTTTGTATGTCATAAGACTCATCATTGACACGCGAATCAAAAAGTTAAAAGGTAAAAAAAAATATGATGTCACAATATTGCTGCCGACATTGCAATACGAAACATTATTGCAGCGTTTTATGTAGTAGTTTACAGAATAAAATTCCACAACGATTAACGATAAATTCATACCTGTCTCTAATATTTAATTAACTGTACACACGGGGGGGTAACTTCGATATTTTTTAGGTAGGGGTGTGCCATTTTTGCCTCAAAAAACGTACCCATTTTAATATAACATTCACTGAAATTCAGTACCTATAGTTATATAAATATTTAAGAAAGAATGACCTATACTTATATACAATATTTAAAATATGACCATGCTTATATAAGCACTAACTCATCATCACTCATAATTCATAAATATACCAGCTACCCTTAAGTTTTTATATATAAATTGACATCGTTTGGTGCACATATCAATAGCATATTTATATATATAGATCATACCCTAAATCAATATACAATTATCAAACGTAAATGCATTTTAATATAGGATGTCATTAAAAAAGAGGGTCATTTTTATATAAAATCTTGGAAAATTATGACCCATATTTTTGGCACATCCCCGTATACCCAATAATAGGAAGTTACCCCCCCCCCCCCCCCCCCCCCCGTGACTGTACATTTGTATTCAGATATCGCAGATCAAATTTATTCGTTCATTGTTTAATCATACGTTTTTTGATTGAGTTAAGTCTGCCAATTGATATTTTATCGTATGTTTTTCTTTGTTGTGATGTTATGCTATTGTTTCAGAAAAAGGGAGAAGGTTTGGATCCATTAAAACGTTTAATCCCGCTGCAAATGTTTGCACCTGTCCTAAGTCAGGAATCTGATGTACAGTAGTTGTCGTTTGTTTATGTAATAAATACGTGTTTCTCGTTTCTCGTTTTGTTTATATAGATTAGACCGTTGGTTTTCCCGTTTGAATGGTTTTACACTAGTAATTTTGGGGCCCTTTATAGCTTGTTGTTCGGTGTGAGCCAAGGCTCCGTGTTGAAGGCCGTTCTTTAACCTATAATGGTTTACTTTTTAAATTGTTATTTGTATGGAAAGTTGTCTCATTGGCACTCACACCACATCTTCCTATATCTATCTACTAACCCTGTCGATGAAAATTTTCTCAATACTACATAAACAGTTATTCTGATGAGCTTTGGAAGCTGGTACCCGTCATATTGTTCATAGTAAGTACAAGTTTGAGTATTAGTCTTATTCAGTGATGTTTTAAACGTTTTGTGGTAACGAAAATTAAAAAGAGAATACAGTATGCACCCGAAGTGCTTTGTTGTTATTATCTTCTATCAGGAATGCTGAAAGCTGAATACCAGTATTTGTGAAATTCAAGTATGTATAAGAACCGACTTAGATTAAGATGACCTACAAATAATAGCTAATTCGATCTAAGGCCACCTTTTTCTGATGAAGTTGAAACATCAGTTTTTTTTAATAATGTCTTAACTTCAAAAATTATTATTTTTACAAAAAAGGAAAACAGTGTCTCTTCTGTACGTGTTTTTGTTGATGTTATCTTTCTGTGCTGTTTACGAAATCTTTATTTCCATTAAAGAACTTCTTGGGTGTAAACAATCGTTGTATGTTTGTGATAAAAACGTGCAAATAGGGTTCCTTTCAATTCGATTGACTGTAATGGCTTTTTGGCATTCAACACTATACTTACGTAAAATCTTATCAATCAACAATTTTGTTATATGATTAAAATAATAACCCCGAGTTCGGTACGGTTCCTGTTGTTCAGTCTTTAGTTTTCAAGGTTGTGTTTTGAACAGAACGTAGAATGGAAACAGGGAATAGTTAAAGACTTTTTTTGTCTTTCAGCCGGGTTTTTTTTTCGTGTTTTTACCATGGCGTTATCAGTTTGTTAACGAATTATGAGTTTGAATATCCCATTATATGGTAGCTTGCGTCTCCATACAAATTACAAATTCATCTGCTGCAACTCTTATAAAACCTTCAGCACTATAAAACGATAGATCTAATCGATATACGTACTGGGTGTGATGCGATTATTGAAATTGTAAATATTCTCCTTATTAATTACTATTTTGATTGCCAGTGAGACAACTTCCAGTCTACTATGTGTCAGTTTCGTCCGGCATACATGTACACGAATAAATGCTTAACTAAATTGGTAATCAAAGTGAAACTGTATATAAATTAAATATACATTCATTTTAAAAAGTCATAAAATTAACAAAAACACACATTTATTCATACCACTATATAATTATGATAATGAATGGTCAAAATATTTGTCTCACGCCATTTAATATTACGGACTTGAAGTATTTTCCTTTTACTACATTGGTAAATGATTGCGATCCAAGATAAAATTACATTTAATTTGTGAGAATTTAAAACTTTCTTCAGTGTTGATTTCATATTTAGTGAAACTGCTCGGTTACTCTAGGAACATGTACAAACGCCATCCAACGAACCGGAAAATGACCTTTTTCTATTCAATTTGGTCAATTGATGTTTCACACTTTATAGATGGTACAGGTGATAGTCCGATGACCCTAAGGCTTGTAAACATTAAAAAAAAATTGTAAACTTTAAAAAGTGTATGTCATTTCACACGGTCAAAATAATCTCTTAATATAATTGATATATGGCGGGATTACTTGTGATATATACTTTCCTCCAGACTGTGGTTGTTTTCTGCACGACTAATGTAACAGCCCAGAGCTCTCGTGAGTATGATTTTCACTTACATTGTATGCTACAAGTACTTTTGTTTATAATTGACTTTAGTTAGCATTTTATTTAAGTACAAGAGTAGTAATATATATATATAACTCCATAGACATGTGCCTAATTCTTTTTTCTACCCGTGCAAATAATTGACATGGATTACCAATTAGGTAACTTGGTTTGTTTAAAGTTTTCAAAAACTTTTATAAGCTTTCTGATTTTTATTATTATTAAACAATTTCATAAAAGAAATATATAAATAAGAAGTCGTGGCATGATTGCGAATCAGACAACTCTCTACCAAAGACAAAATGATGCAGAAGTTAGCCTACAGGTCACCGAACGTAAAGCTAATGGTGTTACACTTATCCCCTGTATATATCCTATTTGAAACGATTTATTTTTCTATCGGAGACATACATTTTGTGTTCTACCAACTGTCTATCCGAACATAACTCACCGTAGCCGAATTTCTTACCAAATCATTACAGATTGTTAGATTCCATGATAACTAGCAACCTGTCGATTTTTATGCTTTTCAGATTAGTTGTTCTAGAGTTATGGGACTTTTTGGGGTCTATGAGCACAAATTTTATAGAGAATTTCTTTTAGACTGATTGTTGGTTGTTTTTTTGTTAATTTTTGGACAATAAATGCAAACACTCGCACCTGCGCTCTATCAATAATATCTTAACAGTGTAGTGCACTACTTTCTTGTGAATGAATTATAGTTTGAGATATAAAGTTCATCTTCTCTTGCTCAAAGTAAGGACAATTTTATGTTAAGGAGGTCTTGTATTCCGCTTGTCAGCTTCTGTTGTATTTATTTTGTTTAATTTTTCCGACTGGACCTGGATCAGTCAATTCTTTTAACTTGAAATTCATGGCCCATTTGATTTTACTGTGCTAATTTGCCCCTGTTTTGCTTGTTATGCACAAAATATGGAAAAATAGATTTGGAATTTTCCCCTAAGAACCTGCATATGCTTTTACAAGTCCTATTTAAATTTAACACTGTTTCATTCATTAAAAAAATATATCTAAAATCAGTTCTCACTCATTATTCAACAAACATGTTATGCGCTCCTGATGCAGCAAGCATGATTTGATTAAAAGGAATACTACATGTATAAAGCCGCAGTCACACTAGAAGTGTTATTATTCAGAGCGTGCTGTGAATATTTATGGACGGCATGGGGATATCATTGATGTACATAGATAAATAGATCTTTATTCTCATTTACTAAATAACATAGTTACAGAGATGAAAATATATACAATATTATACAACATATTTTGCATGTGTGAAATATACATAAATAAATAACCAGGAGGACACACTATCACTGATATATATAGTTTATAAATCTACACAATTTTTCTAGTAAGACAATATCATGTGACTGTAGTTAATGAATCTCCGTATATAATGTATTATCATGTACATCTTTGCTTTTAGCGTGCTCTGGAGAACATGAAATCAATATACAATTAGAAGAAGCAACTCTTGAAGGTATTGTTTTATGTTTATACATAGCTTACATCCAAGGTTAAGACATACTAACATTCTTTTTTAACTATTTGGATGACATTGTCAGCTTTTCTTCGATTGATTCCCATGTAACCTTGATATCTACCGCCTTTGATTTATACTTAGAAAAAGGACACATATTTGGTTTTCAGACTAGGGAATTTATGTACCAGACATGTAAAAAAGTTGATTTTATGAACACCTCAGTCAGACAACAACCGAACAATGTAAGTGTAGAATATAATTTGTTATCTTCATTACTCAAAAGCTATGCAAAGACAATAACAGAAATGTTCTGCATATGTTTGCATTCTGAATAAATGTATATTGCGACAATAAATAACAATACAAGTACCGACGTACAGTTTGCTCTTCTGGGTCCAAAGTCTGATGACCCTGGAATTAAGGATTTCCATCTTACATTAGACTATATGATTATTCTAGCATTTACCTTTCTAAATCACCTTTCAGTTTCATGGTCATGCATCGGCCTTTAAAAAAAACTTACTAAAAGAATATGTGTTGCACATTGTTGAGGGTACTTTTTATACACCAACTAGCAGGATATGCGAAAGGAATTGTTTTCTGAAAACAAGTTATCTGAAGATACAGTAAAGTTATTGTAAAGGTTAATTTGTATTCAAAACGCTTGACCCTCTCCTTATACGGGAGAAATGTGTGGATATTCATACCAATAGCAACCAGCCGTAACTCGTTATATTGTAGCACTAACATGAGACGTTCTCACGCTCTCGACATGGACCCTTTTGCATAACTGCAGAAGTATGACTGGTACCTAGTTTCACTCTGTCGACCGATGTTACAAGTGAGTGTATTAGTAAGAGAAAAGAGCAGACACCTGGGAAATAGGTACTCGAGCGGCAATTTTCCTTGAACGCTCGGTAGCCAAGCCTTTGTTTAATTTACTTACAAAATGATAATTTATCACAAATGTCAATGTTAATTATCAAATATTTAGAAGTTTATTCTGGTTTATCCAATTTGGTTTATTTGAATATATATATTTTTTTTGTTTATATTAAATTATTTGAATATATTACAGATATTTCGTCTAATCCAGACAAATACACAGCAGACACTCATATCAATGGTATTCAAAATGGAACAGATTCTGCTACGGGGATTTTCTTACAGATACAAGGAGCTACTGGTTCACAGATTGATGTTAATAGTCTGTTTGTATTGGAATCAAAACCAATTCCTACCTCACAGGATGGTTATACAAGAAGAACATTTATTAGACTGAATGCACCACTAGACAGAGACGTAGGAGAACTTTTATTTAAGATCTACATTTATATACAAAAAATTATATAAACTTGTCGTCCAAAACTATTCCGAAATGCGACACCGTACGACATGTGCAGTTAATTTGTTTATTTAGAAATCCACCTCATACTTTGTCATAAATTAAAAATACTAGTCAGAAAAAAAATTACCTTGTGTAAGTCTGAAAACTTTAAAAGAGAGGCGAAAAATACTAAAGGAACGTTCAAACTCGTTAGTCAAAAACAAACTGTTTAAATCCGCTGTGTTTGTTTGCATCTGTACTTAGTCAGGAACCTGATGTTCAGTGGTTGTCGTTTATTGATGTGGTTCATAAGTGTTTCTCATTTCTCGTTTTTATATAGATCAAACCGTTGGTTTTCCCGTTTGAATGGTTTAAACTAGTCAATTTTTGGGCCCTTTATAGCTTGCTGGTCAGTTTGAGCTAACTTAAAGGTCTGTATTGAAGACCGTACTTTTACCTATAGTGGTTTACTTTTAAAAATTGTGACTTGGATGGAGGGTTGTCTCATTGGCACTCATATCTTCTTATATCTAATAACAATGACATGGCCAGAAACGAAATACAATAAAGAACACAGAAAAACAAAAACTAATCAACACAAACTCATCTAAAAACCAAAGTTGATCTCATGTGCGCATGAAGGGTAAGCAGGAAAAAATAAATCAATAAACTAGCAACATTTGGTTCCTTAGCAAAATTAATGTCAAAATTTGTATTTTTCAGGGTCGTTCATATGAGCCAAACGATGATCTTAACAGCATACAATTTACGCTGAAGTGTACACGCCTGGTGAGTAAAAAGTAATGTCAGGGTTCCAAAAGCATTGAAATATTCAGGGGAAATTAAAGACGACTCATATCATAAGTCGTTTAAATCTAGAGAAAGCATTTTTTTTCGAACTGCTCGTCGTTCTGTTAAATATCGATTACAGTCTCGTCCCGTTCAATACTCCCACGAGATGGTTTTGTTTGGTAGTGCGTGCTGCAACTTATTATGCGAATGATTAAAAGTAGACCAAATGCTAAAGTTCAAGTTTTAGTCCTAGGCGTATCGTAGAATAATAGAGTCAGTAACAACACTTCTTTATGATATGTATCTTTATGATGATGGCATAAGTTTATCCCAATAGAAGTACAACTAAAAGTTTAACTGAGCTGCAAGTGTATTAGGTGTACCTCACTATAGCACAAGTTTTCTTCAAAAATTACTTCGAAAATTATTTTTTTCCACAAAAAGAAGAGCTAGTTATATTGTATTACATACAGTTGAGTTCTTTTCCTGACAGTATGCATCTCTTATATTCATTCAGATATGTTTCATTAATTTACTTCAGGTTGACTCAGTATCAAAGTATTTTACCGTGAACGTGGAAATCATTGACGTGAATGATAACTATCCTCAGTTATTAGGGAGTCCTCGACCCATCTCCGTGAATGAGGTAAGTACCAATAATCCTGTGATTTGAATCTTTTTATCTCCCGGCCGCAAGGCCATTGGGGCATTACGTGTTACCCTTGGCCGTCCCTTCCGTCTTTCCGATTTTTGTGCTTGCGTCATTCCGTCTGTACTTCCCATTTAAAAAATAAAACAAGCTTCAGCGTGGGCATTCATGTCCTTAGACACATTTTTCTTTTGATTTCTTATCTTTTCATCGTAAATTGAGTTTTTTTGAAAATACAAATGCTAATTTAATTTGGATTAGGGACTCACAATCCTACAGGGCGCCGAATGGGACTCTTGTGGTTTTGTACTCGAAATTCAATTTTGTGCGGACAAAAGTGAGTTTTGTTCAACAAAAATGAGTTCAGTTTAACAAAATTTGTAGCATACTACAAATTTAAAATTTTGTCATAGAAAATTATCTTTCAGTGGACAAAAGTTACTTTTGTCATGACAAAATTCATTTTTGTAACACAGACTAGTATACTTTTGTTACCTAAATTGAAATGTATTTTGGATGCAAATTAGTTCAGTTTGGATTCTGTGAAGTAATTTGCATACAAAACTGATATTTTGTCACAAAATTCAATTTTGTGTTTACTTTTGTGTAGACAATATTGAGTTTTGTTAAACAGAAGTGAAAATTTAACACAAAAGTCAATGTTGTGCCAAAACAGTCATTTTTGTCACAAAAGTCAATTTTGTGTACACAAAAAAAATCAAATTCAGATTGTTCGAAATTCGCTTGTTTAGATTATGTTGGAGGTGTGTTAATTTATAATTTAGTTACAAAGGCTGTATTTGCATTCTGATAGAAAAATATTTTGTTCCAAGAATGCATTGGGTAAATCTATCGTGCTGCGTCACAGTGATGTGCAATTGTCATTTGTATGGTGTATTTTTTTAACAAGATGTTTTTTGGAATGTTTAAACAGTTGACTCCAGTGGGCGTTGTCATTGGTGAAATGGTGCAATTGGTTATAGTCAGGGACAAAGATACTGGTTTAAATGGTGAATTTGAATTTACGATTGTTCAATCTGATAGTTCGGTAATTAATGTTTCATACTAAATTATATGAAAATTGACTTAAGGCATAAGTTTACTATTTGCAAATACATGTTACACATCTCTGTAATGTTGCTGAAATTTACGTACCAACAATAACAAAATGTAGAAGTTTTGTGCTACACGTAGGCACGTTGCAAACTTAAAAGTAAAATCACAAAGATACTGAACTCAGAGGAAAATTCAACACGAAAGTCCCTAAGCAAATAGCAAAATCAAATGATAAAACACATCAAACGAATGGACAACAACTGTCATATTCCTGACTTGGTACAGGTATTTTCAAATGTAGAAAATGATGGATTGAACCTGGTTTTATAGCGCTAAACCTGTCACTTGTAAGACAGTTGAGTCAAATTTCATTATATTTACAACGATGCGTGAACAAAACAGACATAATAGATATTAATGTCAAAAAAGGCGTACAACAGTCATCACTGTGTCACCATCACAATTAGAAAAAAAAACAAAAAACACCAAGCATTTAACAAAGAAGCACAGAAAGCATCTATCAAATTTAACAACCACAATTTGTAAAATTATAAAACCTATGTCAGCTTATAGTAATGCCTATGATTTACGTTTTACTGAAATATTTTAAATTGGAAAACTGTTAACTTAAAGCATAGAAACAGCTAAGTTGAGAAATTGATGTTAAGATAACACCTTGGAAAGCAACACGTCATCCTCTCTATTCTTAATATCTTATTCCAGTTTAATAAGTTTCATATTTCAGCGATCAGTTTAGTCATTTTGACAAATTTCGAAAATATTGATTTTTTTTCCAGGGGCAACCTATTTCTTCTTTTATTTCAAACGATGCGGCAGAGAAATTTACAATCTTATCACAGCGACGCGGGTCTATTGCAATAAAGTCACCGCTGGATTTTGAAAGAGTCAAAAAATATTTTCTTCCAGTTTCTGTGACAGTAAGTCAATGTTACTGTATAATATTACTTTAGAAATTTTGCACATTATAAATGAGCAACTTAACTAACACACACATATGTAAAAGCTGACTTTGGACTTCATATACAACATAAAAAGCTAGGTATTAGGATATGTATTTATAAATCACACAGTAAAATCCTACACAACAGTCTACAAATTGTCTATGTAATCTATAAATTTATCAAACAATTTCAACTATAACTGGTCATAAATATCCGTCCATTATAAATCCATTACCCGTTCTCTTTCAAAACAAAGAAACGCGCTTTTCAGCGCCATCTTCAAACCAACCAATCAGATTACTAGAAATCCAAAAACCATGAATATTCAACATTGTGTCAATAATGTATGGGAAGGTTTTACAAAATTTTAATAAAGTCTTCAGTCAGAAAAGACGCAATGTATGTAATTCTTTATTTTACATTTTGAATATTCACAAAATGATATCACACATAACTGAAATCGTGACTGAAATATTCTTTGTTAACATGAACATAAAATATTATCCGTACTTTTAAAGATAGGTCATATGTTTTATTTATTACGCCATCAAAGTGATTTTCGAATCTCTTTATTTTGTTCTTTTGTGTTTGTCAATTATGTAAATAATTTCGCAAATAACATTAACTAGGACCTGGCACAAGTAATTTCTGAAAGACGAACAAGTACAGTTACCATGACTATTGATGTGAGAGACGGTGATGACCTTGGCCCAGTTTTTGACTATCAAGGCTGCTTCCGAGTTGATAATGTTTGCTTTAATCCAACATATACGACAGATATATCCCCCCATTCAACTGTAAGTATTGGTAATTTAACGACGGGTATCACACGTGGAGCAGGATCTGCTTATCCTTCCCGAGCACCTGAGATCACCCCCATTTTTGATGGGGTTCGTGTTGCTTAGTCTTTTGTTTTCTATGTTGTGTCATATGTTCTATTATTTGTCTGCTTGTCATTTCCATTTTTAGCCATGGCGTTGTCAGTTTATTTTCGATCTATGAGTTTGACTGTCCCTTTGGTATCTTTCGCCCCGCTTTTAACTTTGTAAGCGAAATACAAAATAAAAATACATTCCTAGTTAACTAGAATTTGAGAATTTAAATGCTCAGAAAGATAGCTTTTTACCATGAAAATTTTATGGAATGAAAAAAGCAAGTAATTCACCACGATTTGTTAATTCGTTTATAGTCAGTAAAACTGTGTCTTACTATATAAACTTCTATTACATCAGCTACGTGTGAAGGGTTTAATCTCTCAAAATAAATTTAACTAAATCCCATTATTCTAAACAAATGAGCTTAAATAAAGAATATTTCCGAAAGTCATAGCTTATGTATTAATTTTATTTACATATATATGAGTAGATCATAGCCGAAAGTAGTTTACCTATGTTTAAATCTCGTAAATCGATAAGGAAAAGACAATTCAATATTACAAACAGAAACTGAAGGAATCACATGAGCGCCAATGGAGCGAGACTGGATCAATGTATCCACAGTGTAAGCGTCTCCTGATGTGCATACATGAAAACCGCCATGCTTCATCACAGTCAATAAAACTGTTCAGACAATTCGTCGTTTCAGAATCTGATGCATTCTGGGTTCTATTTACAAAACTGTACACCAAAACGTTTTGATTTGTTTAAAACGTGATAAACAAAAGAAATTCAACAAATGACGTAACGTTATTTTCATTTTGGTGTACGAACAATGAGATTACCCAGAGTCCTTTAGTTTCTGAAAAGGAGAAATATTCGCTAGCGGTCAATTCAGTATTGATCAGTACTTTTTCTGGCAGTTCTAAAACAATAGCTGAAAAGCCAGAACATGACTGGATAAATTACTGTTTGTCAAATGAGAGCTGTTCAGATAAAAAAAAGTTGTCTTTCTTTGACTGATGATTTCTATACACTCTTTCGTTTAATGTTTAACTGCCTAACATTGTCTATTCTATTCACGTTACTCTATGGTACAAATTTAAAGAAATACATGAATTCTTAAAGACCATTCTAATATATGACTTTACTAGAAAGATGGTATGACTCGAAACCCGTTCTTTTAAATGGACAAAACAAATGATGGGCCTTTTAACATTGAATTACTATCATTCCCTTTTTTGTAATTTTTATTTCTACAAAAATCAATATCTTTCAGACTTTTTATCATCTTGGCAGACATTTTTTTTTTTTTGGCGAGGGTGGGTTCGGGGATATAATGGAGTTACTCTGTCCATGTACATTGTCACCTTATCAGCAACGCCTTCTTAATGGCTTGAAAAAATAATAATAACTCAGTCAGGAACACTACCCGAGGATGTGCACTATGGAAATTAATCTTTGTTAAGCATGTAATATAAACTCTGCACTGATACAAGCATTGAACTTTTGTACACCAGTTGTGCGTTGTGTCTACAAAAAGATTCATCATGGACGCTCGAATAAAAAAAAAATTAAAAAAGGCTAAATAAAATACGAAGTAAAAGAGCATTGAGGAACTAAAATTCTGAAAGGTTTTGTCAAAAAAGCTTAGGTCGTCTATTTCTTCGGTAGAAACTTCTTGGTACTTCGAAACTGTGAATGCAATGACAAATCGCGTCAACAATGAAGTACTGACTACTGGGCTGATGATATCGGAAAATAATCAAATCAACTTTAATCAATATACTAAATAATTGCTGGGCGGGGCATTATTTTAGATATCGCCATGTCTCTGCACTAATTTTTTTTGGGGGCAGGGGGGCTGGGGGTTGTGATCAATAATAATATATTACTAGTTTTATGGACGGTCGGTATCCCAATGAGTGCAAATAATGTTGGCATAAAAGCAAACAGAACAGTCGTTAACTTGTATGAAGCAGACTTTTTCCAGAAAGTTTTGATTTGATTTGATTTTTGCTTTTTTTATATAAATAACGCCAACTTTAATCAGCACTTTGGGGCTATTTCGTGGCGGCCAGTTTTTATTGGCTAAAGAAGCTGGAGTGCCCGGAGAAAACCACCGACCTCCGATAGGAAAACTGACAATCCTGGTCAATTAAGATTGGAGTCGAGTGCAACCATACGATCGGGTTCGAATTCACCACCTCAGTGTTGACTGGCTAGTGATTACAGTAGTAACTACTTAGACCACTCGGGCACCGAGGCCTCTAGAAAGTTTTGAAAGACGACATATAACTGCAAACTTCAGTTGAAAATGCACTGCCTACTCAAGCTTCTATCAATAATCACAATTTGATGTTTCCTTAAAATTTTTCGATGACTTACTCCAGATGTTTTAACGGTTTTGCTTCTTTCGGAGTTCTTGGCATTCCCTATGATTTGGCTTGTTACAGTGATTTGTCTCTACCTAATCAATTTAAAAGATTTGGACATCGGTTAACTACGGTCGCCTTGATTTAACTCGGTCCAAATACGTACATAATGACTCGTACATGGTTTTGGTAATTACACTTACTTCTGAATGTGTTACTCTTTCACAGACTCAACATGTACATCTTCCCCACTAGCAGTAGTGTCGATTTTATATTGGTTCAGGTCGTTCCTACTTGATTTTACATAGGATGGTTGTGTTTTGGATCCCTTTGCAAATATCAGCACAATGGTATGGTATCAGTGGTTTACACTTTGAACTTTTGAAATACTAATGCTTTTCTTCCTCAGGAATAGATTACCTTAGCTGTATCTGGCAAAACTTTTAGGAATTGTTGGTCCTCAATGGTCTTGAACTTCATACTTTATTTAGCCTTTTTAATAGTTTTTGATTCGAGCTTCACTGATGAGTCTTTTGTAGACGAAACGCGCGTCTGGCAGAAATATAAAATTTCAATCCTGGTATCTATGACGAGTTTATTTGCATATGTGTGCTCCTTATACAAAAACTGCTCCAACAGAGTTATGAGACGAACGTATGAAATCGGCACTATGTAATTTTCACGACCACTATCACGAATTGACTAACCGATACGATATTCCATGTTCCAATGGTTCTTATTTAAGTGATTTTCCCTAGGCATCGCAACTAATTCTAAGAGCAGCCGAAGATCAGAGTATTATAGATTCCATAAAAGCAAGAGACCAGGACACATTAAATGCTCGTATACAATTGAGTATTGTAGAAAGTAAGTATTGAAGTGTAATAAAAGAAATACAAATTCGTACTTATCCTCCATTGTGCATTGCGGCTGCTGAGTACTTTGCATTCTAATATGTTATGAAAGTTTCTGCATATGTCATGAACAGATAGTAAACTTATGTTAATGAACACGCCAATTATTATCCTTTCTTTTTTTAGCAGCGGTATACTACTGCTACCTTTATTTTTGTCCTCTCTTTTTATATTTCTTTTATATTATAACATTTAGTATTGCTTAGAGATATTTGTATGAAGTAAAAAAAAAAATACCACACTACAAAGCAAATTTTAAAACGGAAAGTCCATTATCATATGGCAAAATCAAAAGCTCAAACACACCAAATGAATGAAAAAACAACTGTCATATTCCTGACTTGATACAGGCATTTGATATAAGGAAAAGTCGTTATCAGTTTAATCAATTTGTGTCTTGTCCTTTTTCTTTTGGTTTCGTAAGTAAAATAAAGGAAACTCGAAATTCGTACGAGCTATACCACCGCTAGTATGTAAGCTTGGTCACTGATAATTTAAACCCCCACAACAGATATAGTTACATTCAAATTCATTTAAACAAAAACTAATTATATTATTCATAAATTATTTTTTTAAATATTTGTTTGCAAAAGTTAGGTTTTTAGTTTTTGCATGATGATTATGGAAACAATAACAGACAAAGAAGATAAAGTCAGAGATAACCCTATCCTCAGGAAAACGCAATGTATCTAAGATTTCCAAAGAAAATAGGTGAAATTTCAATCGGAAAGCCAAAAGCCAGATTTTTGGCATATCAATAAATGAAAAACAAATATAACAGACAGCAATCAAATAGCAAACTCGGGGAGGCACGTACATAATGTGGCGGGGGGTTTACACATATTTGTGATTGCTCAACTCTTGAATCTTAGACTTAATAGTGACAAAATGCAGAGCTCCATATCAGTCTTGTTCGGTCTATCAAAAAAGACCGCAAAAAAAAAAATGAACTGATTTAGTTGAATATCTGTGTTCACATTGACTTGGACGTCATTATTTAATTTAGTTTACGATGAGCTATGCATTTCTTCAAAAGGTGTGACTCTTAACAGCTACATAGATGCAGAATAAGAACACTGGATAGTTAAATCTATTCATTATATAATTCGAACTGATTTAATTTTTAAATGTAGATCATGAATATTATATTAGATTTGATATGAAGGATTTTAAGAACCGATTTAGGCCCTCAAGCAAGTTAGGAAAAGTTTTGAATTATGGGAACGGTTTCGTCCCCTATAAATACCATGACCATAATCTTGATTATGTATTTTATTCTTCATAAAGCTTTGCCTCCTGGGTATAAAGATAGGTTTGCACTGTATAGTTTGATGAATAACGGAACACTTCCCAGTGCTACAGTATCGCAAATCAAACCTATTGGTCGTGATGACGTTAATATTTTGAAAATCATAATAAAGGTAATCAATATCAGTAGAACATCGACACATATACCAGAACATTAAAAAGGCAATGACATATCCTGAAAACTAAGGTGGATATGACTCGCAAAATGTATAAGTTAAACTAAATAAAGTTAACCGTAAATAAACTAAAGAGTAAAATCACAAAAGTACTGAACTCCGCGGAAAATTCAAAACGGAAAGTCTCTAATAAAATGGCAAAATCAAATGATAAAACACATCAAACGAATGGACAACTAAAAGATTCATTTTCTATATTACGTATTAAAAACTACATGTAATTAAAACACACAAGTCGTCAAAAAATTCAGAACTATGGTAGGATCGCATATAGAGAGAATAATGCCATTACTTTTTTTCTTTTTTTCATCTATATATTTGACTTTTTTTGTATCGTCACTTAAAAAAAATATTTGATATCTATACCTCACATTTTCTGATGACAGACGACTATTTCTGTGATTTTTTATTCTGCTGCATAACGACGTAGTTATTTTATGTTGTTTTTGTAGATTATCTTACCTAGTACTGTACTATTCGGAAGCCTAAATTTTCTCTTTTTCTTTATTACAGGCTACTGAGTTGACAAACAATAGACGGTTCAATAGAGCTGTAATTGACGTACACATAAGACAATCCAATATTTCTTGCTCGGAAAAAGGTGATTTATATTTAAGTTAAACTGAACTTTTAAACTTGAGATTCACACTCAATATTGGTTGAATTTGTGAAAGCAATTGATTTATCTACATACATATTCATAAAGCTGTGTCTAACATTATTTAGTAGAATGTATGAAAATCTTATCCCATCCAGATTATTTTTTTAATCAACTTCAATTGACCTTGTTGGATGGTTGTCCATTTTCATTGGCTATCAAACTACGTCTTGTTACTATATATAGTTTGTAGTTCAATAAAGTAAATTTCTGAATATACTTATTAAGACGTAAAGTTTGTGAAGGTCTGAAAGCCAAAAATAAGACGAGTCATAGAACAAAAAGCTTGCATTAAAAAAATAACTTGTGAATTAAAAAAATAATTAAATGTATCTCATGTATTCTGATTCACAGTGATTACAACTAAACCATGCAGTAATGGTTCCCTTATAGTTGGGGCAGTTTTAGGAACTCTTTTGGCAATTGTTATTACCATTGTTATAGCTCTCATAATGAAACAGAGAAAACAAGGTAATTATATAATATTGATCTTCTACGAAAAGCATATTTTTTTTTATATGAATTCGATTTTGAAGAAAACGGCCTATTTACCTTTCAGAAAAATTCACCGCGCTATTAATCATTTGCCTTCACACATATAGTTCAAGTAAAATGTTAATTAAAGGCATCAGTAGTATACCGATGTTCAAAAGTCATAGATTGATTGAGAGAAAACAAATCCGGGTAACAAAACAAATCCGGGTAAAAAAACAAATCCGGGTAACAAAACAAAACCGAATGAAACACATCAACTACTAGTATAAGAGGAAAAACAAAGGAACAACAGGGAGTCGGACAGTGCAACAAAACCAAACGTACACATGTATAATGTACAATTTTTGTGGCAAGTTGTTGCCATATATAAATTCTGTTCCCTTTGGATGTGGAATAATTTTATAAAAGACTCCTGTTTCGGGTAATATGTAGTTTAATAGGCAATTGACTGCAGAGAATATCATTTTGTCAAAAGTCAATAAAATCACATATTAAAATCTTTAAAAAACAATAAATGTATATAAAAATAAATGAGACGACTGCATTTCTCTTTTTATTTAACATTTTTAAAATCATAACATCAATAACAACAAGTCAAGTTCTCACGACACAATACTTTTATCACAAACGAAAAGGATTGTTTCTGTTCATTAGAACAATAAACCATAATCAATTAAATGTGTGAATCTGGTGGGAATAAAATAAACACATTTTCTTCTACATGAAATATGCATAAATAAGCGTTCAAAAATACAGACACCATAAGGTCTTGATTCAATCATCGTTCATGGTTTTAGTCATAGAGCTAGTCACGTATTCAGATATTTATACATTCTTGCTTTTCGGTTTTTCGGTTTGGGCGTTCCTGATAAATGTTAATCCAGAAAAGCGCTTCGTACGCACCAAATTTATTAAATTAGTAAAATCATTATCGACTTTGTATTTAGCTTATGCTAAAAGATAAATAGCACTTTTGTGTTGACATGAATTATCATTTTTATGGTCATAATAATAAATTTACTATTTACAAATCTTTGAATTTTTGAAATACAGAGGCTTTTCTACCTCAGGAATAGATTACCTAAGCTGTATTTGGCAAATCTTTTTAGGAATTTTTCGTCCTCAATGCTCTTCAACTTAGTACTTTATTTGTCCTTCTTAAACTATTTTCGATTCGAGCGTCACTGATGAGTCTTTTGTATACGAAACGCGCGTCTGGCGCCAATACAACATTTCAATCCTTGTATCTATGATGAGTTTATTTATCCACTAATGGCCTTTATTGCTCATTTTTATGTTGCTACCCTTTTAATCCAATCATATTTTGGTACAGGTGACAGGGAAATTGTAACACCAGAACAAAGAACTCCAGCACACCAAAATGAAGGTACGTTCTTACCCTGAGGTGAAGTGACATACATTATCTGGAAGAGCAAAAAATAAGTGTTCGAAGATACTTCTTCTTTATACAATTCACTTTCATAAACGAAAGAGTACTCTCTCATAAGTTTAGGGGTTATAACTGTTGACATGATATTATTGTCTAGGATGTTTACCTACAAGTTGGTAATGAATTTTTTATTGAATAAAAATAATGAAAAACCTGATCATCGTGTGTCAGAAAATATTAAACTAAAAGTTTCATACTGATACATTTGACTTGGGTAATATTATCAATTATTGCTTCAGAAAATAAAACAAATTCCACTTCCTTTATTTTTAAATCTCATTTGTCTTAATTTCATTTTAAAGATATCTTTTTTTTCAAACATGCTTTGAGTAATTGTACATTAATAGTTCTTATTTATCATACCAACTAGATATTCCATTTTGAATTATATCACTTTTAGTTACTGTAAAGGTTTTTTGTTATTTCGAATTAATAACTCGCATTTTAGGTCCGTTTCTACGTATGTTTGCGTTGGTTATGTTTGCAGTTGGTACGTTGTTTCCCTCTTAAAAGTTGATGTGTTTTCCTCGGTTTCGGTTTGTGACCCGGATTTTTTCAGTTTAATCGATTTATGATTATCACAAACACATACTACAAACAGTCTGCACAATTATGTTTTTGACTATAGAGAAATGTAAAACAAAAAGTCTCCGTTATGGCTAACCTCTTCCTGCCTTCTCGTTCTTAACCACGTCTGATGATTTCTTATCTTTCAGGATTTTCTAATGGAAATACAATTCAAAGCAGACAAACATCCAGGTAATGTATCAGTATATAAGAATAACATAAAATACTTGATGATGTTTAGCTTAGTCTGAAATGAAAAAAGTAAAGAATTTACAGTGGTGTATGTTGATATCAAAGGATATTGATTCATTGTGTATTATAGAAGATAAACAAAGTAAAAGAAAGGTGTAAAGAGATAATTTATCAAAGATATTCTGATATGATCTGTCAGATATGAAATAATACACATTTGAATATTCGTCTTACAAACCAGCCATTTAACAGAAAATGTAACATCATTTTGTGCACATTAATAGGGAAAACTGCCTTCCATACATGTTTTTGCGGTGAGAGATCTTCAGGTACACATTTAAGCGTCTGAATTGTTATTTTCTTGTTTGTGTTATATTCCCAATTTTGACGTTCTGATTAAGTGGGAAGTTCGGGTGATGCATTCATAGCAGTCAAAGTTTACCCTGTCGACGCACCCGTCTCGCTTTTAGGTACTTATGACATATAACTCTTCAACGGTTTCGGTACTTATACATCCTCGGATTTCAAATGTTTGGCTTTGGGCGTTCCTGATGAAGGTTAATCCAAAAAAGCGCTTCGGACGCATTAAATTATTAAACGTGTTGTTTTCAATTTTTCAGTGGAGTTCATGTGATTCCCTTGGTTTTTATTGTTGCATTTAAAAATTGTATCTTTCTATTTGATTTCCGAGATTTTAGCCACAACTCCTCTGAAACCATGAATACAAAGTCGGAAATATTTGTGATATGACGTATAACTGTAGTGTTTTGTACTTCCTAAATTTGTCTTGTCTTTGAAACAATCTTTTTTCGACAGAAAACACCATTTTTTTTTTTAAATTTCAAAATTTGGAAACCGTTATTGATCCGTGTCTTATACGCTTTAGCGAATGGCCAGTCGACGTACTACCCGCGAAAGTTCTCGGCTAACTACTACACTTTGTTCATGTTTGAGTGAAGCGTAATAAGCGGATTCCAAATTACAAAAACACTTTCCCAATTGTACTGCGATTTCGATGACATCTTCTATCCCCTTTATTCAATAACTATATAAATGATACTAACGGAACATTTTTGTTTTGCGCCAGATGCATATTTTGACAATAAATGTCTTCCGGTGATGCCAAACCTTGACATGAAATTAAAACTATATTATGCATGAGGGAGATACTTCCGTAATTTAAAATCATGAACAAAGTTTTAAAAAAGTAAATTTTATTAAAAAAATATCTTTATTTTCACTCAGCAACTGCAAAATGCCAATCATGAAATGTTTATGGGATAATAGTGGAATTACTTAAAACATGTCTGCATTAGAATAACCAGACTATACCATCATTTTCATTAACAATACAATCAACTATTTTAGAAAGGATTAAAGAAATCTTAATAATTGTTTACGTCAATTCAAAATAATGAGTGTGCTGTTGCTTCTTTTTTGCAGAAAATATGATGAAATCGGAATGCAATCACCAGACAATGTTTATGACGAGTTACATAATGACCAGTATCTAGAACCAATTTGAATTGTTAGATGGAAAGCACCATGAGCAGTGATATTAATGACATTCAACTTATTTAAAAAATGGAAATTTTGGAGGAGAAATTTTTTAATAAAACTTAGGGTATGGCATCATTCGCTGTAGTGAAGATGTTATCTTTGTGTATTTTGGTCATAATATAGAATGAGTTTAACATTTTTGTGTACACAAGCCATCTATCTAGAACGCATTTAAAAAACTTTTTTAAGAAATTTTTGAATTAGTTACCTAATGGAATACTCATGTAATAAATGAAAATAACACCATATAAATTTTATGCGTGCAAAGTATTTTCTAGTTATCTTCACTCAAAGCCAAATATAAGGTATCTACGCAGCCGAGCAAAATTCATCGGAGGTCAACTTTGTACGAAGGAATTGGAACCCTTGTTTAATAATAATTTTATATTTCGTCAACGGAAAATTTTGTAAAGGAATACCTGTAATAATTGTTTTTCTGTCGATGGAGAAATAACATAAAAAATGTGGTGCACACTAATTTTAAAATGTTCACCACATTTTTATATTGTTTCGAATAGACAAATAAAATATTACAGTTATTTCTTAAAATTTAATTCTTCATACCTTTTAAACTGATGTAAATCATGAAAAAAACCGTTGATGACGTAACGGTCACATGACACAATTATGTCTATGAGCTGATAAACAAAACAACGTCAGCCAATCAGAAGATGCGTTACATCCAAAATTAAATTATTAAAAGTATGTTATTAATCATGCTAATACTCAGATACTGAGCTGAGCTGATTATGATAAAAAAAAGTAATGAAGAAAAAGAATCAATTGAATAAGTATTCGTGATAGGTAAAATACAGCGATTTATAAGACATTGCATATATCCATAATGTAAACTCAGAAACAGTGGTAAATTTCTTATCTCAAAGTTGAGCAAAGCATCTTAACCTACTTCACTTCTGTCTTGAAGTTTGTCTATAGTGTAAACAAAGAGGCAAAAGGGATGTATAAGAACAAATTATAAAGGACAATTTACTTGACTGCATGATTATGTAACCATTTTTTAAAAACCACTACTTCGGACTTTATATCTTCATTTTTCCCTCAACAACTGAATGGGTGTCCTTAAGCTTTCTGGCAATCATCAACGACAATTTATCTTTATGGACCTTTTGGAAGTGTTGGTGTTGTCTAACAAAACATGGACTTAACCATATCTACATATAAAATGGCTAATTGCAAAAGCTATTGTTCACCGAAACCTCTTTAGAACAGCTCAAGAAACGCCACTGTCTCTTTGTTTCTACTTTATCTGTAACTTCAATGCAAATCATCCCCACTATGTTCTGTTAAGGGGTTCATGCTTCCCAGTATTTTCTTGAGTTCTCTTCATCGGATCTCTCAAAACCAAATACTAAAGACAATGATGTGTAAGTGAAAAACACGCCAACGAAAATGTAATTAAAAGTATGATATAAATCATGTCCTTACTGAAGTACTAACTACTGAGTTGAGCAGATTATACAAAAAAAAATGAAGAAGAACTAGAGGCTCTAAAAAGCCTGTGTCGCTCACCTTGGTCTATGTGACTATTAAACAAAGGAAGCAGATGGATTCATGACAAAATTGTATTTTGGTGATGGTGATGTGTTTGTACATCTTACTTTAATGAACATCCTTGCAGCTTACAATTATCTCTATCTATAATGAACTTGGCCCAGTAGTTTCAGTGGAAAATTTTAGTAAAAATTTACAAATTTTATAAAAATTGTTGAAAATTGACTATAAAGGACAATAACTCCTTAGGGGGTCAATTGACCATTTCGGTCATGTTGACTTATTTGTAAATCTTACTTTGCTGAACATTATTGCTGTTTACAGTTTATCTCTATCTATAATAATATTCAAGACAATAACCAAAAACAGCAAAATTTCCTTAAAATTACCAATTCAGGGGCAGCAACCCAACAACGGGTTGTCCGATTCATTTGAAAATTTCGGGGCAGATAGATCTTAACCTGATAAACAATTTAACTCCATGTCAGATTTGCTCTAAACGCTTTGGTTTTTGAGTTATAAGCCAAAAACTGCATTTTACCCCTATGTTCTATTTTTAGCCATGGCGGCCATCTTGGTTGGATGGCCGGGTCATCGGACACATTTTTTAAACTAGATACCCCAAAGATGATTGTGGATAAGTTTGGATTAATTTGGCCCATCAGTTTCAGAGGAGAAGATTTTTGTAAAAGATTACTAAGATTTACGAAAAATGGTTAAAAATTGACTATAAAGGGCAATAACTCCTATATGGGTCAACTGACCATTTCGGTCATGTTGACTTATTTGTAAATCTTACTTTGCTGAACATTATTGCTGTTTACAGTTTATTTCTATCTATAATAATTTTCAAGATAATAACCAAAAACAGTAAAATTTCCTTAAAATTACCAATTCAGGGGCAGGAACCCAACAACGGGTTGTCCGATTTATCTGAAAATTTCAGGGCAGATAGATCTTGACCTGATAAACAATTTGACCCCCGTGTCAGATTTGCTCTAAAGGCTTTGGTTTTTGAGTTATAAGCCAAAAACTGCATTTTACCCCTATGTTCTATTTTTAGCCATGGCGGCCATCTTGGTTGGATGGCCAGGTCATCGGACACATTTTTTAAACTAGATACCCGAAAGATGATTGTGGATAAGTTTGGATTAATTTGGCCCAGTAGTTTCAGAGGAGAAGATTTTTGTAAAAGATTACTAAGATTTACGAAAAATGGTTAAAAATTGACTATAAAGGGCAATAACTCCTATATTGGTCAACTGACCATTTCGGTCATGTTGACTTATTTGTAAATCTTACTTTGCTGAACATTATTGCTGTTTACAGTTTATTTCTATCTATAATAATTTTCAAGATAATAACCATATAACGGCACAATTTCCTTAAAATTGCCAATTCAGGGGCAGCAACCCAACAACCGGTTGTCTGATTCGTCTGAAAATTTCAGGGCAGATAGATCTTGACTTAATAAACAATTTAACCCCATGTCAGATTTGCTCTAAATGCTTCGGTTTCAGAGTTATAAGCCAAAAACTGCATTTTACCCCTATGTTCTATTTTTAGCCATGGCGGCCATCTTGGTTGGTTGGCCGGGTAACCGAACACATTTTTTAAACTAGATACCCCAATGATGATTGTGGCCAAGTTTGGTTAAATTTGGCCCAGTAGTTTCAGAGGAGTCATGTGCAATATTGTTTGCGCGAGCATTATACAGTTTCGAAATCGTGCAAACGAACAATGTTTGTATGAAAAATATAATCTATCTACTATTCGTCAACTTTAACATCTACTCCATATTCCTCTACATAAAAAGAGACAGAAAACAACAAAGGAACAATAAAAATCAGAAGTGAAAAAAGACAATGTTATGACCTCAATGAAAAACGACAACAACAAACAATTGTACGATACAAATTGCCATAGCACAAATATGTATTCCCTCTGACAAGTTCATCCTTGTAAGGGACCGTATAAAAACACTTCAATGATAAATAAAGACTAGGAAGCACAAACCCCATCACAAATCCGGGGATGATCTGCATTAAAGATACTGATTTATGACTTATAAAGAGAGGATTCACAGTGGCGTTGCTTTATCTGCTCACGAGAGGATTCGGATACAAAATTATTTTTGCAATGTGAATGAATTCTTTTTAAATTTGAAGGCGTATTTTCACTTCAGACCTGATAAATCTGTCTCATATCTATCGCAGATCTGATCACAATAAGATAATATAGATTTTTTATGTTTCTTTAGTTGTTTTTCGTTTAAATTTATTCTTACGTCATAAATATTGCATTAATTTTTGTAAATAAAACCCAACTTTAAACTGTAAATGCATGGTTACGACAACAGTAGAAATTCCCCTCTATCCTATTAGTCTTGATGTGCACAGCATTAACAGCGTATTTTACTTTATACAATATTTTTCGTTGAAATACGAATTGTAATCTTAATTATATTTTCTCTTATGGTTTTGTCCTGTTTTCTGTTTCTTGCATGAATTGATCATTTTCGTATAACACTACACGGAGTGTGATATAAAAACCTCCGTTAATTTGATCTCGGCTTATCCAGCATCATAAGACGATATGACGGCATTTCCATTGACTATTCGTTAGGTCAATGGCGACTTTTAAAGGTTAAAACGATGAACATTTCGTCCATGGTAACGGACATATGAGCATTTTGGATAATACATCTATTGTATCACGTCAGGGAGTCATGTGCAATATTGTTTGCGCGAGCATTATACAGTTTCGAAATCGTGCAAACGAACAATGTTTGTATGAAAAATATAATCTATCTACTATTCGTCAACTTTAACATCTACTCCATATTCCTCTACATAAAAAGAGACAGAAAACAACAAAGGAACAATAAAAATCAGAAGTGAAAAAAGACAATGTTATGACCTCAATGAAAAACGACAACAACAAACAATTGTACGATACAAATTGCCATAGCACAAATATGCATTCCCTCTGACAAGTTCATCCTTGTAAGGGACCGTATAAAAACACTTCAATGATAAATAAAGACTAGGAAAAGAATTCATTCAAGCAAAGTTCAAAACTTCCGTACAAAGTATTGTCAATTAATAAATGGGATGTTAATTAATTTATCAATTATCCTATATACAAAAAACAAAACAAAAAAGAAACTGACAGAAATTACCAAATATCGGTATTACTGACACTGATCAACGGCCATAAACAACCACCAACAACTGACTCTTCTGGAAGAATTCAGGAAAACAAAACTAGAATTGTCAACCTTCCCCATTGCCACTTAGCGGCAGCCAATTAGGAAACTTAAAACAGTTGATAAAATTGAGAATGGAAATGGGGAATGTGTCAAAGAGACAACAACCCTACCAAATAGCAGACAACAGCCAAAGGCCATGCACCAATGGGTCTTCAATGTAGCGAGAAACTCCCGCACTCGGAGGCAAGTACACACATATATGCGTTACTATACATCTTTCTGTAAATTTTCAGAACATTTAGAGCCTTTAGAATGCTAACTTGACCTATAAGTTGTCATGGTGTAAACTTTATAACAAATATCAAGTTAATACCTTCAAGAATGATGAAAAAATGGATGGAAAACTGATTATTAGATTGAATATTTTAAGTCCAAGGATCATTACTCGGCACAAAATAATTAGAACGGAACAAAATTCTATCTTGATCTGTAACTTGTCATGATAAAACTATATACTTCTTAGTAAAACAATATCTTCAAGCATGACATAAAAAGTGCTGAAAACTGATTATTTGAGTGATTTTTTAAGTCCAAGGCCCATGACTCTGCACAAAATTATCAGACTAGAACATAATTCGAACTTGATCTGTAACTTGTCATGATAAAACTTTATAACCAATTGCAAATCATTATCTTCAAGCACGAAGAAAAAAGTAGGGAAAACTGATTTGCCAGACTGACGGATAGACAGACAGACAGACGGATGGAGTTCAAACCTAATTTAAGGTCCCCTTCGACGCTGCCAGTAGTGGAGTAATTACCTGAGTTTTCAATGTGATCTACAACATTATAGAAGATCGCTGGATGAGAAATGCCGTCTGTGTGGATTTTTTTTTAAATTTCAATTAGATTTATATCACTCAACGGATTATAAACTTCATTATCAATGGTATTTTTATTAAACGCCTATTGTATTTTGGTTAACCTTAAGTACTTGTTCGCATTATATATCAAAGACATGTCTTCCTAAAACTGCAACCGTGAAATTGCATATAATAATCTTTTAAATCGGTAATCTTTGATTGTGCATCTAAAGCCATTATTTTGTTCCAAATGTGTTTATAAATTACATTTTTGACAGTAAAACTAATTTATTGTGTGTTTAGATGATAGAAACACAAGATACTGATTTTTATTAGATCATATTTAGTAATTTGCAATGTTTTATAGGGATTTGTCATGCACATATGTGAAACAATGCAGATATGTTGTAATTAAGATGGAAGAAGATAGACATACAATAAAAACGTGTCATTTATGAGGGTTTGGATGGGATTTGCAGAATAGAGAATAATGAGCCAAATATGCAGAACAAATGTTTAAAAAAATTAAAGTATACAGGAAAACAGGACAAAAATGAAAAAAAAAGAGAAGAAAAGGATGCTAAAATATAATGAATAGAGAACACAAGGGTTCTCAAATATAAAAAAGTAAAGAATACTGGGTACGAAATATAAGGAATTAAAAAAAGTCACCCAGAAAAATAAAGAATGCAGAACTGAAGCACACCAGAAGTCCAGACCCTCGTTTATACGGTGTATTGTATAAGTCAGTCAAATTTTCAAGGTGTCTTGATTTTTAATTGAAGGATCTTAACAAATTTATATCCACACATTGTTTTTTGTCTCAGGAAAACAAACTTGAAACATCTAAAAGAGGGGCGATAGACACCAGAGGGACAGTCAAACTTGTAAATCAAAAATAAACTGACAACGCCATGGCTAAAAAGAAAAAGACAAAGACAAAGACAAACAGACAAATAATAGTACACAAGACACAACATATAAAACTAAAGACTAAGCAACGGGAACTCCACCATATGCAATTCAAATATTTTTTTCGGATTTCAATTGTGCATGGGCTAAAAGCTTGAACTTGCAAAATGAATAATGATATATCAACTGCCATTTATTATTCTTTCAAATTTAAGCACAATGGAAAAAAAGGCTAATATGTATCAATCTAGTCTAAGAGACAAAACCAGGGCATGCACACGAAAAAAAAAGCAAAGGAACAGCTACCGTATGCTGCTGTTCAATTCCGCAACCCAACCTCTTTAACCATCCTTTAATATACCCATAACATATGAACAACTGTCTAACGGAGGAGGTAAAACATGAATAATAGAACACGATTTAATATTGTATTGGCATATATATGGCGTTGTCCCATTTTCTTCGACTAATGAGTTATCAATATCCCCTTGGTGTCTTCCGCATCTTTTTTATTCTCTTATAAAAAAGAAGATGTGGTATGATTGCCAATGACACAAATATCCACAAAAGACCAAAATGACACAGACATTAACAACTATAGGTCACCGTACGGCCTTCAACAATGCGCAAAGCCCATACCGCATAGTCAGCTATAATAGGCCCCGATAAGACAATGTAAAACAATTCAAACGAGAAAACTTATTTATGTAAAAAAATGAACGAAAAACAAATATGTAAAACATGAACAAACGACAACCACTGAATTACAGGATCCTGACTTGGGTCAGGCACATACATAGACAAAAATGTTACAAAGATAAAAAAAAAATCAATTTTCTAAGGAGGAACGAACTTCATTTAAAGCTTAGATATTAACATTTTGTTAATTCATACAAAATAAGAAAATGTGGTAGGACTGTAGATGGAACAACTTTCCACCAGACACCAAATGACATAGAAGTAAGCAACTTCATATACAGGTTACCATACGTTTGAAAAAGAAAAAAAAAACAGCAAAAAAAAAAATGTTTTACTTCATAATTGTTTTGATTTTTATGATAACATATCCGAAGCATATTTTAACCTGGAATTCTAGATAGATTTTTTCGATATCTCAGGCCTTCGGAATTGAGAATATTGTGTCACGAACCCAGACTACACACGATAATGAAGTTGCTACACGACATAACGTAGTGGTATTCGTCACCGATGTTCATTGACTCACAAAGTTGGGCACTGCGATCATATGGCTCCTGTCAACGGACGTCACAATTCCTTATGATTACCAAGGGCGACGCTTCTTAGTTCTGAACTAGTCATCAGTGGTGTGTTTGCTAGACATCAGTGTTGCTAAGCTCAGTGAATTGTTATATCTTTGTTCCAGACTTTGCTACTATTCCTTAAACAGAATTTCGTCAACGTAAGTATAGTTTTTCGTGAAAAAATCACAGATAAGATGCAGTTCATAATACAAAATCAAAATAACTGAAGACATACAAATAAAATTAACACGCAAACAAATGCTTTCTTCTAAGTACAGAAATGTATAGAGTCTTGAGAAAAGCGTGGTTTAGGCCTTTGTGTGACTGAACCTTTTCAATACTGAAAGACATTGATTTCACTTTTGAATTGTCACTTTTACAAAAATCATGAATGTTGTTAATATTAATGTCATTAGGTTCTGGTTTTTTCTTCTTCAAAAACGGGAAAATTTATTATATTTCACTATTGTTGGTTAATGCTTATAACTAGTTTAAGTAAGGAGAACACGTATAGATTACCGAAGACACAATTTATATTCCTTTCCTTGAATTTCTACGGATGGAATGTCAAACTATGTTTTTATATTTAGATGATTGTACTTGCCATGCAGATTTTCGCAGGAGCTATTGAGATGTACAAATGGCTCAACACAGAAGGTATTTTAAACTGTTTAATATCTTTATTTATTATTATTATCAAATTGTTACAGTGACTTGACTGTTAGTGTTGCTATCCACCAATTGCAACTCATTCAAAATTTTGACCAAATTGCAATTTGTTTTATAAAATCAAATTGTTCAACAGGTCAGAATTTTGAACAAATTGTTCAGTCAAAATGTGAAAGTGCAAGGTGATAAAATAAAATATACTTACAATCCTATAAGACTTTAACTCCACTTTAATGATGTTATTACTAAATTTGTCTATCAATCTGTATAGTTATATTATAGCCATTACCATACTAAAGGTAAAATGTTTTATTTTGAATTGCTATAAAAATGTCCAAACTAAGCTTTTATATAGTTTTTCTTTCGAAAAGGATTTTATATTTATAAGAATCATATATCATTTAAAATAATACATCATATATTCAGTAAAATACATGTGAAATAACAATATGCTATTGATAAGTTTCCTTGGGGAGATGTGATTCTTATGAATATAGAATACTTTTCGAAAGAAAAACTATATAAAATCTTAGTTTGGACATTTTTATAGCAATTAAAAATAAAACAGTTCACCTTTAGTATGGTAATGGCTATAATATAACTATACAGATTGATAGACTGATTTAGTAATACCATCAATAAAGTGGAGTTAAAGTCTTATAGGATTGTAAGTATGTTTTATTTTATCACCTTGCACTTTCACGACTTGACTGTGGTTTTCTACAGCAGTTGGTTCAAATTTCTGACCAGTTGAACAATTTGGTTTAATAAAACAAATTGCAATTTGGTCAAAATTTTGAATGAATTGCAATTGGTGGATAGCAACACTTACAGTCAAGTCACTGTAGTATTACCAGGGGAAAAAAACATGAGATACATCGAATTCCGAATGAAAAAATATCATCCAGAATATGACAAATTCCATGCGAGGCGCGGCGAGGGCAACATTTACAATAACCTCATATCCATATACATATATGCTGATCAGTGTGCATGGTCTAATATGCAGATGCTATCATTTCAAACAAATAGAACTGTAAAGTTATATTTTTGAGCGTTATACTGTCTCTGTCATTATTGATTCTTGTTTTATAATTAAATGCATTATCGAATCCATGACTTACAGAGATGAAAATAAATGTTCAAGAATCCTATAATTTTCCAGTGGAGAAAACAACAATAATAAAACTTTTTTTCCAGAACCAGCGGCCGTTGTAAACGACACAAAAGATGAGAAGCATGACACTTCCATCAGCATAGAAAAGCAAAATCTTCCTTCGACATCCAGGGACACGACTGACACGGTTGTTAAATCCACCACAGAGAAGGCAAATAAAGCTGAACCTAAAACCAGTCAAACTAATGGCTTTGGTGGAATGAAGAAAGGATTTCTTCTCTAAAGCTAAGGTATGGGTAAAATTCTAATATTCTTTAAAAGGGAAAAATAATTGTTCTATTTTTTTCCCAGTTAGAGTCATTTGCATGGTGCGAATGAATTAAAATAATGATATTAACAACAAGCTATTTTTTTCGAGTTTTTTTTCAAATCGTATTTCTTAATTAAAATGTTTAGTTATAGTGTACTTGAAATGAATTGTTATGTGTTTTAATATATTCCTTTTTTATATTTCCAACAGGTCTTAGTTTTGATACACATATACTGTATCGAGTTGCTTTATATGAAAGCATATATGGTGAACAGACATTTCACGTGATTGTGGTGTACAGGCGCTAGTAGAATGAAGCTACTTTATGACTGAGTTTGCACGGAACCGGCTACTAAGTTTTCCACTCTGTAATTTTTCCTTAAAGTGTAGATGAGCATAATTCAATTCAAATAAAAATAACAAAATATGATTTCTTGTCATTAATCTGTAAAAACTGCAACATTCGAGTATGCTACACTACCAATAATTTACCCGTACTTTTTTGGTACATTTCTACCCTCGTGCATATCAGTACTGTTAGGAAAGACTGAAAACTTATAATGTTATACTTTCAATGAAATCAGTACTGATTTTGTCAGTACTGTTTCAGTACTGATTTTGACAGTACTGTTTTAGTACTGATTTTGACAGTACTGTTTCAGTACTGATTTTGACAGTACTGTTTTAGTACTGATTTTGACAGTACTGTTTCAGTACTGATTTTATCAGTACTTTTTCAGTACTGATTTTGACAGTACTGTTTCAGTACTGGTTTTGTCAGTACTGTTTCAGTACTGATTTTAACAGTACTGTTTCAGTACTGATTTTGTCAGTACTGTTTCAGTACTGATGTTGACAGTACTATTTCGGTATTGTTATTTTCAGTACTGTTTCAGTAGATTTGGTGTTGTTAATCTTTTTAACTTGAATGTGTATTGTTTCAAAAAATATTTGGAACTGAAAACTTTTAAACTCGGTAAGTATAGTATGCTATATAATAATTTGTGGCATATTTTGTATCTTTTCTAGATATCTCTGATTAAGTGTTTATCATTAGAGAAGTTTTTACAATGTGCATCTCAGTACAGTTGGTATCCAAATATAGGTTTGATAATTCTGTGACAATATTATTATTATCCTTTTTTAGCTGGTTACGTTTTTCTCTTAGACTATATCACTCTGCTGCGCAGATTTTTTTTAGCGACGTGAACATGACCAAGGAAAATTATCAAGCTTACTCTCGTCTATCGAAATACTATTGAAGCGAAGGAGAACACAACAGAAATGAAGCAAGATAAGCAGTTTATCGGATTTTACCCATTAGGAGCACCTGAATTCACTCCCGGTTTTTAATGGTGTTCGTATTGTCTTTTATGTATTTTTCAAAGTGTTGTTGTAAATGCCCTTTTGTTTTGTGATTCTTTGCTTACTTCTTGATTTTGGTTGTGACTGTCTTTCAGTGTTTATAAAAATAATACGCATTAGGAGCACCTGAATTCACTCCCGGTTTTTAATGGAGTTCGTGTTGTTTTTATATATGTATTTTTCAATGTGTTGTTGTAAATGCCCTTTCGTTTTGTGATTCTTTGCTTACTTCTTGATTTTGATTGTGACTGTCTTTCAGTGTTAATAAAAATAATACGCACTCGACATCAGGAAGATTCACACTGTGGGTCGAGGCTGATATTTTACAGTATCAATTGTATAATAGCGCATAATTTATATATATATCAAACAAGATTAGAATCTTCAATACTGTTCATTTTTTGGAATTTTGCTATTGCTTAAAATATGTTGTAATTAATGCAGTTATATGTTACTATGTTAGGCAATGCATTATAATCAACACAAAACAATGTCTCGATTACCTTATTTTTAATCATAACTGGAATTTCTTTAATTTATCATAACCATTTTTTAATATATAGTAAAACATTCAATGTCATACCAACATGTGAAGTTTGTGGCAAAAATCTCTGTCATTTTCATGCCCCTTGGTTATTTTATGACCCTTTAAAGCTCATAAATAAAACAATCAAAGAAACAATTAATTTTGCATGTATCATGTTTCATTGCTCTCCCCCTATGCCATCTTTTCTTTGGAATGCTATGTTGAATGTAAGTTTCCTGGCTCTTTTCCTCAATTAAGTCCCTGATATGATGTGTCTTTTTACATGTACAGTGGTAATTCAAGAGGACACTTTAGTTCTAATATGAGCTCATTATAAGCATCCACCTTTAATGTTTTGGTACTTGTACGAAACTCAGGATTCAATGGTTCATGATTAAATGTTGGTTTTTTTTTCTGATGAGTGCCATATTGTCTAGATACATCATTTTGTTTATAGGTCTTCAATTTTCACATCGAACATTCCCATGTCTGCTCCTGTCTCCATTGCTGTTAATCATTCTGAGGAAAGAAAATGTAATGATTTTATAAATAATAAAATTGAGAATGGATATGGGGAATGTGTCAAAGAGAACAACCCGACCAAAAAAAAAAACAACAGCAGAAGGTCACCAACAGGTCTAGGCTACAATAAATTATCTTATGTTAACACTTTCCTCATTTCTGTGTTATGTAAAAATAAAAAAGAATGCACAATTATGGAAGGGAATGGTATGACATCAACAATTACTTATTACTTTATATACTACCATAAGTCCCGTGAGTAATCACTAATGGACTGGACTTCTGATACTACATGTATATATAATATTGTAATCAATCAAAGTTGAAATTTGTTTCTAAATAAAAAAAAGAGGAAAATATGATAATTTAGTTCATCATCATCAAAGTATTGGTGTTTGCCAGTGGCAAGTATTTCATACATGTGTAGTTTTAACCATCGGTCTATGTATGTGCTCTTTATAATAAGATCCGTGAAACAACGACGAAAGACATTTAAATATATACTAACTACTTTATACAAAAGTACATTAATGTTTAATAGATTGAAGTGCAAATTTAATTTAATTGAAAATTTATCGTACATAGTCATATATGTAGCACCTAGCCAGAGATGTTATACATCTATCTATGGTAGCACACAGAAACGTGTCCGATTCCTCAAAAACGCGTCAATGATTTGATAAACATGTCAAATTGCACTGGCGAAACAACTTCTGCGGGACGCCGGTCGAGCAGTCATAGACATACATTTTGTAAAAAGACATTTATAGGCATCACCGGATAATATTAAAACAATAAAATTTACTTACTATTTATAAACGATGATTTAAACTTTACAAAACTTATTAAATGCAATGTTAATGGGTTTTTTTCTAAATACGCATGACATATTTGCCACTGGACATTAAGTAATCAATAGTTAATTATGTGTTGTAAACTTAGCCTGCAGCTATGCTTGTTATGAATTACCTATGCTGAACAAACTAATGTTTATCAATGACATACAGTAAACGTGGTCAAGCACCGGGAAGAAAATACAATATAAAATGTACATGATGTATTAGTTAAATCTAAATTGTGAAGTACCTCTGTCTGAACTTTATAATAATAATAATCATATTGATAAAGAAAATCATAAATTGAAGCGCTTCAAATAAAAATAACTTTTTATTGTGCAATTTTTTTTAAACCAGACCTATAGTCTGTGTCTGCAAGCAGAAGAAAGCGTGCACAGTGTAGCATACCTTGGACATTTGTCTGTACGGATTACTAAACCTTTCCTACAGATTTTTTTTTGGCACCTGCTTCGACTTTTTTTTCTAATCAATTACAATCCAACCGAACAATACGGGTTCTATCGTATCCCACACCATTGATATTGAATTGCGTTTTTACTTTACAGAGTATCATTGGGGGTATATGAGTTTTGAAATATTCTGGCTTTTTTAACCGGACACATTCTTAAATTATCGGACACGTTTTTGAAATTGCAACAATACACAAAAGGTTATTGTCTTAAGTCAGGAGTTTGGTATTCAGTAGTTGGTTTTCAAGTTTGAATGGTTTTACATTAGTCACTTTTGGGGCCCTTTACACCTTGCTGTTCGGTGAGAGCTCATGCAGGCATGGCGTTGAAGACCGTACTTTGACCTATAATGGTTTACTTCTACATATTACGACTTATATGAACAGGAGACTTTTCTCATTGGCAGTTATACCACATCTTCTTATATATTAATACAACACTGAGCCACCCAACCCATCCACCCCAATTACTTGTTTATGAGGGCTGCCTAGAGTCAGAGGTGGATTTAGGGGGGCAGAGGAGCCGCCCCCCCCCTTTTTGGAAAAAATTGGTTGCTTATATAGGGGAATCATTGAAGCGTGACTGGAGCTGGCCCCCTCTTAGGTCAGTCAGTGGGCCCCCACTTATGTAAATTTCTGGATCCGCCACTGAGAGTTGTTACACCGGGCCAAAAATGCATCGGACTGAAACAACATACTGGTTGTGTGTACACTGATAAAATTAAAAAAATGTATAAAATATTGTAAAAAATAATTTTTCATTTGAGTGCATTTACGTAACAATAACACAATGTAACCGTAGACATAAATATCATTGTTACACTCGTAAGTATTCTATGTAGTTCCTTAGTCAACCCTAGGTCTGCATTCCGGCGATATAGCCTATAAACTTCATTGTAACAATAACTTTTTTACGACTGTTACATTTCAATGTAACCATAGCCAGTACCAAAATAAAATAGAAATTTAAATATTTCACAGACATCTTTATTTACAACATAAAAATAGGAAGACTGTTGAATGATTTTCAGTGGCGGATTCAGAGGGGGCGTAGAGGGGGTACGCCCCGCCCCCCCCCCTTTTTTTTTTTTTTTTTTTTTGGTAAAATGATTAATCAGACTAGACTTCGTGAACTTTGCCATTTCCCGAGTATTTAATTTTTATACGACAATTCTTTACTTATAAAGACATTTTTCGCTGGCCGGTATTTACTGATTGTCAAAGTCATGTGATTTGCTATGGTGGAGTTGACCAGTGCGTTGAAAAAACGGCAATCGGTCATTTTGAAATTAAAATTACAGTAATACACATTGCTTAGGCTGAGGTTGTCATGACAATCAGGAAACCTTCAAAGCGACACAGGATAGCACAAGAACGTATTGACTTCTATTTCACTATTCCACTAAACAGAAAGTAATGGTAAATACTCTAGATCTATAGACTATTACACTCTCATGAAAAAAAAGTTCCACAATATCATTTACCTACGAAAACATGTTTAACAAATTAATGATCCCTAGTCAGTATAAGCTCTAGAAAAATTTCAAGTCTCAGGTACGAACCATTTGATTTGAGGAGGCAGTCTGAGATATTTAAGAGGAAAAAAAATGACTCTGATTCTTGCCTTAAACAAAAATTTTGGCCGTATCTTGATTGAAAACAATAGTCTTGTCCACTTTTTTGCTATTAAAAACTAAAATTTCCAACAAAAATATTTAGCATGAAATGAACATGATGAATAAAAACGGGAGTATTTTTTTGTGGCCGGGGTTTGCATGTCTGACTGGAATGTCTGTTTTGCCGGACTTATATATATTGAATACTTTTTTCAAGACCAGACTGCATGCAACCTGCCTACTGGATGTGACTTTTATGTCTCCATTTGTTGACCGTCATTCATAACTTCGTTGTCATTTCAGACACTTTCGTAGTCTTTAGTGGATTTGGAACCCCTCACTTCGGTTCCCTAAGTTATGTTGGGTGAAACATATCAATCAAACATTTTGATAAAAACTGCTTGTTTGTCTTTTTTAACTCGTGTCGGTCGTATTGTAAATTTCATCTAATTTCCATGTCTATTTTTTACTGACAAGTCCTACATCAAATATATCAGTACATAGCTTTGGATCAATACTATCATTTTATGATAGACAATTAATAGGGAGAATACAGCATAAAAAAAAAGGTCCCAAAAATTTCCGACTCGCTCCGCTCGGCAAAATTTAATATCTTCGCCCCCCTTCCAAAAATCTGGGATCCGCCCCTGATTTTTACCACATCAAATGCACAATGAGCAAACCCATATATCGCATTGCCCAGATCGCATAGTATGCTAAAAAAATATTTTAAAAAACCAGAAGTAACAGAAATGTTGTTGTTAAATCATTTCAAACGAGATCACTTATATATATAAAAATATACATATATGCAGCAACAAACACAGCAGTCAATGTGGCGAGATGAAATAATTTTGTAGGCACCTAGGACTTATATATTAAAATGTTTCCCAAATTAAATGAAGCATTGGGCCCTATATAAAAAAATCCTGTCAAAATAGGAAACACATTTTTAAAAGGGGGGTCCAAATCTGGAGATAGGGTTTCTAAATAGATTTCCCTTTTCAAATTTATGCATTTATCGTTAAAAAGGGGTCCAACCTTCGGACCCTCCCCCTTCTTACGCCGAGGGGTGTACCGCACCTCCCTTTATCCAATCATATGTTTAGAAAGTCAGGCTGATCATTTCACAAATATCAATTTGACAAATATTAATACTATAATCTATTTAATAAGGTTTGGTAAAGAAGTAATAATATGTATATCCAAAACAACCCGCGATTTTATACCTATTTTGACATTTACAGAAAGTTCTGTAACCAGAGGCGGATCCACCCATTGTTTTAAAAGAGGGTTCCAAACACAGGCACTTGTTTCTATCCATACGAAGGTCGACTATCCATAGTCGACCTTCGTATGGATAGAAACAAGTGCCTGTGGTTCCAAAAACTCGGGATAAAAGGAAAAAGGGGGGTTCCAACTCAGTCGCCTAAAGATTTCATAATTATAGCGAAAAAATGGGGGAAACACAGTGGGGGGAAATAAAATATTTTAAGTAGTATTACATAGAATAATGCATTGAACGTCCAAAATAATTTGGTGTTCACACCCCCGGAACCCCAAGGGTCCGCGTATTCTGCTTTTTTAACTAACGTAATATGTTTTGAATTAGCTATGCTACTATTTTCGAAGTTTTAAAATATACAATGTACTACTATACCTTGATCTACCTTCAATCCCATTGTGGTATTGATCGGTATTCAATCCAGAAGAAGTTTGAACTGTTGAACTGTTGAAATGTCAGTGCGAGTGCAAAAATAACGTTTGTAAACAATGAATGACGTCATGTGTAAATCCAATCACATAAACGTTTTACAATAGGCAATTGTATGTTCCATATTGACGCTCTTTTGTGATTACGATAATAACATCAACGGCAAAATTTGAGACAACAGTAGATCAGCCGGGAAGGATAGGATACAGAAATACAGCAGAGAAAATATCGGTTTACCAGCCACTTGCAGAAAGTCTTAAAGTTACAGAAAGAGACGATTGTTACGACACGTCAGAGATGGCGGATCCTTTTCGAATCATCTACGGATTGCTATTGTTCATGTATGTTTTACAAGTCAAATGTATGTCTTCTTCCATCACAAGTTTTATTCCGTGAGCATCCTGTCAGATCATATATTTTGCCGGAATCAACATTCTGTATACTGTGTCAACAGAATACAGAATGTTGATTCTGTATTCTGTTGACACAACATTCTTATTCTGTTGACACAACATTCTATATTCTGTTGACATTTTTACAAAAACAATGTCTTTCCCTTCAAGACTTTAGTTCAAATTTATATTTACATATATATTTGTTTATAAAAAAAGATGCCGTATTATTGCCAACGACACAACAACAACAGCAACAACATATATTTTATTTGCCAATCATGGCACCCAAAATGAGCGGAATAATCACAACTCTCCACAACAGATCAGATGACCAGAAATTAACAAATATAGGTCACCATACGGCCATCAATAATGAGCAAAGCCATATCGCATAGTCAGCTAAAAAAAGGCACCAAATGACAAATGTCAACGAATTCAAACAAGAAAACTAACGTTCTTATTCATGTACAAAAATGAACGAACAATGAATATGTAACACACCAACAAACAACAACCACTGAATTACAGGCTCCTGACTTCGGACAGGAACATATATACAGAATTTGGTGCGGTTAAACATGCTAGGGTCTTCCCCCTAAACCGTGAACAGAGTTGTAACAGTACTACATAACAACAAACTATAAAATTCAGTTGAAAAAGGTTTATTTAACTTTAAATAACTGATGAATGCAAATAGAAATACATCTCAGTAACAAAAACATAAGGCAGCAACCATTTGATTTTCTGGGGGGGGCTATGGTTTTTTTTTTCTGTGCAAACTTTTTTTTTCGCCTTCGGCGAAGAACAATCTATTTTTTTAGCAACAAACCGGAGACAATTTTTTTCTTTCAATTTTAGCATTACATATAGTGGCAGCTGAGGGTGAAACAAACAATTTTTTTTACTCAGGGTCCAAAACAAATTATTTTTTCCACCAAAACCTGGAAACAAACTTTTTTTTCCAAAAAAAACCATAGCCCCCCCCCCCCAGAAAATCAAATGGTTGCTGCCTAATGGACGTTACCGTTACTCAACAAAAAAGTCACTAAATACAGATCTGAGAGTACTTGCAGTTACTGACAGCTAGTTCAAAGCCACTAACAACTAATAACAAAAATCATGCATCTAACTTCAAAGACTTAGTTCATAGTTGTTTTTATATATCTGTTGATTATATTTAATCTTAGTTTTTTCCTTCTGTTAAAAGAGATTAAATAACAGACGCAATGTTCAACAAATTTGTTTAAAGATGGCAAATTTGTGTTACATTCGTTTAATTTATAATAATACACACAAACTAAAGAGACAGAAAGACAAAGTTTGCCTCCAACGACAAGCAAGAATAAACCAAGAAACAGAAAACAGACAATTTTCCAATGTCCTATTTGGCTGGCTTTCACATTATTCCCAATTTTGTTATAAAGTAGACAGAAGCAATGAAGAATCGATAATAGTGTGATGCTTGAATATGAAGAAAAGAGAATAACAGGCAAAATTAATAATAAAAAGTGAAAAATGATATAGAATATTACAGAATACAGAAATGAAGAAACCACTTCCAGACCAGAACCTTTTATAAGTTGCACATTTTTTATTTTTTTTGCCTTTTAAATCTTTCTGTTCGGACACCATATTGGTCCGACACCCCAATAGCCTGACGCCCTATTAGTCCGACGACCCATTGAACCGACACACGAATACTAGTAATCCGACACATAATTATTGAGCAATACTTTGTATGAATAATATTTATATTTTAAGAGGATAATCCCTATAGTTTAAAATGATCCTACTGAGATTCCTCAAAATAATAGCATATTAGAGTACATGTATTAAAAATTTGCTTAATGTCCAGTAGCAAATAATACATTCATGTTCAAAACAATTGTTAAATAAGTACAATAGGTAAGTCCTGTAAAAGATGTCATCTGGGGTGAAAGAAGGTCAATGAAACTTGGACTGCCACTGGACAACGAAAGCATATTGAAGGTGGACAGGAATTTGCCCTGCTGCATATTCAGACAAAAGGCCACCGACGGCCTCTCAAAGAGTTGTTGCAATAGTTATTACCTGCAGAGATCATGGCACTTTCTTTCTATACATGCTATATGAGGCATCCGATTAAAGGTAACCAATCTTACATTTGTTGAAAATTAAACATCCCGCACAACTTTACTACCAATGGTTTTAATGTTTAACTGTATCACATAAACATTATCCGTTGTGATGACTGACTTGCACTTCTGGTGACATTTTCTTAGTGAGAATGTGTTCACATATGGAACATATCTTGTCCTTATGTCCCACGTAAGTGTTATCAATAACTCCTGAACCACTTTACAGAATTTTGTAAATCATCGATACAATCTTTATCTCATGATGTATTTTTTCAAAGGACAATTTACAAAGTGTTACGTCCATAATTAATACCATAACATGCATGTTGGGAAAAACAACTTTTTATAAATGCATGCAAAGTATTTGATGCAGTATGATCTATTGTTATAGGTGTCTAAAAATGGATCCCACCAGAACACAAAGACTAAGTCTATGAGGAAAATAAAGTTTTAGATCAACGACTAAAAATTGTCATGAACAGATAAAATATGAGATAGAGATAGAACTGGTATGAAAGGTGACAGTAGAACATTGAAATAATTTGAAAGGTAGGTATATATATAGTTTTACACTCAATTATGAATTTTTTAAAGTAAGTATTTGCAGTTATTCCTATAATTTTATTTCAATATCATGAAATGTTGTAGTGTGTTTATATGACAACAAACCAACAACGAGCAAGTTCAAAAAAATAAAGAGTAGAAATACAATTCTTCAACAATTGAAAGATATCATTAAAGTTAACAAAGAAGTCTACGGGAAGTACATATCCGTACACACAACTTCTCATTTAACTGTTTCACAGATTGCATTGATATTGCATGTGCTCGAATAATCAGATTATATTAATACATATGTGTTTTGTTGCCGATCCAAAGATGTCAGAGTGTTACAGCAGGACATAGTTGAACTTAGGAACCTAAAGGAAATATAAACAAAGATCTCTTTCTCTGTAACCGAATAACAGATTTAAAAGATAGTAATTTATTATAATGAGAATTTCCACTGGTACTTATAATGAAAAAATTCACAAAAAGAATACTTTTATTTAATTTTTAAACTATTGCATATGTATGAAATGATAAAAAGTTGTAGGATTGTCACTGAGACAACTATCCACCCAATTTGAGACGATGTGAATGTGAACAATAATATACAACTGTGCAGACTTCAACAATGAGAAAACCCATACCGTATTGTCGGCTACAAAAGACCATGACATAAACAATATATGAAACAATTTAATTCAGAAAAATTAACGACCTAATTTATAACAAAACAAATTAAAAATGTTAAAAGTGCAGCCCGTATTGAAAACATGGACATTTGCCATGAACCCAAACTTGGGACGCTAAAGTTCTTCTCCAAATCGTATAAGATCAGGCCCTGAAGTCATACAAAATTTTCTCAGTGCCCGGAGAAAAAAAATCGTGGTCGAAAATTGAAATCCAGCATTTTGATTGGTTGATTTGTTGATTTTGGAGTTTGAGTAAATAACTGACTCGAAAGTTTAATGACTTCAAGGCCAGTTTTCAAGTAGGTAAATCAAACATTGTTCCATTTTTTTCTTTCATTTTTCTCCCTGTATAATATAAACCTTGTATAATTAACGTTATACCACCTTTAGCAATGCATGTACACTGATTCACATTATGTCATGGTTGACCTATGTTTAATCTTATTATTGGACTTTAACAAAATGATAAATGTTATAATCCAATTTTTCCTTTCCAGAAACAAGTTGGCAAAGATATATATCACATGCATAGGAAGAGCAATGGAAAATGACATTGAAGCAGAATTATGAAACAGTTATTTAAAAAAAAACATTAAATTGAGAGAGAGAAAACACAATTTTTTGTACTTTTTAATGCTGTTCATTCTTAAGATTACTGTTTATTGTATTTCGATGGAAGTTATTGCAGTTGATAAGAAGATAGAACAAAAATTTGAGTTCTTCAGCTTGTTTTTTATTCAGTCAATAAAAATTAATTTTGAAAAGCAAACCATATATGTTCAAAAATCAAAAAGGTTAATTATGTACCAAATGACCTCCGTCAGACATTAATCAGTCTGTTGGAAATCTTTCTTTAAATTTTTATGCTATTTTACAAAATGTACATTTGTTTGTATGTCTGTAAGATTCAAATCAATCAGAGATTTCTGAGGAAGTACAAACCAAGAGTTTCTGAAAGTCATCAGTCCTCATGTGAACATGCTATACTGAGTAATGTAGTGCTTACCCTTTCAACTCCCCGTTAACGGGATGCCTAAATATTGTAACACCAAATTTCATATATTCTTTTCGTAAAATACGCTCTGCAGTTTTATAAGAAAGAGTACAAGAGTTGTGCATACATGTATCTAAGTTACTAATCACAATACACTCATTACAAGTGAATGAAATTGCATGATTAAGGTATACAAAAAAAAAAGAAATCTGTCAATAAATGTATTCAACCATTAAAAATTTGTAAGGGTTCCGCGGAACCCAGTGTCTCGCCTACTTTTGCTGTAAATCACAGGCTTAACAAAAATGAGGAAAAAAATCAATAAAAATATTCCTCTTGATACAATCTTTTGATTGTAAGAAGCTACCATGTACTGTCCAAGTTTGGTAAAAATCCAGCATAGTTTATGAATCTAATAAATGCTTTAAAAACTTTAACTGCAGACTTTACAGGTATGTAATGTTAACTGGAAGATAATCTAAGTCCATTTAAAAGTAAAATATGGAAAAAGTGGATTTTTTTTCCTTCAAATTTACTTCTGGATACTATCTTATGATTATAAAAAAGCTTCTGTTCAAGTTTGGTACAACCCAGGATAGTTTAAGAAAGTTATTTAAATTTTAAAAACTTTTACCACAGAGTGAATGTAATGTTTCACTGCAGAAAAACTAAGTCCATTCAAAAGTAAAATACGGAAAAAATGGATTTATTTTTTTGTAAAATTTGCTTCTGGATACTATCTTATGATCATAAACAAGCTTCTGTCTTAGTTTGGTACAAAACAAGGATAGTTTAAGAAAGTTATTAAAATTCTAAAAACTTTATCCACAAAGTGAATGTAATGTTTCCCCGCAGAAAAAACTAAGTCCATTTAAAAGATAAATACGGAAAAAATGGAATTTTATTTTTACAAAATTTACTTCTGGATACTATCTTATGATCATAAACAAGCTTCTGTCCAAGTTTGGTACAAACCCAGGATAGTTTAAGAAAGTTAATAAAATTCTAAAAACTTTAACCACAGAGTGAATGTAATGTTTCCCCGCAGAAAAAACTAAGTCCATTTAAAAGATAAATACGGAAAAAATGGAATTTTATTTTTACAAAATTTACTTCTGGATACTATCTTATGATCATAAACAAGCTTCTGTCCAAGTTTGGTAGAAATCCAGTATAGTTTAAGAAAGTTATTAAAATTTCAAAAACTTTAACCACAGAGTGAATATTTGTGGACGCCGCCGACGACGACACTGACGACGACGGAAAGTAGGATCGCTTAGTCTCGCTTTTTCGACTAAAGTCGAAGGCTCGACAAAAATCTTACAATGAGCATATGATTGGAAATTTATTTATGAGAAGTTAGACTAAAAAAAGTGGTCGTATTCTGAATATTCGATCAGCTCACAGTAAAAGGAGAAAAACATACGCTGTTCAGTCTGAAGGTACCTGTTCATGTAGGTGGACACGTCTTGTAGCAGATTCTCTCCTTGCGGTGAACTAGCATGTTAAAAAGGAGCTCAGTGCATTATTGATCTAGTTCTGTACAAACTATGTTAATTACATTGTATTTATATCTGAGTATCATGTCCTCTTCCTGCACTTAACTTGCCACTGGATCACATAACATCAATCCATCCACCCATCTTCTCAAAAGTAATATATCGAGTTCCACTGTTCAATATGTTCTGATTTGACTCAAGCAAGATATAAATACATGTAATATGGTATTGTCAAATAGAAGTATTAATAAGTATTAAAAACATAAACCTTGTAGACCACACAAGATGCAATTCTGACAATAAATATGACATAAAGCCAGAATATTTAAAAAAAAAAAAAAAAAGAAGCTAAAGTAACTGTCGAAGAGCTGGATCTAAAGCTGAACCACTTCAGGACAACAAAAATCAGAGAAATAAAAAAAAAAAACATAACGAAAACATTTACATGTCACGATATAGAAAATGAATGGAAATGGGGTAAGTGTCAAAGAGAACAATTAACCCACCCCAAATATACAAAACAACTAGGCATCACTATACAGATAGTCTGATTTAAAAAATGAAACAGTACTGAAGAAATTAGTAACGAAACACTACTTACGAAATCAGTACTGAATCATTACTGACGAAATCCGTACTGTCTGAAACAGTACTGTCAAAATCAGTACTAAAACAGTACTGTCAAAATCAGTACTAAAACAGTACTGTCAAAATCAGTACTGAAACAGTACTGACAAAATCAGTACTGAAACAGTACTGACAAAATCAGTACTAAAACAGTACTGTCAAAATCAGTACTAAAACAGTACTGTCAAAATCAGTACTGAAACAGTACTGACAAAATCAGTACTAAAACAGTACTGTCAAAATCAGTACTAAAACAGTACTGTCAAAATCAGTACTGAAACAGTACTGACAAAATCAGTACTAAAACAGTACTGTAAAAATCAGTACTGAAACAGTACTGTCAAAATCAGTACTGATTCCATTGAAAGTATAACATTATAAGTTTTCAGTCTTTCCTTGCAGTACTGATATGCACGAGGGTAGAAATGTACCAAAAAAGTATGGGTAAATTATTGGTAGTGTATGCATGGACCCGGTCAATGGCGTTGTCTTTAAAGTGTATATAGGATAATGAATTTAGTTATTTCAATAAAAGATGAAACCTAATATAAATTCTTGTAATTTGTCTGTAACAAGAGAATGCTTGATTTTTTATTATTTGGTAGTCGGTGTATTTATTTTCTCAATTATCCGTTTTTATAAGTTCTCCTCAAGCATGCATATTTTTATTACACGACCATCTGAAAATTTCGAAAGAACTATATCATCGCAATATCATTTTGCTTATTCTGTGACGTCACTGAGGTGAAAGATACAGTGGCAAAGGGATATGCAAACTCATAATAGGACTATCTAACTTGTATTGACTTGTGTCTGGTTCATTTTGTTTCAAAATATATATTTAAAAACAAACAAGTGTGGACACAGATGAGTGTGGATAGTATGTTTGGATGTTTGACAGTGTTTTATGATAAATGTAGTTCTATGATTTTCCTATATGTGTTATTAACTGTGTTGCACGATGACAACCAACCTGAGCATAAGGAGTGTTTATTTTATATTTAGTTTAGTTTTTATGTTCAAGACGGGCATGGAAGAGACACTAATTGCATTAGTTACCAAATGATTGTGATAGAATATGCTGATTATGATAGAATATGCTAAATTCAGTGGTTGTCGTTTGTTTATGTGTTACATATTCGTTTTTTCTTTATTTTTTGTACATAAATAAGCCTGTTATTTTTCTCCTTTGAATTGTTTCACATTGTCATTTCGAGACCTTTTATAGCTGACTATGCTGCATTAGCTTTGCTCATTGTTGAAGGTTGTGCGGTGACCTGTAATTGTTAATTTCTATGTCATTTTGGTCTGTTGTGGAGAATTGTCTCATTGGCAATCATATCACATCTTTTTTTATATGTATTTGCTAACTATTTGTATGGTTCTATTTATATATCTTTGTGGTGGCTTGTCAGTATCATTAGTAAAACACTTTAAAATGTTGAATTGATCTTCAGATTAGAAGACATTTATTGGTTTTTAGTAATGACAATGCCTAACATGATGCTTGGGCCTGATGAGCTAGAAAGTAAGCTTCTGTGCTGTTTTCTATCAATTCTTTGATAATATCTCCTTCAAAGCTGGTGAAAGCAAAACAAATTTGGTCAATGGACAAATAATGTTTGGTTCAAACAAAAAATAAAATGCTTTTATCTCCCTGTTACTTACATTGTACATAGAAATGATAATACTTTGAGACATCCTTGTACATGAGAGTTGTCTGTAAAATCTTTATTTCACAAAGAATGAATTGCATAACAATGAACCGAGCTCAAAGCAAAGCACTTTAATAATACACTTAGACAGAGAGCTCAATCCAGTGATATACTTTGTACTACAGGTCCTTCATGAACATCCATCAACCAGAACCATATCTCAATAACATGCCATACTACATGGTTGGATCAGAAGTCCTGAAAAAGACATGATTTTTTTTAATCGTATTTAAAGTATATATGCATAGGTTAAAACTTTCACTAATTTGTGGTATAATCATTCAGTGTCTGGCAACTATCAATCGCTTCATGCACAAACTGATATAGGTTGAGCATGAGTGCCCCTCTGTTGGAAATAAAAACATACCTCTACCTAATTTTAGTCAACTGATGAAGAAACATTCAAAACTATAAAATGTTATCTAAGACTTGTCAGTGTCTATATATAGCTATTCACCATCGCCACTGAATCAGTGATATATGTACACATAAATACATGTAAGACTAAAATTAAAGTACATATATAAGACTAAAACTGACATTCGGTCTTTACCTTCATTCCCCAAGTCCTGTTCAAATCTGATTCATGATAAAATAAAAATTACAACCAATGAAATCAAAGGCGAATTAAGAGCCCCCCCCCCCCCCCTGTCTGGAAAAATATGGTTGATTATATAGAGAACCACTGGAGCATGACCGGAGTGGGCCCTCTCTTAGGCAGTCAGTGGGCCCCCACTTATGAAAATTTCTGGATTCGCCACTGGAAATATCCCTCTAACAGACTAGCGTTTAAATCCCAGTTTTCTAATATGGTAGCTAGGTGGAACCTACAACTAAAAAATTTGAAATTTTTTTTTTAAATATTTCAAATGCATGTACATGTGATAATATAAATTCTCCAAATTTCACTGTATTTTCCCTTTTGATGTTTTTCAACTACAGCCAGTTTGGTGTGGGTTGATGTTTGATTGTTGTACATGTTATATATCGACATGAGATTTGTTTATATACCGGTACATAATACTTATTTCCCTAAATTCAAATAAAATAGATGTGAGAAATTAAAGGAAACCATATGCAAATATTAAAAAAAATATTTGCATTTGTTCTGTTGATTGATAGTGGTACACATATGAAGAAATGGTGAAATCACTTATATATAGTTCTGATCAAAAGTTTCATGATAAACATGCATGGTAAATAAGTAGTAGGTTGTTTGAAGTTTGCAGCATATTCAACTTTGAAAATCTTTTTCAGGTCTACAATCCATATAAAAATCTGTATATATGTGGTATAATTTCCAATGAGACAGCTTTCCAGAGGTTAAAATAACAAAGTAATTATAGGCAACCATGCAGCCTTAAAAAGTGAGAAAAAAACAGTCTAGACATGTTAAGTAAGCAACAATTAAATTAAGAAAAGTAATGGCCTGATTTGCAACTTATAAACAACAGGTTTGGAACCCTCCCCTCAAAAAAATCAGAGCAGATTGCTCTGAGGGATACGATTGCCGTTGTTTCATTGACACATGTATACATGTAGCTGGATAATATTATTTCCAAAACTAATTCAACTGAACATGTAAAATAGTTACAAAATAGCCAATCCCGGATAAAAGTGTATGAACAATGCAATTAGGCCTATTGTGTTTTATTTTTGTACTATCAATTCCAAGTTTACTTTCCACAGCAGTCACTGAGACTCAGAGTGAGAGAAGGTATTTCACTTCGTATCTTATCACCTATTTTCCTACGTTAATTCTAGGAGGAACCCCATTCCTAACTCTTTAAATATTTAATTTCCTTTCGGTCAGTGATCATGACTCCTTTCAGTACAAATTTCTCGGTTTAAATTGCGATCGTTTTTAATATAATACACTTTATTGACAGAACGAGCTATAGCCTGGGGTCCTGGCTAATCTTGGCAGTTAGATTGGGCCGGATCCCAGGCTAAACGAGCTAATACTCAAGGTATTGTTTTGATTCAGAATTCACGGAAGTTACTTCCGGAAGGGAGACAACTCGAAACAATAATATGGAAGACTCCATTTCGCCTGAAGGGGTGTTCTACGATGTGGACTATATTTATTTTAATTAAAATGATGCATATGATTTAAAATTATGCAACAATAATAACCTTCAATAGCAGACATACATAGAAAAGATCCCATGAGTTAATAAATAGTTGACACAGCATAGGTTTCAGACACAGAATGAATGTGGTCTAATGAACTTATAATATTTTTTTTGTCTTTGAGCAATTCACTATGCTGTTGAATATTAATCTTCTCCAAAAAATGTTTGAAGAAATTTTCTTTTTATTTATGAAATCTGAAATGAGAAAAATTTACCCCCCCCCCTTTTTTTTCACATCCCCCTTTCCCTTTTTCCAAAACTGATCTCAATTCAAATTTCTAATGGAGTTTGCAACAATAACTACTCATTTAAATACATCATAAAATATTAAAATGTAATAAAATAGAACCGATGCTCCGCAGGGCGCAGCTTTTTAAAAACAAATAAAAATTGTTTAAATCGAAAAACTCATAAGTTGAAAATAAATTGACAACGCCAAGGCAAAAAAAAAAAAAAAAATCCCAAACTAAAGGAAAAACATAACAGTATAAAAAAACACAACATAAAAAACAAAAGACTGAGCAACACGAACACCACTGAAAATTATGAGTGATCTCAGGTACTCCGGGGGGGGGGGGGGGGCTATCTTGCTCAGCATGCTGCACCAGTCCTGTTTCTCATATAAGAACAAATCAGGTTTTAGATTTAATTCGGTAGATCACATGTGTGGTTACGACAAGTGAAATATATGCGTTGAGAGTTATTCCATATCGGTTGGGCCATGAAATAGGACCCAAACTGTAATTTGGCACATGCATGTAGTTTTATAAAATGTACAAAAAAAAAAAATAAACTTCGTACTATATTTCTTTGAACAAAAACTTTAACCTTATACTGGACGAACGAACAACCGAACGAAGGAACAGATTGAGAGACACACTCATAAGCCGAAAAAAAATCCCTCTACTTTATATCATGGGCTGGTAAAAATACAAAAAAAAACTGTAACTTGAAAATGGACAGTAAAATTGAATTCGTATAAATTGAATTCATTTGATTTATTGTCTGTGAATGACCTCAAGTTTTTAAAAGTTGATCTGGATAAATCAGAGCCTTTTCTTACTTTTGGGTAAAACATTGCTGCTATTGTTGCCTTTTATTCTTTTATCAAACATTTTATGAGGACCTCTTGTTTCTGGCAACTTTCTTTTTTTGCATATAGCACTCAGTTTGTGTTTACCGTTCAATACTCTCGGTAGGTAAGGCTGTTCTGCGAGAAAATGTTCTGTGCTGGCAATTTGGACTCGAAGGGTGCTGGTGAGTCTTGATTTTGTAACCGTGGGTTTGTTTGTCAGCTCCAAATAAAACAAACAGTTTGTTGCTGAATTGCTTTACATACCTTTTTATTGTAAAAGTCGTGTGTACATTTGAAAACGCTGAAATTGTCCTGATAATATGCTGTTGATGAGAAAAATGTTCTGGATTTGTGCTTGTTCTTTGCTCTTTGGTTTTGAGTTAAAAGTGGCAAGTATCCCGGATCATTGATACAGAAAATATGTTTTAATGGTAGAAAAGACAGATAACGTTCACTTGATGGCTACATTATTTTTAATATATTTCGTATATTGTCAATGTTGTAATAAGAAAATATGCATATAACTGGCAGAGACATGATATAGCAGAGACGCGTTGACAAATTATGATACATGTATCTCATTTAATTGGCACGTCTTCTTTTACATATTGATAAGTAATAAAATAAAACAAGAATGTGCTCCAAGTACACGGATGCTTCATCCGCACTATCATTTTCCATGTTCAGTGGACCGTCAAAGTGGAATAAAATCTCTAATTTGGCATTCAAATTATAAAGATTATATCATAGGGAACATGTTTACTAAGTTTCAAGTTGATTTTACTTCAACTTCATCAAAAACTACCTCGACCAAAAACTTTAACCTGAAGCGGGACAGACGGACGAACGGACACGCAGACCAGAAAACATAATGCCCATAAATGGGGCATAAAAAATCTACAAATATGTTAACATAGTTGTAATCGTCGATTTATTTATTATGGAGACTCATTCATTTTCTATAAATTAAAGTTTTACCCTTTTTGTGCTTTTTGCTACATAATCTTGAAAACCATAATAACAAAAAAGAAAGATATTTTGAACAACAAAAAAAAAAAAATTAGCAAGACCCGCTCGAGATCTAAAAATATGCCAATATTGGCCAAAATCATTAGTCTACTCCTTTTGAGTAGGATAGAGCAAAATTTAAATAGTAAAACTGATTAAAAATATAATGGTTACTTTCGAACTGGGATGCTTTCTTGTAAAAGGACGTCACAATTCCTTAGTGTTACCAAGGACGACGTTTCACAGTTCTAAGAGTCATCTGAATTGTTTGCCTGCCACCAGCGTGACTTGTATCTTTTTCCAGAATTTTCTGCTATCTTTTACCCCGAATTACGTCAATGTAAGTAAATGCTTGACTGAATGTACAAACATTATGCATCATTGCGTTTTTATACGCTAATTTAGTACTATAAAATGAAAGTACATTGTAACTTAATAAAAGCGTTTTAATTACTCTTTAATATAGTGTGGTCAGTAGGTTGTAATCTTTTTCTTCTTCAAAAACGTTAACATAAATTTTATTTCAGTACATTTGGTAGACAAAAAAATAAGAAAAGAGGACGCCTATAGTTTTTTTTTTTTTTTAAATACATTTTATGTTTTATGTTTTCAGATGATTGTTTTCGCTATGCAGCTTTTTGCAGGAGCCATAGAGATGTACAAATGGCTTAATACAGAAGGTATTAAAAATGTTTGTTTTTTATCAAAAAGGTCAATTTTTTAACGTAAGAAAAAAATGAGATTATCCTTATTTAGAATGATTTTCAATTCCCTATCAAGTTTTGAAAATGTAATTCGTGACTGAAAGAAAGCTTATAGTCTCCGACATACTCTAGAATGAGTTTAAACTTTATTCAATCATGTAGAATTTTCAATTTAGCACATATGATTTGTGGGCGTCTGATTTTGGTATTGGTACTTTATCGGTCATTGTTGAATAATGTTAAATAGGAAAATATTAAAAAACATTTCCACAGATTAAAAAAATCAAGAATCATATGCCTGTGTAGACAACAACTTATAAAACATTGTTATACACATTTGTTTTAGAACCAGTTGTTATTGTAAATGAGACAACAGCTGAGATCCAAGAAACTTCAAACAGCACTGAAGAACAGAACCTTCCGTCTACATCCAGTGGCAACAATGACACGGTTGTCAAATCTAATACAAAGAACACTGACAAAGCTGAAAACAAAGCTGAACCTAAAACCAATAAAAGTAATGGCTTTGGTGGAATGAAGAAAGGATTTCTTCTCTAAAGTTAAGGTATGGATAACAATTTTATTATTCTTCAAAAGGGAAATACTATTGACATACAATTTCTGAAACCTTCTTCGGATAATGATATCTAACTAAAAAAGATGTGAAAAAAAAATAAAACTATGTGTATATAAAATGAAGGAAACACTAATCTAAAGGTGTCTTTTTATGTTTTTCTCAAAGCGTATTTCTATTTTTTTCTATTTAGAGAAAGTGTACTTCAATGCTTTATGTTTTAATATTTTCCTTATTTATGTTCGACAGGTTTACATATAGATATACTAAACCAATATGCCATATGTTAAAGATGAACAGACATTTCCTGTTCCTGTGGTTTATGTTGGTGTACAGGGGCCAGTAGATTGAAGCTACTTTATGGCAGGGCTTGCCAAGTGGAACCAGTTAATTCAGACTGTCATGTCACTAAAAAAGTATAAGTGTAAATATCTTATTTAAATAAATGCTGAAAACAAAAATGATTTCTTATATATTATCTATTATCTGTAATACTTACAACTACTCTAGAGGTTAATAATATACAAAGGACTGTTCCAACTTATATTTTTGTGCTAGATTGTCATTTGTTGATGGCCGGTGCATTCCTCCTAAAAGTTTTTGCTGAAATATGACTTAGAACAGGAATATACAGGATGTGGTGGGGTTTTAAAAGGTATGTTCTAAATCAACCTTTCATAACTTAAGACCGTTGTTGAAGAGCACACCATAAGAGCAAACTGTCCAAATCAGTTGCAATTGGCTTAATCCAAGCGATCGGTACGAAGAACAAAAAGCAATTGTAGACACAAATCACCGATATAAGCTTATTTGCAGTTACTGAAAGCAAGTTCATGCAAGGTCAATAACTTATAGGAAGATGTAGAATGTGTCAAAGATACAACAACCCGATCAAACAGCAGACAATTATTCAACATTGTAAATATTTTAATTTTATTAAGTTTAACTTGGAATACCAAAAACTGACGGGAGAACCGCAGTGATTGGATTTTGAAGTTTGTTTTCTTCCAGTGCCACGGACTATTATTGATTTCATTTTACTTTTCTTTCCAATCATCTCATTGGACCCGATATTGAACTGTCACAGCAGAGACAGAAATATTTTTATTACCGTTATTAGAGTAACAAGAGACTTAAAACTTTAACCTTATACTGGACGAACGAACAACCGAACGAAGGAACAGATTGAGAGACACACTCATAAGCCGAAAACAAATCCCTCTACTTTATATCATGGGCTGGTAAAAATACAAAAAGAATGTAACTTGAAAATGGACAGTAAAATTGAATTCGTATAAATTAAATTCATTTGATTTATTGTATGTGAATGACCTCAAGTTTTTAAAAGTTGATCTGGATAAAGCAGAGCCTTTTCTTACTTTTTGGTAAAACATTGCTGCAATTGTTGCCTTTTATTCTTTTATCAAACATTTTATGAGGACCTCTTGTTTCTGGCAACTTTCTTCTTTTGCAATCTAATTAAAATACTACATATGCAGTATAACGTAATCAGAGATCAATATTTTAATTAGATTGCTTCTTTTGCATTTAACACTCAGTTTGTGTTAAACGTCTAATACTCACGGTAGGTAAGGCTGTTCAGTGAGAAAATGTTCTGTGCTGGCAATTTGAACTCGAATGTTGCTGGTGAGTCTTGATTTTGTACCGGTGGGTTTGATTGTCAGCTCCAAATAAAACAAACAGTTTGTTGCTGAATTGCTTTACATACCTTTTTATTGGAAGAGTCGTGTGTACATTTGAAAACGCTGAAATTGTCCTGATAATATGCTGTTGATGAGAAAAATGTTCTGGATTTGTGCTGGTTCTGCGCTCTTTGGTTTTGAGTTAAAAGTGGCAAGTATCCCGGATCATTGATACAGAAAATGTGTTTAAATGATAGAAAAGACAGCTAGCGTTCATTTGACGGCTACATTATTTTAAATATATTTCGTATATTGTCAATGTTGTAATAAGAAAATATGCATATAACTAAAAGAAACATGCTATAGCAGAGACGCGCATAGGGAACATGTTTACTAAGTTTCAAGTCGATTTTACTTCAACTTCATCAAAAGCTACCTCGACCAAAAACTTTAACCTGAAGCGGCACGGACGGAGGGGACGGACGAACAAACGGACGAACGGGCGCACAGACCAGAAAACATAGTGTCCATAAATGGGGCATAACAAATCTACAAATATGTTAACATAGTTGTAATCGTCGATTGTGGAGACTCAATTATTTTCTATAAATTAAAGTTTTACCTTTTTCGTGTTTTTTGCTACATAATCTTGAAAACCATAATAACAAAAAAGAAAGATATTTTGAACAGCAAAATTTTTTTTTAGTAAGACCCGCTCGAGATAAAAATAAAAAATATGCCAATATTGACCAAAACCATTAGTCTACTCCTTTTGAGTAGGATAGAGCAAAATCTGAATAGTAAAACTGATTAAAAATATAATGGTTACTTTCGAACTGGGATGCTTTCTTGTAAAAGGACGTCACAATTCCTTAGTGTTACCAAGGACGACGTTTCACAGTTCTGAGAGTCATCTGAATTGTTTGCCTGCCACCAGCGTGACTTGTATCTTTTTCCGGAATTTTCTGCTATCTTTTACCCCGAATTACGTCAATGTAAGTAAATGCTTGACCGATTGTACAAACATCATGAAAAAATTACAGAAATACTGTAGAAGTTTGGGAACATCAACTTTTTCTTTTACAAATTTGTTTTTGAATGCTGGCGTGACCACTCTATTAAGTTCCTACATTCTTGGTTGTTTATATCGGTTCAGGTTTTAATTGATATTCTTTTTTAAACAGCGGTAATGAGGTCCGTTGTATGAAATTCAGTATTGGTTACTACGACGTATATTAATATGGTGTGGTCAGTAGGTTGCGATCTTTTTCTTCTTCAAAAGCGTCAACATAAATTTTATTTCAATATATTTGGTAGACAAAAAAAATAAGAAAAGAGGACGCCTATAGTTTGTTTTTTTAAATGCACTTTATATTTTATGTTTTCAGATGATTGTTTTTGCTATGCAGCTTTTTGCAGGAGCCATTGAAATGTACAAATGGCTTAATACAGAAGGTAATAAATGTTTGTTATTTATCAAAAAGGTTAATTTTTTAACGAAAGAAAAAAATAAGATTATCCTTATTTAGAATGATTTTCAATTCCCTATCAAGTTTTAAAAATGTAATTCGTGACTGAAAGAAAGCTAATAGTCTCCGGCATGAGTTTATACTTTATTCAATCATGTCGAATTTTTAATTTAGCACACATGATTTGTGGGTGTCTGTTTTTGGTATTGGTACTTTATCGGTCATTGTTGAATAATGTTAAATAGGAAAATATTAAAAACCATTTCCACAGATTAAAAAAATGAAGAATCATATGCTTGTATAGACAACTTATATAACATTGTTATACACGTTTTGTTTTAGAACCAGTTGCCATTGTAAATGAGACAACAGCTGAGATCCAAGAAACTTCAAACAGCACTGAAGAACAGAACCTTCCGTCTACATCCAGTGGCAACAATGACACGGTTGTCAAATCTAATACAAAGAACACTGACAAAGCTGAAAACAAAGCTGAACCTAAAACCAATAAAAGTAATGGCTTTGGTGGAATGAAGAAAGGATTTCTTCTCTAAGGTTTGGGTATGGATAACAATTTTATTATTCTTCAAAAGGGAAATACTATTGACATACAATTTCTGAAACCTTCTTCGGATAATGATATCTAACTAAAAAAGATGTGAAAAAAAATAAAACTATGTGTATATAAAATGAAGGAAACACTAATCTAAAGGTGTCTTTTTATGTTTTTCTCAAAGCGTATTTCTATTTTTTTCTATTTAGAGAAAGTGTACTTCAATGCTTTATGTTTTAATATTTTCCTTATTTATGTTCGACAGGTTTACATATAAATATACTAAACCAATATGCCATATGTGAAAGATGAACAGACATTTCCTGTTCCTGTGGTTTATGTTGGTGTACAGGGGCCAGTAGATTGAAGCTACTTTATGACAGGGCTTGCCAAGTGGAACCAGTTAATTCAGACTGTCCTGTCACTAAAAAAGTATAAGTGTAAATATCTTATTTAAATAAATGCTGAAAACAAAAATGATTTCTTATATATTATCTATTATCTGTAATACAACTACTCTAGAGGTTAATAATTATATATACAAAGGACTGTTCCAACTTATATAATTGCTAGATTGTCATTGGTTGATGGCCGGTGTATTCCTCTTAAAAGTTTTTGCTCAAATATGACTTGGACCAGGAATATATTAGGATGTGGTGGGGTTTTAAAAGGTATGTTCAAGTTCAACCTTTCATAACTTGAAGACCGTTGTTGAAGAGCACACCATAAGAACAACAGGGCCGTTACTACATTGAGGCACATGAGGGAAATGCCTCATGTTAGAAATCCCCCCCCCCCCCCCCAAAAAAAAAAAAACCTGAAACAAAAGATTATCTTCATATCAAATTGTTTTTCACGGAAAGTGTCTTTCAAGACGCAAGTTCTCTTCACTCTTTGGTGTCATCCCTGCATGTTTTTTGTTATCCATGTTTCTATTTTCCTTTTAGTTTTCAGAGTTGAGGGTCAATTGTTTGTACTTCTGTGTCCCGGGTTTGTCTTTTGTTCATTTATTGTCTTACTTTATGACTATAGTCTGAGTGGTGATTTTCATTTGTAAACGTGGTTTTGCAATGTTACATGTCCACCGATGTCCAGACATTGTGCGAGAAAATAATTTAAGAATATACGATGCTACTAGACACAAAAAAATGGTCCTTTCTGTATGGATAATTGATATCAAAGAATACAAAACAGTTATTTTGTAAATAAAACTAGATAGCTGACATGGTTTGAATTAAAGTAAGGTCACCTATTATCAAATGATTGGAAAAAACAACAAGGTATTGCCATATATGACCTTTTACATTGAAGGGTTAAACTTGCATTAAGTCGTGTTGAGAAAAAAACACTTTCAGAGGACATAATCGCACACAAAGTCAATGCATAGAAAAAATACAAATGATCAATAGTCAAAGTTTTTGTTCCTGTTCTTCATCTTGATAGTTGCTGGAGGGTCTTCAACAATACTTTGAGAGAATCATAATACCGTAAAACAAGGTGAAGAATTATCCCTAGAGTGGACTTAAACAGAACTAGTACTTAAAGTATAATACTGCACTGTCACTATATTTAAATCTAGTCATAAAAAAAAAATCACCAAAGTCTAAGCACAATACAAGACAAGAACAGACAGACAGATCCGGTATTAATAATAATGAGAATTACAATTTTTGCTTTATCCTACATATCGGTCTTTTAATGTTGTATATAGAACCTTAAAGTCTTAAATTACAATGAATCTATGTTTTTGCTTTGGGACCAGAATATTGTCGAAAAAAAAAGCCAAAAAAATAGCCAAAAATTAATTAAGCCGTTTCAATGCAAGGAGAGTCTGGGAAACGCTTAGAATGCACGATTTTGCGTAATTTTTCTCACAGCTTCTCCAAAAAAAAAAAATTCGCCTCACTATCAAAAGAGGCTAGTTACGGCCCTGAACAAAATGTCCAAATCAGTTGCAATTGGCTTAATCCAAGCGATCGGTACGAGGAACAAAAACAAACATAAAAGCAATTGTAGACACAAATCACCGATATAAGCGTATTTGCAGTTACTGAAAGCAAGTTCATGCAAGGCCAATAACTTATAGGAAGATGTAGAATGTGTCAAAGATACAGCAATCCGATCAAACAGCAGACAATTATTCAACATTGTAAATATTTTAATGCTATTAAGTTTAACTTCTTTAACTTGGAATACCAAAAACTGACGGGAGTACCGCAGTGACTGGATTTTGAAGGTCGTTTTCTTCCAGTGCCACGGACTATCATTGATTTCGTTTTACTTTTCCTTCCAATCATCTCATGTAACATAATTTGTCTTATGATAAAACAAATGTTTACAGAAACAAAAAACAAAAAAAAAAAGCATTCAAACAAACAATATATATATATATATATAACACAGATTTTAAACTGGATATGGGGCATAAAAAATGATCGTTGTTTGATTAAAGACCGTGAATTGGACCCGATATTGAACTGTCACGGCAGAAACAGAAATATTTTTATTACCGTTTGCTCAACATGGAATTAGAGTAACAAGAGACTTAAAGTCCAGTGGCAAATATTTCATATTAACAACGACGAGCACATACTTATAATCAATCAAATTTGCAAGTAATGCGAGTGATTGACCGACATGATGGCCAAGAAATCTCTAATCGAATCTCGGTATGTCGAATAGATTCTCGACTCCTAGGAGTCGAGATTAAGAATTGAACGATGGACACTAAGGGCGTGAATTTTTCTTGCTACCTGATTGGAAGATATCACGAGACGTGAATAATTAAAATTTATTGATTGGTTAGGACAATCCAAACCAAGTAAATGTCCTTCAATCCCGTAGAGTATCGGATTTGTCGTCTCTATTTTAGCAATTAGATTTTACACAGGTAACTTTTATCTATAAATAGACGAATCTTCTGGAGTAAACAACAACGTTAAACGATACTACAAGTTCATAACGTGTGACCTCACGTGTGTGGTAAAATTTGTTGATTGATGCACGTGGCTATTCTAGTAAATGAATTAATCTACAAAGCGAGAGCTCTTTCCATTTTCATCAGCTAAGAGTCGAATTTAGCACTTTTTGAAAGGCTATCGCTTGTAGTGATGTAGCTTTCAACAGGCCGCTAAAGACCCGTCAAAAAGTTCTTAAAGGGCGTGGTGCTCTCCCTGCATAAAGTATCAGATGAAATATCCCCATTCAGAAAAAAAGCCGTACAGATAAACAGATTTTCCTTTATAGCATGGGTTTTATTGGCCGATAGATGAATTTCATATTCTTATACGCTGGTCAGTCATTAAAATGGAATGGGTTGGAACAAAATTTCACAAATATAAACAGATCACCATATAATGTTTGGTTGTGATGCAAAAATATGAGCGTCTGAGATTCTTCCGACTTTTCGAATTCAATCTTGTGAAGACTTGCTACTAACAGCAAAAATATGCTCATGTTACTTTGAATCTTGAAGGAACATAGTTAATAGAAGCATATATTCCATTTGAGTGCTGTTTGCGTAAACCAAGGAAGTATGTTTTTGGTGCTTTTTTCGAAAAAAAAAGTGCATTATCAATAAATCAGTTTTGACAAATTCTTATCTGATTGTAGTGCTTATGTTATACCACATACAACACCAGACGATCACCATCGGTTTGCCAACAAATCAGGATATATTGCGACGGATCCTGACATCCCAACATTTATTTCAAGAACATGAAATAACCAGATGCTCCGCAGTGCGCAGCTTAATACGACCGCAGAGGTCAAACCCTGAACAGTATGGACACAACATTCAAGCTTGACACAGCTCTGAATTTAGATTGTGCTTAAATAGTTGACGCAGAATATTTTTCTGACACAGAATGAATGTGGTCTAAGAACTTAAAAACATTAAATTGGACATTTACCTATGGCCCAATATCCAAAATCTAAATACATGGTTAATAAATGCAGCATATCAAGGAACAAAAACTATACTAAAGTTATAGTGCGAAAACAAAAAAAAAAATCTTATTTGTGCCCCTTTTTTGGCCCCTTATTCCTAAAGTTGGGACCAAAACCCTCAAAATCAATACCAACCTTCCTTAAGTGGTTATAAACCTTGTGGTAAAATTTAATTGATTTCTATTTACTTATACTAAAGTTATTATCCGGATATCATTCGTCTTCAGACGACGATGACGACGACGCAGGCGACGACGACGTGATACCAACATACGACAAAAAAAAAAAAAAAAAAAAATGGGTTCAGTGCAGATGGTACTTGTTAATACCAGTAATGCATTAGAATTAGTTTATACTTGATTAAACTCTTAAAATAATATGCTGTTGAGTTCAGTAATTGTCACATAGAATAAGTTGATATGTTCTTCAATACTTTCAGTTGCTCAGAGAACATTTCATTTATACGTTCAGGCATTTCGGAAATTCCTAAAATGTCTTCTAATTTTTCAAGGCATTTTTAACAAATGTAGCAAATGGCCTAAAATCTGAATTGAGCATTGAGAAGAGAGAATGCCAAGCATTCTCTGCACGTTAAGAACCCCTGCAACAACTCTTTGTGGGGTCCATATGTAACTAGCTGTTGAAAGGCCTGTGCCTATCCAATATATCCTCATTTTCCAATGGCACCCCAAAATTTCCCGACCTATATTATAGAAGTTATCTATTGTATATATTGGTAAATTGCTTTCATACTGAGCATGCATGAACTTTTTGCCACTGGACAATGATTAAGCAACCAACTATTATTCTTACGCAGATATCACTCTTCGTTTTTGTTGCTCAGTCTGATCACATATACTAGTATATAAAAAGTTTTGTAGACTAGTTTTTCTTTTCTTTTCTTTGTCTTTAAGTTTTGTTGTCTCGCCTGCCGCAAAAGTCACTGAATGCGAGGCATATGGATTACAGTTCAGCATAGGCGGCGTAAACTATTTGTATAGAGCTATAGAAATACAGTAGGTATAAAAATAAACTTGATGCTTCATACCTTTATGCAGATACATATGCTACAAAGTTGTCTGTTGCCCTTAAATAAATTTTCATTTTGACACCGACTGCTTAAAAAAATCTACATTTATTTGGTCATGAGAAATACTTACTTATAATGAGTAATTGGACAACTATATTTGGTGTATTGATTCCTTGCAGGGTCGAGCAGTCTGTCATTTATGGAACAGTGATAAAAAAATAAGTTTTCGCACATTGCAGTCCGTATTTCAGATTTAATAAGCAATAGGTCAACTATATTTCGTATATGGAATGATTGTAAAAGTGTTACAGTATATGTCTGACCGGCCGATCATCATTGAATCTGCCCTTGTCAGTTGACCTCAATTTCATGCGGTTCATTGGACAGTTTCGTTTTTATGGTAAGGTCTATATTTCTAATATACTGTAAACAATAAGGCTGCAGCATTTTTGTGTTTGGAATGTTTAAACATGTCTGTCTGGTAGATTTCACTCGACCTTGACCTATTTTCATTTGTCAATGATAAGTTTTCTTTGTTCTGTCGGTCAATCAGATACTATACCGTTATCTATAAGCAATAGGTCAACTATATTTGGTGTATGAATTAATCGTAAGGTGTGAATGTTTGTCTGGCATGGTTCATTTGAACTTGACCTAATTGTCATCATGGATCATTGATGGGACTTCTCTTAAACTGAGTTTTACTATGCGTATTGTTGTGCGGTTTGTTTTTTCTACATTGGTTAGAGGTATGGGGTGGGGGGGGGGGGGTGACATCTCAAAAAACATGTTTAACCCCGCTGCATTTTAACGCCTGTCCCAAGTCAGGATACTCTGACCTTTGTTAGTCTCAGTGTATGATTTTTGATTTTAGTTTCTTGTGTATAAATCGGAGCTTAGTATGACGTCCAATATCACTGAACTTGTAAATTTATTTGTTTAGAGGCCAGCTTAAGGACACCTCCGGGTGCGGGAGTTTCTCAGTGCATTGGAAACCCCTTAGGCTTGTCTGCTTTATGGTCGGGTTGTCGTCTCTTTGACACATTCCCCATTTCCATTCTCAATTTTATGTGATACTTGTAGTAAAACCATTCAACATAAATTCAAGCATAAGTAAAGCAGGTGAGATATTTCATCATCATGGGTACTCTTGTTTTGAGATGGTGTTGTAAAAGTCTTTTTTAAGTTATCAGTTTTGTCATCCCTCCTATGCAGGCTGCTTCAGCGTAGTTTTTAATCACTCAAACTTGTATTCTATTGCATAATAAAATAAGTGTTATTTTTGACATCACTACATTTATAATATATATCAAAGATTGCTTATCCTGTTTTCTTGGTTATTTTTATACTGTTGTTTTTTTTTTTTTTTTGGTTACTCTATCTAGAATTTTCTCCAAATCATATTTTCAATTGTTTTTCTTTGCTTTTCGTTTTGATTTTGACAATGGTGTTACACATTTCAGTTTTCATACAAATGTATCTACACATCTCGTATCCAAATTTCAATTTCGAAACCACTTTACTTATATTTACCATCTACTGACGATTACCTATTAACCAGATACTTAACCTACGGTAGTTGATTTATCAGTTATAATGGAACATTTAACTGAAATGTTTACAGGTGCTTTAAATTACAGAAACTTTATAGAGATATAAAAGAGGTTCCTTAGTTAGTTGCAGTTTAGTTAATAAACTTTGTTGAAGGCCATACAGTGACCTAATGTTGTTAATTTCTGTGTCATTTGGTCTCTTGTGGAGAGTTGTCTCATTGGCACTCATATCACATCTTCATTTTTATATATGTGGTCAATTCCTAACAATCCACATTTTTAATAGATGTACCACTCAAGGAGCAGGAACAACCACACCTTCTTGAGATCAAGAATAAACCCCCTTAGTTTTAGGTGGTGGTTTTTGTTGCTGTTTTGAGCTCTCTTTGTGGTGTTTTTATAAACTGCTGTTTGTCTTTTTTTTTTTTAAATTTTGACCAATTCAAACTAACAATTAAATTCTGCAATACAGGCATTTATGAATTAATGTGCTGTTCAGGAACTTTTTAAATATTTTTTTCTATTTTTGAACTCTTGGATTAGCTATTTTGAAATTCTTTAAAAAAGCTTGGCAGCTAAACTATGTATATTAATCAAAAATAAACTATTTTTTTTTAGAAAAAACAAATTTATTTTGTTGGTCATCTTCTAACTGTTGGATTATTATTCCTGAGAGATAAATTAGTTTGGTTTTGACGATTTTTCATTTCATCTTGAAATACTAAAAATCCAAGCTGTGGATGAGATGCTTCTGATAATGCTTTTGATCTGATGCACCCCTCATAATGTTCCGTAGGTAGTTTGGGGTCACAATATTTTTCATGCCACAAGTGGAAAATGCCTGGATCTGTGGCTCGCATTACCATATAGTGGCTGCGGACATATTTTTTATACAAGGCTACATCTTCACCACCCCATCCATTAAAAGTTTCGTCAAATCCTTTGGTCATGAGAAAATCAGATCTATACTGGCAAGTCATCCCATAGCCGAAATCTCGCCAAAATCCAGTTTGTTTTGAAATAACGAGTTGGTCTTTTTCTTGTGGAATAGGATAACCTTGTAAAGTGTAAACTACTTTTGGATTATACAGACTGAACACAATGGGGTAATAAACTTTTTTTGTTCTCTCTGTGTTGAGACGGCAACGTTCTAAAAATTCTAGTGAAAAAACAATGTCAACATCACAAAGGAATAGTATTACATCCCCATTCTTCCAGTTCTGAACTCCAACTTGCAATCCTCGGCCTCGGGAGAAATCTTCATTTAAATTTACAAGTCGTAAATGTTTATATCCTGTGTTTTTTGCTGTTGCAGACATAATATTTTTAGCTCCCATTAAACCTTCATTCCCAAAATATACAACAGTTAAGAAAACTCTTTTATCTTTTGCAATAACAGTTTCTTCAAATCTTGTCATGAATTGCATAAAAGAATCTAGGCGATTTTTAAGCGGCAAAATTAAATTAATCCATTCTTGTCCAGTGTTTACTTGAGTTGTGGAAACAGAAAATAGTGGTCCAAATGGTCTCATTATAACAACTTTCGTATATCTACTTTTATCAGTCAAAAAGTCTAAATTTCGGAAAAATAATTCATAATGAGTCCCTGAGGTTGCGTGTGTCCTATAAATACCCTCAACAAAATCACTAAAACTAAATTGTTTAGATTCCATTGGTCTCTGTTTGTTTAAAATATTTATAGCAAATGTTAAGACTTCATGTAAATCCCTCCTTTTTAGACCAATGGGTTTTTCAACGACCCTTTTTCCTAATCCAGGGTCAACAAGATAAATACGGTTTATAGTAAATCTATTAAATGCTGTTATTTCGTATTCTGATTTCATTTCAACACCATGTAAAATCTCGGCTGCTTTTAATTTGCCTTCAAAATACTGTTGCATTTCATTTGAAACATTCACCTGATTAAAGGTCACATCGCTCACACCTTCAATTATTATTTCGGACGGACTAGGTTTCGGACTTGAGACATTTTGCATTTTTGTAGTTTGATCTCTGATAGATTTTTCCAATGCTGTTATTTTTTCTTGAAGTTCATCGATTTTATTTTGGTACTTTTTTTCAGTTTCTTCTATAACGTCACTAAATAATCCCCTAGATTTGATATGATCGTGGTCAGGTATTGGCAGACCAGTTTGACTAGATTCTAGGTCAATATGTAGGCCACACTTTGCAACAAATAACATGGTCAGTGCTGATAGCAAAAATAGCAGAAGTAGAAATCTTGGCATTAACTTCATCTCACAAGCTGTAGATGTTTAACTTGTAATATCTTCACAATCATCTTTTATATGCATGTACCATTGTAAAGTCTGAAATAAAAGAAAAATAAGATGAATAATTTAAACATCCTTCCTCAAATGATTTCGCCCATATATTTAACAGATATAAATCTCAAAACATATTAGGTTTGCTATTTTAATCTTGCCTAGGTTCACAAAGGTCATTCTGGTATAAAGGAAGGATAGGGTTTAACCATCAAAGGACTAAAATATAGCAACATTAAAACAACTTCTAACTTTACTTGAAGATAGTGTTGTCATAAAAGGTTGAAAATCATCGTTATACACCAGGGCGGATCCAGGATTTATTACTGGAGGGGGAAGACTGTAACTCAACAAAAGTTAATAAATATTGATTTTTTTGGGGACATTTTATCACACTCTATCCTGGATCTGTCACAGATACACTTTCTAAAAATCAGCTTCAGATAAACATAGGTATAAGAAGATGTGGTATGAGTGCCAATGAGACAACTCTCCATCCAAGTCACAATTTATAAAGGTTAACCATGCATTTCAACAAAACAATTAGACAAGTACAGTTATTTCTTATGAAATTTGCAAGTCCAAACAAAACATCGAACCATATGTTAGTCATAAACACTACTGTACAAAAAAAAATCAGATCTATTATCTACAATGATAAAGGAAACAACCTAGACAACTGTTTTATTTCAGAGGAATTGTATGACATAAGAAACAATGACATATGGTCAGAACATGTTTTTCCTACGTCATATGAATTAGTACTATGCATGCTTTTTCAATGGAAATTGTAATGTCACAAAGCATTCTTAAAAGCATGAGTTCCCTTGAGAAGAGGATACATGAGTAACACTTTAGGGTAGAAAAGGGGGGGATACAATCATTTGAACACATTTCCCACATATAGTCTTTTTCTATTATGGTAAATATTGATACAACATTTATTTTATGATTTTTATGAAAGGTTAATGATAACAATAAGTTTTCCTTCTAACTCACACTTTAATTTCAGACATTTTATTTTGAAGAATGATGATGAAAACAAATTGCAAGGAAATCAGTGAAGCATAAAATGTAGGTCACATTAAAAATTTATAGATACAGATACAGATGCTCCTAGTATATTATGAAAAGATGATACATTTTTTCAGAAAAATAATTTATGAATTAAAAAACAAAATGGGATGAGGCATATAGGGGGTAATAAAAGTGGGAATTTAGGGGTAAAAATGACTTTTATTTTGAGGTACATGTATCTGTAAAAAAAGAAGAAAATAAGTTAGAAATTTAAAAAAGTTAAAAGAGTGTAGGTATACTGCAAAGTAAAAAAGTAAACAAAACTTGCCTTCCAATTGAAAACATAACTTCCAAAAGAAAAAGGTAAATAAACAAAATAAAACAACATGAAAAGAAATAATATAAAAAACTAAAATTGCATATTAAAAATCAAAGTAATACATAATACATTTCAAAAGTAATAAAATTAAGATAATGTTCATCTTAACAGTCAATATTAACAGTCCTTACCCATTTAAAATCTGTAGATATAATCCCACAAATGAGTCATAAAATATATAGTTAATTTGAATGTACTAGGTTTTTTCATAACACATTTTGTGTTCGTTCAGCATATGTTTCTATTACGATCTCAAGAGATTTGCAATATTAGCAAATCAATTTGCCATTCAAAACAAATTCTGTTTTCCACAGGCTGTGTTACAGTTATATAGATAGATGATATCAAAGTCATGATTACATGAAACGATAACATTTTAAAAACAAAGCTAACACACTGCACTTTAAGTTGTGCAATGATTTAAATCTATGACATAATACACACACAAGACTTGACTTGGTGTTTTAGACTTAACAACAAAGCTTTCCATGATTTCAAAGGCTGTGGTTGTTTATCTTATATCATAAGGATGTTTGTATAGGAACAGAAAACCTGCTCTATCTCTTATAAGCCTGGAATATCTTTGATGCATTTTTTGTGCTCTAAATCTTCAAAATTTTATATTTTTTATACTGATTACTGACAAGGATTTGTTAATCAGTGATGAAACATTTGGCACCTGATAAAAATTTGACTGAAACCTGTTGAACAAACCTGCAGCACTCAGTATATTCTTGTTTGGAAAAATTGCCAAGAACATAAAAAATTTCTTCAAGTTAAAAAAAAAAATATTTTGAAGAGACCCTTAAATGCTTTTGACCCCAGGAATAGATTACCTTAGCTCAGTCTATTTGGCAAAACCTTCATTAATTTGGGTTCTTTATACTTTTCAGCTTTTTCATTTATTTAAATTGGCATTCTAACTTTTTTTGATTTAGGTGCAACTGATGTTTGGCTTTTGTAGAGCTATGAAACAGGTGTTATATTATAGGCCCAGTATCTTTAATGAGAGAGTTTTTTATTAAAGAAAAAATATGTTATGCCCCTTTCTAGATTTGTTGAGTGTCTTTTAAAAGCCAATTAAATCAGAAATGTACTTTCAAACTTTTTGATTGGCCAATAATCCACATAAAACTAAATGGTACTTTCAAACTGGGTGTAGACAGTAAAGTTGAATGGGTTTTATCTGATGAGACTTGATAAAACTTATTGAGCTTATATAATACAGCTAATTTGACATTTTGTATCAACAAATTAATCTAATGACAATATAAACTTCAAGTGCATACTGAAAATTAAGTTGATTTTTTTCTCATTTGGAATGCTCCCATTGATTTTAAAATAAGATTTGATGAATTAAGTACTTGATACTTCTCAAAATCCTGAGTGTAACTGCTAACATTTTTGCAATCTATCAATTAAACCTGTTTTGTGGTATCTAAACTGAAAATTGTATTCTTAAATTTTCTATAAAATAAAAAATAACTAAAGCTATAGTTACTAAAACAATAGAACATTTTAAAATTTCATCCAGTAATTTTACTTAAATTTATTGAATACATGTTTTGAATTCTTTTAAAATGAACATTTACAAACCAAATGAATCAGTATGCAAAACCAATGGAATCAGTTACAAAACCAATTGAATCAGTTTACAAAATCCAAATGAATCAGTATGCTAACAGATGAATTAGTTTAGAAAACCAAATGAATCAGTAAGCAAAACCAAATGAATCAGTTTTATAATCAAATGAATCACTTTACAACCAAATGAATCAGCAGAGGCAAATTTAGAGGGGGGCCCAGGGGTCCGGGCCCCCTTTTTCAGAAAAATTTTGGTTGTTTATATAGGGAATCACTAAAGCGTGACGGAATCCCCCCCCCCCTTTTTAGGCAGTCAGTGGGCCCACTCTTATGAAAATTTCTAGATCCGCCACTGATCAGTCCACAAGGTCAAAGGAACCAGATCAATATAACAAAGGAAAAAGTGTAGGCTTATACCGGTTGCGATTAATCTATCTTCCTAACCAACTTTTTCTGATTCTATTTAGTTAAAATTCTCAGTAATCAAGGGGTTAATCAAGTAGCATTAAAACTCCCACTCATCTGTACAATGTTTAGGTCATAACACTTAATAGTTGTATGCCTTGAAATTTCTTTAAAACATAAAACTGACATTAATTAAGAATAAATCACAGTTTTTTTTTACTTTGAATTTGTTGATGACATTCACAACCCCTCCAGTTCAGATTTAGATAAAAATTCAAGTAATTGAAAAAAAAATAAATATTTTTGTTTTTTTTTGGTGGTGTAGAGGGGTTAAACATGTGTAAAGTGCAAGAATGTATTTCTGAAGATTGAAAAACTCAGAGAAACTGTTATGGTGTACAAGAGAACTTGATATCCTTACTAAACTATTTGGATTTATCTTTTTCATCATCAACTTTATAAAGAAAATATTTTCGGATTTTATATTTTCTCATGTCTCAATCAGCTAATGTTCTGTTTACAAATTTATAAAATTGTGATATAAAATTGTAATATGAAATGCATGTGGACTATTTGTTAATTTTTCATTTAACATTTTCAGCAGTGTTTCAAATATTTTTTTCCCTTAATATTCTCTGCAAAGATGACCCCACATTAAAGTTTGTTTACAAAATATCTATACATAGCACTTGTTAACTTTCTTGGAACTTTGTTTACATAATGCAGTCTGGTAAGATGTTTTATGCATTATATTAAATATGTTAGTGAGGGGTATATCTGACAAAAACTGAATGTATAAGAGAACAAAAGAACTAATCTTTACTACAAATATATTGGGGAGATTTTTCAAGGAACCATCACATCAATCTGGCTAAACTGCACATTCAGTTAGTCAACTTTTCAACCTCCAAAGTAAGAGATCTCCTTCTGGGGATAATTTTCGGTAATGAGGTTTAAGGAAAAACCTATTTATCTAGTTTGTTATAAAACATTTTATCTTACATTTTACCTGTTAAATTATTTACCGTAGTTAAATTATTAACCATAAGTTACCCCCCTTTTTTTGTCAAAGCATATAGAATGCATGTATATGGCAGAAACTAATCTAGCAGAAAACAAAACATCATAAACTACTTACAATCATTAGATATTCCACACGTAAAATCACTTGAGTTACAAAAACATGCTCTAGCTCTTAAAACATGCACATTCCAATCATTATCTTCGTGTAGTAACACAACATTGATTCTTATCCTGGATGTTCTATAGAAAGAACATAAACTTTTCTACTTATAAATAGAATCAACACTGTCAAGTTTAGCATGAAAATTAGAAAAGACTATAATACTTAAAACACTTAGCACAGAGAACATGGAATGACAGATGTTACAGAGTGTATAGTGCCCAAGTAACCCATTTATTCCACTTTTAAAATGTTTCCTTTCCCTTTTAATACCTTCTTGACAATTTAAAAAAAACAATTGCACCAGATTCTTAAACTTAAAAAAGTATATGACTTTTGAAAAGAACTATTGATGTCTAAAAAACTTTAAACCCCAAACTGAACCTTAATGCTGACAATGCCACTGTCTGCAAAACGTAGGATCTATATGTGTCATAAAACAGAAGTTCCTTCATTATAGGAAGAAATATTCTATAATAGTACAGTTTGGTGTATTTCTTCCATACAGACTAAAGGGTATACAATATATGTTCCTGCAGATATCATTGTTATCACAAAATTTGCAGGAAACTTCTGTTAGACAGAACAAGTATATGTTGACATACATGCATCAGTCAAGACAATAAAATGTTTACAGACATAAAAATTAAAAATGTTGCAACCTCAGGAGTGAGAATAATTACACATAACATATGAATAGGGAATTTACAGGAAAATATTTTCAAACAAAACATGTTATTGATGTTGCTCAAGTGTGGTCAAATCAGCAAAAGGATCAAGAAGGTGTCTGGCAGCAACCTGGCAACCTGCAGATATATCTAAAAAAAACTATTTTTTTTTTTAAATTTTAAATTTTGAAATGTGGACTACCTATGCTTTCAAATTTGCACTGCATGGTGATCTGAGGCAATTTTTATAACATGACTGTGACCTCAAGGGCAGGGGTGTTGGTTAACTTCTGGATCCAAACCCACAGTCAACATGCAGCACTACTGACCCATTATCATTGCAGTCAAAATAAACATAATCTTTCAGAATTATGTGTTATCATATGTCACTGGTAATTATATCCTTCAAATCAAGAGGTATTAAGTTTATCTACCCTATGCAAATAAAAACTATTTTTTTCTACTTTGCTTTTTCTTGAGATAAAACATATATTATCTGATATCAATTTACCTATGTACATAAAATAACAAATTGATTAGCGATGATTGACTGGTCACCTGTTACAACAGACCTAAGACATTTGGCAAGGGGAATAATCTAACCTGGAAAAAAGCCATTGCATTTGGACATCCTTTTATCCATGTCTGTAATTAATAAAGTTCTTGATAATTTTCATCTGAAGTTATTTCTGGATATTATGGATTAAAATAAGATTATTTATCTGTTCTTTTGAATCATTCCACATTTCACTTTTGAGAATAAGTTTAGGCTTATTTAACAAGTCTTTAATTCACCCTTTTCCAGTAACTTAATTTTTGGGATTTCCTAAACCACAATTTCAAATATTCAAACAAGAATACCTTTCCGTAGGCTCAGTAGTTTATGCAGATAAGAAAATCCATGAAATCAAAGATCCCTTTTAAAATTAATTTTTCTCTATCTACAAAAATTGGTACCTATCGTAACATAATCATTAATTCCACCATAAAATATCACTATACTTAGTGATTTAACACTGAATATTAACCCCAAATTAAGATGATCTCCCTTTGGCACAATGAAGTACTTCGTGTGTATCTTAATTATATTCCTGTAAAGTCTGCATTGTAGATAATTAAGATCAAAGAATAAATTATGTAATATGTCTGGTTTCAACAAGTAAATAAGCTGGTTCCTTGGATCAAATTTCACTTTTAAAGTACAATTTTTTTTTTTATACCAAAACATATCTCTCAGGTCAGATAGATTTTTCTGATAAAATAATACTTGTTATGTTAGTTAAATACATAAAACAAAGGTGCATTCAAACAAAAAACATAGGTATGACAAAAGATATTGAAACTTTTTTTTAAATTTGTGCTAAAATTAAAACTTATTTTAAAGAAAATCAAAGTATAGTCCCTTTTATTCAACTAGGACAGAATTATTGACACAAAATGTACTTATTAATCCTTTAATACTATTGAAATGGTCATTATTCTACCTAACACTGTTGTCCTACCTATAAACAAACTTGGCGTCTAACTTATTTCGTCTGAGGATTAAAGATTTTCCAATATCTTTAATCTTAAATCCCTTTAACGCATTTTTTTTATTTGTCAAACATATTTAATCTGTCTTGTAATCAATGATTCCACCTAATACTAATTGTTACCTGGTATATCAGGCGATATGCTGATATAAATCGTACGATTGGTTCAGGCTGTTTGTGGTTACATTAAGCTATCACCCTACCACCCACCCATTTCAGATCTCAAAAGTAAAACTCATTCATAATTTTTATTTACAAACAGGTTACCTTAACCTAAGCATCATTAATCATAGTGACATTCTTAAGAATACATCGAACATTTCATTTTGAGTGAATACTTTACTCAGAGTCAAAACGTTTAACTTTTTCATTCATTTTTCATTCACCTTTTATTGCCGCCTTTATTTTGTTTCTCTTGATGTGAATATATTTAAATTCATATTTGAATGTAAACATTTTCCATTGAACAACATTTTACATTTCTCCTTTTATTTTATCAAAGTGATTTTACTAATTGGACCAAAACTCTTCTATGATTTAGCAAGGTGCTACATTTATAGTAATCAAAATAACATTGAAGATTCGCTTCAGTGATTGAATGTAGTGCCATATGAGTACAAAATATGGAATCCAAAATGTTAAAAACAAGAAGGATGAGTCTGGATTATCTTGGAGATTTGTCATCAAGCATAATCTATAATACAGAAAAAATACAAATATAAATTCTATAGATGTATTTTTCCGGCACCAAACTAAAATATAATCATTTACATAGATTTAATTCAGATTATTTCAGTGGTACCTTAGGGAAAACTGGTCCCCTGGTAAAGGACTTTATCAGGGGCGGATCCAGGATTTTAGATTAGGGGGGGGGGGGCGCAATGTTAAAATTTCTTTGAGGTATAATTATCGAAATTATTGGAATATTCTTCTAAAGAGGGTGCAATGTAGATATCTTGCATTGCAAGCAAAACGTGGCGAATATTTTGTGTTAAAATAAGCGAGAAATTAAAGTTTCAAGCTAAAACCGCATAAATCCACCCCTGTCAATCTACAATCACCATAATTAACAAGAAATGTGCGAGTTTCAATTCATTGACTCAACAATAGCTCAACTGACCAATATTAGATTTAAAAAAAAAACGGTCTACTTTTGCCAGCGATTTTTCATTGTCTTTTCACAATTTTTTATTATTATTATTTTTTGTTGTTTTCGGAGGTCGTGCCAAACTTTTTATGTACATTTTTTTTACAGCAAACCACTAAATTCAAAATGAGATCTTTATTTTCATGGGATCCTATATGTAATACGGAAATACGAGTTGGAGCCTTGATCGTTTATGCATGCTTCGGCAAACTTTACAGGTTGCAATTAAGTGAGAAACATATATTGATACAGATATATTAAATATTGATACAAATAAATAAAAACTAACCTTTCGCTTGAACCAGTATTTCTATCTTTCATTAAGAAAGAATTTAACCAGTTACCTTGACTGTTTTCTTCGCTGTGCAATGATGAAATACCCAACCCAACCGCGGGTAGGGCACTTTCACCTACTTCGTTGGAAAGTGAGTTAGTGATGTTTTGGAGTTTCGATTATCAAAGAAATTGTTTATAATTTATAAATTGTTTTACTTTAACTGCCAATTAAAGTCTATGATATGTGTCATCAAACGCAGTTCCGCGTTTGACACCTTTCTTTGATGTATACCATATTAATGATAGAACTTATAGATAAACCGTAGGTCAGTATATTAGTAATCACATTGGTTCTGTTAAACGTACTGTTTAATATACTTCTTTGAATGATAAAACAGATTGCAATGCGACGACATTATTTTTCGTCGTCTGTTCAGATACTTTATTGAACTGGGGACAACCCATGCTTTGCAAATTTTAGGGGGGGGCGCACGCCCGCCACGCCCCCGCCTAAATCCGCCCCTGTTTATTACAGTTCAAGGCCGCCTAAATCAACAATAAGGAAACCACCTGTATTACATAATACAATGTACTAAAAACATATTTTATTTTAAGATATATTAAAATCAAGCTGATCGAAATCAAGGGTGGAAAGATAATCAAAGAGGTGTGTAAAATTTCATACCATCTTTATTCTTCAATTGATATAAGATGGTTGGGAAAAGATAAACCATATACCATAAGTTGCATTTTGCAGTTTTTTTAAGAAAGATCATCTGTTTCACAGTACATAAAAAGAGCTTAATTAATGGGTATATCATTGTCAGTGGGGCACTAAATTTGCATAACAATCTCTTTCTAATTGAAATTTATTACTTTTATGCTATCTTGTTCACAGTTTCAAGTTTTCCATTTCTCATTTTTTGAAACAGAAGAAATAACCGAATAAATTTAGATTTGTCTAAATTTGATGACTCCTTTAAGATCACCTCAATAAACACGAAGAAATAAAGAGTTATAAATTAAGATCATCGGTTTCCCAAAATTTACACTTTGGTCTACCAAAATTATTCAGTTTCAAGGACTTACATATGTTACATAAGAAAATCTAAAAACACACCTGCATGAATGAAATCATTTAAACGAATTTATCACCTTCTCTAACCCAGGTGTAATTGTCTTAAATCTATGCTAATTTGACAAGAGGAGGTAAATTGTTTAAACTCTAAAATACTGTAATTAATTAATTGAAAACACATCATTGTTATCTACAAATTTAAATGTTTCAATGATAAACTATCTACTTCAAAGATTATATAGGTCTTTGCTGAAGATAATCCTTGAGGTAATTCATAATACATAGTTAGTATTAAATTTTAAAAGTACAAAATTTTGTGTTTTTCTTTAGTTCCTCTTATTACCTTGCAAGAATAAGTTGCAAGGAGAATTTAACATATTGGAGTTCCTTTTCAGTAATTTGAAAGCAAAATAAAGGACTAACTGGCACCTTAATTTTGTCATACTTATTCATTGCTTTGCCACAGCGAAAGTTTTCAATAACATCAGAGGTCAAAGGTCAAAACCACAACATGAATTATGAGGACAAAATTTTCCAGGTACCATTAAGTTTTAGTTGGCATCTCAAGTTCATCATTGCCAAGAGGAGGATTTAAATGTCATTGTACTTCAAGGTCATAAGTCAAATGTCAATATGATATCATGAATAAGGAGTTTAAAACAATAGCATCTGAATATTAGCAAAAGAGTTCCAATACAAATTTATACGGAGGTATATGTAGGCAAAAATGACAAAACTTTTAATTTCCATTTTAATTAATTTTGAAGGACTAAAAAGTTTTAAATGTTATAAATTATCAATAGGAATATTCTGCAATCTAGGTAAACCTAATTGAAGGGCAGGAAATACACCATACTGCAAGTAAATGTGCAGTGCAATTTTTTTCATTGACCGGAGAAATTTTGTTTACATAGACATGTCAATCCCCAAGAACAGAAAGCAAAATTGAAAAAAAAAATGTGCCAACATTTTTACAGATGTCATGGGAAATGTATAAATGAAATATTTTACATGTTATCTGTTACAGGTTATGGATTTTGGTTATGTGAAATGTAAACTTTTATATTAGCAAATGTTTTGTCAATCAAAAATCAAAATAATCCAAATGATTGACAGAACCTTGATATTCAATCAACAAACAATAGTTCAAGGTTTTCAATGTGTGTGAAACAAAATTTAAGGGAGGTCTTATGGAATATATTAAGGTTTGGGACAAAGTAAAATAAAATCTTAGCATTTAAACTGGACCTCTTGTTTTTTTGGAAGAAGTCATTCAACTGATATAGATGAGATTTCATTTATTGGATAATTGGTCTCTATTGATTTATTATTAAAAAAAAAAAGAAGTTTTATGATACATAGATATAGGAAGATGTGGTATGAGTGTCAATGAATCAACCCTCCATCCAAGTCACAATTTATAAAAGTAAACCATTTAGGTGTAATACCACCAAATCATGGTACGTCACATCCGGTTGTATACGAAAATAGGTCGAAAAAAAATATTCCCTTGAATATGACAGTTGTAGGTAATTAATCCTACATTTTATTGCAGTAAAAAATTTCTGTGTCATGAACATATGTCTTGGGTCATTCAAAGCACCATTATTTTTTTATTTGGGATTTCTATAGAATATTTTGTAATCTTGAGGTAACATGGTGACGAAACCTTGTACACAGATAAAATAAGGGAGAAATTTGATTGGTTAACTTCCAAAGATGGTTATTTTCTTACATGCAATGAAATGTTATGTGAATTTTTTTCTATAGTACTGGACAGGATAAAACTTTACTCATGCCAAGTATTTCTTTATTTGAAACAAAGATAAATTCTACAGATTTTTTTGAAAAGTGCACATTTAACAAAGACTAATAGGGGAAAATCAATGGTAGTATTACACCTTATAGGTCAAAGTATGGTCTTCAACACGGAGCCTTGGCTCACACCAAAGAGCAAGCTATAAAGGGCCCCAAAAAATTACTAGTGTAAAATCATTTAAATGGTAAAACCAACTGTCTAATCTATATAAAACACATACCAATTTATGAAGAAGAAAAGATGAATGCAAAGCAATTGTAATAGAGTAAAAGTTGTAGGGATAAAATTATTCATAGCACTTTTACCAGATGTGCTGATTAAAGTGTCAAGATATTATTTTTTTTTGACAAAACTTCCGCTGGAAAATTTTCAATAATAAACAATGCTATAATATTTGTTCCTATACTTTTCTACACATTTTTCCACAAGAAACAATTTGTACAGTTACATTTTATCTAATGTAAATAATATTTAAGAAAATGTACTCTCTTAAGAACTAATTTTATAAGGAACTCATGAAAGCAGCACAAGAATAAATCTTTTACTGAAGAATAAACTCTAAACAATATCACTGTGACCCAGACTGAATACTTGCATATGGAGACTGAGAACTTAAGAGACAGTAAAGTGTTAATTAAAAAACTCAAAAACAACAATACTAAAAAGAAATGAAAGGATATTACATCAAAGATTATCTTTCATTATTTTAGATAATAAAAAAATCATCCACAAATCTGCATAAGTACTTACCATTAGTTTGAAGTGTCCATGAATAAGTGATAGATTCTACGAAGTTCACATCTTCCCATGTATAAATATGCCTCTTCCTGAAATATAAACACAACCACTTGATCTGGTCTGATCTATACTCTGAATATCATGTATTCTGGCATAATGAAGAGTTTAAGATAATATAACTGGCAACTGCCAGCTGTCATGCATGAGTGATCATGAGTAGCACTGGATTAGAGGGTTTCTATAGCTTATGAACCCCTTTTAAATCATAGATTTAGGTTCTGAATGGTGTAGATCACTTTGCACCCTATAATCAGGAGATGAAAGGTAACATAGACTGTGAAAGCTGTTGATTTACATCTGTAAAAATCATTATATGCTGAGGAGATTATAGGACATGACATATAAATTCACCGTTGTGTCGTTTTTTTCACCTAAGTTTTTTAAAACTTTTAGAGGGTATAGTAAGCTTAGAGTGATACTCTACGGACTGGCTCTGCTATAATTTAAACCTATAATTGAATGCTAAGATTAATTCTATCCATAAATCTTTCCTCCATTTCAGAAACCTTTGCTTATGTTTTTGATTTTTTCAGTGAAAAGTTACTTGCAAAGGATTCACGTATAGCATTATACCGAGGATTTGTATAGAAGATATAAAAAAGAAGATGTGGTATGAGACAACTCTCCACAAGAGACCAAATGGCACAGAAATTAACAAGTATAGGTCACTGTAAGGCCTTCAACAATGAGCAAAGCACATACAGCATAGTCGGAGCTACTTACTATACAAAACCTTGATTAAACTAATATTCGAATAATGAAAAAGTCCTTTTATAAAATAATAACAGTCTTGTTTAAGATTTTGCTTTAGATTGGCAAGTTGATGCCTGTAAACCACTTAATAAGTGGCAATGATTTATTTTATGTTTTGAATTATTTGAACAATATAAGACTTCTAAAGTCACTAATGCAGTGCACATGCTTGAAAATAAAATTAATGAGTATAATGCTAAGCTGAAATCAAATATAAATGGTCTGTTGTATTAAAGTACTTTTTCACAAACACATTAATTTGATGAAAAACTTAACATTTAGACAATGTTTAATAAATTTCACTAACAAGACTGTGCAATATGGGCAGAAGCTTTACATTTATATGCAAGTTAGTGGAAAAAGTATAGTTCCAGTCTTGGATTGGGAGAAAGTAAAGAATCAGATCTACCCTAATATATATTCCAAAACAACATACCATATATCAATGGCCCATCATATGTTCTATTCCATAACATCTCATTTGAACAAAGTAAAATTTCCAAAGTCAATAAAGAAATGGGTGTTGGGATGGGCATCATAAACGCTATAATGTTATGAAGCTGAGATGCATGAATGCTTATAACCAACTACTATAGATTTAATATTATTTGTGGGATACCATTAAATAAAGGTGAACCACAAGTTTAAATGTACAGTGAAGAACTAATACTCAGTAAGATTATATGCAGACTTTGGCAAAACCACGAAATCAAATTTCCACAAAAAAAACATTTTTTCCTAAATCCACAAAAATTGATATCTACGAAAATAAATGAATACGGTACATAGTATTTGTACAAAATTTCAATAAAAGATATGCGGTTTTATAACATATAATGTGCTGTGTTGACATGGTTTTAACTTACTGCAAGCACACAATATGAATGATTGATTGATTGATTGATTGAATGATTGATTGATTGTTTGTTTGCTTAACGTTCAGTGGTACACTAACTGTACTATTTTCTGCTCTTTGGTCAAGTTGGTTTCTTTTTGACACATTCCCTTTTTCCATTCTCATTTGACACATTCCCTTTTTCCATTCTCATTAAATTATCAAGTATTGGATTCACATAACTCCGTCTTTTGTGATCTATAATGCTGATATCATTCAAGTACACTTAATTTTATTGTACATTTTTCTCCTTTATTTTTTTCAACTCTTCTAACTGATTTCATAATAGGGTGGATGTACTATTTACAAAACTTTAACCCTGTCATACATGAATGTGCCTGACAGAGAACAAGAATCTATCATTCAGTGTTATTTCAATATCAGTTGTCCATTTCAAATTTGATGTTGATGTAAGATATCTTTTGTCCCTGTTAAATTCATTTGCAGCATGTTGACATGCAGAACTATTTAGACATTGACACGTTGTGTGGATGCTTGTCCATCATGATAGACCTATTATTGACCTCTAAGCACATTCTTCAAATTGATTGTGTTGATGGCAGAAAGTTCATTCATGCCTGGTCTCTATTTAAATTTGTTAAGAGACTTTTTGTGCATTTGTTTTTAATATAAGCCAAGATTGTTTCTGAGGAGAAAAGGAGGTGGACTGGGTCAGTGTTCATGAAGCTCTTATTTTGATAAACAAACTTCAATAAACAATCAAATTCTTGACTGAAATAGTCTTTTTGTATATCTTTTTTTCAGGGGGTCTGCATCAAGCACTTGAACTCACTGGCTATGGGTAATTTTTAACCATTATGTTTTTAAAACTTTAAAAAAATAAATTCTCAAAATGTCTAGACTGAATTTTGCAGTATACCAATGTATAGGTGGTATATAAGGTATCTATCTAGTCCTAATTAATGATGTTTACTTTGTATTTGACTGATCAGCCTAAAGAAAAATTATGTGTTAATTTTGTATTCTTATCCATCAAACCTCATCTAAAAGCAGTCAATCAACCCATCAAACCTCATCTAAAAGCAGTCAATCAACCCATCAAACCCTCAAACACTTCATATGACTCTCATCACTAGAGAATACTCAACTAGTGTTTCTCAAAATATGCTTTAAAAGAATAAAGAAGCTTTGATTCATAGGTTTAACAGATTTATCATGTCTAAACATGCTTTCGGAAGGTGCATCAATCAACAACTGATCTTTCAAAGAAAGAGATATCTTTGATGGATTTTTCAGAACCAGAATTATCAGGTGATAGCTGGTTTGCCATGCAAATTTATTTCAACCTTGAGTATCTTTTCCAGAGTGTTTTAAGTATAAATCTTTTAGCCTAATGCTAGTAAAAATCATGAATTTCTGATGGGCATCTGGGTATAAACATTAGTAAGTCAATAACCTTTTAAAGGTCAATTTCTGATATGTTTAGTTGCAATTGGCTAATCAGTTGGCCACAGAAATATTGACCAAATTGACCCCTTCTTGACCTCTTGGAAGGGTGCCATTCAGAGATAGCAATAGCTCACATGCCTTTCTTAAAGTGGATTAAAAGTCAAAAGCCACAATTGTGTCAGCTTGTCCAAACAGGTATTTGCAAAAAGGTTTATCAGCTGGGACTTTGAGCTTCAAGACATGTATATCAAGGTCAAAACTAACTCTAGAGCAAATTGACAACAACAAGATTTAGTCTAGTTTGAATCAAAGCACTTATATTCTCTCTGTTACTTGTTTTGCAAGGGTATATTTTAATAATAATTGTATACATCAATTTAAAAAGTTCATCTTACAAAGCAATGGAAATCTTATTTAAATCTGTATAAATTTCAAAAGTTGTCTCTCTTTGACCATACAGTCAAGACTTTCATTTTGTTATATTGATGTTTCTTCAAAAGATTTTGGAAAGGGCAAGAAAGTGCATCTTCAAAAAAGAATTTAATCCATTTATATATTGAAAGGGATGCACAAACACAGATAATTTATTATCATATTTCATATTTTCAATTTAATAATATAAATCCCAAGCATTATTTTTCCATTTAACAAACTAGACTGTCTATAATCTTTTTCTCCTTTTCTCTTCCACATGTTGGTTTTGTTAGAGAGTATATCAACCAAACTGATTTCATTATTCATCAAAAAGCTCAGTAATCAAAAACATAAATATTCGTGAGTGTTAAACATCAAATACCAGGAAACAGTTGTTAATTTGGCATTAAACTTTATTTACATCTGGAAGACGAATTTATCATGTGTATTGCATTTTAATAATGAGATTATGTAACCGCAGAATGATATCTGCATTGTTAAATCTATTCTTCCAGCTAAGCACTGTTACATATGTTTTCAATATGCCAGACAAAAAATATCAATGATATTGATTTAGGACAAAAATAACATTTAGACTAAAGAAACAGATTAAAGTAATTGATTTTATATTTGTAAGCGGATATGTATACACCAGTGTTGCATGTATGTTGGTTAGGATTGGAAGATTTTATCAATAACATCTTAGTTTATTGGAATAAAAGGTGATGAGAGTTACATATAAGCAAAAAAGCAACCAAACCCCACCTAAAAACACATGTAGACACATTGTCTTTTGTCTGTCTCAAGTCTGGAACCTAGTCAGTTTTTATTCATTTTGTCATATCCTAATAATTATTTAACATGTATGTTTCCTTTGAATCCTTAATTTTGATTGGCTGACAACAATCGTCAGGCAATCTCATTGCCATATTTCATTTCTGTAAAAAACACAAAAGCTTATAATGACTGAATGTGTTTTCCGTGACAAAATGAAAATAATAAAATTGAAAAACAAAAGAAAAGCATATATAACTTTTAATTTCATGGTTGTAGCATAAAAATGTAGAATGCTTCTTTATAATTTTATAGGGTTGTAAAAGCTTTGATTGTTGCACTTTTTTTTAACAAAGCAATTGCTAACACCCTGATAAAATGATAAAAAGAAGCATCAGTTCTTAGATATTTTTGTTTATTTTGAGAATTGAATGTTTATTGCAGATCTTTGATTGCTTTTGTTAAATCTATTCATCTATTTGCTGAGATATAGCGTTTTTTGTGCTGATGCAGTGTAAAGCCATCTGCAATCAATCAAATGATACAGAGCTTGACATATTGTATGGTCATCTATCTATTGTAGAAGACTGTATGTTGCCATCTATATGTTTTTGGTTGCTTGTTGTCATTGGGTTTCTGTCTTATAGACTTATCACCCATATTTCCTATTATACAAATGGATGTTCCTTATACTGATTTTGTATTGATTGATAATTTCTTAACATTCGCGCAGCAATGAATGGCTGTCACCATTTTGCTTCAGCTTTCCTATAACAAATGTCATGTGAAAGTCTTAATACATCTGGTTATATCTAGTTTGTATGGGAAATTAATTTGAAGCATGTACATGATGTACACTTAGAGAAAGAGATATGATCTCCATCATTACACAGGATATAAGATAAGTCTGTTGATTCAATGACAACAGATTGTCAAACTGACATATAATTAAGAACTAACTAAATATGGTGTTGGGGAGATCACTTAAGGCACTTGAAATGTATAAATATCAGTTGGTATAAAAAACACATTAATAAATAGACTGAAATCAGCTACAACTTTTTCATACAAATTAATTCTGTATTTTGATACAAATTTTGCAATGATATGCAAGTAATATGAAACTAAAGGTTCTAAATATCTTGCTTTGCTCAACTGGAGGACAATGACAATTTAAGTTAAAATGGACAGTAGATTAACAAACCTTGATATTCTCCACATTTTTACCGAAATTCGTTTTTTTTCATCTTTTAAAGTTTAAAAGATCATGTGCAATACTTGCATTTTACCCCAAATATTCAACTTTTGGCCTTAAACTGCCTTGTTGGATGGCAAGCAAAATCATCAGAATCATTTTTTTTACATACCACAATGATGATTATGGTCAAGACTAGTTCCAATTAACCCAAGTTTTTGGATGACAGAAAAGAGACATATAGTGATGATAAAGGCTGATGATGACTTTGAGCCGGGTAAGCTGAAAATGGTAGTGAGAAGACCAACAGAAAAACACTTCTATATTGTAAGGTACATTTGTAAATGGTATGGTGACATCAAGAAACATGTTCACCATGCTGTATGGTTTGGGTTCTTATCATGTAAAGTTTTGTAAAGGTTGATATAAGGAACAGAAATAAAGAAATGTTGGGTTCATGTATAATATTTAGAATGTGTCAACCAGGCAACAAGACCAAAAAACAGAAACCAGCCCAAGGACACCAACAGTTTGTAAAAACACAGCAAAAAAATGCAATTTCAGCTGGCCCCTTAACAAAAATGTGTACTAGTTTAGTGAAAATGGACGTCAAACTAAACTCATAAACTAATAGATGGATCAAAAATTAATTAGAAAAAAAAATCCAAAGAATTGCTTTAAATGACCAAAAGAAACTAATGATACAAAAAAATAAGGGGAAATAAATCAGTTTAAATCATTTTCATCTCAATATATCAAAATCAATTTAAATGTACAAAAAAAATATACAATAGAAAGCTGCACTGACCTATCAGAAACAGTAATTCTACAATGTTTTCACCAAGACAAATCATGTGGAAGTTTTCCAGCAAAGGTCAAAAATTATGAACTGAACCAGAATACACAATGGTACATTATCACTTAAACAATTAAGAAACAATTACTCATAAATCTAGAAAGACAATAAGTCCACTTAAAATGTCAAGTTTATATCTTAATGTATGTATGGACATAATAAGGGACAAATTTAAATACATTTTCCATTTCAATAATTTTAATCAGGAAATTTACATTAGTCCTATTTTCTGGCTAGTTTAAGTTCATTAATTCAGATCTGACCTCCAGTTCATTATAAAATATACAATTTCAACTGATGACCCTCTAAAGTTTCTAATTTTATAATGGAGAGCAAGGGATGATGGACTGTGAAGTTCAGTGCTCCAGTTTCACCAACCTCACTGCTTAATTTACAAATACAATGCACTGCATGCATGATGGGAAGAGTTACATTACATGAACAAAGTCAAAATATATAACCATTCTATTCTTTGTTCAATGTTCAGTAAGAAACCACAGTGTAAATTGTAGGTCTTGATTGGTTTACAAAACACTGAAACTGATAGTCTTGTAATTTACTTTGAAAATTTTATTTACTTATTTAAAATAACTTTGCTTACATTAACTGATGATCGACCCTACCGTAGCAATTGAGTAAATTCCTACTTTTTGGTGCAATTCATTTTACTTTATCTTTAATTTTCAGGGTTGCATATTGTAAAACTGTTTGTGTGTCTTTCATCTTTTTTTCTATTGTCATTATATTGCTTCTTTTTCCTATTGTTGACTTGCTGTTTTTTTTTTAGTATATACCTCAACTCTTTTTTAGTCTCATTTAGTTCAAGCCCACAGGCTCTATAATTGCTAAGGAATATATTATCTACATTTATAATATTTTCCCTCTATGTTAATCCATTGAAAGATTCAGTCAGATCATTGGTTTGGTCAACAGATAGAATTGAGTAATCCCCAGAAATGAAATCCAACTAAAGCGTATTATACATTTTTGTATATTGACCCTGTATATTGGTCAAAGAGAAAACTAGATGTGTCAAAGCGACAAAAAGTTGAAAAATCTGCAATTTCAATAACACATGTGGACACAAACATGATGGTAGTCTCTGTATCAAAAATCAGCTTTAAATGTGGAGGCGTATAGAAAAATGTGTTTTTCAACAATTTTCAAAGTTGTAAATCCTTAATTTTGGCAAAAATCAGCAGAGTGGAAAGAAAGTTAAACTTGATCTGTAACTCATCATGAGTAACTCACATGCCAAAAATCATCCCAATATCTGAAAAAATTAGAAAAAAAGTCTGTATAACTGTGAATTTCAACAATTTATCAAAGTCCATAGCCCATAATTTCGGCAAAAATTAGCTGAGCGGAATAAACTTAAACTTGATCTGTAACTCATCTTGGTTAACTCACATGCCAAAAATCATCCCAATATCTGAAAGCATTTAGAAAAAAGTCTGTATAACTGTGATTTTCAACAAATTATCACAGTCCAAAGCCTGTAATTTCAGCAAAAATTAGCGAAGCCGAACGAAACTTGAACTTGATCTGTAACTCATCATGGTTAACTCACATACCAGAAATCAGCCCAATATCTGATGGCGTTTAGAAAAAAAACTCTATATAATGGTTTGTTGCGGAATGAGGAATGACTGAATTACAAAATTACGGAATTATGGAATTTCAAAATTTCAGAATTTCGGAATTTCGGAATTACGGACAAGGGTAAAACTATATGGCACTGACAACTTCGTTGTGGGGCCATAAAAACAAACTTAAATGTTCAAATGATGACAGGTTTCAAGTGTTATGGTAATTGAGATCACCTAACCCAAATAGCAACAAATATAAATTTCAAGAGAAAGTTTGATTCATGTCTAAAATACTATAGTTATAGCAATAGATCACAATTACAAGGGTGTGTTTGGTTCATGTCAAAAAATGCTAAACTCAATCAAAATTCTTAATTACTCTAAAATGTCAATGGACCTGGAGCCACCTTTCTTCACTGCACAAATTACAAGACATGATAGCAAAGGGTGCCAATACACCTCTCAATCACTTTAACAACTTATTATTTAGAAGACAATGTTAACCAGTCCAATATATGTGACAATATTTGATGTGAGAACTTAAAAGTAATTGCAACCTTTTCATTTCTTTTTTATTTCACAATGCAATAAATATTACCTAACAATGCTATTACAATGCCAAATATTATAATTTCTCTCTTACAAAAAATAGAGATCATATATAAGCCTGTCTTCATCTCACTCATAAAATAAAACATTATTATACTTTTTCATAAAACTAATCTAAAACAGCACTGTAAACATGTTTTTTTTTAATTACTACCAGTGAACACTATGAACTCGTACTGAACTTAAATTACATTTCATTGTGGCATATTTGATCCGCAATAGTTCTCTATATAATCTGCTTACAAAAAAAAACTATTGTTGAACATATTTTTTTTGTAATATTTGTTTATCCTCTGAGCATTTAAACTTCAACTGACACTGCAAACAATTGATTAGATTTTTTATAAATAGCTTCAACCCCATTTTTTCTGTTTAGAGGGAGGTTAAGAGAATAACGATAAAAAAAAGAAATCCTGAACATTTTGTCTACCTCTATGCTGACACCCTTCCCCTTTTTTCCATCTAATTTTTGATTGATTATTGGTTGCTTAACGTCCACCAGCATACCCATCTAATGATTCATTAGTAAACAATATGATTTTGTTGCATTCTTACATTTTAGTGGTGTAAAAATTATACTTTTTCAGTAAAATGATGGATAAGTACAATCTCAAGAAAAGTAAAAGTTTCCCACCTTGCTTAAGCTATATAAACATAACGTATAATTGTAAATATCTGTGTCATTTGGTCTCTTGTGAAGAGTTGTCTCATTGCCAATCATTCCACATCTTCTTTTTCATAGAAACAACTTTACTATTTACCGTATAATATTGAAAAAAAAATCTGTGTCACTGGCGTAAGTATGGATACAAATTGAATATATATTGGTAATAATTTTAACTTTTTATCATTGTGTTATATGCTCGGGTAAAGTACATCAAACAATCACCGCAAACAGATTCTCACACAAAACTTAATAATAAAACTTTAAAATCGACACTTCTGTGTAAAGTATATCTGTGAATAAAATACAAATTTAAAATCAACTCATAAAATTTTATGCTAATACCATTGACGATTCTGACTAAGATGTAGTTAATACTATTAAATGTATTGTATGAAAGAGAATATTGAAACTTCTAGCTTACCTTGCAGTCCAGGCTTATGTGTCGAGGCTTATTTGTCTAGACCGGTTCTACTAATTCATCCTGTGGAATTGCGAAATATAAGTGGTCAGCAGGTATATGGTCAGTTGTAACTATTGACCTCTATTTACACAAGATCTTGTTAGTCCATTGTGTACATTTTATCGCTTCAACACAACACTCTGATAAAATATAAATGAAGCAAGAGTTTAAATCCCTTCTCAAGTCAACCTTAACTAAATTGAAATGGTCAATTTCTTTCCCATTCATATAACTGAAAGTTTCACTGGTAGTATATGATGTTTTTCTCTCACTTGGGTAACTCTTACAAAACCAGATTATATTTAAACTGAGGGACGACAATAGAATTTTATTCCCTTTTTGCAGATAAATTTTATTTACACGTCACACTATATGGGTTATACAGTTTCATTATTTTTATAAGTCTATTTTCTAATAATCCATATGAATGGAGATATTAAGAATTTAATTAAGTTATTAAATAAGTAATTTAAAAACTTTAAAAACTTAGTTTGAATACATAGTTTTTCAGTTTCATTTAAAAAGCCATAAAAATTTACCTATACATTTTCTTTTTTGCAAGTTTTATGAATAGTGCATAGTTATGCATCTGATGCTCACTCCAATAGCAATTCTATAATAGTTTTCACCGTATTATAAAAGTAGGCTAAGATATGCAAGCAGTCACCTAGCTACTTTCAGTTTGGAACAATGGCATTTCTATACACTCTCTGTATGGCATATTGCATGAATCAAAAGTAAATTATGCATAAATTAAAAGAAAAACATGCCTAATACATGTAGCATACGACAAATTCTGCAAGAAAGAATTTACTGGTACAGTTAACCCAAAACCTGTCTTTACAAAGTTCTTATGTGCATTTGTACACTTTATATTCTTTAAAGTACCATGTAGTACACCAAATTGTCTTTTATGTACCATATATTTATGATTTTATTTCATAAGAGATCCAATTTGTAGGGATACACTCCATTCAAAAAATGAATACATGTACAAGGAGATGAAGGATAAATGCCAATGAGACAGCAACCCAACAAAAAAATCAGGACAGACAATAGACATTTTTTCAAAGTTTTTTTTATTGAGAATGATTTATGTGTTCCTTTTCTTTTAAATCCAAAGTAACAAATGTTAGCCTCATTAGAGAAGGGGTCCTAATTTTCTTAAGTCAAAAACAAAGACAAAAATAATTTTCTCTTTGAAGCCTTTGAAAGAGGATCAGTGATTGGTCTGATAGATTCTGTATCAAACAACAAAAAACTTTACCTACTGAAAAATACAATTACATATGAAATATATTTGGACATGAGTTAATAAAAAGTTTTAGGCAGAAACCTAATAAAAGGAGTGGTGCCAAAAGGGTAAATCCAGAAAACCATTGTAATCTTTTAAATTACTCATCTTACATCCTTATCTATTAAAAATCTTTAAAAAATTAGTCTCTAACTAAAAATTGCAATGTCATTACTCAATATGAATGGAAATGATTAAGTTTTGTTCAATAATATAAAAATAAGATTACCAGTGATCTAAACGAACACCAAAAACCAAGAGTAAAAGAAAGTGAACAATCATTAACAGATCAGATGTCTCTGTAACTGAAATATAAATCTTTTTCGGTGAATGTTAAAATTTCGGCACGTTTGTGTGCATATTTGTGCACATTTAAATGTGTCATTTATTTCATTAAGAACAACATATTTCATTTGATTCTAAAAGCTTTTTATTGTAACTGTCTCTAATTTTAAAAGAGAATCAATCAATTCTACCATAATGACGCCTTTCCCAGTTGCTTGGTAAAGAAAATATTTGTTTCATTTCTCTAGTAAAAACATTCATTTATTTCTTTTTTCTGTGGTTATTTTAACACAATACATCAAATGGGTTTAAGACATTATAATACTTCCTTTTTACATTTTTCATGATTAAATTGTTTCTTTTGTTGCCATTGCAAATCCTTGATGTCTCGTCAGTTCAAACACATAATACTAATTGCCTTTCTTTTCAAGTGTATGTTTTTTTTTCTCCCCTTATCAAGTTTCAAAGCTACTTTCACTTTTTTTACTGAAAGAAAGCACAAAATCAAAGTGAAAATTGGAAAAAAAATTGAATTCAAATGTTGCTGTCAAAGAGCTGTAACATATTACCTTGATCAGATAAACAGAATCAAAGGTTTTGAAAGTCAAAGACAGAAGTACAACAAAAATTGCTGAAACTGCATAACTGATTGATTGATGCTTATGTAACAGCAGCAAATATTACATACACTAATTCAGGATAACTGTTGAGAATGAAATGATTAGCGCTTAAAAAATTAAAACATAATGAAAAGTATGTGCCTGAACACTGATTTTAAGGCCTACATGGTAAAATACTAATTTATTTTTTTAGGGTGTGCAAATTCAAACTGATAGTTTTTACCCGAGGTATTTCATTCAAGTTTTTACCTGAGGTATTTCATTCAGAACAATTGTCAGAGTTGAAGTGTCTAGAGAACAATCAAACATACATTGAAAATTTATTTTATTTGTACTCGGCTGGAATACAAATAGAAATGCTTGCCAAAGGCCACATATTCTACTTTTTTCTAAGCCTTGAACAAATACATTTTATTTTTCTAGACAATGCATGGTTATTCTTTATGTTATACAGTTTAAGAAAATTTAGCTTACTTTGTTTAAAGAAAATTAATCTGTTTCCAAATTGACTGGTTTTAACATTCTGCACCACCTGCATGCATGGTATTATCATTAAAAGGTTAAACCCAGTTTAATCTAGGTAAAGTACAAGTATTTTGATACATGCAGGTGCTGTTTATAACAGAGCTAATTTTAGCATTCACTGTTTCCAAAACTGATTTCAACATCTAAATAAACGTGATTTAGTTGATACATGTATGATAACATAACTAATTTTGTACGTTTAATATGATAAATGCAGCTATTTTTATGACTAGAAATTCTTAAAATATATATTCCCCCCCAAAAAAAACAAGAAAGAAAAATCTATGACACTGACCTATATTGTAATTAAGCTTGACAGAAAATATAGGTCATGAGTATGAAATATTCCAGCCATTGTTTTACAGAGAAGAAATAAATGGTAACATTTTACTGATTAAATTTACAGTGAATATTGAAAATTTAATCATCTGTAGTGTTAAACAGATGATTATGAGTTGCTCATGCAAGGAAAGTAGGTCATGGTTCTCTAAAGTTTGCTAAAAGACATACATTATTATACAATTCAAATTTATTCAAAAGTTTCTGAGATTATAACCTTAATATACAACATCCCTCACTCAAAGTTTTGAAAACTCAAATGATATCAACATAATATCTAATATCCCTCAGCCATAGAATAAACGTTTTGGGAACTCAAATAATATCTAAAAAAAAACTTTAGTTGTGGATTATTTTAGGTTGCCAAACAAGAGAGACAGAAAACATGAACTAATCCAGATTCTACAGTAACACAGATTTTACAGTAACACCAGTCTATTAAGGTGTTATAGTTTTGTGGTTAAAATCTTTAAACCTAGACAACCAGAGTGGACGGTAGTTGTTCAGATGCCATTCAGTTTGTATCCAAATTTTATAGAAATGTGTACTTTTCCAGGCTTTAAAAACAAAGTTTGTCCACTTCACATCAAAATGCATACTTCAAAATATCTAGTTCTCCTGGTTGCAAAACTGATTACAATTTTATGTATACTTTCTAGCTTTGATCATGGACCACATGCATTGTTATATGAGGCTTTAACGATTACCAGAGTAATTCCTTCCGTTACATTTATTAGGAATAAAAAACTGCCCTATTATTAAACTTCAAAACACAAGTATCAAGATTTCATTCAATGATTAATCTGAATAAAAATTAAACTGCACTATAACTACAAAATACAAGTAGCAAGAAGCATTTAATCTAAATTTAAAGAAAAAAAATGTAATATAAATTTAATAGTGTGATAAATTTACACGTCAACATAATGATGAGGGCCATTAGGGTCAACCATTACAAATTTATAACTGAAACAAGAATCAAAGACATCTGGGTACTTCACACTTATAACATCTACTTTTACCCATACTTATATAACATTATATGGCCTTTCAATCTTTCCATATTGCAATTTTAAAGCATTTTCTATTATATATGCAAATATTAGCATAGGATTAAATTTTAAATCTTTCAATATCTTGCAAGACCACTAAAGTCACTATTGTGATTAAATATCTTATGTTTTTAAAGGGACTTTTAACTTAAAGGTATAATAGTACAGTCTGGTAGAGTCTGGTAGAGCATTAACGTGTTTAAATTGTCTAGATTACTTAAATACTGTGAGAACAAAATTTGTACTGATTTTCAACCGGAAAAAGAGATCAATTGTAGTGTCTATTATTGAAGACTGTAATATTACAGTACCCAATTTGAACCCAATTTGAACCCATTTTGCATAAAAGCAATGCATATCTTAAAGATTTACTCTTCATTGATGTTTACTCCAAATCTCCTATACCTCTTATGTATTTTTTAATTTGTTGTCAGAGAAAATAAATCTAAACAAAAATAAATGCTAGTTGCTTACATCAAAGTCCTTTGGTCTCTAGCATGTCTAGTGGATAATTGTCTCATTGGCAATCCTACCACACCTCTATATTTTAAATCAAGTCCATTTATAATAAAAGTATATAATAACATGTAAAGATTATTAAAATATTTGTAAATCCATAGACCAACATTTCACTGGAACAATCCAAAAACCGAGCAACACAGGAAGTAAAACCTAGCCATTACATACTGCCCCCCCCCAAATAAAAAGAATTAGACATCAGAGACTGATAAAAAAGAATCTGTTCACAATTCAGATGCATGACAAGATTCTTACAAACCCTGTGAATTTATATATGAATATTCTCGTTTCTCGTTTTTATATAGATATGATCATTGGTTTTCCCATTTGAATGCTTTTACACTAGTAATGTTTGGGGCCCTTTATAGCTTGTTGTTCGGTGTGAGCCAAGGCGGCTCAATGTTAAAGGCCGTACCTTGACCTATAATGGTTTACTTTTATAAATTGTTATTTGGATGGAGAGTTGTCTCATTGGCACTCATACCACATCTTATTCCTATATCTATTAAACATCCAGAATATTCAGACTACCGGTATATATTTCCTAATAAAACTGAATTTCAATTTTGGTCAAGCATACTGCCCATAAATTATCCTTCTCCTGTCAAAATGCCTACTTTTAACAGATATGTTTCTGCTGTCATTTGTATGAAATTTACTTAATATATTATTATCCTTAAAAATGTAAACAAATAAATTAATGTTGCTGCAGTTTATGGTCAAAATGTGTGTACTGTTTTGTTTAGAATCAATGAAAAACAGCTGCAGACTTGCTTAAATATAGGTGGTCTACATGTAATTTTACACCCTATCAGAATATGATGTGACATTCACTGCTTTTTATATACCTATCAGAATATAGGGTTTCATTAACTGCTGGTTATCAAATAAAAACCACTTAGGTTTCTGCTGGTTATCAAATAAAAACCACTGGTTTTATTCTGGTTTTATCCAATTAAAACCAGTCAATTTGTTTAAATAAACTAGTGCTGCAAATGTTGGACCAGACTATAGCTTTTTATGCTTTTAATGTTAGACTGTTGCTGAACTATGATTGATTTTTTGTTTGTTTAACACCACTGTCAGCACTCTTTTATTTTAACAAACATAAAATATAGGGTATAACAGTTTTATTTTCAAGAAACCATAAAATTTCCTAAAATTGATATGCTAAAATTGGGAGCATCAAATATCATTAATATCACTGTTATTTAAAGAATGACTGTAATATTTTCTGTCTATGAAGAAATAACATTAAAAATGTGGTGCACACTTAATAACCAGCCTAACGGGTTATTTTAAAGTGTGAGCCACACTTTTGATGTTTTTTCGAATAGACAGAAAAAAAAATTAAAGGCATTCCTTATAATTCAATTAAAAATTCCATTTTAAACCAGAGTAAATCTTGAAAAAACATTGATGATGTTACAGTCACATGACTGCATTATGTTTATGAGCTGATAGACAAAAAACTGTCAGCCTATTAGAAGATGTGTTACATCCAAAAATAAATTATTTGACGTTTAATATAAAAAAATACATGTAGAAATGCAGAGCTTTCATGTAAAATGAATCTCTGCTTTTAATGATTTGACACTGTCAAAGAAAACCATCATTGATAACATCCTGGGGATTCTTAAATTTCAAATCTAATATGACATTTAAGTGTTTAATTTGTCTTCACTTTTCACATTAATTTGAAATTTTTAGACTCTTGTAAGAAAGTGCTTTGTGAACTGACCATGTATTGACCCTTTACTTTTTAATTGGATCGTTCAGGACCATTTAGTAAACTGATATTCAATTGTGACCTCATATTTCTCAAATAATCACTTAAACATATCAAAAGCAATTAGATAAAAAAAACTTATGAGAAAATATCAAAATGCATCAAAAATTTTCTTTGATTAATAATATTGATAATAGTAACATTTTTTCTACAGAAAGAAAATTATTATTCAATTTTATCAATAAAATGCTTAAAAATTGAAATAACTTTTTATGCTTCTATAACATGAAAGACTTATGTCATGATCTTCTGATCTTATTTACCTGGCGCTAATGTAACTTTTGTCAATTTACGTTTTTAATATTATACCTTCATCAAATAGGATTTTCTTTAGACATTAAGTAGAAAGCTTTTTGATCTTTTTAAAGAAAAGATTTTTAAAATTTGATTTGAAGTTTCATAATGAACAAAAACAGTTTTTTTTTCTAACCTAACATTCATGACATTCGTATGATTCAATATTAAAGATTTAAACATGTATTTTTACATGTATTTTTACATGAGAATCATTTGATGTTTACTTATATTGCGAATAATATAAACTAAAAACTAGTAAAGCACTAAATTAAGTGGGACAGATGATTTTCGTATTAAATTGTAAACAAGGGGCTTTCATTTTGCAGAAAATTGGGGTTTTTCTTACATTTATATATCGTCATTTTCAAAGCAAGTAAGGGAGAAAACTCCCAAACAACAAAAGTGAAAATCATCAAACCCACCCTAGAATTCCATTTTGTCATGAAAAATAACATATTGAAATTTGAAATGGATTTGGTCATGATATTTCAAGTTATTGCATGGAGTCTATATAAAGAGCCATGTCTAACTAAATCAAGAACCATAACTTTAGAATAGTAAAAGTGAAAATCATCAATATTGAATTAGATCTTTATTTTGACATCAGTACCATTATTAAAAATTCAAGGCAATATTATGTTAAATTAAATTAAAACATTATAACATATTGAAACCATATTTTAAATAAAACAATATAAATGCAGAAGTGGTTATTTACCAAGAAAGATTAATTTTACCCAAATTTGTTCAATTCAGGGGAGATAATTAATAAACTGGATATTGCTGCAATTTTGTCAAGTGTTCAAACAAAGAGTTTTAAAATTTCGCAGGGTGTATGATGACTGAGCATGCATGAAAACGTATAAGACTCAGATTGATAACGGTACATAATTTCATATATTTTTCTCAAAAATTGGCGTAAACTATCGCAAAAAGATTGTTTCAAAGACAAATTTAGGAAATACAAAACACAGTATTTTTCTTGTCATTTCACATTTTTTTTTATTACTTTGAATGGTTTCAGCGGATTTGCGGCTCAATGAAATCTTTCTCTTCCTTTAGAAGTATAGATTCCCAAGGTTTGCTTACCAAATTATTACGGGAAATATATTCTGTAAATATCAATTTATCTCCAATGATTAAATTTTTGTTGTTCTATTCAATATTGTAACAAAGATTTTCTATCACTTAATTTATCATACTTTATTCCCTCACACCGCTTTTTTCTGGAAAATAGAAGATGATTTTTTTACTTTTGTCTATATCTACTGTAGAAACATAAATTTCCGTGGGGCTAAAATTTTGTAGTTTTGACCTTATATAAGATTTCATGGGGATTTAATTTCGTGGTTTCCAGTTAATGGAAGTGATATTATATGGAGGTTAAATTTTTGTGGGGGTTTTAATTTCGTGGATATATTTTTTCCAGGAAATAAACGAAATTAAATCCTCCACAAAAATTTCTGCTTTTACAGTATATACAATAGCTTTTATATACTAACCTTATTGATGGTTAAGGTATGTATTAGTCTGGAGTCTCTGGACTATATGTGATTATATCTGCAATAATAAGGACATTTTCATAAAATTAATTTACATATAAAAAGTAAAAAATGACATAAGGTGTATGTGGAAATCTGCAATAAAAAAGACATTTTCATAATATGTTATAATAAAAGATATAAAAAGTAAAATTTTGACATCAGGTAGCAGTATCGTGACAGAGTATAACCATTCATTTAATTTAATTTTCTTATCTGGAATGTTTTGGCAAAACTACTAAACCTAACAAAATATTGAAAAAGAAGTTTCTTTTTGGGGGAAAATTTTAATCAACATTTAAAATTTGTGTCTTTTTAAAAAATAAAAATTTAAAAAATTTAAAAAAAATAAAATTTTGAATTATGAACATAAAATTTAAATATTTTTTAATAATTTGTAATAGAATTCCAAACATATTTCAAAATTAAGAAACAGTCAGAGTCTATAAAAATCAAAGTATATTTTATATGTTTTTAAAAGCTAGAAATAAAAATTTAATAGAAAGTTCTGACATTTTAGTATGTGACACTAAATGATAGTGGGTTACATCAAATATAATAGATAACTTAACCTTTTAACCTTAATTTCCACCTATGAAATACCTGTCCCTACTCATTAGATCTTATCTAATTATGGTAATTGTAGAGGTGACAAATTTTCTGGCCAAAGTCATTTATCACAGTCAGCCCACTGACATAATAGCAAAATAACATTGAATAGAGACCTGATAAAAGATTGTTAACATCATGTAACATTATGTAGTATGGAGTTAAATTTATCAAAAAAATCTCAATGTTGACATGTACCTGGTCAAAGTACCTTTAAATTGTAGTGTATTGTAAAACCACCTATGGTGTAAATTTCATTATCTGGTGTCACAACAAATGAATGTCATAATCTTACAGGTTGAAGATTTTTTGGTCTATAAATATTTCTTAAAAATACATATTAAGATTTAGGATGACAGACAGGAAAATTGAAATGCCATCTTATATTTGAAATTTTGCATAGTGAATACCAACATTTTCTTGAGGTGAATACCCTGTTTATTTATGAAACAAACTTGTTTTCTTTTTAAAAGACAAATATTTAATGGAATCAATTGGAAATTAAAAGAATTCTTTATTAGCCTCTCAAATACCCATACCCATAGCAAGGGGGGTTCGAACACCCCCCCCTTTGAAATCAAATAATGACTGTTAAAGTCAATGTTCTGTTCTAATTGTGACTGTTTAAGTCAAGTTTTTGAGGCCAAATAACCCCCCTTTGGAAATTCCTGGCTACAGCCCTGATACCAATAGACTGCCTTATATTATAATCTTAGGGCTACTACTAGAACAGAACAGGACAGTTGAGGCAATTTCCTACTGTCATGACTGTAATTACTGATGAATCAGGATGCCATACCATATTTTTACATTTAAATATGTTTTTATCTGTTATTTCTTTTTTATTGCATGTATTTTATAGAATCATACCAAGGGAGGTAATTCTATGTGAATCAAGCAAATTGTATTCACATGTCAAATTTGTCATTTTGATATTTGAAGTTTTCAAGTAATAGTACTAACACCTATTATGAAAGATTTACAAAAACTCTCAGCAGCATATTGCAATATGTATCACATTTTGCAATTATTAAATATAATGATTATAAGTTCAATTTTGTGAAGATTGTTTTTCAAAAAATGAAAAAGAAGTCCTGACAAAATATTTTTACGCCCTATTATATATTCCATGTATATTAGCAATAAATAATTCCAACTTGTTAAAATTATCAAATAATTATCTTTTGTACATGCAAAAGTGTAACAAGACCTGTTCTTGAGTACATTGGATACAGGAAGTACCAGTAAGACTTCACGTAAAACATATTTAGCGTACTAATAAAGATAAAAATACTATAGTATTTCCATGTCTATTGACCACACAGTGATAATAATTATTACTTTTAAACACTTCAAAGCCGATGTTCGTTTTTTTCAAACAAAAGAATAAAATATAAATTTTCATCAATGACGACAAAAACTAATTAAAAACATCTTACCAAGATCAAATTATCTTCACTGTCTTGTTTTTTTGGTGTTCAAATTACAATATCGTATTTCCAATAGACACCGATTATTCTATCAAGCAATTTACGAAATTATTGTGGAACAGGCAACGCAGCTTAAGTTTGATCAAAACCAGTTAATTAAAAAGGTGCCTGGTTATTAAAGCTATAAACTGTATTATGTCAAACCTAATAAATATTTTGACTAAAGTATACACAAAGGAAATGGCTCATTAATCCTTATTACAAGTGTATGGAAGTCAAGGGACCACTTCATAAATCAACACATTAAAATTATAACTGAATCGGCTATCAAATATTGTGGATAATTAGTAAAACAAAACCATACATTACTAGGGTTATAATAGTTCATGAGAAGATATGATACTGGATTACTTTTATTAAAACAATTGACCTTTTCAGGGTTGTTTATGAAATAGTAAACTTACGATTCTCATAAAAATTAACTTTCAGGGAAATTTGAGAACATTTTTATAAGAATTAAGATGTGGAGTGTATGTAAATGGGAAAGCAATCCACAACACAATATCGCAATACTTCGGCTAATAATATGCTTATGTCTCATAAAAATACCTTGGTTTGACCAAGACATTCTGAGATTGGGTTTTAAACAGGCTGTCTCATAAGGTTAAGGAAACTCTTGAGCCTCATGGCTACTGGAGAAACCAACACCATAATTGCAAAAATTATTCTGATCTGTTAGTGTGAGCTGTGCTTGGCAGAGATGAAGCAAATAAAACCATCATTGACTTTTGTTTGACCCACTGAGGACCAAACTCAGTAACCCCAGACTCCAGTAAAATAGCCAACTACAAGACCAGACATAACTGAGACTGAGTACTTACTCTATTGGGGCTTACAGAGAAAAGGATTACTATTTATTTCTTTTACTTCCAATTGATATGAGAAAAAATATAGTAAATAGCTCAATTATAAAGTGCATTTATCATAACATTTAAGTGTAATGGATTGAGTGACCTCAATGCACATGTTGTTTTTTTAAAGTATAATGTACTTTTAAACTAGAGTGTTAACATATTTGCCTGGGACTTTCAGAAAGGACAACACAACTTATCTTTTAGATCTAAATAAACATATTGTACAACGGCAGAGCATGCTTACATTTTGGAAACAACAGATGTCTCTTCCTGTTTTCATAGGAATTTACAGTTGTATATCTTAGACCATTAGACTAACTTCTGAGAGCCTATGGTTTTACACTAGTAATTTTGGGGCCCTTTACAGCTTGTTGTTCGGTGTGAGCCAAGGCTCCGTGTTGAAGGCCATACATTGACCTATTATGGTTTACCTTTTTTAAATTGTTATTTGGATGGAGAGTTGTCTCATTATGGTACACACACCACATCTTCCTATACCTATTGAAATTGACATTGCTTTTAATTGGATGATCCTTCTCTTTAAATTTAGAGATATTTAGGTTTATCATCAAAGTTCTGCAAAATTCATACTAAAATCAAATATAAAACAATAAAAACCAAAACCCCACAAAAATGAATAAGAGAATAAGAATAAAAATATTCATGTTCCAAGATAGGGCTCTTGATGAGCAGCATGACATTCACACACACAAAACAAAACACTATGATTTTGTGAAGGAATTTTTTAAACTTTGAAATGAAATATTAATTGTTCATAAATAAACCTACATATATTTCTAAATCCAAAATAAATCATGTGAATGTCTATTTTATTCCAGGAAAAACCAGAACCATCAATGACCATAAAAATGTTAAAAATAATCAGTTATTAAATATAATTAAATCAAAAAATATATTGATTTACATGTACCTTTCAATATGAATATATAACCCATCCAATTAAGTAAAACATATGTAAATTCTGTCAATATATAGAAAGGTGATTTGAACTTGTCAGATTTGTAAATATTTATGAACTCTGATAATTTATTGTAAATTTAAATCTACATTGTGTCAATATCTCAAATAGAAAAACAGGGTTACAATTGTAAAATTTCCCCCTTATTTAATGAAATTTGTTCAACCTGTATGACACCTGATAAAAGTTATTCAAATTCATTTAATGAAATTGAATTTATTAGAAATAAATATGACATTCTGTCATTTGCTATTTGAAATGAAAAAACTTATTTTCTAATGATTAAATTTCATTATTTGATAAATGATTGACAAATATAGAATTAAATAAAAAATGTTTGCCGAAATTAACGACATGTATAAAAAAAGATGAATAACCTTGTCATGACATGCTACTGGTAGTACTAATTACATTTAGGTTGTTTAAAATAAATTTTGAAAGATACAATCAAGTTGTACAGTAAGTCCGTGCATTTTTATTGCGTAATTTTAATTTGAGGGACATATGGCACAAATGAACTTACATGCCAGAGGTTTGTAGGCAAAACTGTCAATAACAATACTAAGAAAATTATATAATTCATTATCTGGGATGAAGATCTTCCTTTATTTACACGAATTCTCTATTTACACAAATTCTCTATTTACACGAAGTTGTCATTAAATGTAATTTGATATTCTGTATTTATCATGCTTTACACAAAATTAAGATCAAATTGCTGGAAGACCCCCCTCCAAAATTACTGAAAGCTATATTGACCATAATTATAATTTCTTATTGTAAGTTTGATACACCCAATCAGGCTAACTCCCTAATGTGTGTATCTAATACTTATCAATATAGAGAAGACCTTTTTTATCCAGAAATGAGTCTTTTCAAAAGGAGATTAAATCCAAAATATCACAAAAAAATCTCCATGTTTCTCTCTCTGCAGTATTTTTTTAATTTTAGATAAATTTTTTTGTTTTGTAAAATCATTACCAAAAATTACTTACTATCCTAGAGTATCAATCAGCCTAAAAATCACTCTAGGAAGCAATGATCAAAATAAACAATGGATTCAGTTGGATTGATCAATTTTTTCAAAACAATAATATTTATCTGCTAAAAATAAGTCTAGATAGCATCAAATAGATTATATTATAGCAAACCACCCCTTGGAAAAATTTTGAAAAGAGAGGGCCTCAGAGGAGAGGGCATCTCCCAGCTGTTAGAATACACACATGTACATGTATATAAATATACTTACACAATTATACACTTGTACTGTAGTACTTCTTCCTTGCCTGGTCAAGTGAGGTCTGACCAATCAAGTGTAACCATAAATTATCTCTCACCATATCAAATTTCTGATGATAACATAAGAACCTCATGTTTACACAGAGAGGGATAATCAGCTAGGATTATCTACAATGGAATAAAATATCAAGTCCACTTTATGTGTTCAAAATAAACCACTTAAAACATTTAAAACAATGGTTTTAAGTTTTATTATACTTTTAAACACTTTAAGTATAGAGTTATAATTAACATTCTTAAATTTTATTTTGAAACTGACACTTAAATAGTGTAAACTATATGTGTTAGAAATGAAATACATACAAAGTTATTGCTAGAAAACCTGACATGCATTATAAAGAAAGTCTTTATTTCACGATCTTTCACTTATATTGAGATAATTTTATTAGTGATTTAACAAACACTATCTATTAACTTAGAGGCATATCATTTACTAATAACTGCTGACCAGACAGACTATCATTATTTTTACCAAATTGATTTTTTTATAAATATAATAGAATAAGAGTGTAAAACTTATCCTAAAACATCAGAGAAAAATATTGGTTATCAGTGAAAAAACATACTATGTGGTAATTCGTTTAGTATGGAAGCTAGTATTATTAAAGTAATATTTTTTCTTTAGAAAGGAGTATTTCATCCACAATGATATTGTAAACCATAAAAATCAGACATGATGATATAATTTGAGGGTCAAAATGTCGGGGGGGGGGGGGGGGGGGGGTAACAGGTGTACCTTCATGATGAATGAAAAAATAACTAATTTCCAAATGACGTGAACAGTAATTTTTTTAGTACATGACGATAAAATGTACACTTTCTGTTTTTTAATAGACAATAAAAAAAAAATCAACTGATTTTGAATAAATCACAGTACAATTTATACCAATTTGACCCTTTCGATGGCCTGACTGACTGTAAAGAGCATTTCTAATTTATGCGGTTATAGGTAGCAATTTAAATATGCTGACTATGCAGTATGGGCTTTGCTCATTGTTGAAGGCCATACAGTGACCTATAGTTTTTAAATTTCTGTGTCATTTTGGTCTCTTATAGAGAGTTGTCTCATTGGCAATCATACCACATCTTCTTTTTCATATTCATGATGTTTTTACTACTTTCTCCCTTCTCTTATATTTATTATATTTCTTGTCTTAGTATATAAAATATCATGATAACATTAAAGGGTCTTGGAGAATGTTTAATTCATTATATAATATTAGATTTCTTTTTTATGCATAGTAGAACAAAATTCTCTCTAAATTTTCACAGTCAAAGGAAATTCAGGAATATAGATTTTGTGAGAAACTTTCAAAAGTTTCGATGAAATAAATCTGGAATTATATACAGAGATCTGTCACTATGAACATATAGCTGAGTGAGGGTTGCCTCCCCTTGTTCACTTGGACACAATCTCAGATTTATAATCACCAGTGAAGGTTTTAATCAATACTGTGACAGTATTATAGTGCATTATAAATATATATAAAAAGATGAGGTATGAGTACAAATGAGACAACTCTCAATCCATGTCACAATTTGTAAAAGTAAACAATTATAGGTCAAAGTATGGTCTTCAACACAGTGCCTTAGCTCACACCGAAACAGCAATCTTTAAAGGGGCCCAAAAAATGACTATAGTGTAAAACCTTTCAAACAGGAAAGCATATTAATGCAAATATCAGAGTAAATACAATTTTAATTTATTTTCTTTTAACATTATATATGCAAAATGTTTGGGTTTTGACAACAATAAATATATATTTTCTTCAATTAATCTGTCACTGATTGCTGCGTTGTCAAAAGGTGTGCCATGTATGTCAATTTAATTATTATGAAAAATGAAATCATAATTAAACATGCAGATTCTAGTAATATGTTAATCAACGCAGAAGATTGATTTTTATATACAATGTTATATCACCTTCGTATATCATCAATGATTAACAGTATAATGTATAATGTATAGAACTAAACAGTCATAAATATCAAATCTCAGGATATGCAGGAAAATTTTCTTGGGGGGTCCAACTCTTAATATTTAAAAGCTGCCATGAACAAAGAAAATCTTAAATGCTTGGGGAAAACCTAAATATACTGAATTAAGATATTTTTCAATTTTTAATTTTCTTTGATTTTTAATTGTTAATTCCTTTTGGTTCTACATGAGTAAGTTAGTTTTAATGAGCTTCTTTTTTTTTTTTTTTTTTAAATCAAAACATGATAAATTCACATAGAAATATTTATTGCTTGCTACCTGGGATAAGAAAAAATATTTTTGGAAGAGATGCCAGGCCTATATAATTACAGGGAATATATTGTATTATTTGCATATTTTTGAAAGATGTTGTTTAGACAAACATTTTAAGTCCTTGTTTTTAAAAAAAAAATCCAATGTAGGGTTACAAAGTTATGAACAATTTAAAGTTGTCATTTGGTATGGTATTAATTTTCAGCTTATTCTATATTTATATTCCAATTGTGTTTCTTATCTAATTCATTCCATTTTTGTCTTTAATTTTTCCTGTTTAACACCAAAATTAATTCATACCGATTCAAGCAAGTTGATAGACTAAATTTGGAATAAACATTCATTATATTCAAAGTAAAAATGACTTTTTAACTATCTAATAAACTGACTTTATCGACCCTATATATAACCAATTAACTAGTGATAAAATACCAGGGTTATCTTTCTTTATACAGCCTTAATTCAGACTTGAACAGAACTGGAAACTTCACCTAAAATTGTTCTTATAAATATAAGAAGCCATTAACCCTCAAATGTTTTGAGTTTAAGGCCTTGAAACATATGAGCATGACGGTCATCTTTTAATTGAGAAGATTCATTGTTGAAGAAAAGAAATGAGCTCTCACGCTTTAAATAATAAAATTTAACTGTCTCGAGTGGAGAAATATTGTAATACACTTGTTGTAGTGTAGGAATCTATATATTTCTTGTGTCATTCCATGCTGGTAGTGAAAAAGAATGTATTGGACACTTAAGGAGAGTTGTCTTGTTTACAATCTGTACTTTTAAACTAAGACAAAAAGCTAGTTATGTTACCTGCCTCTCAACCTTCACCAAATCTTTTATTCCTAACCTAAGTTTATGGACATTTTTGTATGATTACCATATAAGTCCAGAAATGTTTATGTAAAGCACAGTTCAAGTCAAAAAATTCCCTAATATAGTCTAAGCAAATTTTATAACAAATTTTTTTTATTTACATACCTTCCCTATTTATTTCTACCAGGAGACAGGAAATAAGAATGTTTTTGTTTGGCCTGATGATAAAGGTCTTTCCTACCCTCTTTCATGTCTATACTTACCATAAGATATGGTTTCTTTCATCACATTACAGTTGTCTCCCGGACTCTCCCCTCAATAAGATGATTGGGCAAATTTGGTTGCATCTAGATATAAAATATAATAAATTGGATAGCCCTGACAATGCACTGTTGAATTAAATATTTATATATATTTTCAAGGAGTATCACTCTTTTAAAATAGTCAACTTGCACTGATCTTCAAGCTTATTGGAGACATTGCTTATACATACTGAGGATAAAATTTTATCTTTTAAGACTTATTGAGTTATTCTAACTGATGATTACAATGTGCTTAAAATCGTTTTACAATAACAATCCTCTGAAGAGAGTATCTGATTTTTACTTTCTGCAGTAGCTGCCAATATATATGTTGTGTACAAGTTGTAATGTTGTACAGATTTTTTGTACAAGTTATCAGTGTTTATCGCTTAAGGTAAATGCATGATGTAAGCACACAGTCTTTTGTTTTGTATATATTTCTGTCATATTTTCATAACTATATGATACAGTCTAAAACTGAGGCTCTGAGCATTGAAACAGATAACATAATAAGAACACAAATGGACTTTTTATGGATATGAATTTGGTATGAGGAGAAAAATAAAATTAGAATTTAAATAATTCATGTGTCCTTATTTCCAGTTCGAGGACAAGGAAAGTAGCACTTAAAGTTAGATTGGAGTATGTCAAATTGAATTTAAAAACATTAAACTGATACATTTTATAACATAAACCTTAATACCTGGTGCAAAAAGGTGTGTGTCAAAAAACTTTTAACTTGTACAAAAACCCTGTACAAATTATAATTTGTACAAACTTACATCTTGTACACATCATGTATATATATATATCTATATATAGTTTTTTATTTTCTACTTGGTTTTAAATTAATATGGAAATCCATTTTGTTACACCTTGTGATCAATTTATTTGGCAATCATCAAATGCGTTTTGTTTAAATATATTTTTTCACTCTTTTGGTCTTTAGGAAAATGTTGTTTGTGCTGTACTTAGACCCTTCTACAATGAAATTTTTTACATTCATATGTAAAAAAAGTTTATCCAAAGCAATTGTAGGTTTGGATGTTGTTTTCAATTTAGACTTGTTTAAATATACATGTATATACATAATTCATCTAAACATCAGCCAAACAATGTTAGATATGTAAATTTTCAAATTTTTGGTTAAAGATTCCCTTGACGGGATTCAAACTCATGGTACTGAGATAACATTACACCATATCACCTTGCACTGTATCAGATACGCTAGACCACTTGGCCACCTTGGCTTCATAATACAGCTTTTGGTGGCCAGGTGTTACCTTTCTTGGTCAGTAATACAGTACATGATATATAAGGCATTTAGATGGAATTATTACAGATCAGCTGAATTATCTATTGTAAAGGATCCTACAAATTAATGCAAGATACAGTCACAAAAATAAATAAATTTATAAGTACGTCTAAAGCAGTGACATTACTACAACAAATTTATCCATCGGATCACCAGCAGTGATGGTGTTACAAGGCTGACAATACATTCTGCATATATAATTTGTCTTAACATCAGCTCAACAATCTTGGATATATATATATATGTAAGCCTCAATTTGGCTTCAATTTTTGCCCTGTGACTGTGTTGATTTTACAGATCTGTGTCCTATTCTATATTGAAAGAAAGACGTCACAAATCTATGTCCCTTTTTCAAATCTGTGTCCTCATGGTGTAGAATGGTAACAAACTTATCAGTTTTTTTTCAGCATTTCCGCACTAAGCAGGTTCGGCAATGGACTTATCATGTTTTGATTCAAGAAATATGAACTTCCTATATGCATGCATATATATAGTAATGATGAGTATTTATTAACACATCTGCAACATATCGTTAAACACAAAAATATATAATTAATTTGATGTATTAAAAAAAAAAGATTAAATTTTATTTTGTGTTGTACATTTTAAAACAAATATTATTCACCGTGTATCATCAGTACACCGGATATAGGTACTAACCAAGCGGGCATGATCGATTTTGACCTTACACGGTGACGAAGATCTTTGTTTTGCTTTATCAATATTCAATGTACATTTCTCAACGTTTGAAATTCCTGCTCCCAAATAATTTTTGCATCGATTTTTTCCTATTCATAAAACAACTTTGATATTCAAATAAGAACAATTTTAAACTTGTTCATGCGCAAATAGTTGTGAAAGTCAACACCCACTTTCAATTTCGATACAGTTGTTGAGACATTTACATGTTTTATCTGACAGAAACCTAATACAGGGCAACAGTAATAGCTACCAATGATAAACCTACCTGTGATTACTCATTCCTTGAAACTGTTTGGGTAATAAACGAGTATGAAAATAAAGTTTTTGTGTACGGTGTACAACAACTTAACTATGCGCCGTACATAAGGATTTATGTGGTCAGCTAAACACCGTACACAACGCTTCTTTAGGGATAAAATATCGAATAATAACATATGTATGAAAGATTTCAATGCCAATTCTTGAAACAGCTATATTTATTACACACACACATTGACCTTCTATCAGAAAGAGAGTTGCAATGAATATAGAATTATATCGGATGAGAAGAGAGCCAACTTCTTTTACAAGTATTTGCCCATGCTTTTACTAGTAATCCCTCTTGTTTTGGGAAAATAATGAGACATCTCTAATCATCAACCTACGACCAAATCATTTCTTAAAACAGCAATTATGTTTAGATTGAAGTACATATTGATATTATGTGAACAAAACGAAGATTGTTTGTTACCGTGTAAGATCAAAATCGCTCATGTCCGCTTGGTTAGTACCTATATCCACTGTACGATGATACACAGTGTTATTAATCACTAAAAAAAGATGTAACGGTAATTTCGATGGTGTAATACAAATATTAAAATAAAGATGTGATATCATGATGGACATTGTTATTTTTAAATTGGAAAATATCATAATATAATTGTCACACCTTTGCAGTCATTCCCATTCTTATTTACACATTTCTCCTTAAAAGATTAAGAGTCGATGCCATAATTAACAATAAATAAACCGCAATCTTGTTTTAAGACCTAAACATATTGTGGTCTGATTTTATGTGTAGGAAGAATCAAAGTATAAAATACTTACATTTCAACAACTTCGTTCCTCTTCCTTTTTGCCCTAATATTTGTGTTGGAGGCAAAAAACCGGCAGGAAAAACCGCCATCAGCAGTTATTCCTCCTCTATCTCAATCAAATTGCTGAAATTAAATGATAAAGTTGTTGCTTTTAATATCGCCCTTTTTCTAACCATTGCATGTTTTTTACTTTCATAGAGCTAACCCATGTTTATCTTAAAATCTCAAAATGCATTATAGTTTCATACCCTTTATGAAAAGTAGTATTTAACATTTTTTTTTATATAATTGTTGGACTATATCTTGAAGGAGTATCTATCATTTACATCCATAACTTTTTAATGTTTCTTAAAAATATTGGTTATCTTAAAAATAAAATTAGGACAAATACCTCTGACACAAATATAATTGATATTTAAAATGTCAAAACCCTTCATAAACAGAAAAATACAAAACATTTCTATTGAAAATTTTAAAAAGTAGGTCTCTGGTATTCCTCATCAAGCTTAAGGTGGCTCGGGCCTATTCGAAATTTCTATCAGAAGTGCTGTATTTTTTGTTATTTTATTTTTTACAGAAAGTGAATCAAGTTGGTCGAAAAAAAAAATAGGGGGTCACTGACCATTTAAGCTCAAAATTTTACCTATTAAACACGTATGTAAAAGGGACCATTTTTCAATGAAATGATGGGGAAAATAGAGGTGTTGACATATTTTTATCGGAATATTAAAAAAACGCTTTATGATACTTTGTCACTAACTGTAATATAAAAAGCTGAAATACGCCTTCAAAGAATGAGCAAATAAAAAACATAGCTCACTTATAAGGGAAAAAAAATATTTGCCTTAAAACCCAAATTTTGGCAGGAAAATGGTGAAAATGGGTGAAATGTCATTTTTGAGCCTTTGAAAGATACACATAATAACGAAAATATTCTTTTAGTGACATAACTACAATGATTAAACATTTCTAATCAATCAATATATTTAAAAAAATAATATCGAATTTACTACAAATACTTTTGGTATGCATTGTAATTCATGCGTGAAATTATGCGCAGTCAAATAGTCCCGATCCATCTTAAGATGTTTTAAATTACAACCAGGTGCTCCGCAGGGCGCAGCTTTATACGACCGCAGAGGTCGAACCCTGAACAGTTGGGGCAAGTATGGACAAAACATTCAAGCATGATACAGCTCTGAATTTGGATTGTGATCAAATTTTTGACATTACATGGTTTTTTTTACACAAAACAAATGCCAAGATTTTACAAATCAATTAAAGATTTCTTCTTCAAACTTTTTAAATCTAAAATTAAATAGTTGACACAGCATAGGTTTCTGACACAGAATGAATGTGGTCTAATGAACTTAAAAGGTTTTTTTTGCCTTTGAGCAAATCACTATGCTGTTGAATATTAATCCTCTCAAAAAAATGTTTGAAGAAATTTTCTTTTTATTTATGAAATCTGAAATGAGAAAAATTTAACCCCCCCCCCCCTTTTTTCACATCCCCGTTTCCCTTTTTCAAAACTGATATCAATTCAAATTTCTAATGGAGTTTGCAACAATAACTACTCATTTAAATACATCATAAAATATTAAGATGTAAAAAAACTGCTTGTTATCACTGAATGGTAAAGATTATTTAAATTTATCAGTTGGTAGTAAAAAGTGTATATACATTGTATATTGTATATAACAAAGATTTAAGTTGATTCTGGACAAAGAAAGATAACTCCAATTAAAAAAAATTCTTGTGCAATAGGATATTTCTTGCTTACTATTCTGGACAAAGAAAGATAACTCTAATTAAATTTTTTTTTGATATTTCACAATATTGTTCAATTAGATATTTCTTGCCATTGCGCAATACTGTGCAATTGAAAAGACTTGCTATTGCACAATACTTAATATAATAATTTAAGATCCTGATTTGGACCAACTTGAAAACTGGGCCCATAATCAAAAATCTAAGTACATGTTTAGATTCAGCATATCAAAGAGGCCCAAGAATTCAATTTTTGTTAAAATCAAACTTAGTTTAATTTTGGACCCTTTGGACTTTAATGTAGAATTTGAAATTTGAAAACAGGACCAAAAATGAAGAATCTACATACACAGTTAGATTTGGCATATCAAAGAACCCCAAGGATTCAATTTTTGATGAAATCAAACAAAGTTTAATTTTGGACCCTTTGGACCTTAATGTAGACCAATTTGAAAACTGGACCAAAAAACTTCAATAATCAAGAATCTAAGTACATTTTTAGATTCAACATATCAAAGAACCCAACCGATTCATTTTTTGTCAAAATCAAACTAAGTTTAATTTTGGACCCTTTGGACCTTACTGTAGACCAATTTGAAAACGGGACCAAAAGTTGAGAATCTACATATACAGTTAGATTCGGCATATCAAAGAACCCCAATTATTCAATTTTGATGAAATCAAACAAAGTTTAATTTTGGACCCTTTGGGCCCCTTATTATGTTGGGACCAAAACTCCCAAAATCAATACCAACCTTCCTTTTATGGTCATAAGCCTTGTGTTTAAATTTCATAGATTTGTATTTACTTATACTAACATTATAGTGCGAAAACCAAGAAAAATGCTTATTTGGGTCCCTTTTTGGCCCCTAATTCCTAAACTGTTGGGTCCTAAACTCCCAAAATCAATACCAACCTTCCTTTTGTGGTCATAAACATTGTGTTTAAATTTCATAGATTTCTATTTACTTAACCTAAGGTTATTGTGCAAAAACCAAGAAAAATGCTTATTTGGGCCCTTTATTGGCCCCTTATTCCTAAACTATTGAAACCAAAACTCCCAAAATCAATCCCAATCTTTCTTTTGTGGTCATAAACCTTGTGTCAAAATTTCATAGATTTCTATTAACTTAAACTAAAGTTATGGTGCGAAAACCAAGAAAATGCTTATTTGGGCCCTTTTTGGCCCCTTATTCCTAAAATGTTGGGACCAAAACTCCCAAAATCAATACCAACCTTCCTTTTATGGTCATAAACCTTGTGTTAAAATTTCATAGATTTCTATTCACTTTTACTAAAGTTAGAGTGCGAAAACTAAAAGTATTCGGACGCCGGACGACGACGACGACGACGACGCCGACGCCAACGTGATAGCAATATACGACGAAAATTTTTTCAAAATTTGCAGTCTTATAAAAACAAAACAAAATATTTCTTTACAATAGCCGTGAAATGAAATGAAATGACGTGCCGCCAGTGAAAACATACCTTTCAAACGAGACAGACGTTATTTCTCCCTACAGCAATCCTGTTTCCTCCTCTAGGTCTTCCAACAACTGCAATAGAAATACCAATTAATTTCTGCTTCAAGAATACTAAATTATTGGTTAAAATGGCATTTTCTAATTCCTAGATGTTTGAATTAAGCTTTGGAATATATCATTCCTTGCAACACTTTTCCTAACGTTATGGTTTGGCTAAATTGTCCCCAATTAAATCTTTAATTCAGATTATTTAACCTATAGACTAGTCTGAGCATTATTACTCTGTATGCACTTTGACGGTTTATACTTTTCAGGCAATTGTGTTTGGATTTTACAAACCAGATCTTGAAAAAAGCTGAATTTTCTGAATTCTATTTGAATAATTTATTTGGTAACTGACTTGTGACTTGTCTATTGATGTGTGTTTTGGTTTTTCTTTATATGTTAACACACTAAAAATTAAATGATTTCATTATAATTGAAATCTGAAATAAGTGAGTTCATAAATGCATAAAAGTTTCACTCCAAACATAAGCAAGCCATGCCCCCTTCCCAAATCCATGAATCTGGACATGGATTGGGATATTTTTCCCAGCCCAGTCTGAGGTTATAGCTGAGAAAAAGTACAAATAGATATAGGAAGATGTGGTATGAGTGCCAATGAGACATTAACTCTCAATCCATGTCACAATTTATAAAAGTAAACCATTATAGTTCAAGGTACAGTCATCAACACGGAGCCTAGGCTCACACTAAACAGCAAGCTATAATGGGCCCCAAAAATTACTAGAGTAAAGCCATTCAAACGGGAAAATCAACAGTCTTATCTATGTAAAAAACGAGAAACGAGAAATACTTATGAACCACATACACAGACGACAACAACTTGACATCAAAATCCTGACTTAGGACAGGTGCAAACAATTGCAGGGGGATTAAACGTTTTAATGGAACCAAACCTTCTCCCTTTTCTAAGGACACACTATAAAATATCAATTGGAATGGCCTAACTCGATCAAAAATGTATACTATAACACATCTAAGGTGAAGTATATCAAGGTAATCATTGGTTTCTTTTACAAAAAAATTAAATATCTTTATATCATTGTAAAAAACGTTTTAAAAAATAATTCTTAATATTTGTTTGAATTGAACTTTGTCAAGTTATTTTTTACTTGTCCACGGGCAACCCAGACAAAAAAAGTTACTTCTTCAGGTGATCAAATGTGCCAGTCTGACATAGCATTTTCACAATCTGACACCCCTGAGTATATTAGAGGTAATAGCTGAGACAATGCACAAAAATATATGTTACAGTGAATTTGTATAATCAGGGATTATGTAGAATCCCTGAAGTCATTAGTAATTATATATAATCCCTGAAAATGACCAGTGATTTTACATAATCACGGAATAGTTTAATGATTATTCTACAAATTCCCTAATATGATTTCAGGGATTATCAATAATTTAAGTATCCTTTGTTTGATATTTTTTTTAAATATAGACAAATTATCATTTTCCCCCCTTTCCTGTACCTTGCCAGATGATATAATTCTGCTTTTAAACACAGAGGGTGATCTTAAAGATATAACCAACACAGGGTTTTGAGATAAAGATGAAGACTTCAAAATTAATAATATCAACATTCCCATTATATTGATAAATTTACATGTCATGCATGTATTTTTTGTTTAATAAAATCCAGCGTCAAATGGATACTCATGTTCTATTTGAAAAATCCAAAGAGCATGTTATTTTTGGTCAAGATTATGGAACATCTGTTTTGTGTTTTGTGGTTTTTTTTCCTTCTTTTTCAAATGAACAAGAAATTCAAACTGAGAGAACTTACGCAAGGATTTTTTTATTTTAAATGTGGATATTGTAGTAAAACAGATGTGAAGCAAATAAACATGTCTATTAAAATCAGGGCAAATATGCAATGGTCGATCCATCTAAATTTTTATTTGTAAAAAATAAATGATTGTTTTTGTAACCTTTTGGTTAAACATTTCAATGTATTGTGTCTAATATTATACACATGCAATTATGATCAATTATAGCCTTTGTATGAGGTCGATACAAGGATATATTGACCTGAAAGAAGTATATTGACTGAGGATGAATTATTATTTTAATATTTTGTGTTTAACATTTTAAAGAATGGTTATCATTTGATAAATTGTGCTGAACATTTTATAATTTATGTTTATTATGATGTTTTATTATGATTTAATAGAATAAACTATTTGACTTTTATTCATTTTCTTTGTAAATAAAACTATTTCTTCATTTCAGTTTTAATATAAAGAATCCTAACATTTTTTCAAGTGATTATACATAGTCCCTGAAAATATTAGAGATTATATATAATCCCTAAACAAGCCAGTGATTTTACATAATTCCTGAAAATTTCCGGGATTCTACATAATCACTGATTATACAAATTCACTGTAACACTGTTAAATACATGTACTGTAACACATCTAAGTTGAAGTATATCACTCGTCACATGTGTCCACACTGGCTGTGCTGGAGGGACACATATGTCTATGCTTTAATTTATGTAAACTCCTCACCATTGCTGTAGGTATCACTTTTAAGGTGGTACCCAACACTTTCGCTAAAATTAATTTGGCTAGTTTAATTTTCTTAAAATTTTGTCAAAGTATTTACTTTGATCCTTTAACAAAAATGTAAAAATTTCAAAAATTTTGAACCAACCGTTATATCAGAAAAAATACACTGGTTATATAGCAGTTTCACCAACACTTATTTTGATCCTTGAGAAGCTTAATATTCCATTAACAACACAACGTAATTAAAACATTCAGTTGATTTTACAGAGTTATCTCCCTGTAGTGTTAGGTACCCATGGTACCACCTTAAATTAAAGACTGAAGAGTAAACAACTGTTATCATTTTTCTTCAATGGCTCCAAAATGTAACAGTCATTATGGTGTGACATTATATATTGAATGAGGTCAATGTTGGGCATGTGACTTCGAGCTAAGTCATGTTTTCTGGCACACAAAATGCAACCTTAAATAAATAATTGCACCATGAGCACATGATACGCCTATCACGTTTTCAAAGAACTAAGTTAAAACTTCTCAATGTCATATCAGAAGTTTATAAAAATCCAAACGGAGGTTATTCTAATAGATATAATTCAGTCACCAAAGTTTTGTGAAAACTGCTCATTGAGCTAAGCACTTAAGGGATATTGTCTGAAACTTGAAAATCACCCCTTTTTGTTGAGCCTTCGACTTTAGTCTAAGCAAGACATAGCCATCCTACATTTTGTCAGCGTTGTCGTCAGCGAAGGCAGGGTCTACAAATTTTCACTCTGTGGTTAAAGTTTTTGAAATTTTAATAAGTAATAATTTTCTTAAACTATCCTGGATTTGTACCAAACTTAGACATGTTAGACAGAAGCTTGTTTTATGATCAAAAGATAGTATCCAGAAGTAATTTTTTTAAAAAAGAACATTTGTTTTTTTCCGTATTTTAATTATAAATGAACTTAGTTTTTCTGCCAGGAAACAATACATTCACTCTGAGGTTAAAGTTTTTAAAATTTTAATAATTTTCTTAAACTATCCTGGATTTGTTTCAAACTTGGATAGAAATTTGTTTATGATCAAAGGAAAATATCAAGAAGGAAATTTTGTTAAAATTTTGTACCTGTTGTATTTTACTTATAAATGGACCTAAGTTTTTCTTCAAGTTAACATTACATAATATACAGTCTGCAGTTAAAGTTTTTAAAACATATATAAGATTCATAAACTATCCTGGATTTTTACCAAACTTAGACAGCAGCTTTTTACAATCAAAAGATAGTATCAAGAGGAATAATTTTATTGATTCTTTTCCTCAATTTTGTGGAGTCTGCGATGAACATGATAAACAGCAAAAGTATGCGAGACACATGGTTTGTGGAACTCTTACAATTTTTTTTTATGAATACTGGGGTATAATATCCTATAACTTGGAAAACTTAAAATCTAAAATTTATAAAAATGGAATGAGAGGTTACAACAATAGATATAAACAATTCACCAAAATGTGAAAGCATTTTTGAGTTATTGTCAAGAAAACTGGAAAATTCCCATTTTTGTAGGAATAAAACCCCAAATAACTCAGAAAAGTGAAAACGAAAATTTATAAAATAAGGGAGCTTATGTCAAAAAGTAAAATCACAAAAATACTGAACTTAGAGGAAAATCTAATCGGAAAGTCCATTATTAAATCACATGGCAAAATCAAATAACAAAACACATCAAAAACGAATGAACAAGAACTGTCTTCCTGACTTGGTACAGGAATAAAACCCCATATAATTTCTGAGTTATATGGGGTTTCAAGTGGGTCTCATTGGGGTCTAAGCCTGATGCGGGATTGCCGATATTTTGTAAGCGTGACACGTTAAAATCAAATTATTGTGCCATGAAAATGGGAAATGAAGTCTAGCGGGACACGGGAAATTACAAAAAAAAATAGAATTGCTGACGTACATAGTGTAAGCGGGATACGGGAATCTGACAAAACAGTAAGCGGGATCCGGGGTCAGAACCCCTTTCAATACTCAATAGTCTGAATAAGACATTTAAACAATTCACCCAAGTTTCATGCATGGTTGAATCATTTTTGAGTAAATATCAAAGATGTTGACAAAGAATACACCTTAACGCTAATCTCGGCTGACCCGGCCTCTTGAACTTTTGACGCATACAACAATCACTTTTCCATTGTGGCGTCAGATATTTTGTTTTGTGACGTCAAAATTTTACGGGAACCTGTGTGATATTCAGTAATGCGGAAAAATAGCAATAAGTTGTATAGATTTACAAACCGATGGATGATGAACGGTATACCATAATATGTTCCGTAAATATGTGTAAACTACTGGCAGCAAGAGGGTTAAAGTGCCATTAGACATATTTATAGGTCTCTGTCACAAGTGACAAAATACAAAACATTTACTTTATTCACAGTATGTGTGTCATGTTTCAATTTGTTTATATAACGTTTTTATCACTATGAAAAAGCCCATTAGTGCTTTTGTTTACATGTTTTGATTTGTGCCAGTCCATTCAAATAAAGTCCTAAAATTGAAAATCATTAGAGTGCAGTCCCTTTGAAATAAAACCTTTCAATGACTATGACTTTAAACTACACATGAATTGCATTAAGCGTGCGTATGATAATGATTCACCGAACGCTAGAGGGCGTGGGTACTACAATTCTGGTTTTCCCCATATGGTCGTATGCGGACATAAACAACAAGATTTCTGGGTTTTCCATGCTTAGAAGAGATTCGCTGTAAAATTAATGTTTTCAAGAAAGTTTTGGTAAGCTTTGTAAAGGCTATGTCAACTAATGAAATGGCCAGCTCATCACCACTTTTGCATACATTTCCACGGTTTTTCCATAATGACAATGTTACTAAAAATAGCTAGATTTTAGACATTCTTGTCGAAAACAATTTTATTGTCTATTTCTACATGTTTAGATTCTGTTTAAATGTAATATGGTTACACAAAGCAGTACTATATTTGATAACCAACTAAAGAACTTTAATTGAGAATATGCATGACAGTTGTCACCAATAAATTATTGCAAATATTAATTTGCTTGTAATTTACTTATTGTGCATGTTTTATAATGAAAAATTCACACAATAGCCTAATATGGGAAAAAGAAAGTAGAGCAACTTTTTGAGAGGTTTTTAACAAGATGATAAAACTATCATTTGTATCTAACTGTCTTTGAAATAATACTGTGGTCGGAGGCCTTTAAAATCAGACTAGGGCTGGTAAAAATTTCAAAACCACATGCCACGGGCTTGTGTAAAATTAGTCCGAAATTACTCTGATGATTTGCTGTTTTTCCAGACAGCTCAGCTGGGACAATGGGCCATGAATACATTATCTTACATAGTGTTATATACATTTGTATCTAGAACATTAAAAGGGAATGATAATTTTTTTACCAAAAGGACACTTTGCGCATCAACTATTTCAAATAGGACATATAAATAAACTAGTATTAAAGTTACACATTCTCATTAAGGAATGACTGTAATATTTTTTCTGTCTATGAAGAAGTAACATAAAAAATGTGGTCATGGTAGTGCACACTGAATAATGCGTGTAGCGGGTTATTTAACAGTGTGTACCACATTTTTTATGTTATTTCGAATAGACTGACATAATATTACAGTTATTTCTTAAAATTTAATTCTAAATTCCATTTTAAACTGGTGTAAATCATGAAAAAATGGTCACATGACAAATTGTGTCTATCGTATGATAAACAAAACGACGTCATCCAATCAGAAGACACGTAAGATCCAAAATTAAATTAAACGCAATACCGCATCCTGAACTGAATCCAGATAATACTAAAGGGCACATAGTGTCAAATATTTATGTAGAAAAAAGGGCAGGGCGTCCAAAAATGAGGGCATGGCGTTAGGTAAAAAGAGTAGGGCATCGCACCATGCTAAATTGCTTAAGTTAAAACATTATAACATCTCGTTCATTTATGACGCAAATAAGCTGAATGGCCAAGTTTGCTATGGAGATTCTGTATATCATCAAGTTATTTGAATTAACATGGGGATAAACGGTGAACCACTTATTGAGTACCTGTTTCTGTATTGTTATGAGTTACAATTTATGACTAAACTTAGCAAACCACATCTGACAAAATGTCTGATTCATAAATTTAATAGCACTTTTAGATATTCATCTTTGCTAGCCAAGGGTAATGATCCACTCCCCTCATCTCCATCCTTGGCGGATAAAGAGAGAATTTTAGATTCCGGTGGAGGCAACAATTTTCATTGGTTGCAGTTGTAACTGGCTGCATCCAATCAAAAAACATCTTAAACTTGATCATGTGTAAATGTAGAAAATGTAGCCACATGCTGATTGTGGAACAGTCTTTACCCCCCCCCCCCCCCCCCCATTAAATGTTAATTATCCATTTTTAGATGTTCCCTTGTCACTCACCATCTTATGGTGTTTATATACCTTAACTTGTTCAATAAGCTAACTAGTGTATGCAACAACGTATTTGATTTAAATGAAAGAAACCTCTGTAATACTGAAAAATTATAACACCAGGGTTTTTTATATCACAAATAAAGGCAACAGTAGTATACTGCTGTTCGAAACTCAGAAATCGATAGAAAAAAAACCAAATCTGGGTTACAAACTAAAACTGAGGGAATTGATCAAATATAAAAGGAGAACAATTACACAACAGAAACACAACATTAAGGCAACACTTAAAAATATTTTAGTTTGCCCAAACACTACCAAACATTGAGATAGTGGGTAAAAGAGTATTTTGAAATCAGATGTCTATTAGTCGTCATGCCTATTTGAATAAAAAAATAATTTTAACATTAGGTCAATAAAAGATTTTGAGTAGGTAGCTATTTTCTGGGTAGGTAGGGTTAGGGCAAACAAACCCATTCTTTTTTATGGCCTAAAATGTAACACTCACAGAAACGAACTTAACTAGTCAAAACACTTACTAAATTTAATCATCAATACATTTAAAAGGACGCCATTCGTAAATATAAATCAACATGCATACATGTTATTTGTTCATGTATTTCAAACAATCTTTTATCGTTATATTCTTTAAAAAGCACAAAAATGTCGGCACTCACCTCAAAAGCTAACCAAACCTTTAAACAGACTTAAAAGCTTATTCAGAAGGAATGTAGTCAAGATACTGTTGTGGGGGAATTAAGGATGGCATATTTTGATATTCATATTAATTCGCTCATAGGGTCTTTGCGTTTATTCTAAAACCAGTTGTTGGCATGATATGGGTTATGTTCTTCTCATATATTTTATGATGATATATATATATATGATACTAAACCCAAGGGGAGGGATTGTGCTTGAGTTTCATATGATGAAGACATATAAGCCTTCAATCATTTTAATTGAGGTCTGGAGCTGGCATGTCAGTTACAGTACTTACTGCTAGTAGTCCTTTGTTAATTCATGCATTATTGTCATTTTGCGTACAGTAAGTTTCTTTTGTTACCAATACTGACATCTGACAATGACTTCTTATAAAGTGTATATTGCTGTGTGTTTCTTTATTCTACATTGGTTAAAGGGAAGGGTTGAGATGTCATAAAACATGTTATTTAAACACACATTTTTGTGTCTGTCCCAAGTCAGGAGCCTCTGGCCTTTGTTAGTCCTGTATGTTTTTATACGACCGCAAAAATTAAAAAAAATTGGTCGTATATTGGTATCACGTTGTTGTCGTCGCCCTCAGTTTGGTCCGAAGACAGATGGTTTCCGAATAATAACTTTAGTATAAGTAAATAGAAATCAATAACATTATAACACATTGTTTATAACCACAAAACTTTAAAGGAAGGTTGGGATTGATTTTGGGGGGTTATGGTCCCAAAGGTTCAGGAATTAGGGGTCCAAAACAAGCATTTATCTAGTTTCAGGACAATAAGTTGTGTATAAGTATTTCAATTGCTCTGAAATTGTAGTACAATGTTTAAGGATTTTTTTAAGGATTATGGGGCAAACAGCCTAGGAATAAAACAAGCATTTTTCTAGTTTCCGGTCAATAACTTGTGTGTAACTGTATAGATCTCTCTGACATTGTACCACAAGGTTCCATACAACAAAGGGAAGGCTGGGATTCAGTTTGGGGTTAATTTTTCCGAACATATAGGAATAAGGGGCCAAAAACAAGCATTTTTCTAGAAATTATACTACATGTACAAGGTTTCTTACTACAAAGCAAAGGCTGAAATTGAGTGTTGGGGCTCTTGCTCCAAGGGGGGTTTCAATAAGTTAAGGGCCAAAAGGGGCCCAAATAAGCATCTTTGTAGTTTCCAGTCAATAACTTGTGTTTACGTGTATATAAATCTCTCTGAAATTATACCACAAGTTTCCATATTACAAAGGGACGGTTATGGGGGGTTATGGCTCAAATCATTAAGCAAATAGGGGCAAAAAAGGGGAAAAACAAAGGTTTTTCTGGTTAAAGGCAATTTAGACAATTTAAAAGCAGTGTAAGGGAGGTTAGAGAATTCTGTTATATATATGTTTGATAACCTCCCTTACACTGCTTGACAATATGTATTACTAAATGATAATTGTCTTGAGATGATTAGCTGTAAAAAAAAAAAATTAGAAGTTACTTTAAATATTTACTTAAACCATGACTGTATGTCATTTTATATTTTAATATTTTAATGAGTACTTATTGTTGCAAACTTTTGGAATAAGGGGAAGGGGAGGTGAAAACAAATTGGAAAAATGGGGGGGGGGGGTAAATTAGAATTTGTGGGGGTTACACTTTTTCTCATTTCAGATTTCAAAAAGAAAAAGAAAATTTCTTCAAATATTTTTTTTAGGGGATTAATATTCAACAGCATACTGAATTGCTCAAAAGCAAAATTGAACATTGAATTTTGGCACACTGACCTGAGGCTGACCAAACACATGTTGACACATTCATCGAATTAAGAATCAATTTTTACACGTAGACAATAGTTAATTACCTGTACCTTAGAAGTCTTAAATACCTTAATTGATTCTTACAACATTATAAACCTCAGGGCAATCATCAGGTGTCTTGAATATGATTTAATTTCTGATAAGAAATATTACATGCGATATGGCAATGTTTTTAGTAACATTGCCAAAACTGCACAAAGGCATTTTGGGGGCAGAAGTCTAACGACACAAAGGCTGTAGGCTGTAGCATCTTCTATTTTGGGTTAACACAAACACTGATTATTTTTACTGCATGTGATTTCATTTACTTTTTCAGTTCTAACTTATGTGTGGGTAACTGTAACATGTGTACTAACAGTTATCTTACCATGAATTTACATGTTTAAATGTTCAATAAATCACTACTTATGCATAGGCTTTTATAATGCTTGCATACAGAATTAGTTTTAAAATCTTGAAAACCACTTTATTTGATTGGTTGCCATGACTAACATGTACATGTATATATAGATTTCCCGTTGAAATAATACATATAATTTTACATGTGAAATAAATATGGTTATCAAAACAAGTTGTGAATGCTTAGAAAAAAAATATAGTTCCTTACATTTTTATATGCCTGTTTACAGGACATATTATGATAGCGTTTGTTGTCTGTCTGTCCGTCCGCTGTCAACATGTTGGACATTAACTCCAAAAGGCTTTAATAAATTTGCATAAAACTTTTGTGAATTGTTTATATCTATTGACACAAAATGTGTTGACATTTCTTACAATGAATTGAAATACATTGTTATGCAAGTCGGAGCAAAGCCTCTAAAGAGATATAGAGAAGCTGTAATAACACCCCTATGTTATTGCAGGAATATATTTTCTGTTATAACATAAGTGTACTTTGCATGATTGGTAAACTATGAGCTGTTATATCTTTGCAAAGTTTAGTATACTTATGTGAGCTCAATTTCTTTTTTTTTTTATAAATGTTAGAATTATGTTTCCAAGTTATGGGGTTTTATTCATTAAAAAAGGGGGAAATTTCAAGTTTCTGATAATAACTGAACCAACTTGCAAAAAATTTTGGCAAGTTGTTAATATCATAACATGAGCTCCCTTTCGATTTTTTTTTAATTTTAGATTTTTTAAGTTACTGGGTTTTGTTTGCAAAAAAGGTGAATTTTCCAGTTTATATCAGACAATTAGTCAAAAATACTTTAGCAGTTCTCATTAAACTTTTGTGAATTGCTTATAAATATCTATTGATGTAAGCCCCCTTAAGAATTTTATAAATTTTAGATTTTACATTTCTGAGTAATGGGGTTTTATTCATAAAAATTAAAAGGGGGAATTTTTCAGTTTTCGGATGATAATAACTTACAAATACTTTCAGCAATTCTCATGAACCTTTGGTGAATTGTTTATCTCTATTAAAGTAAGCTCCCTTGTGATTTTCACAAATTTCTAATATGCCATTGAGAAGTAACTGAACTATATTCTTTGAAAATTTGACAGGCACTCACAATTCAGCTGCTTATTAAAATTTGTCATTTCATTTTTTTTTTAATCATGTTAAGGGCATACGATACAGTAGAGATCCCTCGTTGATTTTTTCTTAAAGTTTTGATAGAAGGTCAATTTCAATGTGTACTTTTCAAATATGCAAAGAAAAAAGTACCTTCATAACTTACTTTTTGAGATAATTTGGTTCGAAATTTGCATATTTGGAAGAAAATCCCTGAAATTTCATTAATAATGACTTTTAAAGAAAGTAACAATACTTTTGAACGAAAAGTCATAACTTAACCGGGTTTTTTGTAAAATATTCCCTTGATTCATGGCATCAACATGCTGAAACAAGTATAAGGTTAAATCAAATCATCATGTTCCGGATTTTGATTCCTATATCCGAAATAAAGAAATTGACCATATTTTTGTGTCTTTTCGGAAGTGCAGAAAAAATTTGATCGTTGATTTTTTCCTGAAATTTTGGCGGAGTGTTCTTGAAACGGTACTTGATTGATTGCAAAAGAAAAAAAATGGGGTCCATGTGCTTGTTTTTTCAATAAAAGCCATATACCTTAATTTTTTACGACGTCTGTCAGTATGGCGCTAAATTACGTTAAATTAAGTTTTAATCGCAACAACGTCGTGTAATCATTCCCGCCGTACACGAGTTCGCTGTCAAGTATATGCAGGTGTTTTTCAAAGCGTTCATACAAAAATTTATAAGATGGTTAATCAAAAAAAGGGAAAAATATTTTTGCTAAACATTTACGAAACGAAATTTGGACAGGAACCTTTTCATTATATATAAAAAGACTATAAAAATGATTCTAGCAGATTGCTTTATCAGATATACGGCAAAAAAGAAAATCTGATAGAAGTATAAAGGTGCATCTCCGTCCGACATTAGTTCTAAATTGCTTCATGTACTGTAAGGGGATAGATAACATTATTGACATGACAAAATGTGAACCAACTATACATTAAGTGAGGCGATACCATAAATTGACAACAGTTCAACCTTCAACAATGACAAAACCGATACCGTATCGTCAACTTTAAAAGGTTCCGACGTACTTTGATTTTCTTTTTTTACATTCGAAAGATAGTCATCTTTCAAATTTGAATTATAAGCAGTACTTCTTGTTTTATAATAAGAGCTGTTTTGTGCAATTTAAATCATGCCATTATTGCCTCAATCGACCGAAAATGAAGTTGTAATATACTATTTCATAGGAAGTACAGTAGCCGGTATAAGAGAATAATATTGAACGATGTCTTTATCAATAGATAAGTTGCATAACCTTTTTCACGGCGTATACGTATGAATATTGGCGTATTTGTTTGTCTAGAAGTAGAGCTATATTGAAAACACTTTGTTCGTCTGCCCGATCGTCTAACTATACGACGAGTTTTAACGTGTGTACACTTTCTTATCTGTCTGTCTGCAATTAGAGCATTTGCATTAATCAAGTATTTGCTAGCGTATCCGAATCGATGTATCGTATAACACGTATATGAGGAAAGGATAAATTAAGTCAAGTTGGTCCCGATGAAAATATTATATAATGCACTTAATTTTGATTGAGATCGGGGTAAAATCATTATTGTAAACAAATCTGTTCGATCCATATACGTAGATCCGTGCACGTATTCTGATACGTGAATAATGCAAATACTCTATTAGTATACATTTGCCGTACTTCAATTTTTATCTCTCAATACATTGAAGTACAATAGGGACATGCTTATACAAATAAGTAGACGTGGTATGATTACCAATGAGGCAAATCTCAATCAGAAACCAAATGGCTAAACGACTATAGTACATCGGACGGCCTTCAACAATGAGTAAAACCCATACTGCATAGTAAGCTATGAAAGGCCCCTACATGACAAATGCAAAACAACTCAAACGGGAAACTTACGACCTGATTTAAGTACAAAACAATGAACAAAATACAAATATGATGAACATGATACCAAAAGACACCATTTAATTACAAGCCCTTTTAACAGCATGTAAACGGGCGTGTTCTTGTTTTGGTCTATTACATCCAGTGTCATATACAAAAAGAATACAACTAATTACAAACAAACTAACGTGTGACAATTCTGCATCTATTGGTAATGTTTTGCTTAAATTCAAACCAAAAACGACACAAATATATTTTTTTTGAAATCTTTTTAACAGACTTTTATTGACAGTTTTTCTACATACACATACAATATTATATGTTTTTAAAATATCCGAATTAAAATCGGCTATTTTTTTTATGTACCAATTTCAAGTCTAGAACAGGATGAGACACTCTCTTTATTTATTATTTTATTTACGAATAGGGGTGTTATGCGACCTTGTCCACCAATTAGGGTCTCACACATGCAGTCGGTTTTGTTATTTCATTGATAGTCTGTTAAATTTGGCCTTACAATGACAAGTCTCCGTAAAATTTGGAGGCTGTCAAATGCTAAACAAGAAAAGAAAAAAAAGACACAAACTTAACTATTTTGATTCTGATGTTTTTCAATTCAAGATAGTATTATTTACTTCGAATTCATTATCAATAATTGAAAATAACTGTTCTCGTCATGAAAGATATTGCACAGCTGTACAACACACCGTAGTTATGCCCTTTGTGTATGGATTTCAACACCAAACCCGATTCGGTCACCCTACGCGCCATACATTTTGTTAAATTTTTCTCATTAATCACGGGTTCAAACGTTAAGTTTTCTCATTCTTTAAGTTTCATTAAAATAACATTTGAATGTCATAAATATGCAATTATATATTTGCCGCTGGATGTTAAGCAGCTACCAATACTCATTATTAAATATTGCAGGTCGTTTTGTTCCGAATTGTGTTATTGGTAAAATGTTTTTCAGCATGTTACAGTTTAAGCAACGAATAGTAAGATAGACCCCAATTCCTTGAAATTTTTCTTTCTCTACGTTAAGCAGATTCCGCTGGGCCGTGCTGTTTTGGCAGTTATTCAGTGCCAGACTAAAAAGCTCCACAATTCTTCTTCCATCTTTCCATGTTATACTGTCAGTACTCTATTCTGTGTCTATCACCATTTCTTCAATTTCGTCATGCAATATTGTATTTAATTTATTGTATTTCCTTTAATCTCACTGCTTTTCGGCGGATTTCTCCGCCTTTTAGAAACGGCATGACCACTTTTTTAGCAGGTACTTTTTTGAAATTCGCGCAATCGAAATTTATGACGTCAGTGAATATTCCGCGAAATATGACTTCTTTTCAAGCAAAGTCGCGAAATGTTAACGTTCTGATTAGAAACATCGCGAAATTACAACGTTCTGGTTACCAACGTCGCGAAAACAACATGAACAGTTTTGAAAACGTTATTATCTGCCCCTGCTACTGTATCGTATTCCCTTAAATGACCTATCAATGTACATTGGTGATGATATCTCAATTTAATTCCTTGTGTCAAAATGTATTTAGATCCACAATATTTTAAACAGGAGACAAAATATCACACCATTCAAAATGTTTAAATTATGCTTGGATATCAGAAAAAGCTATTTTTTTGGTAACACTAAATGAGGATTACACATGTAGACAAAATTTCAGTCCTACATCAGATTAAGGTATTTTACCGTGAAATTGTGATCATATATATACTTTAAACCCAGTACACCTGTTCATTATGATATAAATTTAAAAAACAATTGTAAGCCAAAATAAAAAGGGTAATACCCAGGTTTGCTGTTCATTGAACATGAAAATGTGATAGTACTAGTTTGGAATTGTGTCCTATTAAGGTTTATTCTTGTTTATTTGGTGTTTTACTTTTACAGCATTCAGTAAGCTGAAAAAGGCAAAAGGGAAATTTGTGAGCATGTAAAATTGTTAAAACGCACCTTTTTTTTGTGCCTGTACCAAGTTTGACTATAAAGAATATACATGTATACTTCAGGAGAATTTTGAGGAGCGCCTCATGCAGCTTCATTTCAATCAATAATGCATTTTTAATCTTAACACTAAAACATGCATACCAAAGCTTTTTTTGAAATGTTCTCCTTGTTGCTTTGTTTAAGGTGGTACCCAACACTTTAGCTAAAATTAATTTGGGTCGTTTAATTTTCTTAAAATTTTGACAAAGTATTTACTTTGACCCTTTTACAAAAATATAAAAATTTCAAATAATATGAACCAACCGTTTTACCAGAAAAATTACACTGGTTATATACATGTAGCAGTTTGACAAACACTTATTTTGATCATTGAGAAACTTAATATTCTCTTAACAACACAACGTAATTAAAACGTTTAGCTGATTTTACAGAGTTATCTCCCTGTAGTGTTAGGTACAACCTTAAGCCCCATTCCCAAATGTTTCTGTCCTTTAGCTAACTTTGATTTGCTTCAACCAAATGATATTAAAAGTATACACAACACAAATTTGCATAAAACACAGATCAAGTTCAAATTTGGGTGGCGTCACTTCTACAGTTCTCAAGTTAGTTACCTTTATAATGTATTATGCATGTTGGGGCATCATCTGTGTCTTATGGACACATTCTCAATTTATTTAACTTTTATTTTTCTCTACTGACAATGACTGAGTTTTTGATAGATGAATAAGTTAAACTATTGTTAATTATAAGAAACTAATTTATTCCCAAAGTTTAAAAGACACAAAAAAGAGGACGAAGACTCATTTTACATGTAAAAAACAGCCTTCAAAGGAAGAACAAACATTTTGCAATACCTTATTGACCGAAACACCGAAATTAGATAATTAATGTACTTTAAATACCATATATACAAAAATTGGAAAGGCCAAAAAAGTTATATTTAGGACTATTAATCTTAAAATAGATTGAGTGTAGGAAGGAAGATGATTAGGAAGTTGATAGGTAAAGTTACGCAATAATAATCATGCAGATTGAAGAAAGGCATAAGTCGCCATTAGGTAAGAGGGAGGGGAGGGTTAGGCACCTGCAAACTATTGTTTTACCCTCCCACATTCTTTATGTCATGTATGTGCCTGTCCAAAGTTAGGAGCCTTCATTTGTTGCTGTCTGTTATACTTGTTTTTCTATGATTGTTTCGTACAAAAATTCAAGCCATTAGTTTTCTCATATAAATTGTTTTATTTTTGTCATTTCTTCATCTTTTATAGCTTGCTATGCGGCATTGTTATGCTTATTGTTGAGTCCACATTGTTACCTATAGTCATGATAGTTGCTAATGTGTACTTCTTGCCTTCTACGTCTTCTGGTCTCTGATAGAGAGTTGTCTCATTTGTAATTATAACATTTCTTCTTATCTTTATCATGTTTATATAACAAAAAAGGGTTATAATTTCATAGAATTGCATTCAAGTTACTGTAATAGCAGATTACGTAAACTACTCATTGATGCTTATTAAAACACTATATTGGTAGGATCTGTGATACATAAAAGCTCTGCTATATAGATATAGGAAGATGTGGTGTGAGTGCCAATGAGACAACTCTCCATCCAAATAACAATTTAAAAAAAAGTAAACCATTATAGGTCAATGTACGGCCTTCAACACAGAGCCTTGGCTCACACTGAACAACAAGCTATAAAGGGCCCCAAAATTACTAGTGTTACTAAACTTAAAATTACTATAACATGTATATTTCTTTTGTGCTGTGAGACGATTTGATTTTTGTTAAAAGTTAAATTGACATAAATTAAACGTTATAGTAACCTATCAGATAGATAACTTAACAAATGATAAGAAGTTTCCATTTAAAAGGACATTGTGTGTGATTTTCTGGAAAAGATATAGCGTGCTGATTGTTTGACATGAAGTATACACTCTATTGTATTATTTTAGTTCCTTATGTGGTTAAAAGGTGAATAAAGATCTTTTTTGTTGATATAAAGTCAATAACAGGTTCTGTCATGTATCTCATCCCGATAGGTAGTTATAGACAATCATATCAAATACAAAGTCACATCACTTTTTGAATAAATTATATAATTTGAAAGGTAAAATGCACTGTTCAATGCAGTATAAAATCAAAATTAGTCCAAACATGTTTTGTAAGTAGTCTTTTGTTTAAACTAGATCAAAACTATGGAAATGAGGGAAATCTCTTCTAGAACAGGGAACTGTCTTTATTAAACTGGTACTCGGTCTTCAGTTTTGAAATTAGTTTCAAGTTTTAACAGCCATGAATATAGAAACTCAATTGAAAGCTTTTATTTAAACTCAGTCTTGATTACGGTTCTTAAAATGTTCAAGTAGGAGCTAGAGCTAGGCTTCTGGTTATTCTCCAGCATTTTGTCCGGGGTTCTGAAAGGAAATTGAAATGAGACCAAAAATAATTTCAATTTTCCTGTTGTGTGAACCTGAAGATATGAACACTGTAGTTGGTTTTGTTAAATTCTTCATCTTGTTGAGATTGAAAATGAAATATAGAGAAAATTTCAGTAGTATTGTATAATTAAACAAGCCATAATTTAAAAGAAAAGGAAAAAAGAATATATTGTAGGAGAACCAGTTAACAAAATTTTACTACAGAAATTATCAGGAGAGTAAGGACGTGCAATGTATTTGTTGTCCATAAAAAGAAGAAAAAAAATTACTGGAGTTTTACAAGTGCCTACATCAAATACAATGTGTTTCATTATTTTTGATAGAATTGAATACTGGTAGCAGCCTTTCAAAAACAATAACTTAATCACATTGTCATCTTTGTTTAAAGATTCTGATGTTCAATTATTTTTTGGGGTGCAAATATCTTTTTCAATAAGGGTATGTGACCTGTCTTGTTAATCCAACCTTTTCATGTCCTGCTGTAGACTTTGCATTTTTTACCTCAAAGTCCTCTTCTCTGATAAGGTCTGTTTTTCTGGTCCTGAGTTAGTCATGGTAATGGTATTCTGAGACTGCTCTGATGTCTGACTACCTTTTCGGGACTCTCTTGGGCCAATTTGTCCCACGGCCCCAGCAAGTCCTATAAAGAGGCTGTAAGACTTCAGAGCAATCTCTGACTAGTTCCATGAATCATTGAATGTCCTTTACATGTATATTAGGCTTTTCTGTATAGTATATGTATATATATATATATATATATATATATACAACTCGTCTAAACATCAACCCAACAATGTTAGATCTGTAAATTTGCTTTCGCAAATTTTTGGTTCTTCCCTCGCCGGGATTCGAACCCATGCTACTGTGATATCGTGACACCAAATCGCCTGCACTGCAGCCGTCCCGCTAGACCACACGACCACCTGGGCTCTATATATATATATATATACAAAAAAGGTTTCTTTTCAAGCAGTGTACAGAATGATATATTAAAAATTAAATACACAAAAAGTGTTTTAAAAGCAGCATTGTCTAGCGCTTTCATCAATCTTGGGACTTTTCAAGACTATGAACACCGTTATGGGGAACACATTAGTATTATGATGTAACGTCATTGTTCATAACATATAAAATAGTATGACACGATGTTATTGTTCATGTAACTACTAAGCATTAAGCTTGTGTTCCCCACAGCAACATTCATAATCTTGAAAAGTCCCAAGATTGATGAAAGCGCTAGACAATGCTGCTTTTAAAACTCTTTTCGTGTATTTAATTTTTAATGTATATATATTTATATGGAAGTTTCTTTGATATTCCATTGTATAAAATGTGATGAGATATTGATAACAGAAAGACATGGTCCTTAAATGTTACTTTTGTTGAATCAAAATTTTTAACTTCCTCTTTATCTGAAATATCGTAGGCGTGATTATTAAAGAAGTACGTAGCCCAACATAGGTTAGTGGAATGTATCTTTTAAGTATTTAGGAACAGGAAATAAAAAAAGATATCCTCAATAAATGTATGAGATGTAAACTGAACTAAAAGCTATACATTGAATTATCTTTGAGATTTATATTGTACAAATACGGTTGCCGTTTATTTTTTCCTTTTGACTGCTGTTTCTGAATAAATAGCAAATAAAAGAATAAAATGTTTATGGCCAGCAACTGTGTCAGAAACTTTAAAGGTAAATAGATTTATACCAGCAATCTCATGTTAGACATCTTGACATTATTTACTCCTGTTTATTTTTGTCTGTAGAAAGTAAATGAAGGAAATTAATTTTCAACATTGCTGCAGGCATAAAAACAGATACAAATGTATTTAGAGTGAACATGGTGAATTTTATTGTGTTTACATGTTTATTTGTATAATTTTTGTGTAAAAAGTAAGAAAAATTGTTCGTCTTACTCAGTTTTTAAACAGGTAAATTCTTTAAAAATTATTAATCTGTTAAATTATTTTACTTGTTAAAATTATTTAATATATGTTGAACATCATTTTTTTTTAACATCCTGAAGATTTTTTTTGGTTATTAATCATTACACATGTAAATTTAAATCCATAACTTATTGTTTTATATCATCAAATATCCTGTTTTTGTTTTCTCCTTTTTTGGCAATAAATATTTTTATTTTATCACCATAGATTTACCATTGTTTATTTTGAAATGGAATGCAAGCTATATGTGATCTCTTTATGTGACAGTGAGTGGTATAATATATAGAGTTTTGGTTTAAGGGGACTGGAATCTGATTTATTTTATCACGATTCAAAATAAATTATACCGTGTAGAAAGATTTCTGTACAAGAAATGGCCTTGGTCTGTGTCAGTCTTATAAGATTTATTTCATTTGATGATGCGTGACTTATTGCTCCATCTTTTAAACCTAATTGCTACTTTCAAATGAAGAACAGCAATAAATTGGCTGTTCCTGTGCATTAAGTTTTGTCAAAGGTGAGTAGGGAATTTTAAACATACAATACCATATAGTTTCCCAAGAGTCCATTACTTGCTGGTCAAACTTAGACAATACCTATTCTTTTCCATCAATATGATTATACACACAGAATAGAAATAGATTAAATGAACCTGAAACATTTTTATACGACCGCAAAAATTGAAAATTTTTTGGTCGTATATTGGTATCATGTGGTCATCGTCAGCGTTGTCCGAAGACAGATGGTTTCCGGATAATAACTTTAGTTTAAGTCAATTGAAATCAATAAAATTTTAACACATAAAGTTTACAACCATTAAAAGAAGGTAGGGACTGATTTTGAGAGTTATAGAACTTTCTAACAGTTTAGGAATTATGGGCCAAAAAGGCATATTTCTAGTTTTCAGACAATAACATGTGTGTATGGATCTCTCTGAAAATATACCATAAGTTTCCATACCAAAAAGGGATGGTTAGGAATGGCTTTTGGGGGTTATGGCTCAAACCTTTTAGGAATTAGGGGCAAAAAAAGAGGGAAAACAAGGTTTTCTTGGTTAACGGACAATTGTGACAATCTTAAAGCAGTGTAAAGGAGGTAATCCAAAAGTAATCCAAGCATAATATGTTGGAATACCTCCCTTACACTGCTTTAAAATTATGTATAAATAAATATTGTATTTACTTGAGGTGGTAAGCTGTCAATTTACTTTTAAGAAGGTTACTATTAAAGTTATGCTGATGTATTAATTTTCTATCATAAGTCTTTTAAGTTAAAAGATGTCTTTAAATGGGTAAATATGGTTGCATCTCCTATGGAAATTTGAATTGAAATTATGACCATGACTTGAAGGAAAGAAAATTGTTTTTTGAAAAAGGGTGGGGGAGGTGAAAACAAAATTTGGAGGGGGTTTAAAAAAGAAAATTGGGGAGGGGGGATACAATTTTCATTTTTTTTTCGGGTTGGGGTAAAGATGCATATTACCAATTCTAAGCTCTTTGACTAAAGTTGTTCTGTGTCCGAAACCTATTATGTGTCAAATATTTATTGGGCCCTGTTATCAAATTGGTCCACATTAAGGTCAAAAGGGTCCAAAATTAAAGAAAATTGAATTCTTGGGATTCTTTGATATGTTGAATCAATCCATGGCCATGTATTTAAATTTTGGATATTGGACTATAATAGGTAACTTAATTTTTTTAAGTTCATTAGACCACATTCATTCTGTGTCAGAAACCTATGCTGTGTCAACAATTTAATCACAATCCAAATTCAAAGCTGTAACAAGCTTGAATGTTGTGTCCATACTTGCCCCAACTGTTCAGGGTTTGACGTCTGCGGTCGTATAAAGATGCGCCCTGCGGAGCATCTGGTTTTACATGGCTCTGAGGAACCTGATTAGGGTACTATTATCCACTGAATAGAAATTGCCATATATATATAACTAATATTCCCTGAGGCCCTCATTGAAAAAGCAAAAAAAACATAAATTTTTGGTAATAACTCCTTTCTAGGAAAATATAGAAAATTGAAATTTATTGCTGTAATTTCTGAAGGGAAAATTTGGTTTAGAATTTAAACATGTATGCTTAATTAAGGTGTGTGCATTTAGGAAATATTTCATAGAAGTTTTTTTATAAACTACCGTATCAAAGTTTAAATCCATTCAAGTATGCAATAAATTTCTTAGTTTAGACAGTATTATCAAGTTTGAACTGAGTTTTAAATTTTTGTTGTTGTTGCAAACTCGATATGAAGGAGGAAATGTGGGTTTATTTGTCAACATTTGTACACATGACATAGATTCAATATATATACTTAAAAATGTGCTTTGGGCCAGTTTTTATGTTATCAAAAAAAGAAAGGTAATACACTATACATTATGATTTTTGGCAAAAAGTTCTCTGTGAATTTGAGGATACTAATGTTGTATCTTTCTTAGTTAATGATGCTAAAAATTCTAGCTAAAAGTAATAGCATTGGGATCATGTTGAACATAACATTTCCAAGAAAAAACATAGAAAACTAACCACAAAATTAACTTTACCTTCAGTTTACATTTTACAAATATTACATAAAATGTCTTTTTTTTTATAAGACCGCAAATTTATTTTTGCATCATATATTGGTATGACATTGTCATTGTTGTCTTCGTCAGAGTCGTCCTAAGACAATTTGATTTCCGGACAATAACTTTAGTTAAAGTAAATAGATCTCTATGAAATTATACCAAAATCAATACCACAAAGAGAAGGTTGGCATTGATTTTGGGGGTTATGGTACCAACCATTATTTAGAAATAAGGGGCCCCAAAAAGGGTAAAAAACAAGCAATTTTAACTTGTGTGTAAGTATGTGAATCTCTCTGAAATTGTACAGCAAGGTTCCATATCACATAGGGAAGACTGGGTATGAGTTTGGGGATAATTGGCCCTAATGTTCAGGAATAAGGGGCAAAAAACGGGGCAAAAACAAGCATGCTAAAAATGCAATCAAATTCCTATTTTACTGACTTGATATATATAAATCTTCCGAGACTTAATCATCACAAACTTTTTGTTACACAAAATAAAGTGCATTGATCATAACATTCTATACATCCTATCCATGCAATTTATCAATGTAATACATGCTCAGATATTCAAGTCACAATATTATGTTACAACTGACCTGTCAGAAAAGAAACATAACTTTTGCAAGGTGCAGGAATCTAATATCTGTTTTAAAAATATAAATGATGTCATTGTTCAAGTTATCTTTAAAAATTGGAGTTATCTTCCATTGTCCAGACTTGTAGTTGAAAAAAAAACTACCACCAATGCTTTATTGACAAAGAAATATTTAATTTTACATTGTATTTCCCACTGATAAATTAACACAATCTTTACCTTTCAGTGCTTACAAGCACTTTGATTAACGACCTTGACTACCCACAAGGGTCTTGCACAGTTGGAATTAATAAAGTCAGTGGAAAAAGTTATTTTCGTTATATATGTAGGACTCAAATCTATGACGGTTTCCAAATCTATGGCAGATTCCTAATCTATGGCAAATGTGACGTTACAAACGTCAAACAAGTCAAATCTATGGCAGATTTTTGTTTTCTCCAAATCTATGGCAGATCTGACATATAACGTCACAATTAAGCAACGCCATATCACATCTTCCCCACCGCAAACAATGGCAGAACCCATAGATTTGAATACCTTTCCAGATGAAGGAATTTCCCTCGACAACAATTTGCGGATGGTTTACAACAACATGTGACCTATTATCCAGAAGAGGGACATATTAAATGTGTGTTCGATTTTTTCAGTACCGGATATTTTAGGAGCTATTTAGTATTATAGTAATTTTTTTACTGTCTACGGCTGACAACGTTTATAAAGTGAAAGATAAAATTACCAGATTCCAATTTGATATAAATCGTCATCAAATAAAAACAATGTATTAGCTTTGAAATAAATATTATTTGAAAATTTAAACCTTTATTTTTATTTATCATTTTTATTTCATAAAAAAAACTACCTTCTTACTAGTTAGTTTAATTAATTGGTTAAACAGGTACCATGCACAGATTAGAAAACGTTTGTTTTTACGGGGCACATACTTATAATCTTGAAGTCTGTATCAAGGTATATGAATTCATCATTTATGGTTTTTTGTTGCCATCACGATTTTGTTGACCATTGTTGAATGTTTATTTCACAAATGTGTATAAACATGCTCCTGACAAGTCATTGGTCGTATATATGTACTGCATTGTTTTCCATTTGACTGTCGTAAAAGTGAGTGGGTTAGCGCTATAAAATCAGGTTCAATCCACCATTTTCTACACTTGAAAATGCCTGTACCAAGTCAGGAATATGGCATTTGTTGTCTATTCGTTTGATGTGTTTTGTCATTTAATTTTGCCATGTGATTAGGGACTTTCCGATTGAATTTTCCTGTGAGTTCAGTATTTTGGTGATTTTACTTTTTTTTTGTGCACAACATTTGCCATAGATTTGGAAACAACAAAAATCCGCCATAGATTAGGAAATTACAAAACTTGCCATAGATTAGGATTGTAAAAAAATCTGCCATAGATTTGGAATGGCATGACGTCACATTTGCCATAGATTAGGATTCTGCCATAGATTTGAAACCCACCATAGATTTGAGTCCTACATATATGTTTTTGGTATTTATACAACATTTTCTGATAAAATGATTGGACTTTAGAACATGCAGTTTGATGAATTCAAGTAATTTACTTAAGGTGGTACCTAACACTACAGGGAGATAACTCGGTAAAATCAACTTAACATTTTAATAACGTTGTGTTGTTAATTAAGGGAATATTATTAAGCTTCCAAAAAAAAGATCAAAATTATTGTTTGCCAATCTACTATATGAGCAGTGTGATTTTTCTGATGAAATGGTTGGTTTAAATTTTTTAAAATTTTTATATTTTTGTCAAAAGGTCAAAGTAAATACTTTGTCAAAATTTTATGAAAATTAAACGAGCCAAATTAATTTTAGTGTAGGTGTTAGGTACCACCTTAATGATGATATCTTAAACAGGATATTTTACAGCTAGCTATTGTGAAGAGTGCCTATTTTTTCTTGTTATATCCGTTCAAGTGATTGCTGATTCTTAAATTACTATACACATTTCATATTTGTAAGAATTTTATCTATTTCAGATGAAAATTGGTACAAGATGAGTGATGCTGATACAGGCTCAGATGACAGCAAGGACAGTAATACTGTTGGTGTCCCACAATTCCTTGTTGTAAACAATGTACACATGTTAAATGGAGATCACCACCATGTTAATATGTATGAGGAGACCGTGGATGATGGTGAACATATTATATTTTGTATTTGCTTGACTTTTGTATTGAAAATTATGTTAATTTGATTAAGAATTCTTCAAAGCAATATTTTATAGATAGTTTCGAAATTCATTAATAAACTTTTTACTTCGAAGTTTTGATCTGCTAAAGTTTACATAATAGAGTTCATTTTCAAGAAATTCATCGCCATCTGTTGGCTAATCTCAATCGTCTTTTTACCAAAGTGTACAAACACAGTTAATTTTATTTTTTTACGAATTTAATGGTTTGCACTCTGAAAACTTTTAAAGAAAGCTCTCATATTTCTATGAATTAATTGTTTGTCTTCATGTCATACGTAGAAAATTATACTACTATCATTTTTGATGTTTTACATTTAAAATAAAGAGGAATGATTTGTTGATCCTTTTATTTACTCTGGTTTTTCAATCTCGTACATTTCATAATTCAAAATAAAGAGCACTTTAATTGCTTCTAAAATTACTACTGTTGACCAGTATCATATCTTTTATTTAGGAAATAGAACTTCAGGTTTTTCTGTTTAATAGGTCCTCATAATTTGGATCTCGGAAAGTTGTACTGATTGCCCCTTATTTATTTTTTGCAGAGGCCAAACCCTACATAGAGATTGTAGAACAACCACAGTCTAGAGGATTCCGCTTCAGATATGAGTGTGAAGGGCCGTCACATGGTGGACTTCAGGGAGAGAAGAGTGAAAAGTATCGTAAAACATTCCCAGCAATCAAAGTGAGTGTTTGGTATTTTTATACTGCAAATTAAGAAATGTCTGTGTATAAAACAAAAAAAAAGAAGATGCATTATGAATGCCAATGACACAACTCTTCACAAAAGACTTATTGACACAGAAATTAACAACTGATGGTCACCATATGGCTTTCAACAACAGGCAAAGCCCATGTATGCATTTATTGCTGAACATTGTAAATGTGCAAAGATGTAAGATTAATTTTGAAGATTAAAGGAAATATGCATACAAATAGTCCCTGAAGGCTGAAGGTGTAACTCTGCAATATTTCCCCAGCTGTGGTGTAAACAGCATTTAATACCAAACAATCCATCAATAATTTTCTACATATTCCTCCTTAATCCCCATTTCTGAGCAACACAGAAAAAACACTTTGATGATGCATGTGACCTTGCATGATATGAATTACATGCAGGTACTTGTATGTTATGTAGGAATACAAGGGGGAAACACCTTATTAGACCTTTTTATAATTTGTACGTTCCCTGTTATGTAAAAATAAGAGTTATCTAACTTCTCAATGAGATCAGTTGTCATTAACAAATCTGGGTCAAATTCTATTGTTAATTTAAATACACTTAATCTTTTTTGGTACATATACGAGTACATTATTTATCAAAGGGATTATCATTTAAAAATAGTGTTAAGATTAAAGATCAATTTTGGGATAATATGCTTCACTTTAAACATTTTAAATGTTAAAAGTCTAAGTCAATAAGTTGTTAATGATAGAGTGATGACTATGTCTATATATATATATATGTCTCTGGGGATTTTTTTTATATCTAAAGAACAGCAGCATAAAGTTAAAAACTGTTGACATTATTTTATAGAAAATCTTGGTTGTGGTTAATTATAGTATTACAATTCTATTAATAAAGACTTAAATAAAAAGATGGGGTATGATTGCTAAGGAGACAACTCTCCACCAGAAACAAAATAACATAGAAGTTAACCATAGGTCACAATATAGCCTTCAACAATGAGCAAAACCGATACCAAATAGTAAGCTATAAAAAGCACAAATGTAAAGCAATTCAAATGAGAAAACTATTAAAGTACTGAATAATAAATAAAAACTCAGAATGATATAATAGCATTCAATTTTGTTGAATAATCTTTATAGATTAGAAACTACAATGGACCAAGTCGTGTGGTGGTTAACTTGGTAACAGATGAACCAGTTCCTAGACCACATGCTCATAAGTTGGTCGGAAAGAACTGTAATGATGGTGTATGTACCGTAGATGTCAAAACAGGACAAAATACTGTCACGTAAGATTTTTACTCAAAAGTCAAAACAGGACAAAATACTGTCACGTAAGATTTTTAAGTCAAAAGTCATAACAGGGGAGGACACTCACAATAGTCAAACAAAAAAAAACATTGTATGAATTCTCTTGTTAAAAAGACATAGACAAAAGGTGTTGAAAAAAAAGAAAAATTATTCATAAGACAAACCATGATAATAAGTTCTTCTGGGATCAAAATTCAGCTCTAAAACTAAACGTCTTGATCAATTTTATAACCTTAGTTCTGAAATTTGAAGAAAAAGAATTCGTTTTAGTGTGTTTTAAAAAGTTCAGAAACTGTTAACTGCACTGATATTATATAATATTTGAAAAAAACTGGCCAAATAGTAAAAGTTGTCTGTTCTCCCCAGGATTTTTTTAAGGTGCAAAATTCAAGGGCACGTAACTCCTTTTTTATAGTGATCTTTTGTGATCTGAATCAATCAGTCATAAATCATAACATGCAATATTGCTTTGTGTTGTGTGTTTAATAATGCAGAGTATTAATGAATTTATACAAGAATATACTATATATGAAATAAATTGATTTTAAACACAAAAGTTATTTATATTCAGTCAATTAAAGAAGTCAAAATATAAATATTCATCTCTGTAGTCTCAGCTACTTCTAGGGATATTGTTTCAAGATAGTGTTATTTTGTTGGACAGTCTGTTCCTAAACGTTGTCTTAATCCTCTTCAGGGTTGAAAACCCCCTCTCATAATAACTTTTTTCTTATACCCCCCTTAACATTTCTAAGCCATGAAAACTCAGTCAGCCACTTGTCACCGAAACCAGAAACATGGTGCTTGCTGTTATCACTTGCTAAAACTTTAGCTCAGTTGGGATTATGAAAAGCAATTATAACATCTGCTTTATACTGACAGCTGAGTGTAGAGGGAGGTGTCTTCTCCTTTTCATTAGAAGTCATTGATCTGAAAAAAACCTTCTACTTCCATCATGTCTTTTGCTTAGAATTCACCCTTTGTTATTTGCAGAGAACATGTTCATTCAGAATTAATAAAATCGAATATGGTTAAGATAGTTGGTATACAACTTTTTAAAACAAAATTATTTTAATGAACAGCTGACAACACAGGCACTTGTTTCTGTCAATGTGAGGTTTACTATCCATACCAGTACAAAAAAAACACAAGGTAGCTAACGGAAATTTTCAATGTGTTCGCTTCAACCAATATTTTTTGTACTGGTATGGATAGTAAACCCCACATTGACAGAAACAAGTGCCTGTGTCTGACAAGTTTCCGTAGTTTGACATTTATTTACACTTCCGTGTGCATTATTTTTAAAACGTATCTTTGGCAGGTAAATATAAACCAAACTTTGTTAAAGTTAAGACCATTGAAATTATTTACTAGTCACTAATACAGAAGCCGCGGCGGTTCCGTACCCGTGTTGATTGTCACATAAAATGTTCCCGACACACGGACTCACGATCGATGTTCAATGATCATTTTATTTCTAAAAATATGACAGTTTGAAACGAATTTACCTTGCAAGCAACATTTTTCACTTTCAATTAAAATAAATCACTTCTCGTTATCTTTAATCAAAGTTTATTTTAATTTTTTCAACTACAAATACTCTCATTCATAATTTTCATCGTAAATATCTTTTTTAGCAATGTGTATTCAAATCTATCACATGTATTGAACACGTTCATTGGTCGTGTTTAAATACTAAGATTCTTCTTCTCGACCAATGAAAAAAATTCGTTATTTAAATGGTCAAGTAATCACACACACGATGCTTAAATACAATGTATTTGCGATCTATTTCTTCAATTTCTGCTCTGAAGTTTTTATTTTTTTTAATTTTCTTCTGAAAATATCTATCTTCTTGATGATCATTTAACGCTATTACATGATAACATAGTCCGATAAGGCTGAGATAAGCGTGGCTCAGGTAAAACTATATTATCAGATATTGCGTAACACTGACCGACCTCTCAGCAGTGCTCAGCGGTGATCAGCAACTTGACAATTTTAACCAACATTTATAATGAAAATGTGAAAATTAACACGCTGCGGAATCAAGTAGTAAGGGACAGCGGCCATTTAAGACGCTGCGGGATTAACGAAAATATTATGAAGGTGCTGCGGCACCGCAGCCTCATATCGTCCTGGGGAGAACACTGGTTGTTTAAATTCTGTATTACTAGCCAGTCAACACGGACATTGTGAGTTGAACTCCATGCATGACAAGTGCATTCTACTCTAATCTAAATTGACTAGTTGGCCAGTATTTCTGCTGACTGAAAGGGAGATGGTTTCTCCCTCCACTATGGCTTCCTTCACCAATAAAAACTGGATGCCATATAATAAAGCCAATAATGCTGACAATAGTGTTAAATACCCAATTATCAATCAAATATCTGAACTTTAATACTGCATTCCTAAATTTAAAATTATAATGCCTTTGACTGTTTACTTACAAATACGAAATAAATAACTAGAAAATTATTTCTTTCCAGTTTTGCCAATCTCTGTGTACAACATGTGACGAGGAAGAAATCAGCTGAAGTTATAGAACAAAGAATTATAGAATCGATGAAAATGGATAAAATGGTCAAATTAGGAAACCTCAATGAACAAGCATATTTATCAGGTATAATTGATCTATGCATAATCAAGTATTAATATTTCTATAAGTTACACCCTGGTTTACATTTATCGTGTTTATAGACTCATGAGTGCACACAAAATTCATTTTCTCTTTTCCTTGCATAAGTTATATATAGTTTGATTTGAGCAAAATTATTCTTTTAAACCATATGGAAAATTTTATTCAGGTATTCTCAGTGAACTAGCTCTGAAGCTTCATTATGGGATGCATTTCTAGTTTCTTAAAGGTGGTACCTAACACCTGAACTAAAATTAATTTGGCTCGTTTAATTTTCTTAAAATCTTTACAAAGTATTTACTTTGACCCTTTGACAAAAATATAAAATAATCAAAAAAATTGAACCAACCTTTTAATCAGAAAAATTACACTGGTTATATAGCAGTTTGAAAAACACTCATTTTGATCATTGAGAAGCTTATTATTCCCTTAAGAACACAACGTCATTAAAACGTTCTGCTGATTTTACAGAGTTATCTCCCTGTAGTGTTAGGTACCACCTTAAACTGCCAAAGTGGTCTCATTGTAGTGTATTTGACTTGAGTGCTGAAAGACTTAGGTTCTGTCTGAAAATAAAAAAAAGCCTCCAAATTTGATATTTACTACTTTCTTGCTAAGCACACATCATTTAGTAGTAACAGTAAAAAACCTGTCCTCTTTGAATCAGAATAAAATGTCAATGTAGTCAAGGTAGGGATGTACGTCTTGCTTTATTTTCTAGAACTTTGAAATCAACAACAGAACGGAGTAGATTTCATATTCATATCGCATTAAGACATCCTGGTCTTGATATACAACTAATATTTGCCACTGGACATTAAACACCACCGGTATCTCAGATATTTCACACTATTGAATATTAGCTAAAGATCATGTTTCCATGCTTTATGGCATATAATTCATAATTTAAACTAATGGGCACCCATAAAAGAAAATCTACTTGTACTCTGTTGTGTTTGTCCAAGTTATTAAAAACAAAATTTATATATTATTTGTAGAAGACGAATTGGCACAAGCAAAACAGCAAGCAGAGAAGCAAGCCAAAGATATGCAGTTAAACGTTGTGAAGCTTTGTTTCCAGGCTTACCTTAAAGATGGCAGTAATCTAATTAGTAAAGTCTTACCCTCAGTCTTATCATCACCAATCTATGATAGCAGTAAGTTTCATTTTGACATTTGATAAAATACTATCTGTTTTGAATTTTTCCTTGAAGTTTGGTTTACCTATAACATGGCAGTAATTTAATTAGTAAAGTCTTATCATCAGTCCTATCATCACCAATCTATGATAGCAGTAAGTTTGATATTGCCATTAAATAAGGACTTACCATTTTGAATTTGTCTTGGAGTTTCATATTGTTACTGTAAACCAACTTATTTTCGCGTTTTACCCTTCCTAGACCACTTTTCGGCTATTTAATTTCACGATTTTCTGAAGTTCAATAAGGAATGATCCAAGTATTACATATTGGCGACGATTAATATTTGCGTTATTTTACTAGTCGCGAAAATAAATCGCTCGCGAAAATAAGTTGGTTTACAGTATTTTACTTTTTCTGTACTGTAAAATTAGTATACAATATAGTATTCCTCAATTCAATAACTTTTGATTAAAAAATGAAGGATGCTATATAAATGAAATTATATGGGGTTCTTAATTTTAAAACATGGATGTAAGGATATGTATATTTTTAATTATCTCCCCCTTGAACTAATTACTTTTTGCTTCAAAATCGTCCATACCAAAATTACACATTCTTTAATTTTGAATAAGTCTATAGTTTTAACTTGATTATCGAGCAGTGTTTTCCCAAGAGCATTTATGAATGGTTAATGCATTGATTATGACCGCCATTCTTTAAATTAAGAATTCCCAATTTCTCGGTACAAACCCTAATCCTTCATTTAATTTCTGGGAAAACACTGTTTAGTATTTGAAAACAACAAACTGACAGATAAACAACCCAAGATATTTAAAATGAATGCACAAATATCTGCTCGGTTTTAAATTATCCCTCTACTTCATATATGTGCCAACAGAGATCCCTATGTAAACCCATTTTAATTTCTATTTCAGACAATATATATAAGTTTATGTATGTGTCAGGTGGGTTTATACCTTTTAATTTGGTCAATTTCATATTATTAATCAATTTATTGTTTAAATCATTTCAGAGGCACCAGGGGCAAATGTTCTGAAGATCTGTAGAATGGATAAATATGGCGGATCTTGTAGAGGAGATGAAGAAGTTTTTCTTCTGTGTGAAAAAGTACAGAAAGGTGAGAGAAATAAAAAAAGTTTTTTTAGCAGCCAGATCCATAACATAATTTAAATTTGATTTAGGAGATACTCTATAATATGAAATTTGTTTTATAATAGATTGATTGATTCTTGGTTGACTATCTTCTAGTGGCAAATTTCCTAAATCGAAAGTGAAGGATTAAAATTTAGCCAGTATTGTTAAGGGACTTGACTTATCTTAAAGGGAAACTTCGCAAAAAAATCAAAAATTGATATTATGTTCATTCTGTATAAAAATGCTCAAATTCATAGATATTAAAGTTTTATTCCGCTAGATAAGGGATCACCATCGATTTTAAATTTAGAGTATCAATTCTCTGCGATCCGCCATTTTGTCTTCTTTCCCGATTAATAAAACCGATATGTCTATAAACCACAAAGAAACAAAACTACAGTAACCGATGTAGTCGTAATTGCGTGTCGATATCTTGTCAATCGTACGGTTGTTTTATCCGACTAACTAACTTGATACGAAAAATATTCTTACTTTTTTTAAATTACCATGGTCTGTTGTTTTTAAACTGTTGATATTGGAATTAGGTGAAAAGTCAAAGTTGAAATCATAAATAAGTGTTCCGTGAAAATTGTTTTCGAAAATCTAATTTGTTCATAATTCTTTAAAGTAATACACAAATATATTTTGATCTTCCCTCATCTGATCACCAGCATGGCTAAAGGTATTACTTCCAAAGGTATTGTGAGGGGTGTGAGGTGACACGTCCAGGTATTCAAGCGATTTCCTGTCGGGCTTGCAAGTTCATGCATCGTTTCACTTCTGCAGGTATTGATCAGTGTACACGGCTGATAACTTATAACTTATAACTTTCCATTTTGAACTATCAGATGAATAATATACAACTCTGTCTTACTTGTCATTACTAAACTCATACGCTTGTTTATAAATAACATTTCTGGTGTAAAGAATATAATTTATAAACATATAAATAATACCCAAAAAATAAGATTTGATGAAATTAAAATCTATTTAAATATTTTTTCCAAGGGTGAATTTGGGAAAATGTAATATATAGTCATTGTCAATATTGGAACAGACCAGAAATATTGATTTAAAAAAATGTACGCACTTGCCGACGATTCGTTTATACGACTGGATAGAAAGTTACGGAACTATAGCGCAATTTAAAATATATACATGTATACATTGAACATAAGAAAGAAACATATATTTTGAATAAATAGGGGTAAAAGTGTTGTAAATAGACTAGTCCACGTATGCCAACAGTATGTAATCATCGAATGTCGATAGACTTTTGTATACCAGAAGAAGAAGAGAACCAATTTGATTTAAATACAGGTCGATGTATAACTTTTGCTTTGGTTCATTGAAGCTGTGGACCTAGTAAAATCACAGATTTATATTTCAATAAGATTGTTCTCGAACAAAGGAAGTAATTCGTCATCACAATTGTTATATATGCCACTGGACGAACACTAATTATCCCCAGGGAATGTGAATATTTTGCTGGGAAACTTTTGAGTATCAAAGTTTCAAATTAATTTCGGGATTTATTTTCTTTTTTGGTATTCAATAACAGAAAAAAGAATAAATTACTTGTTCGCTAAATAGTGGTATTCTTGTCAGATAAAAGACTTTTAGTTATATTTAAAAAATAGGGAAATATGACATTAAATTGGTTCTGTCTTTTTTTTAAACATCGTTAAAAAGATGTGTGTCTAAGGTGAACGCCACAAGAACCCTGTAATACTAGTACGAGAGTATAGCCTGTAAACATTCCTTCTCAATAATATGGTTGTATTGGAAATCTTTTCATACAGATTGACAACTCATTGTCCGATATGCATGTAATATTTGCCACATGACGCCCATAGTTCTTTCTACCATCATCATCTTATTCTGTGATATTGCTGTAAACATCGATGGTTCACACCCAAACAAAATGGGAGTAATGGACCTTCAGAGCTTCTCCGTGTTATACACTTGTGAAATATATAGACGAAATTTCTGTATTGAAATGAATCTACATCTCACAAACAGGATTTTCAAATAACGATTGTGAGTAATCACCTTACAAACCAATATAAACGTATGGCAAGATATAACCATGAAGGAATTTAGTTTTTGTCAGACGCAAGAACTCATCACTATATATATCATAAACGTATACGTATATATATGCATACAGTTTCAAATATTAAGAACAAGCGGTCGATGTCGATAGTCTGTTTTCTAACTGTTCAGAGTTAGACATAACACTTGTTCATTCTTGGAAGCCTTCATATTCCCCGTCTAACGATGGGAACTCTTTCTGATTGTGTTGATTATAAATGCTTGTATGGTAATTCTGTCGTTTATCTGTACAAGCGGTTGCATTTCCTCTCCTTTCCCGACAAACAAACGAACGAAACGCCACTAGTCTGATTTCTCTGGAGCTCATCCTCAATGGCTCTTATACGTCAGGAAACTTACATGTATACTAATAATGATTGTTTCAAGAACAACAATGTATGGACGAACTATTATAAATTCGTCAATATCAGTTATGCATGACTAAAATATAACTTTTATTACAACTACTGTATTACTTATTTGGATTAATGACGGCTATCATGTTCAACATTGCACAAATATTATCATAGAATTTTAAAAAAAATCCTCAAAAATCCTCAAAAGAAATAATGCCTTAGCTTAGATAATTGATATTCTTTTCACAAAAAGTTCGTGTAAATGATTGTCAAATGAATTTAATTATGTAAGAATAAAATGTTAAAAAGAAACTAAAAAAAAATCATGCATGTTGTATGTTGATTTTTTTTGTCAATTAAAAACTTTAAAATTGCAATAGTTTTATTAGCATTTAAACACAGCCAGATTTGAATACAAGTTAAGAAATTCCGGTAAAGTCAATGATATCAAACAGATGTACAATGGTATATCAAATTGGGTAATATTGCATTTAGTTTTTATAAAAGATTAAAACTACTATTTTTTGCTTCATATTTGAATCTTTACGCCAATTGCCGCTAAGAAAGTAATCAAAAATTGTTTCCTTTTATTTTTATACACTTTTGGAATTACGAATCTGAATTTTTATTTTCAATTAATTTACACAATTTAATTATTGTATCTTTATTCTCATCGTGTATTAAATCTTAGTGTATTAACATCGTGACAGCATACTCTTTCTAATCTTTTCTGTTTATCCTTTCCAAATAACAACATTTATACCTGTGTACGCTTGAACTAACACCTGCGGCTAAATAGCTACAAGGTAAACGAATTGACCTCAAGCCGAGAAATATACAGTGATCTTTACAAAATAATATACACACTCTGCTCACACATTAGTTGCATTGAAATGATTATCAAAACAATAACGGTAAATAGAACTGAAATATTTTCAGTTCAATATCAGTAAAAATGTTCAATAAATATTTTATGAAAAAAATCTCAACAATAATTAATTAAATTTATTCAAAAACATTTACTAGAGATAATTTTATAGGAGTTTAATTCAATCAATACAAAACGGTATATGCATATTCATTTTCGTTCATTCTTATATTGTGGTTCATAACTTCGACCATTCGTCAGCTGTGCGCTTTTAATTACGTATATTGTCGATAAGCTTTAAGAGTTAAACAGATTTTATTTTTCCCCAGAATTCAATAAATCGGGCTAATACGTCACGACCCACTCGAGAATTCAACCAAAAAAGTTACAAATACTTGATTTTCTCCGTTATTAGAAGGAATATAAATTTAAAACTTTGCAAATGTGTTTTTTATGTTAAGATGAACATAATTAGATGATAAGTAAAAAATCGCGGAATTTCCCTTTAATACCTTGTTGATTATATCATTGAATGTCTTCTCCTTGATGTTTATCCCATAACTCCTTTTATTCCTAAAAACACTCTAAAAAATGTGAAAATTTATGTCAAGGTTGTCTCCCCTTTTTGGCTATTTTAGCATTTAAACAAGTAATTTTAGTTTAATGATTTTCAAAAGATATTTACATGAGAATTAAAATGTTTTGAATTTAGATTCATTTCAAAGGTGTTATATCAATAATTACAACTTTTGTGCAAAGTAAAATTTGCAGAATATTTATACCAAGTTGATCACCTAAATTCTAGTTCACTTTTACCTTTGAATTCCACAAAAAAAAAGTAATCCAGAAATAAAAAGGAATTCAGAAACAAAAATTTAGAAAAAAACCCCAGTGAATACATATATTTAATATTTTGTTAAAATTTCAGATGACATAAGTGTAAGATTTGTGGAACAAGATGAAGATGGAAATGTTGTATGGGAGGCGTTTGGTAATTTTGGTCCATTTGATGTCCATAGACAGGTAGGTGATGGCTAAACCATAAAATGATTTATTTGTGTTTGAAAAAAAAGGTTTCAGGAATGTAGAAGAAACACATTTATTTTGGAGTTAAAAGTCATGGTCACTGCTTCTAAAATTTATAAAAATAAATTTTCGAAAATTGTTTCTGGATGTTATTTTGTGTTTTGCTTGCTTAATTGATATAAAACTGATACAAATGGAAGATAAAGGTAAGAGAGAGAAACTTAATAATTTTGGGGTCAATCGGTCAATGGTCACTGTTAAAAAGAATAGAACAGTTTTGTAAAAATAGTACTGGACATACTATAGTCTACAAAAAACAGCTGAAGAAAGTAAAGATAGAGCAATACCAACCCATCAAAAACAAAGAGTAAACATTTGGTGATCATATGCTTTTCAAATCTGGTGGAAGATGAACAACATTTTATAACTAGTTGTCCAGCATACAAAAATGATAGGGAGATATTTTTCAAGGAGATAAACTGTATTTGTCCTAATTTTATACATCTTTCAAATGAGGCAAAATTTGTTTGGTTATTTACTAATGAAAATTTGTCTGTACTTAAATACAGTGAAACCTGGGTAAACCGAACCCTGATAAAACCGAATTTCAGTTTAAACCGAACAATTTTCAAAGTCCCACAAAATTTCCCTATCAATTAACGTTAATCTAACCTGAAAAAACCGAACCCTGTCAACACCGAATTCCGAACGCTTTTTGAAGGCTCGTTAGTAAATTTGTATCTAAAAATTACCTGTCAAAATCGATCAATACCAATCAAAACAATAGAATATTATTAATTATTTGCATGATTTAATTAAACGAACACAGGATGGCAGAGTATCCCCGAAGGTATTTGAGGTTTAATGAACTTGTGAGTTCAGCTACCCCCATCGCCGATAATGACAAGAAAGTAACTTTCCCTCAGATCAATTAAAAACACCTTACTCAAATAATTACGGCCACAAAATCGAAACTGCCATTCTGTAGCTAAACTGTTTAATTAAATAATAGTTTTAAAGCCTTTCTCCGGATTAAGAAGTCGTGCAACACAACAAGGTCAATGGATTTCGATTGCTGGATTCCCTTTAGAGGCCCTATATATTTGATTCGAATGCTCCCGAAGACTTCCGTTAGCTATTTAGCAACGATAAAGTCCGAGAATAAACTGGACCCCTGCTGTTGTTTCACTGTTATCATGTGCCGAAGTATCAATCAGCGGGTGACCAGTTTAGTCCGAGAACTCGTGTGTACAATGACGTTCCTGATTCAACTACGGAATCGTCATTTGACAGTGACTGTGAATCTGAATTGGTCAGTGAATTAACGGATGAGAAAATAATTATAAAAAGCAAAATCGCTCCACGTCGGACATCTCCCAACGACGAGCGTGATTGACGGAGTGGCGTTTGATTTATAAACAAAAATGTAGCAAAACGTCTATCTTCATCTTCTTTTATTTTTACATTTACATTTAAATCAACACAAAAATAAACTGTCGTCTGTTGTGTCACCTATTATCCCTCGTCAGTAAATGCCAAAATTATTTTGGTGTCGACTTCCGTTTACCTCTACAATCCGAACACCTGTGAAAACCGAACAAAACGCAAAGTCCCGTGGGTGTTCGGTTTGGACAGGTTTCACTGTATTTAGTGAGCTATATTATTACATGTCTAGATGTTAGACGAAATGTTAATTAATGTATGTAATAACAATGATAATTGTAATGATTTTATGGTTCTGATCCTGCCTGGAACTAAATGTATTTGATTTTTATAGAATGAAGATAATAACACCTGTCTGAACTTTTTTTTTTTTTAATGTTTCATTTTATTATATAAAAATGTTTTTCTGTTACAAATCATGATGTATTGCTCTATGTGTACATGTTATGCTGCCCATCAAGGGCCCTTGATTGGAATAATAAAATATTCTTATATTCTATGCTTTTAGTGATGTCTCAGTTGGTAAGAAGAGACCAGGAATATGGTCATATAAAGTGGAACATAGTACATAATGGTTACCCATTTCATGATGGCATTCATAAAAATTTTCAAAGAATAATGTCAAAGAAATTGTAAGGAACCATTAGCAGTAAAATACTATTGAAAATATATAATAGGCAAATTTTTTATCAACTCTTAAAATCATTTCTATCGTTTCTTCCAGTATGCCATAGTGTTTAAGACTCCTGCTTATAAAGATCCTACAATTGATCGGACAGTGAATGTGTTTATTATGTTACAAAGAAAGTCTGATGGAGAGACAAGTGATCCCAAGTCATTTACATACTATCCACAGAAAGATGGTAAGTTTAAAGTACAAGTGATGGAGAGACAAGTGATCCCAAGTCATTTACATACTATCCACAGAAAGATGGTAAGTTTAAAGTACAAGTGATGGAGAGACAAGTGATCCAAGTCATTTACATACTATCCACAGAAAGATGGTAAGTTTAAAGTACAAATGATGGAGAGACAAGTGATCCCAAGTCATTTACATACTATCCACAGAAAGATGGTAAGTTTAAAGTACAAATGATGGAGAGACAAGTGATCCCAAGTCATTTACATACTATCCACAGAAAGATGGTAAGTTTAAAGTACAAATGATGGAGTGACAAGTGATCCCAAGTCATTTACATACTATCCACAGAAAGATGGTAAGTTTAAAGTACAAGTGATGGAGAGACAAGTGATCCCAAGTCATTTACATACTATCCACAGAAAGATGGTAAGTTTAAAGTACAAGTGATGGAGAGACAAGTGATCCCAAGTCATATACATACTATCCACAGAAAGATGGTAAGTTTAAAGTACAAGTGATGGAGAGACAAGTGATCCCAAGTCATTTACATACTATCCACAGAAAGATGGTAAGGTTAAAGTACAAGAATTTTTGTCAGTATATTAATTTAAGGTGGTACCCAACACTTTCATAAAAATTAATTTGGATCGTTCAATTTTCATAAAAATTTGACGAAGTATTTACTTTGACCCTTTAACAAAAAATTTTAAATTTTAAAAATTTTGAAGCAATCGGTTTGTCAGAAAAATTACACTGGTTAAATAGCAGTTTAACAAACACCAATTTTGATCATTGAGAAGCTTAATATTCCTTTTACATCACAACGTAATTAAAACTTTTAGCTGACTTTACAGAGTTATCTCCCTGTAGTGTTAGATACCACCTTAATTTAAAGGAAAAGGAATACTACTGTAAACTTTGAAATTTCATGTGATGGTTATTTCATGTGATGGTTATTTACACCAAGTCTTCCCATCCAAATTGGTAGTTAGAATTTGTTTTATGTCCCAATTGATATGTCAGTAGTTTAGGGGCATCATCCATCAGTAAGTCTGTCTTTCAGTCCCTGTTAAGGCTAAAATTAAAGTTTGAAAGTAGGGTTAAGTTTTGTATCCAGGTAGTTTAGGGGCATTTCAACTTGAATCTGTACAAATGTTCATTATGGAGGGAACTTTGATATTTTTCCAAATTAGGGTTTTGACAGAGATTTTATAATTCACTGAACATGTAAATGTGAAATCAAAGGAGAATGGTGTCCTAGTCACATGTATTCTTGTTTCATTGGTGATTATGAAAAAAAAGTTCTTTAACCAATTGATGCCTTAGTGGGGGTTAAAGTCCTAATAAATTGTAGCTTTTAATTTCTATAAGATATTATGGCCTTTACAATAGATTTAGTTCTACCATACACAGACTCACAAAAGTTCCATGAATCATAAGTGATACTTGGCAAGAGTGTCTTTAGTTGTCTTTTTAAACTACAAAAGTACACAAAAATTAAAAAACAAATAAGCTTGACATTAAATATTAGGAAGGAACACACTATTGACTGTACATTTGTAACATTTATTAAACAAGTTGATTTTATACTTCCCACAAATATGTAAAACAAGACATGACTTGAATCTTCATGTTCTATTGATAAGGTTGTGGTCGATTCTATGTCCTCCCACACAAACAAATTCATTCATTGTTATAATATGTTTATGTAATATTGATCAGTCCTTTGATTTTTCATTTGAATTGTTTCTAGGATAGTCATCATGGAGCCTCTTATAGATTACGATATGGTATGGCTTTTGATCATTGTTGGATGCAATACAGTGACCTTTGACTGTTCATATCCTTGTCATTTGGTCATTATTGGACATTGTTTCCATTGGCAATCACACCACATATCCTTATTTTATACCACACACAACAAAGTTATAATGTTTGATCCATGTTTTTCCTGCAGTCCTGTTATTGAGATTGCAACTTCTCTGAAGCCACACAATAGACCTTCATGATAATTTGTAGATAAATGGGACATACTATATATGTAGATGTGCATTTTAACAGGAAATTATGTTATATTATTTTTCTAGGAGTTATGCCCCTTTGTGTAGAATTTTGAATATAGTACTGCAACAGTTTGTAATTGCAACTCTGCTGAACCCACACAACAGAATTTCATGAATCTTTTTAGATAGTAAGGAAATACTATCTAGGAGTTATGCCCCTTTGGATGTAGAGTTTTAAATATAGTACTGCAACTCCTGTGAAACCACACAACAGAATTTAGAAATACCTACCATCATCATTTATCAGTACATGTATTTCAAAAATTCTTGTTTTTGTTTCATTGTAGAAATAGACGAGTTACTCAAACATAAAAGAAGTAAGAAGATGCCAAGTTATCCTGGACCAGGGAACTTTGGTGGACCAGGAGGAAACAACTCTAGTAGAAATAACATCAATATTACTGGAATACAAAGTAAGCAGATTACCTTTTCATTTGTTAAAGCTGTATATGTACACATCACTACATCTTCACTAGCCAAGGGTTTTGGTTCAGGAGTCTGTTTCACAAAAATACTTAAGACTAAGATTGATCTTAAGTCATGAACAATTCAGTATACTTACAATCAATCTTTGTTGTAAGTTTTTTCATGTCATTCCAGTCCTTTCTCCCTGTCCTTTGCGGATAAAGATAGAATTTTGGATCTACATGGTAATGATCGCCATTGGTCTCAGTTGTAACTGGCTGCACTCAATCAAAAATCTCCTTTAAATGTAAAGATGCATAACTAGGGAGGGACATAGTGAAATACTTAAGATCAATAGATAAATGATTGTTCAATGGTCTGTCTTTCTGTTTTGTCTGTGACCATATGTGAAGACTTCTCATACATTACTGCTTGTCTAATAAACTTTCATCATGTGTAGGTGACTATACTTTACTCCCATTGTGATTTCTAAATATGTATACTGTGGATTCATTTATTTCGTGGGTATCAATTTTCGTGGATTGAGGAAAACTAATATTTTCATGGATATTTGAATTCGTGATCTGCTGATTTCTCTATACAAAGCGTATAGAAAGTTTGTAATTCGTTGAACATATGAATTCGTGGTTCAACTGAACCCACGAAATCCAGGAAAATTGGTATCCAATAATAATCATGAATCCACAGTATACCTGTACAATATTTTTACAGTATAGGAAAATATAAAATTTATTTGTACTCACTACGAAACAGGAGAAAAGGAGTTGAGCTTTTGTTCTATTTCTTGCAAGTACAATAAAATTTATATTTTCCTACACTACAAGTATTTATCCTGCAATTAAACATTGAAAATGTGTTGTTGAAATTTACATGATAAGGACGCCAAGCTGAACTCTTTTGTTAACAGTAATTTGACCATAATGGTTTCCAATAGAAGCAAGATACCAAGAGACTAAATACAAATACACTATACATTTATCCCTTATGTTATACATGTGAATTTTAATGGTTTCCATCCAAATAGTTATCAAAAGTATCAGGATTATAATTAAGTATGCCAGACGCGCGTTTCGTCTACATAAGACTCATCAGTGATGCTCATATCAAAATATTTATAAAGCCAAACAAGTACAAAGTTGAAGAGCATTGAGGACCAAAAATTCCAAAAAGTGGTGCCAAATAAGAAAATTCTTAGTTTTTCGAAAAATTCAAAGTTTTGTTAACAGGAAATTTATTAAAATGACCACGTTATTGATATTCATGTCAACAGCGGAGTGTTGACTACTGGGCTGGTTATACCCTCGGGGAAGAACGTCCACCAGCAGTGGCATCGACCCAGTGGTGTAAATAGTTATTAAAAGTACCAAAAATATCAATTATTTTGACATACAGCTTTCAGTCATATTCTCTTGACATTGCTGCAGCATCATTTTATTTTGACAAGTTTATAGAAGATCTGAGACTTTGACCATTGTTCTTAGGTATTGTGACAATAGGATCTTGTGAATTCAACTATTCTGTTTTACAACAAGCTCTTATATTTCTTAGGATTGTTTGCCATCATGTGTTGGTGACCATATTGCACAGCAAATAGATTTGGCTGTGTTTAAAGGGAGTTGTTGAACTATGAATAATTTTTGGAGCACCTGTACCATGACAATTATATCTTGTGAATGATACTCCTCTAACACTTTTTAACCAAAAACTCTCATACTTTGTACTATTGTTTGCAATCATGTCTAGTTGGCAATATATAATACAGTCATTTTGATCTGATTATTTCGGGGAGTGTTGTAAAAGTGTCACCTTTTGAATGCAATTATTCTGAAACCATTCAACAAAAAGCTCTAATACTTGTTAGAATTGGTCGCCGTCATGTGTAGTTGGCTACATAGTATTGTCCATTTGATATGACCACTTTTATGGGAGTTATGGTTCTTTTATCATATTTTTGACTATGGCACATTTAATTTCTAATGTATGCATCTAATATATATGGGACTTTTCGCTTAAAATTTTGTGTAGCAATCTTGTATAAAAAAGACATTCATTTTGTTGATATTAATGCTTCAATACTTCATAATGAATGTTGGAAAAGAATACTACACAATAAGTGTTACTTCAATAGGAAGTTTGAAATAATACTGTATTACAAATGTTTTCAGAATTTTTCCTTTCAGAACAGATTAGTTTCAATTCAAAACATAAAATGCAGATTTTCCATTGTAATACTAAACATGCTGAATGTACATGTAGAATGTTTTTTTTAAAAAGAATGGTTTCAAAATAATTTAACCTCTAATTATTTTTAACCATTAAAAAAAAGGTAAATCAATATTGGGAAGAAAAATTGACTTTATATATTTTTATACGACAGCAAAAATTTTAATTTTTTGGTCGTATATTGCTATCACGTTGGCGTCGTCATCGTCGTCGTCTGAATACTTTTAGTTTTCACACTCTAACTTTAGTAAAAGTGAATAGAAATCAATGAAATTTTAACACAAGGTTTATGACCACAAAAGGAAGGTTGGGATTGATTTTGGGAGTTTTTGTCCCAATATTTTAGGAATTAGGGGCCAAAAAGGGCCCAAATAAGCATTTTCTTGGTTTTCGCACTATAACTTTAGTATAAGTGAATAGAAATCTATAAAATTTTGACACAAGGTTTATGACCACAAAAGGACGGTTGGGATTGATTTTGGGAGTTTTGGTTCCAACAGTTTAGGAAGTAAGGGCCAAAAAAGGGCCCAAATAAGCATTATTCTTGGTTTTTCGCACAATAACTTTAGTATAAGTAAATAGAAATTAATGAAATTTAAACACAAGGTTTATGACCACAAAAGGAAGGTTGGGATTGATTTTTGGAGTTGAGGTCACAACAGTTTATGAATTAGGGGCCAAAAGGGGGCCCAAATAAGCATTATTTTTGGTTTTTGCACCATAACTTTAGTATAAGTAAATAGAAATCTATGAAATTTAAACACAAGGTTTATGACCATAAAAGGAAGGTTGGGTTTGATTTTGGGATTTCTGGTCCCAACAGTTTAGGAATAAGGGGCCCAAAGGGTCCAAAATTGAACTTTGTGTGATTTCATCAAAAATTGAATAATTGGGGTTCTTTGATATGCCGAATCTAACTATGTATGTATATTCTTAATTTTTGGTCCCGTTTTCAAATTGGTCTACATTAAGGTCCAAAGGGTCCAAAATTAAACTTAGTTTGATTTTAACAAAAATTGAATCTTTGGGGTTCTTTGATATGCTGAATTTAAAAATGTACTTAGATTTTTAATTATTGGCCTAGTTTTCAAGTTGGTCCAAATGGGGGTCCAAAATTAAACTTTGTTTGATTTCATCAAAAATTGAATAAATGGGTTCTTTGATATGCCAAATCTAACTGTGTATGAAGATTCTTAATTTTTGGTCCAGTTTTCAAATTGGTCTACATTAAGGTCCAAAGGGTCCAAAATTAAACTAAGTTTGATTTTAACAAAAATTAAATTCTTGGGCTTATTTGATATGCTTTATCTAAACATGTACAAAATGTACTTTGATTTTTGATTATGGGCCCAGTTTTCAAGTTAGTCCAAATCAAGATTCCATATCAAGTATTGTGCAATAGCAAGAAATTTTCAATTGCACAGTATTGCACAATAGCAAGAAATATCTAATTGCACAATATTGTGCAATAGCAAGAAATTTTCAATTGGAGTTATCTTTCTTTGTATAGAATAGTAGTTGATAATATATGTTGGAAATTTGCCAGACATGACTATGATGTCATTTTGTATTTTTATTTGCCAATAACTTTATGTAAATAACTTCATTGGAAATTTGCCAATATAAAATGTTGCTGATGAAGCTTTTTTTCCTTATCTTATCTAAAATGTTTTTAGATAATGTATGTTGGACATTTGCCAGACATGACTATGATGTCATTTTCTATTTTTATTTGCCAATAACTTTATGTAAATAACTTCATTGGAAATTTGCCAATATTAAATGTTACTGATGAAGTTTTTTTTTATTGTTTTATACAATAAACAATGTATATTCACTTTTACTACCAACCAATCTTTACCATTCAGTGATAACAAGCACTTTATTTTACATTTTAATATTTTATGATGTATTTAAAAGAGTAGTTATTGTTGCAAACTCTATTAGAAATTTGAATTGATATCAGTTTTGGAAAAAGGGAAACGGGGATGTGAAAAAAAAATGGGGGGGGGGTTAAATTTTTCTCATTTCAGATTTCATAAATAAAAAGAAAATTTCTTCAAACATTTTTTTTAGAGGATTAATATTCAATTAGTGAATTGCTCAAAGGCAAAAAAAAATTTTTGAAGTTCATTAGACCACATTCATTCTGTGTCAGAAACCTATGCTGTGTCAACTATTTAATTTTAGATTTAAATAAGTTTGAAGAAGAAATCTTTAATTGATTTGTAAAATCTTGACATTTGTTTTGTGTAAAAAAAAACCATGTAATGTCAAAAATTTGATCACAATCCAAATTCAGAGCTGTATCACGCTTGAATGTTTTGTCCATACTTGCCCCAACTGTTCAGGGTTCACCCTCTGCGGTCGTATAAAGCTGCGCCCTGCGGAGCACCTGGTTTGTCATATATTGTTTAATGAAGAAAATTATTACTCTTTCTATATGTTAAAATTCTCATTTTGTCTTCCAAAGCAGTTCATCTCAAATTTGAGAACACATTTATTTTTCACACCAAGGCAGGAGACCTATAACAGGATTCGCTAGATCATTGAACGCAGTTTTATCACCCATGATAATTTTTTCGTTGATTAAAGTTTCCCACTACGTCATGTATGTCTTGCTTCAGGTAGTGAAACTTATTCATAAAATTTGATTGGATGCACTGTAAATTGTATAAATATTTACTATGTCATATTTATGTCTATTAAGCCGTATTGTCAACAAAATTTTAAAAAGATATTTCCTTTAATCCAATGTAAAATAATATTTGATCAGGTATATTTCTATAGCTGAGTTTTCATATAAAATGATATAAACTGAAACAACATTTATGGAAATGATTTGATAAAAGAAACTTTGGTAAATGTTTCCTGATTTTTACCCCAAGAATAGTTCAGAATTTTTAGAAATTTATTAACGTACCAACTTCTTCAGACAAAAGTGACCTTAGGTGAATTTGTTTATTCTTTTTAAGTCCCTTTTGCTCTTATAGCTACTAATGTATCAAATTCATTATACAACCCTGTCTTTCAATATTTCTGTTAAATAATAATTATTCCTGAGTAAGGGAAATCCCCAAAAATTGCCTCAGATACTATTTCATCCATATTTTAAAAACATTTAAAGATTCTGAACAATTGAATGGTATCCAGCTTGTATATAAAAAAATATCTATTTTATATTCTTCAAACATGTTAAATGTCTTTTTGTTACTTTGGACTCAAAACAAAACAACAAAGTTTGACGGTACCACATGATGAAACATTTGCTACTATACAGCCTATTTTTCTACCTTCCTACACCCGACTATCTAAAAATACAACACAAGAGCATATGTGTTGCATGGAAAGTGGTTTCTGTTTTTAGAAGGATTGATAAACATTCTATTTATTCTATCAATCCAGTTCCATTCCAATTCAAAAATTCTAAAATGAAACTGGTTGACAACTGTTTGAACTGGTTTTCTAAACTTTTTTAAAATGCAACAGATTTGCTCTCAGATGATTTAAAATTGATTATAGATAAAATGGTGGATTTGTAAAGAAAATTACAGCTAACTAGCAGATACATTTTTAGATGAATTTGACAACTCTGAAATTATTAACACTTTTATTAGGTCAAATTTTCTCAGTAACTGTTGATAAATTTTAAAAGGTCTTATTTCTGTCTATAGAATCGTTGTAAGATGTACATGTCTGGTGGACTAGATTCCAGACATCAAAAGATTCATTGATTGACATAACAACATTTTCTTGTTTTATGTAGTAAGACCTTTATTACAAAGACTGTCAAAATGTTTTTATCAAAACTATTACGCTGGCATGACATTTCAGTGTTTACACCTATCTTATGTAACTTGTAGGACTATTTATTATGTTTGTCTTATTCGTCAAAAGTTGGGATGATACAGCCGCCAAAACAAAATGATCTCAAGATGTCTTCAGGAAACTTAGTTTTTACACAAAACAAGTAATATTCCACTTGTCAAACACAAGAGAAATACTTACCATACATTCAAATGTACCCTGAAGCACTTTTAAGATGTTTTTTTTAGCAAAAATCTTTTAAAAAAAAAGTTAGCCTTACTACACTCATTAGTATTACTTTAATTTATGTACTTACAGCCCCCCTTTTAAATTTCCTGGAACAGCCTCTGCTTTTAAAACTGTGCTCGAAAAAACTGATATGTGACATAAGAAAAAATCTGGGACTGAGGGTAATGATTGATTAGATAACCTGGATGCTTTGCCGTCTGCTTTGAAAACCATTTCCTGATCAGTAGTTGTAATATTTGACTTGAATTGTAAAACTCATGAAAGTTTCATACTATTTACCAATTATGATAGCTAAGGAAGGTTTAGAGCTAAAATTGAATATTCCTCAGATATATATTAAATAATATAAAAATATGGAAATGTGGTAGAATTTCCTTTTTATGCCCCGTCTACGATAGTAGTAGGGGCATTATGTTTTCTGGTCTGTGCGTCCGTTCGTCCGTCTGTTCGTTCGTCTGTTCGTTCGTCCGTTCGTCCGTCTGTCCCATGTCAGGTTAAAGTTTTTGGTCGAGGTAGTTTATGATGAAGTTATAGTTGCATCCATTTGTAACTTTACATACATAGTCATTATAATAGGGAATTTCTAAAAAGTACCTCAAATTTAGGTTTTGGTCCTCATTTCATGGTTCATTGAACATGAAAATGAGATTGTGTGAAACAGCTCTTTGCCAGGTTAAAGTTTTTGGTCGAGGTAGTTTATGATGAAGTTATAGTTGCATCCATTTGTAACTTTACATACATAGTCATTATGATAGGGAATTTCTAAAAAGTACCTCAAATTTAGTTTTTTATGCCCCATTTAGGGGCATTATGTTTTCTGGTCTGTGCGTCCGTTCGTCCGTTCGTTCGTCCGTTCGTCCGTTCGTCCGTCTGTCCCGCTTCAGGTTAAAGTTTTTGGTCGAGGTAGTTTTTGATGAAGTTGAAGTCCAATCAACTTGAAACTTAGTACACATGTTCCTTATGATATGATCTTTCTAATTTAAATGCCAAATTAGAGTTTTGACCCCAATTTTACGGTTCACTGATAGAAAATGATAGTGCAAATTTCAGGTTAAAGTTTTTGGCTTCAGGTTAAAGTTTTTGGTCAAGGTAGTTTTTGATGAAGTTGAAGTCCAATCAACTTGAAACTTAGTATACATGTGCCCTATGATATGATCTTTCTAATTTAAATGCCAAATTAGAGTTTTGACCCCAATTTTACGGTTCACTGAACATAGAAAATGATAGTGCAAATTTCAGGTTAAAGTTTTTGGCTTCAGGTTAAAGTTTTTGGTCAAGGTAGTTTTTGATGAAGTTGAAGTCCAATCAACTTGAAACTTAGTATACATGTGCCCTATGATATGATCTTTCTAATTTAAATGCCAAATTAGAGTTTTGACCCCAATTTTACGGTTCACTGAACATAGAAAATGATAGTGCAAATTTCAGGTTAAAGTTTTTGGTCAAGGTAGTTTTTGATGAAGTTGAAGTCCAATCAACTTGAAACTTAGTATACATGTGCCCTATGATATGATCTTTCTAATTTAAATGCCAAATTAGAGTTTTGACCCCCAATTTTACGGTTCACTGAACATAGAAAATGATAGTGCAAATTTCAGGTTAAAGTTTTTGGTCAAGGTAGTTTTTGATGAAGTTGAAGTCCAATCAACTTGAAACTTAGTATACATGTGCCCTATGATATGATCTTTCTAATTTAAATGCCAAATTAGAGTTTTGACCCCAATTTTACGGTTCACTGAACATAGAAAATGATAGTGCAAATTTCAGGTTAAAGTTTTTGGTCAAGGTAGTTTTTGATAAAGTAGAAGTCCAATCACTTTGAAACTTAGTATACATGTTTCCTTTGATAAGATCATTCTAATTTTAATGCCAAATTAGAGAATTTATTCCAATTTCACAGTCCTTTAAACATAGAAAATGATAGTGTGAGTGGGGCATCCGTGTACTGTGGACACATTCTTGTTGGTCCTCATTTCATGGTTCATTGAACATGAAAATGAGATTGTGTGAAACAGCTCTTTGCCAGGTTAAAGTTTTTGGTCGAGGTAGTTTATGATGAAGTTATAGTTGCATCCATTTGTAACTTTACATACATAGTCATTATGATAGGGAATTTCTAAAAAGTACCTCAAATTTAGTTTTTATGCCCCACCTACGATAGTAGAGGGGCATTATGTTTTCTGGTCTGTGCGTCCGTTCGTCCGTCTGTTCGTTCGTTCGTTCGTTCGTCTGTTCGTTCGTCCGTCTGTCCCGCTTCAGGTTAAAGTTTTTGGTCAAGGTAGTTTTTGATGAAGTTGAAGTCCAATCAACTTGAAACTTAGTACACATGTTCCTTATGATATGATCTTTCTAATTTAAATGCCAAATTAGAGTTTTGACCCCAATTTTACGGTTCACTGATAGAAAATGATAGTGCAAATTTCAGGTTAAAGTTTTTGGCTTCAGGTTAAAGTTTTTGGTCAAGGTAGTTTTTGATGAAGTTGAAGTCCAATCAACTTGAAACTTAGTATACATGTGCCCTATGATATGATCTTTCTAATTTAAATGCCAAATTAGAGTTTTGACCCCAATTTTACGGTTCACTGAACATAGAAAATGATAGTGCAAATTTCAGGTTAAAGTTTTTGGCTTCAGGTTAAAGTTTTTGGTCAAGGTAGTTTTTGATGAAGTTGAAGTCCAATCAACTTGAAACTTAGTATACATGTGCCCTATGATATGATCTTTCTAATTTAAATGCCAAATTAGAGTTTTGACCCCAATTTTACGGTTCACTGAACATAGAAAATGATAGTGCAAATTTCAGGTTAAAGTTTTTGGTCAAGGTAGTTTTTGATAAAGTAGAAGTCCAATCAACTTGAAACTTAGTATACATGTTCCCTTTGATAAGATCATTCTAATTTTAATGCCAAATTAGAGAATTTATTCCAATTTCACAGTCCTTTAAACATAGAAAATGATAGTGTGAGTGGGGCATCCGTGTACTGTGGACACATTCTTGTTTCTACCAGAGATGAATGACGTCAATATGATCAATTTAAGATCACTGTTGACCTTCAGCAATGGGAAAACCAACTCATACTGTACAGTACGTCAGCTATAAAATGACCTGACATGAAAAATGTGAAACAATTGAAACAGAAAAACAAATGGCCCAATATGATTTACAAAAAACAAATATGACAGACCTAAACCAATAATAACCACTGAATTACAAGCACATAAAGAATGTGGCGGGGTCAAGCAATTTTTTCTTGATTTTGGTAACAAACAATTTCATACATCTTTGAGTGTTCACACTTCACACTAATATTTGAACAATATACAATAACCTGACCTTCGTTTTTGACCATCCTCTAGCAATAAGATGTGGACACTTGCGATTGGCTGAATTATGGACAAATTATTGCTATAGGCAAAGTGTATTTTCACATGTAGTGGGATTATGACCTCTGTTGAGTGCATTAATACTTCAATGATTTTACATGAAGTAATTTTATTTTTGAAATTAATACTTACTGAGAGATACCAAGGACGTATAACTAACATATATAATATACGTCCTTGGAGATACTTATAAAAAATAAGGACTGGCAAATGTACCTAACTTTAAAGGTCAATTCTGAAAAAAAAAGTCTACTTATATTGGCTTATACTCTGGAAATCTTTTCTATGTTGGAACAATTGAAACTCATTACTAAAAAATATTTTATCTTATATATGTATTCACTTATTTTACTTCCTCCATTTATTATGCACTTAGAAGTGTATAGAAATATTTACAAGTTAGAGTAGTTGGTAGTATATCTAATAACAATAGGAAGATATACTTCTAGAATAAGTAAGGGTATGAAGAGGGGGGAGGCCTTCATCTCTGCATTCTTAATTCATTTTTCGCTCGTTATTCTTTATCTTTAGAAATAATGGCAATTCAAGTATATTTTGGACATTGTTTTTCTCAAATAAGGCTATTTTCACTCCATTATTCTCAATTCTTTAACTTTTTCTTAAATTCCCCATCCCTTTTATAATAATCAATTATTAATTTATTCTACGTTCTTCTATTCCCAATCCCCCCTTATAAAAATTAATTATTAATTTATTCTCTATTCTGTAAAACTCATTCACACCCTTTGACAAAGATTTAATATATTTTGAAAAAAAAGTGTCCTAAACCAATGTGTATCTCTTTTCTCAATAAGGATAGCTATAGAAGCTTCCAAATGACTTTTTCATCATATGACTTTTAATTTGTATTTTTATTTAAAAGTCGTAATTTATGATGAGGAATAATTTTAGATTTCCATCTGTTGTGTCCTGTTAAATTTAAATGCAAAGCACTTATATAATGATCTATTTATAGAAAAAAAACAAATTTTGTAAATTTTTATATCTAAAAATAGAAACTAATCCTAAAAGTTTCAGTAGTGAAGGGATGATGATGACACTCATAAATCAGAAGTTATGCAATATGAATTTTATGAATAACAAAATGGGGAAAGCCGTTTTATTAACAAAAAATAAAGCTTATAGTAATGAGAAGCGACTATATAAGAAACTTCTTTGATCAATGCAATAACAGGTTTGCTTGAAGAAGAAGCAATAAGAAGTGACTTCACCAAAACTTCTTGTATTCTACTGATTGATAAAGATAAGGTAATACTCTTATTTGGCCTTTGGGAATATATCTGACAATTGTAATCAAAAACAGTTAAAGGTGGATGGAAAATGCTCAAAACAACCCAGACCAAATTGTAGATTGTTAAATGGACCGCAATCTGTTCTAAACAAATTATTTTGCTCCCAACCAACTTTGCAACAGATTTGATTCAGCCCATCCCCCCCAAAAAAATTATGCAAGTATTAAAGTAAAATTATTCAAATTTTTCATAAAAATCATTTTGTCTGTTAAATCCATTATTCTAAAAGAAATGTTAAAACTACCAAAGGAATATTCAAATTCATAAAATTAAGACTAACTGCAGTCTAACAAACGTCACATCTTTAAAACTAAAGAATGGGCCACAAACAACCCCCCCCCCCCCCTCCACAAAAAATTTATGTGCTCCTGATATGAAATCTTCAACTGTTTCTGAGCTTAAGATATATAGTTAAAATATACATAAATACATACATGCATAAGTTATTTTTTCCCAGATTTATTATTCTATTCTATTACCCCCCTCCCCTTATTTCAACCCTCTTTTGATTGCATCAAAGAAAGAAACATAGCTTTAATGGTGTGACTGGTGTCTATGTTTTAAGGGGTCCAATTTATGTTTAATAACAAAAAAATAGATAGTCCAATTGTTTTGTGTTGTGACTTACAGTTTATACAAATCACTGTTTAAAATGGTAATCAGATTTTGACTCAACAGGGTCTTTTAACAGCTTTTAGTTCTTTCTATTTTTATTATGCCCCACCTACGATAGTAGGTGGGGCATTATGTTTTCTGGTCTGTGCCTCCGTTCGTCCGTTCGTTCGTTCATCCCACTTCAGGTTAAAGTTTTTGGTCAAGGTAGTTTTTGATGAAGCTGAAGTCCAATCAACTTGAAACTTAGTACACTGGTTGCTTATGATATGATCTTTCTAATTTTAAAGCCAAATTAGACTTTTGACCCCAATTTCACAGTCCACTGAACATAGAAATGAAAGTGCGAGTTTCAGGTTAAAGTTTTTAGTCAAGGTAGTTTTTGATGAAGTTGAAGACCAAACAACTTGAAACTTAGTACACATGTTCCATATGGTATGATCTTTCTAAATTTATTGCAAATTTAGATTTTTTTATCCAATTTCACGGTCCATTGGACATGGAAATTGATAGTGCGAGTGGGGCATCCATGTACTTAGGACACATTCTTGTTAAGTCCTTGTCCTTTATCAGTTTTCATTATTACAAATGTTATTTAACAGACAGGAGGTAAAACTGAGCTGCCAGGCAACATTTTGCTTCTACTGGTAAATGGCTATTGTTCATTTGAATTTTAAAAATGAATATGATTCACTGTAGTCAGAGATTTAAACTTTATTGTTTGTAATTTTACCATTGTATTTGATCAAATGACATTGCACATGATAAGAATTTAAAATACGGAAATGTAATGTTACATGAATATACATTTACCCCATGCAAAGACTTTAAGTAATTAAAAGCATTCAAAAATCAGGTCAAATAAAAAAAAAAAAAAATCCCCCAAAATTTGTTAAGGAGGAGATCTTAATTTGTGTTTGTATTTTTGGCTAAAATTGCAATTCATTTTACAGAAGTATTTGCTTTCTTTTATCAGAGTATAAAATTCTTGGTAGGGAGTAATTGAAAATCTAATAAAAATTTTGTGTCCTTAGAAACCATACCATGAACAAAACAGAATACTTTCTTAAATTTTAAATAATCACGGTATTGACATTTGAAAAATGTGTTTTATTTTCTTGAAATACCCGTAATCACGTTGTTGACCTTTTAAAATTGAATGTATTGATTTAAAAGTAAGTAAGTGAGGTACTTGTCATATAATCTGCAGATCATGAAGGGGATGCGTTATCACCCTTAAAAAAGATTTTTTATCAGTAAAAAAGATGTTTTTTCCTGGTCACAAGCTTAATTCAAGTATATTAGGTATGCAACTATGTATGTCCCATAAACAGTACAATTTTGATGGTTTTAAATCATAGTGAAATGACAGTGGCCAACAGGGTGGATAGGTTTAAGGGAACATGGGAATGAAGGGGTGGAAAGTAGGAGTCGGGGCCAGTTTAGGTTGCAGGAATATTGGAGATTGAGAGTAAATATTTAAGATTATACTTAAATAAAAATTGGCTTAAACATTTGATGTTAATTCCAGAAAATTATGTTAATTTTGTTGATAATATGAAAATTAAGATGGCATCTTTACCATGTTTACAATCTATAAAGAAGATAAGTTTCTTTTTCACAAGCATTGTAGTTGCACCTTTCATAATAAGCCAACGAAGAAGACTATTTGTAGCCTTTAAGTATATTTTTTTTTTGTCTTGTGCCATTGTAGAAAAAATCATATCTAATAAAAATTCAGAGTCCTACTGTAAGATATAAAGTTATCTAAACCTGGGACTATAATACTGAATTGGCTCCCGTCTAGACTAATTATATTTTTAGAACTGTGTGATTGACCCTTGTCTTCTAACGGAAAAATTGAAACTATATTGTTCCGATTCATTGGCCTTCTTATCCACCAGGATGTTACTAGGTTAACTACTATTAATATCTATACATACTGAAATATAGTTTACAATTAAAACCTTGAAATTTGGCTGTTTAAAATATCCAAATGAAAAAAAAGTACTTGGCATGCTTAAATATAGTAATAGTAATGTGCTGTCTAAGCTGTCAATTTTTATTCAAAAGGTAGAAAAGATGCTTGTTTAATTTAAAACTGTAATAAACACAAACTTATTTCTGAAGATGTATAATTTAAAAATGTATTCTGTTTGTATAATGAACTATGTTGTAATTAATATTGTGTATATAAATATGCTCCTGTTACGCAGTCTTCTGCGGCTGAGTTTTCTCTAATAAACTATTGCTAAATACATGCAATAATGTACTGTACAAAATTGGGGTTATAATCTTTAAAGCAATTAATTATTCTGGTATAAATGTCTTTTGTCCTATAATGCTGGCCCAAGCTTAGTGTTTTCTATTAAGTTAGAGGACTGCTACAATGTCACATTGTTTAGATAGGGTTTACAAATTAGATTGATTGATGGATGTTTAATACCACTTTCAGTAATATTGTTCTATTTCATGGCTTGCACTTTTTATTGGTTGAGGAAGCCAAAGAGGGCAAAAGTAAAAATGAATAGAGAAAAAAAAGGGTGCTTAAATATACAAAATGGAGAATAATTGGCAAAATGAAAAGAGAATAGAGAAAAATGGTGAAAAAAAAGGAATAAAGAAATTAAAGACCCCCCCCCCCCCCTTATTATCCAGACCAGATTAGTATGATGAACATGTTTGTAATTGACTTTTGGTCCAGCTTCTTGGTCACATTGGAATTACTTGGGAATTTTATCAATTTAGACAATCACTTTTTTATAGAATGTTTGCAAGTACAAATTTATCATTGCACACTTACTAACCTTTTGGTCTCAAATGATTTTTTGATAAAAATACCTATAACCTGATATTATATGGTACAATCATGATTAATGTGTGTGGTTTAAAAAAAAAGGGAATAATTAAATCACTGTCCTAAATATTCACAATATTCACCTGGCTTTACTAGGTGATTTTTATTTCTTCGTCAGTTTTACCTATCCTAATATACTTTTGAATAGGTAAGCCCTTTTAATCAAGATTTTACTTATGGACTTAAAAAAAAATATTGTAATAAAACTCCTACTTAATAGTAAACAGTGACACACAGTAATTTGTTTACATGTATGTACATTTAGTTATTAATTCATGGATGTCAAAATCTGCACATATGTAATTATGTGGTTTTGTTCGTGAAAACAAACCAGAGGTCAATGGCTTTTAATTCCGAAAAGTGACAATCTTTTCAATTTTATTTTTCCAATTGAAAACTTTGAATATTTTGGAGGTATTATTTTCGGTTTCTGTTATAAATCTTCACCTTATTATTACAGGTAAGTTATTGGCACAGGACCAAATATAGTACAAATGTATATTACTATCGAAATGACTTTGTCAAGGTAAATTACAGGTGTGTTGACAATGTTCACCTCAGCGAATCACTTCCTCGTTGTTATAAATGTCGAAGTTAGACAGATACGGGAAATTACCCAATCACTTTGAGTGTCGTCCATTTTTGAATCACTTGTAACAAACAAGAATGTTTTTGTGTCGAATGTCAAATACTAAAAAAAATGGAGTTATGCCAATACTAAAGTTGGAATTTATGTCAGAAAGAGTTTTGGAAATTGTGTCAAAGAGAACTTTATTGTGAGAACTTTTTTAATTGTTTATTTTCAGCAAATAATCCATTCAGCCAACAAAGTCAAGGAGGAAACCTCCCGATCACCGTCAACCAAGATACTATGGGTAAGTACGAAGAATAACTTGCTAAACGATAAAGTTGAATCAATTAAAATTGATTTGCACAAATATTTTATTTTTAAATTTTATTTCCTTGTGCATTTAATTTAAGTAAAGATTGACATTTAGTAAAATGAATGCATGTACAACATCACTGTTGTCATGGTTGCATATTCAAAGTGTAAAAATTGTGACTCTGGAAATACCAGTGCCATGTATCAAAAAGTTAAATATATTGATAATGATTGATAGACCATGCAGAATTTTAAAGTTCTCCTTGGTATTTAATAACTTTTAATATGCTAATAACTGATGAAATAATGGTATTGCCATTAAATATATAGGCTTACATTTAATTTCAATTTAATTATACATTTGTATTTATATGGCATTAAATGCATTTTTGTTCTCAAAATTTTAACAATCTGTATTGATTTATTCAGTTACAATTATACTGCTACCTCAATGGCCTTTAAAAGATACATGAAAGTTTATAATTTGCTCTTTTGAGTTTCATTTCCCATAAGATAAGGAGAGGACAGGGCTGCTTGTCATTTTTTTTATACCTCTACCCCTAGGCAAAGGAGGCCGTAAGTGACCCTAATTGACTGTCGTCTATAGTCCCAATAGTATTTTCACATTCTTCTTTCTATTTTAAATGTTATATCCCTTCCACATATTTCCTTTATGTTGCCTCTTGAGGTCTTCATGAGTTACAAAATTGCATTAAAAATTATAAAGATTTTTTAAGACTTATTACTAATTTCAAAGAAATGTTTATGAGTTTCTTTTAAACCAAAGCCATTTAATATTATTCATCCAATTTCTTGCAATTCGTACATGTTGCACTGTGTACTGATAATCTGTAGTGTATGGATTCTTCTATTAACTAAATTTGATGCAATCTAAAAATTAAGCCTGGCTGTCAGGTTGTTTGGTCTGAGAACGCAGTAATTTTGAAGGGCAATTCTTAAGAACGATAATTGCAAATTAGAAAATTATATTCTTCCTATTTCAATATGATTTTTACACTGCAGTGAACAATATTTAGGGCAAATGATATCAAGACTATTGAAAAAATTTACCAGCTCTAACTTAACATATGGACAAGTTTATGTTAAAGAAGGTCTTAATTCAGTTTGACAGCTTCATGTAGCCATTCAAAATTTTACCTTAATCATCTGGACCAAATCGCTACTTTACCTTAAAATTTGTGACCCAAATGTGTTTAACATTTAATTTACTCCCCCTATAGGAAGTAAACCACTAATTAATGGCCCCATTGCTTTCTATGTTAAATTCCTCAATTTCGAGTGGTCACAGCTCTTTTATCTTAAGTTCAAATAAAGTGACAATCATTGCATGTCAAAGCAACACCTTCTGGTGTCCTGTACTGAAAAAATCAACTTACCTTACATTGCATATAAGAAAGAACTGGTTCCCGGAACTTCGGATGTACCAAAACAGGTACTTCCGATCTGACAAAAAGGCAAAATGTACCCTCCTTTTTAAATTTCATGCCATTTTTTTATTATTCAAATTTATCAGTCAAAAATTGTTCTACAATGATCACCAGTCATGCAGCCTTCATTTGATACCAAAATTAATAAAATACTCTAAATATTTTGAAAGTTGTGTCCATGCGTAGGAACTATTTTGTGTTAAATATGTACTACTTTCTGGTATGTGCTTTCTGGCCGGGCCCGAATTAGTGGTGTTACACCTATACCCTACTATTTTATGCATAACATAGGGAAATCATTTGGACGATATATGGGAAAATAGTGCAAGTAATCCACTGCCTACACTACGACAATAAAAGATAAACAATGATAACTGTGTTCCCAGAATGTTTGTACTAATCACGGTTTGAGGTGAAACCAAAAAAAAAAACATTTTCAAAATAACTAAATGAAGTATACTCTGGTACAATTTGTAAAAAGGAGATATAGTTTAAATATCTTAAGCTAACAACCAAACATCATATTAACAAAAAGACAATTAGATATAATCTTCAACAATAGACAGTTTTCGTTTTTCAATTGATTAAGACTTGCCTATAAAGATTGGCTTTGAAATGAGAATAAATCTATATTACAAGTCTGAATTGATCTCCAATTTGATTTCATTTTTGAAAGAAGAAAAAAAGCAAGATGAAAGAAGAATTGAATTGTATAGGGAACTCATACCACGTTTTAACATAAAAAATTAGGGTCTGAAAAAGTTTGGAGGTTCAATAGAAATGGAGAAGTTCCTCATTTGAATTATTATTACCTGAAAGAAAATTATGGGTTTCAGTTCTCTATGGAATATCTCTTGTTCCTTTCCATATTATTTTCAGCAAACAGGTTTTTAAATAGATTTATATGATAACCATGTGATAAAAATAAACAATAGAAAAAATTACCTAGAAAAAAATTATGGAATGAAAATGTTTAAATTGTATTATATCCTTTGTTCCTGGTCGACCAATAATAAAAATATTGGATTCAGTATTCCTGTGTAAAAAGTGTGGTGATATATATAGGTAAACTTATTTATAGAAGTCACATGAATTCCGAGAAAACAACTCTTCCTTAATAAATACATGTTATCCTTGTTAAATTGTTTGTACGGGATCTGGTGATATTTAAAGGTATAGGAAGGGAAACTGGTTCAAATCACTTCAAAGTTCTATTCAATTATGAGATATGAAAAATCTCAGCCATTCAATTCTAATTAAAATTTTTGATTTTCAAATTTGCTTTTGGAAAAAAATGCCCCCATATATATGCTTCCTTTTCCCATAAAAGATCTACATAAAGAGGGTAGTTTGATAGAATGAAATTATTTATAATGAATATGGCCAAAGGTAATATAACACTAAGAAATTAAACCCTAATTTTACTTGTAGATACTACTCCTGTATCGAATGCACAACAGCAGCTGCAGCAGGCAATTAGAATGACAGCAACTCCAAATCGTCGTCCTAGACAAAGACAACAAACTGCTAGCACTAATGATTTAACCACAGACGGTGAAAGCCAATTGCCTACCCTTTTTTCCCAAGATATCTACATGCAAACCCAAGGCCCACCAATGATGCAGATGCCACAACAAGATATGAAACAAAATGTCTACCAGGACCCCAATCTAATGTATTTCCAGCAGTTTGCAGTTGGTAATCAACACATACCGTTTCAGCAGCTTCAACCCCGCGGATCACCCCAACAGCTGCAACCCCGTGGGTCACAACTTACTCCTCGAGGCACCGTCATAAAACAAGCTCCTCATCATTTTGGGGGGGATGGTAGAAGAGGCTATGACGAGACGGACAGTGTTCCATCGAAACAAATGGGGGGAGTGTGTTTTCCCCCTGTAGAACCTTATGGTCATCCAGGATTTTCCAAATCAGCATCTGATTCAGTATTATCAGGGAAAATGATGGATTACGGTAACGAAGGACTTGAACGAATTGCTCCATTTGAATGTCAGATGCCTCCCAATGACTTCACAACACGGGAGGATTCAAGACAAATAAAAACTGAAGACTACGGCATTGATATATTTCAAAAGGATGAAAAAATTGAAGACATTGTTGATGAAATGAAAGAAGAAGAAAAAAGTTTTAATGTACAAGAGGACTTGGTAGAAAATAAAGTTGAAAATATGGAAGATTCTGAGATGGCGGCTGATGAACAGAATAAACCAAATTTGGATATTAAAGAACAAAGTGAAAATGAAATATCTGTTAAATCTCAATTCCAGGATTTTAGTGGTATGTCCACATTTATGTTCTTTAATTTTGTTTTTAATATCATGTTTTGATATCTCTTTTAAATAAGAGTTATATATAGGATATAGAGAAGAAAAAAAACTTATAAAAGTTTGACTAGCTTAGGGGGATATAGGTGAAAATATGAAATAATTTCAAAGAAGTTCTGTGAGGTACTATAATTAACAAGTACCGGTATTAATCCTAGCAGATCTAGTGTAATTGAATTTCACCAACCATACCCTAGTGCATTTTCTGATTCCACTAGAATAGTCAATATACTTTACATTCAAAATATATGACGATTAATAACTTAAGACTGTTCATGTAAATTTAAGAAAATTATTAACCAAAAGATTATGAAAAATTAGAAAATTTCATTGATAATGATTCATTAACCACAAGGTCATTCCTTTAGTTTGTTGTGGGAGTAGATAAACTAGATAGATAAAAAAGTTATTGAATATAAGATATAGAATGTTTAATTTATTTATTAAACTGTTTACTTAAAGGGTGTTTAACGATTTTGACCACCCATCCCATGAGAGTCTTGCACATTCAGAAGTTTTAACTATTTACTGGTTCTGATCCAGTGGTAGTCTAAACCCCTCCCCCTTTTTTTTCATGTATTAATTGTTTATTTCATCTCATGTTGTTGTCTATGTATACCGACTGTGCAAGACCCTCGTTGTAAGTTAAAAACCACCCTCGTTACTTGTGGTTGTCCTTAGCATGCATGAAATATTTGTCACTGGATGTTTATAAGCAATCAACAATCAATCAATAAATGTTTTTCGTTACAGCACAAACAGAGAGTGATGATGTTATGCACATTGTTGACAGAACTTCAAAGGCATTACAGTTCTATGCTGCCACAGGAAATATAAAACAGCTGTTGTTTGTTCAGCGTCACCTACTCTCAATATCAGACGATAGTGGCGATCTGTAAGTTATATATAGCTTTCATTATGAGTTTGAGTACTGTGGATTCATTATTATGAATTGGATACCAAATTTTCGTGGATTTTGTGGAAAAAAATAACAGTGAATCCAAATTTTCAACAAAGTATAAATTTCAATAAGGCTGTTGCAAACTTAGTTGATACTCGATTTACTTCAATATTCAAAACACAAAAAGGGATATCTACAAATCCACACTGACAGTTTAAGAGCATTGTCAAGAAGTTTAAATAGTTTTTGGGATTCTAGACTTAACCATATTAACTACATCTGACAGCCATTTTGCCTGATTGATGCAAAGCAATTATTCTCAAGGTCTATGACATCAAACATTTTCTGTAATAATAGTGTAAAATTACAGGAAAATGTTTTATTTCCTTCAATAGCAAAACATATGGAAATTAGAATATGCATATTTATCTTTCCAGCATGTAGTTAATCAAAAATGTCAAATGTGTTTTGTTTTTTTTGTTTTAGTGTTTTTTACTGTGTTTGTTTTCTTACACAATAATTACATAATTTGAACAATGTGACGTCAGTTTTGTTTGAAATTCAGAAAAATGCATAGCATTTATCTTGTGCTATATTAAATAAATAAAACATAATAAATTTTGATTTTATCTGATAGGATTTTTTAGACGAAACTTTGCATTTTATTTTATAGACCTTTACATTCCTTATATTTGTTTTTATTAAAAAGGATGTTTTAGAAGAAACTTTTGCATTTTATTTTGTAGACCTCTACACACCGCCATCATCAATAATCAGTTAGAAGTCATACACAATCTCCTAGATGTCATGTCAACGTTACCATACTGTAGATACAAATCTAGTGCTTATAATAGTCTTAGACAGGTGAGTTTTAAAAATACTGTACTATAACAAATTTGAGGCTGGTAGTAATGCATAGCAATATCCCTTGGGCTTGGTAGACACAATTCAAGTTTTTGTCTTGCCTGCAACAAAAGTTTAGGAAGGGAATTAAATTTTCTCAGAATTTAATTTTTTGCAATTTCTAGGTCCAAATCTTTGTTGAGGTTTCATTTTTGTATTTCTCTTGTCCATGTTTTTGGTCATTCATTAACCCTTTCTTCCATAATGACGCCTTTTGACGCCATCCCCTTTACTCCATAATGATGCCTTTCGACACCTGTGTAGTGCCTCAGTTGAAACGTATTACCTAGGATAAAACTTCATCAGACTTAAAAAAAAAATGTATCTAATATTAAAAGGATATTCATGAGAACATCTGACTGGAATTTCATTGATGAAAAATTTGTTTTCACAATGCATTAATACTTTAAACCTGATGATTATTTTTCATTGAAAAAATCCTATGCAAATCAAGTATGTAAAAAAAAAAATCCATGGAGGAAAGGGTTAAGGTTTAATTTATGTGAGTTGATATTTTGGCAATGATGTGTCAATTGCAAAATTTGGGGAAATTTCTCATTTTTTTACGGTCAGTTACAACACTTATTAACCATATATTGAATACCAATCTATTATTAATTTATGTAAGGGGATATTTTCAAGATTGTTTCTTTTATAATTGTGACAGTAGGGAAAATTTCCCTTTTTTTCCTTACAGTAAGTTCCAACACCTATTTACCATATATTGAATACAAATCGACTGTTAACAACGTTCTCTGACATCTATATTACAATATTATATACAGTCGTCTACCGTGTCGGGATCAAAAGATGTTTTATAGTAATCTGAATTGTAAAAACTGTAAATTCAGAAATAAAAGTGTGCAATATGTGAGATTTTGTGATTTAAAAAAAAACGTGATTTTAAATTTTGAGATATTAAGAAATTTCCTTTTTAATTCATATAAAAAATTTCAAAATGCGAGTTTGAATTATCGCAATTATAACCGTGTCACATTTTTCGCAATAATTTCTGAATTTGCAGTATTGCTTTCAACAGCTTTAATAAGTCACAACAATATTCTGGATTAGAAATTGTTTAAAGAAAAATTTATTCAAATTTCTCCATACAAATTTAAAACCTTAAACGACCAAAATAAAAAAAAAAGTTTTTTTTTAAAGCAATCATTTAAATGCAAATGTCGTAAGTGATACAGGATGTCTTTAATTACAGAGGTATGTTTAAACAAAATTTAAACTATTTAATATGCAGTTTGCCTTTAACGCATGAAATTATAAAAAAGTGTTTTTTTTAAAAGGATAAATATTTCTTACGTAAACAGAAAATTATAAAGGGTCATTTTCATTATATCAGTGGATAATTTTCTGTTTACGTAAGAAGTATTTATAAAAAAAATGTATTAAATGAAATCTAGTACAAATGGACGAAAACAATATCAAATTTAGGTTGTAATATAATTAAAAAATATAACTGACATCCTGTTATGATATAAAGAATAATATTGATCACTTAAGGTCACGGATAAGATAAACGAGGTCAGTGAGGTGTAACAAATGTCAACTAATCAGAATTTAGCTTGATGTTAAAAAAAAGTACCTATTTCCTGGTATAGAATTCAATTGCACTTTTAACAAAAATGGACATTTTTTTTTATAATTTCCTGAAAAATTGTCAAAAGATTTGATAAAGAATTTTTTTAAAGTTTCCTTTTGTTGCCATTGTCCAGATTGAGAAAGATAAAGGAGATCTTGAAAGATAAAAAATATAATTCTTGGAATGCCACCAACTATCAATCATTCAATCAATAACAGCAATATTAATCATATCGACACTTATTTTTTTTTTTATCTCATTTAAATTTTTCAATTAAATATTTTAATTAGTTCTTTTAACTTACATTTCAAGTAAAAAATAATGTGTAATATTTAAAGTTCAGGCTTTCTTGTTAAAATACTTTTGATAATTTAAATAAAAATTGATATAATTTTTTTTGGACATTTATGTATAACAGAGTATATAAATGCCTTTACCAACAAAAGTCCCATTATTTCTCAGATGATTGAACCGATTTGATTTATATAACTCCTAAAAATGACAGTTTTATACACGATCACAGGATTTGACACAATGTTGCTTTAAGTATCAATCATGGATGTATTATCCTAATTAAATTGATCTCTAAAAGAAGGTGTAACTCAACAATTGATGAGATTGACAGTTTAATACTATTTTGCAGACGCCACTTCATTTAGCGGTACTGATGGGACAGCCAAGTGTAGTTGATAGGTTGTTGAATGTTGGAGCTGATCCAACCATGGTTGACAGAAAAGGCAATTCCCCAGCACATCTTGCCATCTTGTATGGGGCAGACTCATGTCTTGCCATTCTAGTCAGATACCAAAGATGTAATGTAGCCAAAAATAAACCATTCCCTGAGCTAGATCTCAAGAACTTTGATGGTAAGAAAGTGCTGATGTGTCAGTTATATTAGGATTTGTTGTTTAGCTCTAATGTTCTTTTTGTTGTCTGTTTATAACAGCATTAAAAGTTCGGGAAATTATTGTAATGATAGTTTCTGTTTAAAAATCAGTTGGGATAGAATTAATTATTTGATATAGACCTGCAAAATTATTAAAATGTTCATAAAATTAATAGGTGTTTACCGCAACGTACAATGTACCAAATTAGACAGCTCTATATTGAAATGTTGTGTTCACTGTTTCTAGAATTAAACTTTGGCATACAATAAAATTGCATAGTAATTTGTTACCATCATCTGGAAAAAGCAGAGAGAAGAGACAATGAAAAGAAGTTGAATATTCAGTTCCATGTTCCATTTGTAAGAATTGAAAATGTCAGTCTGTGTATTAGAGAAAGAAATAACCTAAGATTATAATTCATCTTATGATTATGATCTGTCTTCCATTTTATCAAAAGGAAACTTAATGAAATGTTATGTTATATTTTTTTAGGCTTTTCTACTGCCCATCTTGCAGCTATAACACAGAATTGTAATGCTATGAAATTGATATCAAAAGGGAAAGGGAATATAAACATGCCCGATGGTAAGAGTGGAAGGACTCCCCTCCACCATGCTGTAGAAAGAGATGATCTTACTACTGTTGGATATCTAATATTAGAGGTAGGAATTTTTACTAATAGACCCTAATTGATAATTGTACTTTTAGAAATGCAAATGCATTGCCAAAAAAATTAGACTCATTAGCAAATGTTACATGCATATTCTGGATATGAACAATGAACAAGTCCAGCATTAGTTCTAAGCCCTTGTTATGAAACTGTACTCAGTACTTGGAGAATAAAATGTGTGCTTGAAACATAAAATCCAATATTTTGATTGGTTGATTGTGTGCTTGAAACATCAAATCCAATATTTTGATTGGTTGATTTCTGAGACTGAGTATGATTATCATGCTGGAAAGATTCATGACCACATGGCCTGAATATGGAATATTTGAAATTTTTTATTCACCCAGATGTTAATTAAAATACAATTTTACTTTCAAATGATAAAGCAGTTTTCTTATCTTTTTCATGTGTATATCACAAATACATTGATATGCATGGGTTTGTTACTTAGATATTTGACTATCTTGAGATCATATATTCCATTAATTAGGTCAACTGAAAAAATATAGTCAAGGTACCTGGGTAAAGATTATTTAAAAAAAAAAGCAGATAACATATCTCTTAGCTGCTTGTATAATGAAAAATACCAATCAACAAAACTTAAGTATATGCATTTATCACTTTACTTGAACACTTTTAGTTAAGTACATTCTTTTTTTTGTACCATGTACATAAATTGTTCTGTAGTCCTAAAAAATATGGAAATTCCAACGACATTCATCTGAATATAGATCATAAATGCACTGTCAAATGACCCTGGACCTAAATTTATCATTAATATACAAGTGTTCACTTGAAATTTAAAGGATATATCTTGTATCTTCAATATGCACTTTAAATCATCAAAACAAACAATAAATACTTACGGATTTTCCTAGTTTAAATAATTTAGAAGTATGTAACAACTCATTTGCAAAGGACTGATAGATGCACATTTCTGAAAAAAAAACTTTGTATGCCCCATTTATGGGCATTATGTTTTCTGGTCTGTGCTCCCGTCCATTCGTTTGTCCGTCTGTCAGGTTAAAGTTTTTAGTCAAGGTAGTTTTTGATGAAGTTGAAGTCTGAACAACTTGAAACTTAGTACACATGTTTCCTATGATATAATCTTTATATGATAATGCCAAATTAGAGTTTTGACCCCAATTTCACAGTCTACTGAACATAGAAAATGATAGTGCGATTGGGGCATCCGTGTATTATGGACACATTCTTGTTTAAAATAGCATTTATATGTGAATGTTGAAATTTTTACTCATTTGTCTACTCAATGCTAGAATTAGGAAGGTATTTCGGTCAGTTAACAAGAATAAAAATTCATCTTTAATTAGTGCTTTTTTTAAGTTTTGGTGAATTTCTATAAACATACAAACTATCTTTGTATACTTTCTACAGGCTAGAGCAAATGTAAATGCTTGTTGTTTTGACGGTAATACACCTCTACATGTTGCCTGTGCAAGACAGAATGTTGGTATTGTGGCATTATTGATAGCTGCCGGAGGTGACCCAGAGATGGAGAATGATGAAGTTAAAGAAGAACTGTATGATGAATTTGAGGGAGTTCAAGATGACAAACAAATGGGAGATAACTCTTCAAATACTAGTGCCCATTTGGACTGTTATAAACCAGAAGATTTTGCTATGGACAATGAAAAGGTACTATTTCAAGCATTTAAATATGGCAATGACAAAACTTCCTGAGTGAAATATTAGTTCTTTTATGTGTTAAATTATCTCAAGGATTATTGTTGGAAAGAATTAAGGTTTTTTCTTGAAAAAAAAATGACTTAATATTTCTACTTTAAAAGTTAATAAGATTATTTATAGATAAAGGAAGATGTGGTATGAGTGCCAATGAGACAACTCTCTATCCAAGTCACAATTTGTAAAAGTAAACCACTAAAGGTCAAAGTATGGTCTTCAACACATAGACTTGGCTCACACAGAACAGCAAGCTATAAAGTGCAACTTGTTAATAAACATGTTATTAATCTAATTTGATCTAGATCATCTGTGCTACAGGTGACTTTGTTGATGTAAAATTGTAAAGGATAATTTACACTTTTGGTCTTTGTCAGTCAAAAGTCTGGATTCTTGCTGCTACCCTATAAATATTGTTTACTAAGGAATTCTCTATAATTAATATAAAGTTTTTTTGAGCTAACAAAATTTGTCTTCGTCTTTATAAAACATTATATCAATGAATATTATTTTGTATAGGTTTTGAGAGTATTACGAGGAGAGCCATACTCAAATGTCAAAGAGCTAGATCAAACAGACCGTGACTACATACATACTACAGATTATTTCTCATCGTTATCTATACAAGATATACAACTAGCCAACCGTGGAACTTCAGACCCATCACAAGAAGGTAATATATTCAATGGTCTATATCAAAATTTTGATTTTCAGACTTTCATTTTGTTTTCAAAATCATTATTACAGACATTTTTACATTCATAAAATATTGCAACTACCATGTATTGAACAATTGAAAAAAATAAGTAATTGTTTGCATAAAAATAAGGCTTATAAAATTTTTTGGCGTTTTATGTTTTTATGGAATAGCTTATACTATTAAGAAATAACGAATGAAACATTCATTATAAGATAATATGATTACTTGATTATTTCAATTTGAACTGTAGAAAAATCATTTAATTTTTACATAGAATGTAATTTGCTTACATTCAGGCAGTTTCTTAAAATATTTTGTACATATAATTTAGGTGATCTGCACAAGTTAATGTACCCTGTGCGAGTTCAGATCTCTAAAATGTTAGACCCACCTTGTGAGGGCGGAGACTGGATTGCTTTAGCTAATGCTCTTGGTTTATTTGAGCTGATGGACAGTCAGAGTCCAGGATACAGTCAGACAAGAGTTTTACTCAATTTTTATGAGGTAATTTACTTTTCCATAATTTGTTATATTTATGAGAAAAAGATCCATTGTATTTTACATTTTTATTTAGTTTGGATATTCATTTAAAAACAAATTTTGGGGTTATTTCAAAGTTTAATTTAGCATATTTCTTTCAAATAAATATTATTATTAAAAATAACATCTTAATGATTGAAAAAGAAAAAATGTCTGCCATGTAGTTGAGAAGAAAAATAAAGAAACTGAAGAAGGCCAATAGCCTAAATGTCTTAAAAATTGGAATAATACTACAATACTATTTCTTAAACCAAATTTTTTGCACCTGAGAAACAGTATGTCAATATATATGTTCCTGTTTGCAAAAACACACAGTTCTGCATATAACCTTTTTTGATATCAAGTAAATATCAAGAATATTTGAAAAATTAAATGCTTTTAATCATTAGAGCTTAAAAATTAAAAAAAATAAATGACAAGGAGATGTGGCCATTTTTATATATCAATAAAACATTCAACCAACACAACAAAAGCCAAAAGACAATTTTTTAAAATGAAAAATGTCAAAAATTGGTCTTCAACACTAGACTGGTGTCAATACAATATACCTAGCTGTCCTCCAGAGTCCAAAGTAAATGTGAATAAGATTAACAGACTTTTAAAGATCTGCTGTCAACACAAAATGCCCTGAAAGACAAACACATCCACAAACAACATGAATTTTTAAATTGCCAGTACATAAGAAATGACTTCCACTTGACAGATGAATATTTGCAATATCAGCACATTTAAATGATTTGACTTTTACAGGAATATGGAGGTACAATCTCTTATCTAATGGAATGTTTAACATCAATGGGTAGAATGGATGTTGTATCATTGATATCACAGTATCATTCATCTAGTAAGTATTCTGTAAGTAAAAAACAGAAATTTGATAAGGTGGGTCCTTCCATTATTTTTTTTAGGGAAAACAGGTAAAAAATATTTTTCAGTTTATTCCATTTGATATAATCTCTTTGTCAAGGAGATTTGACAATTTTCAAGAGAAAAACTTCTCTACCAAATGGGTTTTCTAAAAAAAATTTGAATGCAAGCTTTTGTTATTGCAAAACTGATGCTGTTGTATTTTATGCATCGTTGAAAAACATCACAATAATTTTTTGAAAATCTGGGAATTCATTGCTGTAAACATCTTTTTATTGTGCATAATATATGCTAAACATATGCCAGTACACAATGTTCCAATTTAATGACTTAATATAAAGGTAAGGAGATGTGGAATTTTTGCCAATGAGACATAAGAGTCCAAATGACATTGATGTAAGAAGCTATAGGTCACCATTACAACCTTCAACAAAGAACAAAACCCATACCACACTGTATAAATGGCCCCACCATGACAATTCATATGAGAAAAATCAACAGCCTTAATCAGTGTGACAGGGTTGTCTCAATCTGATATGAAGTATATTTTGTTAACAATTAAGGTTAGAGTTGGATAAGTCTTAGCAGGCACAGCAATATCAAATTTCAAATATCAATAAACTGAAAATCATAAAATTATGCCAATATTGAACAAAATAAAGCAAAAAAAAAATAAGCCTTGACTTACTTGAATGCATCCCATTTGTGTGTTAATTTTGATATACATTTAGGATATTGTGAAATATTTATTTTATTTTATTTTTTTCTTGTTTTAGGTTCATTAAAGAAAAGTAATACAAATATGAACTGTTACGATTCAGGATTGAGTTCCGGTGATGTTAAACCCTTACAGACTTTAACGGCAGCTACATAATCATCTATATCATCAATATTGTCATTGTGTATATTATCACAAACAACTTTTTGTCTTGTTTACTTCTTTTAAATCACCGTTGGTTGAGTTATTCTAATTGACTACATGGATTTGTTTTAGTATGTAATTATCATTTACGAATTCGTTTTACATTTAGTTCATATTTTATGGTAATGAATTGACAATTAATTATGTAGACGGTCATATGTGCTGTATATAAGACTATAAACATGTCATGTTTTGGTTAGGTTGTTAACAACAACCTTGATTATTCCACGATCAGAAAAAAAAAGACTGTGAGGTCAAAATCTAGTACTATAGGTAACCATGGGACCATGATAGAGTAGTATTATTGATTGCTATGTCATTTTAGATGAGAAAAAAACATGAAATTTTGCTATGAACAACTAAATTGTAAAAAAATACTTCAATTTATATTGTGCATAAATTGTAAAACAGTAGCATTTTGGTATATTTTTATGTTGTTCATTAGTTAAACAGAATTTGATATTGCTCATGAAAAATAAATATATATGTATTTTTGAGTTTTTGATTGAATCTTGTTAGAAAACAATTGAGTGTAAAGGTCACCTTCAGAACCAGAGAAAACTGATCTTATGAGAGACCTTTGAATAGAGGTAAAAAATGCATACTGTGGATTTAGGAAAACATGCATTTTCATGGATATTAGTGTTCCTGGTTTTGTCTAAGTCTGCATGCAACCTTATATAGACATAAGAAGATGTGGTATGAGTTCCAAAGAAACAACTCTCAATCCAAGACATAATTTATAAAAGCAAACCATTATAGGTCAAAGTACAATCTTCAACACGGAGCCTTGGATCACACTAAACAGCAAGCTATAAAGGGCCTCAAAAATAAATATTGTAAAACCATTCAAACGTGAAAACCAACAGTCTAGTCTATATAAAAAACAAAAAGACAAGAAACACTTATGAACCACATCAACAAAAGACAACAACTGAACACCAAATTCCTGACATGGGACAGGTTTTAATGGTACCAAACCTTCACCCTTATCTGAAACAAGATTGTTACATCACAATAAGAAAAACACACTATAAAATAGAACATTTGTAAATGGTTGAAGATATAAATTCTCAATTGACCTGTACCAAAATAAATCCACAAAAATTGGTATCCGACAAACAATGAATCCACAGTATTAATTACTACAAGTTGAACAAGAAGAGGATAACCTGATAAGAGAAGTTTTCTCTAAATGTATGTGACCTTTATAGCTGGTTTGACCTTATCTGGTTCGTTCCTTTATTACATGTAGACAAACAACTTTGGAACTCGTGCTTCCAAGGCTAGGTTACTATCCATAATTTTTTTGTCTGAAATATGAGAAAAAATATTTCATTTGCTTCAGCAAATTTCTTATAAAACTGATTCTATTAAAAAAAAATCCAATTTGTTAAGAATAATATTTGCCAACATTATTTCATGGAATAAACTTTTTATCATGCCGAAGCTGCAAAGGCAAAGTGGTTTTTATTTTACCATTGTTTCGTCTGTATGTATGTTCACACTTCCTGTAATTCCCTTCTCTTAACTAAAGTTTACCTCAGCAAATTTTTTGAAACTTACACTATGCTGAAAAGATCTAGCTCTAATTTAAGTGGCATCACATTTACTGTTCTTTAGTTATGTCCCTGTACACATTACAATTTGCTGAATTGTTTACAAACTTTATCTTAACTTTGCCTCGCCCAAAAATGTTATGAAATTCATACACAATGCTTATTGCCACCAAATAGATCCAAGTTCAATCTTTGGTGGAGTTACTGTATCTGTTCTTGAGTTATGTCCCTTATAAATGGAACAATTGGTGAATTGGCTATTTCCACTCTAACTTGACTTTACTCAACCAAATGTGACAAAATGTATACGCATTGCTTAGTATCACCAAACACTGATCAAAATTTTAGTTTGGCTGGCATCTTTTTTAAAACTTTCTCGAGTTATGTCCCTTTTTAAATGACAAAAAAAATGCCTAATTTGCTGTATATTTTCAAACCTGAGAACCAATAAACTTCTACAGATAAGCTAGCAGATACTAATCAATCAGAGTTCAAAGCACCTAACTTTAAGCAAAGTTCAAACTCACAACGTCCTATAAAAAAGAAGATGTGGTATGATTGACAATGAGACAAATCAGCCATTTGTGACAGTTTAAATAGTAACACTTCAGATTGGTTGACAGAAAATTGACTATGGCAATTTATAAGTATCCCTTTACATCTAACATTGGTCATCTTTTGAACCTGTTTATATTGAGGTTATTAGTTTGTAGGAAGTAAACTCTCTCATAATTACACTGAAAGGAATTATATCCCAAGATTATCCATTTTCCCTGGACTCGCTGATTTGCCTGTTATTACTGATCATTATTGAAACTTAAATCTGAAATATAAAATTTTACTCAACTATAAGAATGGTCAGAACAAGTATGAATAAATTGGCTTGAATATTGATAAGAAGAATGTTCCTTACTAATAAAAAAAAAGAAGACATGTTGGGTTGCCAATGGGACCATTATTCATACAGACCTGCTGCCATAGATGTGATCAATTACAGGACATACAAGGTGAAAATAATTATCAAAATATGATTTATAAATATAGCTTTCATTGTGTTGTTCATAATTGAGTGGCGATTGGGTATACAGATTTACAAAATGTACAGAATTAAAAGAAAAATATATGAAGCAAAACAAATTTATTAACAGTAACTTCTTAATATATGTTTGACAACAAAACAATAGATAAGATAAAATATTGTAACATCATATATATGTATAACATAAATACATATTCATCTTATAAAATATATTGTACAGGCATATATATAAAAATATCAACAACAAAAAAAAGAAAACATGACACAGCAAATAGTAAGGTATGAAAATGATGCCCTTAGATCTATACACAGATTATAAGAGTATAGAAGTACATGTAAAAGTATATAAGAGTGAAAAGTTTTTATCAACGAAAAGAACTAACGGAAATATGCTTAATTTTGTTTTACATGCTCATTTCTCTAGTAGATCACACTCTCGAGCAAAAATTGTCTCTGATTAGCTGAGTTGAGTTCAATTCTACATGAAATGGTCTCAAATAAATGTGATTGGTATAGATGCTTTCTTTAAGTCACTACAGAAAATTTGTTATGTTAACTCTGTCTTTTTTATTTTATTTTATTGTTTTAATATTAAAATATCAAAATAAGTAATGTTCCATCAACATGCTCCCTTTAAATTCAGAATAAAGTATTTTCCCTGCTTTATACCCTGCTGCTGCACAAGCCATTGGTATAGGTAAAAAATGGTCCAATCTTGAATGTGCAGATCGGAGAAAAGACTGAGATTCACTCTCTAAAAGTTTGGATTTTCTCTGTTCTGGTGAGTAATCTGGATTTGTGACAACATCTTGGATCCATTCCTGAAACTGAAGAGCCCAGTCAGCTGTTTTTTTATCGAACAGACCGGTATGGGTAGCAGAACCACTTCCTACAATGAGAATTCCATCTTTACTTAATTCTGATAAAGCCTCTCCAATCTTCATGTTGTCTTCTAAATTCATACTTCTCAGCAGTGACACCTGAAAAACTAAACGAAAAACACAACATTAGTGACAGTTATTAGTTGAAAATAGTGACATATTTGTAACATGTTGAAGCCAATTGAGATATTTATATAAAACCAACAAGCAAATTTAATACATATCAGGTCTGTGTAATAAAAATACTAGCAAAGTTAACCTTGCATGGAATTGGCTTTTTTTTTGGGTCATATACATGATATAGCTCTCCAACTGTTTCAGAGTTTGTGAAATTTTTTTTCCCTGGTGGTTCTTGAAGAAAATCTACTGGTCCTCACTATTAATTCTATTGAAAAATGCTAAAATTTTGTCAGTCCTATGCAAAATTTTGGTGGTAAAATCCTGAGGACTGCCACTTTTCACGAACTCTGCTGTTTTATGTTCTTATACATTCTCAGCTTTCAAATATTCAATTTTGAGAATTCCTGATAAAGTTAAATCTAGAAAGCAATTTTCCAATCTCATTTTTATTGGATGCATGAAAACGTCTTTTCATTTTTTTCAATGATGATTTTTTTTTAACTTAAATTTAAGTAGTCACACTGACATTGTCAGTAACCTACTACAATACTCCCGTCTAAGATCATGAATATACATACATACTCCCTTCTTAGATGTGACACAGCAAGTCCAAAATAGGCTGTCAAATGTAACATCAACCTAGGACAGACTTCACACTTTTCATACATGTCATATTCAGAATTTCTTATAAAAACTCCATTTGTAACGAAAAAATTCAATTTTTAAAGAATATAAATTCAAATAAACATCGATTTTTCAGAAGTACTGTAGGATTAAGTGACTATATCTAAATGAAACAAATAAAGTAAAATTAATAACTTGAGAACAATACCTGGGACGTCTGCCTTTGGGAAAGCCAATTTCAGTGGGACAAAGACACCATGATCTAAGCCTCTTTTGTTGTTTTCCATACACTGTATTCCTTTAGATTCCAGCAAAACTTTTACATTCTTAGCCATAGTAACATCTCCAGGTACATTCCAAGTTAGTTTGTAAGCTTCAGGGGGAAATCCACTGTAATCATAATATAGCTCTGGTTTATTATTCGTTTGTACAGTACATATATTTTCATCCCAGTGGGCACTCAACACTAATATAGCCCTTGGTGGTTCTTTAAAATTTGCATTTTTTGTTAAATCTTTGAATGATTTTGCACAATTTGAGTGTTTGTCTATCCCTTTGTACCACTTTTCTTTACTGGCATCCAAATAAAAACATGGTCCAGCTCCATGAGTAAGGAATATGACAGGCTGTTTAGACATCTTAGAAGGTTTAGATAAAATGATATCTTCTAGAAAGTTTCAATAAAATCCATAGTAAAGGTATGTTTACAAATGTTGAAAGAATTTAAAAATCGGTACAAATGTTCTACATTTTGCACTTTCACTTTCGTTTTACCTTTTTGTCGACCTTCACATTGTAAATCATTTTCTCGTTGGTGCGTTTTAATCAATGAGAGAATTCGTTTCTATTTCAAACATTATATCGACTAATTTATTTCGACGGGGCGATGGCGACTTTCATAGACGTCAACCTCGTTAAATATGTCTGTGGATGTGGCAAAAAGAAACCAGTTTGCAAGCTGTATTTATGCAGACATTGTCTTAAAATAAGATGTGGAGACTGTGTTCTACACGAGGTGAACAGATTTAAACCCACAACTGTTTGAATGACTCATCATACATGCTACAGCCTACAGTGTCAGTGGCTGAGCAACACTCATTTACACTGTCACATCTTGAATCAGAAGTACTATTAGCACTTCATACACTGTCTTCATCCCAAATCATTGCACATAATAGTTCTGCTTCTGCCAGATAATGGCCACAATTAACAAACTGATTATACTGCCACAGTCTGCACCAAAAACTTTTTCATTTACTAGTCCGCACACTAAATATCAAAACTTGTCCCTATATGACTATAGAAAATTTTGAGAATTTTCACCAGTCCGAATTAATATTTACTAGTCTGGGGCATCGGACTAGTGGTGCAGACTGCTGCCATGGGTTTGCCGCTTGGTGCGCATACAGAACCACCCGTCCCCACTCTCCCTAAAATTTATATTATTTCAATTTAATTCAGCTTTGTCATCAATGACAGTGCTGATACAACCCCAGGAGGAGAGCGTTACAATCCCTGATTGTTCTTGGGAAGAATGACTTTTCGCAATAATCACTGGAGGTCAATGGTAGTTAAAAGCAAAATGTCATGCATGTTTTGAAAGTCTTTTTAGTGGTATTAGACGTTCTTCCTTTGATATTGCCACTTTTTCTATTTTATAGAGCATAGTAAGTCAATATTGCTTCTTGAAGTTATTTAAAGATAAAGCATTTATTTAAACATTTGTCAGCAGAGTCTACTTCTCTTGGACATGTTGGAATAGTCTTTCCAGTTATTTCCTTGACATCAAAGGCATAACTCTCAGTCTGTGTTCTAATTGTGCCTTGTTCATTGTTGAAGGCCATACAATAACCTACAGTAACTTGCAATATGCATCCATCACTTTTATTTTTTTCTTTCTAGAATAGCAAACATATTTATAATTTTATACTTTTTTAAATACATAAATTTTGTAATAGGTGGATACACCATACTGTCCAAATTGTTTGGAGAACATGCCAGCAGCTGAAGCCAAGCTAAAAAGGAATAGGTAATTATTTAAGGGTAACACGAATGACTGAATAACACTTTTATTATCCAAATAACACTTGTAATGACTGAATAACACTTGAAATTTTAATATAAGCACATTTTGGTGACTAATCATTGATTATTAAATTATGATGTATTATCAATGTATTTTATAATTTAAAAATGATTTACAGAAAGCAGATAAGTTGATAAAGATAATTTTAAATTTAGTGTAAAAATCGAAAATTGCAGCCATTTTGATTTCTGTGGTCGCCATATTAGATGTACACACTAAATTTAAAAAGTTTTTTATGAACTTATCTGCTTTCTGTAAATCATTTATAAGTTACAAAATACATCGATAATATACTATTATTTAATAATCAATGTTTAAAAGTCACCAATATGTGCTAATATTGAAATTCCAAGTTTTATTCGGTCATTACAAGTATTATTCGGATATTAACAGTGTTATTCGGTCATTCAAGGTACCGATTATTTAAGAACAATTATAAAAGAACATTTTTGGAAATTGACAGTTTTAATTTTCATCTTATATAAGTTATGAGTTCACCTTTGCATGCATAAAATTCTGGAAACCCTGAAAAAGTGATGAATTTATAGATTTGTTCACATGGATAGGATGGAATAAGATATGAATAAAGACAATATAAAGAAAATGTGGTACTTGTACGATTGCCAATAGGGCAAAGACTGGATTGTGGAATAAAATAGTGCCAGCAAGCTTGAAACAAAAATAATATAAATATCATTGTTTAAGTCTCATTAGTACATAACATAGCTATAGGCAATATTCTTTATTGGTGTTTTGCATAAAGTTTTATATCTTAAAGAACTTGTTTTACAAAATATTTTCACTCATTTGTATATTTTATATAACAACAGGAAGGAAGTCTTTCAATTATTGAAGTCTGCTTTTTTAATACAATTTTAATATATTTTGTCATCATCATCAGACTGTGAATATAGAGCTAGGATTGGGTTTCTAATGTGGCATGTTCCTTAAGGTGGTACCTAACACTTTAACTAAAATTAATTTGGCCTCGTTTAATTTTCTTAAAATTTTGACAAATTATTTACTTTGACCCTTTGACAAAAATATAAAAATTTCAAAAAATTTGAACCAACCGTTTAATCAGAAAAAATACACTGGTTATATAGCAGTTTGACAAACACTTATTTTGATCATTGAGAAGCTTAATATTCCCTCATGAACACAACGTCATTAAAACGTTCTGCTGATTTTACAGAGTTATCTCCCTGTAGTGTTAGGTACCACCTTAAAAACAGTATACATGTATGTGATAGAGACCATACCAAAACCTGATCATTAATGTGAACATGTCACCAATTCTCTAGAATTTTCATTAATTAAATTGAATTAACATATATATTTTAAAATTTGTATTACTAGGTGTAGTAATTGTTTTGATTGTCCTAACTGTGGCCATACTCTGACAACAAGAGCCACTAGTCATGCTGTATCTAACCCAGAAGATCCTAACAAGTCTACTCCAAAGAAGATGTTTTACATGGCGTGTGGATTCTGTAGATGGACTACAAGAGATGTAGGAATAGCTGATAAACCTGCTGGTATGTACTCTAAAGACTTAATTTTTGTTTAGAATATTTTGCCATGTTTTTATTTATTTGAAAAATTGTGACAGGATAGATTCGCAAAAAATGAAATCTTGCATTTTAAGTGTTAATATTCTTACATGTATTTGTTTATAATTACATTAGATGTATGTTTCATTATAATATTTTATTCTGATTGGCTAACTGCACATCACGTGTTATTCCGTAAGCAGTTGCATTGCTCAATACAACTTTTCACTCATGATAACACGTGCTCCAACAATAAAGTGCACAGGTGAATTAAATAATAAAATATATAAAATTCGTGTTTTCATGATCATAGCTAAAAAATGTAATTATAAATATTGAATGCTTCTTTTTGTAACTTTATAGGGTTGTAAAAGCGTTGACCGTGCGTACATTTTTAGAATGAAACGCTTCTGCGCTTCATACAAAATGTACTTCGGTCAAAGCTTTTACACCCCAATAAATTTACAAAAAGAAGCATTCAATTCTTAAATAGCAACTAAGCATTAATACTGAAATCAAAATAATAAATCCACTGCTCAACAAAGCTTACCTGCTGATATACATGATATAAGAATCATCATGCACTCATCTTTCTAATTGAAAATAAAGAAATTATTAAATTAATTTAAAAAGTATAAGACACAGTGATTTAATATCAACAGTATTATTATAATCTCCATTTTCTATAAGTCTTTTAAACCTAACTGAAAAATCTAACGGACATTTTAAAACTTGCTTTAAAAATGATGTTACTCTAAAAAGCTGAATGTTGACTGCAACTTCAGAATTTAATGCCTGCAACTGGACAATAAATACCTGGAATTTCAAGCAGTTTTCTTACTACCATTGCGTTTTGTATAAAAAGTCAGAAAAACAGTAGTTCTATGTGTTGGCAATCAATATATTAATTGTAATTGTGAAAGCTGCATGATCAGTAGACTATATTATATAAATAAAGATGATATGTTTATATGAATGACCTTTTTTTCTGCAGCAAGTGGAAATTGGGAAGACAAAGATAACTCACATCAGAAGAGGGTAAGATATACATGATATAATTAGGCCACACTTAAAAATATTTTGGTTTGCCCAAACCCTACCCAAAGGTTGAGACAGTGGGTAGGTAGGTAGGCATTTTCTTTTTTTCTTTCAGAAAAAGAAATTGAAGTATCAGATGTTTATTAGTCTTCATGCCTATTTGATTAAAAAAAAACTTCTTCAAATCAGGACAATAAAAGAATTTGAGTAGGCAGCTTTTTTCTGGGTAGGTAGCGTTTGGGCAAACAAACCTATTATTTATTATGGCCTTATTGGGATTGAAAAGGTCTGTTCCTTTGCTTTTTGTACTTTTTTGAGCATCTGCTGATTTTGTGTATGGATACTAAATACCAAGGATCCAGATTTTTTTTCACCTAATTTCGGTCATTGTGTGATAACTTTAAAGTTGGTGCCCTTTTTCCGAAAAAGATTATAAAAATCACATTACCAGCTGATTACATGCTCATAGCATCAAAGAACTTGTTTTAACTGTTGCATCGCATTTACTGCACAAATTTTCTTTCCATTTTTCCTAAAATCGTTCAAGAGCGGTTAAGGGAAGGCAACAGTATAAAATGAAATTATTTTAATGACTCAAAATGATCAAATTCTCAGACATCACTAATGGTTCTTTCAATATTCAATATTCCCCTGAGGCAATACAAAAGTTATTGGGAGGGCCCTCAGGATTATAACACTATACTGGAGTGGCAGTTTTATTACAGGAAAGGAATATCAAAACAAAAAACAAGTTTAAAATGGCGATTAAGAAAACCGATCTCAACGAAATGACTGAAATTATTTCTGCAAAAATATTAAACTTGACCCAAATCCCAATCTTTCGCCTAAGACAAATGGATTTCAGAATCGGTCATTTCTGGCATATATGACCATTTCCGGACCCTTGCTAAATTACCATGGGAGTGGGCACGGGGTGGACAAAATTTCTACCTTGACCACTCTGCCCACCCATAGGAGTGGGCATGCAATTTCTTTTGTTTAATCTAAAGACTTGCAAGTACAATCACTTGAAAAAAAGCAGATTTGTAATCAATATTTTTACAAAAAAAGAGATTATAGCTAGAGTGGGCACGGGTGGGCAGGTGGAAAAAGCAAAATCCACTGGGGCTGTTGTGTACATATCCTTTCTTTTATATATGCTAATTTAAATGTTATTTTGATTTGTTCTTGTCCTAAATGTGCTTGTTTAAAAAAACATAGATCTTAACTTTTTCTACTTTTTAGTTCCGTTATATATATTTAATATCAATTTAAGACTGTCCCACTATTGGATAGCTTTTATTTTGAAATAGATTATCAAACATCCTAAATTTGATTGATAGATTTTTTAATCCGTTAAAATGATGGTTGAGGAAGTGTTTATATAAACTTTTTGCAATTACATAATATATATATATATATACATTGCCTTACAGAAATTTGTATGGCTACTTAACGTAAAGCATGCATGAAAATTACATAATTTTCAGTGATAAAGTTAAACATTTTTAAATATTTTTTTTTAGATATTGTCCTTATTGGAAACATACCAACAAATTGCCCAGAAGGAGAAAGCTGAAAAGGAAAGAAAGAAATATGTGAGAAGGAGGAGTTATCTTACTTATGCTGTAAGTTATTGAAATTGGGCCATAAAAAAGAATAGGTTTGTTTGCCCAAACCCTACCTATCCAGAAAAAAGCTGCCTACTCAAATTCTTTTATTGTCCTGATTTGAAGAATTTTTTTTCTTAATCAGATAGGCATGAAGACTAATAAACACCCGATACTTCAATTTCTCTTTTAGAAAAAAAAAAGAAAATGCCTACCTACCTACCCACTGTCTCAACCTTTGGGTAGGGTTTGGGCAAACCAAAATATTTTTAATTGTGGCCTTGACAATAAGAAATGTTATTGCCATGTTATCATAGATAATCATTCATCATCTCAGTGAGATTGATTTTCTCGCTTCAGCTAGAATGGCTAAAGTGTGAAAAGCAATTGAGTTGAGATGACCAATGATAATCTGTTTATCTCTATACAATCTATGACGACGTGCATGTGCAACCTTAGTTTCTAGCAATAATTTTTCATATCACTATACTGTGCTGAGAAAGGAAATTATCAGTCAGTAAGATCAAAGAAAAATTTCGTAAAAAAAAAGATAAAAAGATATTACAAAATGTTACAGGGAAGTATCATTTGAGTCTGGTTTTAGCTATGAAAGAGGATGAAGTCCTTATTGTTTCCATTCAACTTTTTGGTAATCAGATCTTTCATCAGGGAAATTCCCAAGTGACAATTTAAAAAAAAAAACTCAATCTGCAGAACAATTTAGATTTACTCACCTAAAATTAATGAGTTTTAGATAATGCTACTATTAAAAATTTTCTTTGAGGAAGTTTAAAAAGGAACTTATAATTTTGTTTATAACGGCTTATGTATAGCAAGATGAAATGACAGTCTCAAATCAATCTGATATGAAATAAAGATAATTAAACTTTATACATTTTGTATCTCTAAACATTTTCAATGCCCTTGCTTCAGCAGAGGGGGCATTAAGTGTTATTACCCTTGTTCATCTGTACCTTCGTCCCAAAATTAATTTCCATTCTTTTACTTTAGTTTGCCTCAACTAAATGTTATAAAACTTACACACAAAAATTAATGCTTATAACAGTAGAACACTGATACTTTTTGAATTTGGTTGGTGTCACTTTCATCGCTCTTTAGTTATGCCCCTTTATAACGTTATATGAAAGCAGGCACATCATCTGTGTCCATGGGACACATTCTCCATTTAGTTTAAACAAAGAAATAAGACCTCTACAGTACAGATATTCAGATACAGGTATTTAACATAAAAAAAATATAGACAGCACAATATTTGGAGTTCATTTTTAAGTAGAGAAAAAAGGATGATAATTGTAATAGAAAGACATTTTTCAGGCTGGTATGGATAAATATGGAATGGTTTCTGTAGCAGCCAAGAGGAAAGGATTGTTGGCATCTCCTAGCACTGGTGGGTAAGTACCTTATATACATGATATATGGTAGGGAACATTAACATAGAAAAGGGGATACTTTGTGTCTAATAAGCCAGGTCATTTAGTCTTCCATCAGTCATTTACTAATTTAAATTTCATTTTGTATCTGTTAATTTTCATGTATGGAATTAAAGACCAAAAACTTTTAATGATTAATTCTGTTCGATAGGCTCTTTTAACAGAAATGTTAGTTTCATTTACTATTGTTTTATTGTTATTGGTAAGATATCAAAATAGGCTTAGTCCCAATATAGATCAACAGAAATAAACACATAATCTGATATGCTTCAAACACATATCTACTTGTATTCAATCTAGATTTAAACCTTATATTTTATTGGTCATGTTGGTGTGAAACAGAAAGCATTGTGCATTAAAAGTCATTATATTTGCTTTGTATTTTAGGTCAAAAGATGAAGACACTATTATCTCCCCTGTGGAACCAGCTGACACTGTTACAACCTTTGTACCATTAAAAGATGAGATATTTACACAGGAGTTACATTTAGAAAATAGTATGTTTAAATCAAGTCACAAGTAAATAGACGCTCTTATGAAGTGAATAGAAAATAAAATTATCTCCCTTTGACCAAAATTCTTTTTTGTGACAGTTATGTTTGATGTTATGCCAGTTCAAAAATTCTCAATCTCAAACTTCAGATCATTTTTTTTTTAATGAGGTAAGGAAATCAATCTCTTTATTTTTATGGCCCTGCAACGAAGTTGTCGGTGGCATATAGTTTTACCCTTGTCCGAAATTCCGCAATTCTGAAATTCAATAATTCCGTCATTCCGCAACAAACCATTATACGGAGTTTTTTTCTAAGCGCCTTCGGATATTTGGCTGATTTTTGATATGTGAGTTAACCATGATGAGTTACAGATTAAGTTTTGTTCCGCTCCACTAAGTTTTGCTGAAATTATGGGCTTTGGACTTTGAGAAATTGTTGAAAATCACAGTTATACAACTTTTATACTAAACGCCTTCAGATATTGGACTGATTTTTGGTATATGAGTTAACCATGATGAGTTACAGATCAAGTTTAAGTTTCGTTCCGCTCCGCTAATTTTTGCTGAAATTACAGGCTTTGGACTTTGATAAATTATTGAAAATCACAGTTATACAGATTTTGTGTCCAAATGTGTTATTGAAATTGCAGATTTTCAAACTTTTTGGGACAGAGCCATTCATGTCGCTTTGACACATCTAGTCAGAACATGTAATTGAAGTATGGTGTAAGTTTTTAATCGTGTGAATTATTCCCCTTTTACCAATACTCAAAAATTTCCTTTTCGCTCCATATGATTATAGATTATTGTTGATCATCTCAACGAGATTGATTTTCTTGTTTGAACCGGTACGGCGAAAGCAAGAAAGGCAATCGAGTTGAGATGACCAATGATAATATGTGTATCCTTATTTTACCTATGACGATGTTGTCAATTTTATGTCAATTTCATTAGCAACGCTGCATATCTCCTTAGTTTCTTGTGATAATTTTCTATCTCAATCGAGTAGAATGATATGAAAAATTATCACAAAATAAGATCAAAGGAAAAATGCACAAAATAGCGATGTTTATATTTATTGATGTTTGTTTTACACCACATCAGGGCTAAAAAGCTATATCATGGCAATACATGTCTACATGGACAACTGCAGTTTGAACTGTAAAAATTAGAGCTTTTATGATAATAGGTATACTTTTGGTTAAGAAAATTTGTCATGTTAAAAGATTTCAAGACATTAAAAAAATTGGCATGTTAAAATTGTCATAAAATATCTTATGTTTATGTTATATTTCGATCACTCTATAAATTACAATTAATACTACTTCTTTCATAAAAAAAAATAAATTGGACATATATTACCTATCATTTGCTAATTTATATTAAAATTTAAGAGAGTGAGAATTTCTTTTTATATATTAATATTTTCTCCTCTTGGAATCCATCTTTAATTTCTAAATTTACTGTATAAATGGTTTAACATCTCTTGTCTTTTAATTTCCAGTGGCTGGTATGAGTCAGAGACTTGCCCCTCCAGAGTTCCAGCCTTGTGAGATTTACAATATATATATTCTAACAACTCTGTATTTTTCATTCAACAGTGGCTGGTATGAGTCAGAGACTTGCCCCTCCAGAGTTCCAGCCTTGTGAGATTTACAATATATATATTCTAACAACTCTGTATTTTTCATTCAACAGTGGCTGGTATGAGTCAGAGACTTGCCCCTCCAGAGTTCCAGCCTTGTGAGATTTACAATATATACATTCTAACAACTCTGTATTTTTCATTCAACAGTGGCTGGTATGAGTCAGAGACTTGCCCCTCCAGAGTTCCAGCCTTGTGAGATTTACAATATATACATTCTAACAACTCTGTATTTTTCATTCAACAGTGGCTGGTATGAGTCAGAGACATGCCCCTCCAGAGTTCCAGCCTTGTGAGATTTACAATATATATATATATATTCTAACAACTCTGTATTTTTCATTCAACAGTGGCTGGTATGAGTCAGAGACATGCCCCTCCAGAGTTCCAGCCTTGTGAGATGACAGATTTACATCCTCTCCATAAACATTTACTGATTAGGAGATCACTTAGATGTAAAGTATGTAAAACATATAGCTGTATGTTTATTTATTTTACACTGGCTATAGGTATAGGGGGAGGGTTGAGATCTCATAAAACCCTGCTGCATTTTTGTCAGGAGCCTCTGGCCCTTGTTAGTCTTGTACGTTTTTTAATTAGTTTATTTATATGTTTTGGTGTTTAATTTTACGTCCATTTTCACTGAACTAGTGCATATTTTTATTAAACTGAGTCCCATCTCCAGGTGCTGGATTTTCTTACTGCAGTGGAGACCCATTGTTGGACTTAAGCTTTTATCTGCTCTTTGGTCGGGTTGTTGTCGCTTGGACATATTTCCCATTTTTATTCTCAACTTTGTGGAGTCTCTTAGGGATATGTTGAAATATGTCTCCAATTTTGCTAAATTTGATTAGAATTTGGCCAGGCTGTAAGTAGCAGTTGATTAATTTTTTTTTAAGGGTACCAATTTTCATGGATTAAGGAAAACATGTTTTATCATGGATGTTTGATTTTTAGCTCACCTGGCCCGAAGGGCCAAGTGAGCTTTTCTCACCACTTGGCGTCCGTCGTCCGTCGTCGTCCGGCGTCGTCCGGCATCGTCCGGCGTCGTCCGGCGTTGTCGTCGTTAACAATTTACATTTTGAACTTCTTCTAAAGAACCACTGAATGGAATGGAACCAAACATGGCATGAATGTTCCTTATGAGGTGCTGACCAAGTGTTGTTACTTTGTAGCCGATCCATCATCCAAGATGGCCGCCAGCGGGGGACTTAGTTTAACATAGGACGCTATGGGAAATGCATACAAATGACTTCTTTTAGAGAACCATTGAATGGAATGAAACCAAACATGGCATGAATGTTCCTTATGAGGTGCTGACCAAGTGTTGTTACTTTGTTGCCGATCCATCATCCAAGATGGCCGCCAGCCGGGGACTTAGTTTAACATAGGACCCTATGGGAAATGCATACAAATGACTTCTTTTAGAGAACCACTGAATGGAATAAAACCAAACATAGCATGAATTATCCTTATGGGGTGCTGACCAAATGTTGTTACTTTGTAGTCGATCCATCATCCAAGATGGCCGCCAGCGGGGGACTTAGTTTAACATAGGACCCTATGGGAAATGCATACAAATGACTTCTTCTAGTGAACCACTGAATGGAATGTAACCAAACATGGCATGAATGTTCCTTATGTGGTGCTAACCAATTGTTGTTACTTTGTAGCCGATCCATCATCAAAGATGGCCGCCAGCAGGGGACTTAGTTTAACATAGGACCCTAGGGGAAATGCAAACACATGACTTCTTTTAGAGAACCACTGAATGGAATAAAACCAAACATAGCATGAATGTTCCTTATGGGGTGCTGACCAAGTGTTGTTACTTTGTAGCCGATCCATCATCCAAGATGGCCGCCAGTGGGGGACTTAGTTTAACATAGGACCCTATGGGAAATGCATACAAATGACTTCTTTTAGAGAACCACTGAATGGAATGAAACCAAACATGGCATGAATGTTCCTTATGAGGTGCTGACCAAGTGTTGTTACTTTGTTGCTGATCCATCATCCAAGATGGCTGCCAGCCGGGGACTTAGTTTAACATAGGACCCTATGGGAAATGCATACAAATGACTTATTTTAGAGAACCACTGAATGGAATGAAACCAAACATAGCATGAATGTTCCTTATGGGATGCTGACCAAGTGTTGTTACTTTGTAGCCGATCCATCATCCAAGATGGCCGCCAGCGGGGGACTTAGTTTAACATAGGACCCTATGGGAAATGCATACAAATGACTTCTTCTAGAGAACCACTAAATGGAATGAAACTAAACATAGCATGAATGTTCCTTATGGAGTGCTGAACAAGTGTTGTTACTTTGTAGCTGATCCATTATCCAAGAAGGCCGCCAGCGGGGGACTTAGTTTAACATAGGACCCTATTGGAAATGCATACAAATCACTTCTTCTAGTGAACCACTGAATGGAATGAAATCAAACATGGCATGAATGTTCCTTATGTGGTGCTGACCAAGTGTTGTTACTTTGTAGCTGATCCATTATCCAAGATTGCAGCCAGCGGGGGACTTAGTTTAACATAGGACCCTATGGGAAATGCATACAAATGACTTCTTTTAGAGAACCACTGAATGGAATAAAACCAAACATTGCATGAATGTTCCTTATGAGGTGCTGACCAAGTGTTGTTACTTTGTAGCCGATCCATCATCCAAGATGGCCGCCAGCAGGGGACTTAGTTTAACATAGGACCCTATGGGAAATGCATACAAATGACTTCTTTTAGAGAACCACTGAATGGAATAAAACTAAACATGGCATGAATGTTCCTTATGAGGTGCTGACCAAGTGTTGTTACTTTGTAGCCGATCCGTCATCCAAGATGGCCGCCAGTGGGGGACTTTTGAATGAAATTAAACATGTTCCTTTCCTTATAAATGAGGTTGTGTTGTCACTTTTAGCCAAATTTTATATTTTTTTATATGATTTCAAAAACCCAAGTAGAATCAGGTGAGCGATACAGGCTCTTGAGAGCCTCTAGTTTGGTTTTACTAAAGTCTGAATACAAGCCTGTAGAAATGATGTACTTTGTTGTACATTTTGAGCTATGGTTCACATAGACCCACTAAACCCACAAACATTGGTATCCCACAAATAATAATGAATTTACAATATGATCTGAACTGTTACATTCAATAAATCATTACAAGAACAAATTCATTACCAAACCATTTTATCCACAAGAAAGATTTGTTAAGGCAGGGAATTGTATGCATACTGTCAGATTAGTATTATTTCCTTTTTCTGTATGAACTTGAAAGAATAGAATGAACATATTTTCATTATTAATTTTCAAATTATTTATTATTTTGGATATGTATTAGTATTTTGATATTATCTTCTTGTTGTTACAGAAATGATCAAACCAATTTAACCTTGACTTATATTTTTCAGCAATGTGAGCACAACCTAAGCAAGCCAGAGTTCAACCCTATATCCATCAAGTTTAAGATACAGTTGATTGCCATGTAAGTAGTCTTATACAAATTAGCTTATATCAGTGATTTGAAATTTTTTTATATCTTAAACATTATTATTTTATTGTTTTACGCTTGAATAAAGATGTCCCTTCTGCAACTCTTTTCATAAAAAATCTTACTTTTTAAACTGATCTATGGAATCTTTTCAATGCTGGTAGAAAAAAAAGGAAAAGGTATTAATGGGGCAATATAACTTTTGGATCAAATTTTCCCACACAATTATGTCTTATGTATTTAAATGAAGTCTCTTATTAGAGAAATCTTGTTCATTTTAGGAGCCATATACCAGAAATAAGGATATTTACATCCCCTGAGCTGAATTTTGATAAGGTATGTATTCATGGTGGTTATGCTATCTAGATAACTTTTATATATAATTTTCTGAATTAAAAGAGAGGCGAATGAAAGAGAGGCGAATGATATCCAAGATACTCAATAGTTGAAAAGAAAAAAGAAAAAAAAGAAGATGTGGTATGATTGCCAATAAGACAACTATCCACAAAAGACCAAAATGACACAGACATTAACAACTATAAGTCACCGTACGGCCTTCAACAATGAGCAAAGCCCATACCGCATAGTCAGCTATAAAAGGGGGTGGGGGGGGGGGGCTTTCGTGGGATAAACTTCGTTGATTATAGAGGGAATCCCTGAAGCATGACTAGATGTTGACACAAAGTCCTCACAGGAGTTCAAAATATAGCAAGGTATAAATCGCACAAAAATTTTAAAAAGTTGTTCATAAATCAAACACACTATCAAAGATCAGTAATAAACACCAACTGTATACGCTATTGTTTTAAAAGGGAAAACTGGTAGTGAATTTTAATACCCATATAGATAAGTTTGTATTTACCTTCATCTTCAGTAGAAACATAGCAGTTATCCATTGTTTCTTGTTACAGCAGTTTCTTAGAACTAGATAATTCGTTTTATCAGCAGTTTGAACTTTTCCCTTTGATCTTCCTGCCTAATATTGTTAAGATCATGGACATGACTTGATACTGGATAATATAAGGCAATGATGTAATACAGTGAAACCTGGGTAAACCGAACCCTGATAAAACCGAATTTCAGTTTAAACCGAACAATTTTCAAAGTCCCACAAAATTTCCCTATCAATTAACGTTAATCTAACCTGAAAAATCCGAACCCTGTCAACACCGAATTCCGAACGCTTTGTGAAGGCTCGTTAGTAAATTATTATCTAAAAATTACCTGTCAAAATCGATCAATACCAATCAAAACAATAAAATATTATTAATTATTTGCATGATTTAAATAAACAAACACGGGATGGCAGAATATCCCAGAAGGTATTTAAGGTTTAATGAACTTGTGAGTTGTTATTACAAACTAATTAGCATGTCTGTGTCCATGTATAAAGTGATTTTTTGTACAGAAACGTTAAACTGGTCAGCTACCCCCATCGCCGATAATGACGAGAAAAGAACTTTCCCTCAGATCAATTAAATGCACCTTACTCAAATAATTACGGCCACAAAATCGAAACTACCATTCTGTAGCTAAACTGTTTAATTAAATAATAATTTTAAAGCCTTTCACCGGATTAAGAAGTCGTGCAACATAACATGGTCAATGGATTTCGATTGCTGGATTCCCTTTATAGGCCCTATATATTTATTTCGAATGCCCCCGAAGACTTCCGTTAGCTATTTGGCAACGATAAAGTCCGAGAATAAACTGGACCCCTGCTGTTGTTTCACTGTTATCGTGTGCCGAAGTATCAATCAGTGGGTGACCAGTTTAGTCCGAGAACTCTGTGTACAATGATGTTCCCGATTCAACTACGGAAACGTCATTTGACATTGACTGTGAATCTGAATTGGTCAGTGAATTAACGGATGAGAAAATAATTATAAAAAGCTAAATCGCTCCACGTCGGAAATCTCCCAACGACGAGCGTGATTGACGGAGTGGCGTTTGATTTATAAACAAAAATGTAGCAAAACGTCTATCTTCATCTCCTTTTATTTTTACATTTACATCTAAATCAACACAAAAATAAACTTTCGTCTGTGGTGTCACCTATTATCCCTTGTCAGTATATGCCAACATTATTTGGTGTCGACTTCCGTTTACCTCTACAATCCGAACACTTGTGAAAACCGAACAAAACGCAAAGTACCGTGGGTGTTCGGTTTGGACAGGTTTCACTGTATGATATTGAATGTTTTGTAAACCCGAAATTTTACAATTCTTATAATAATTTGTTTTAGGATTGTAAAGTGATATTGACTGTTTGTAATCCAACTTCATACAATACCAATATTAATTTGACAACACTAGAAGGTGACACACAAGATGACTTCAGCAATTCTAAGGTAGTTACTGTATACAATGAAATATTTAGTCAAATCAAACATTTCATATGATTCATAGAGTTTTGGAATATTTTATCAAAAAAGTATTAACATTACAAAAAAAAAGAAAAAAAATTAATTCAGAAAGGGGGAAGTCCATACAATCTGATGAAATCAGCTGACTTTATCAACCAATGAATAGAATGAAAAACACACATGTCGTATTCCAAGAAAATTGTGGGTTAACCTTACGATAGTAGAGGGGAATTTTTGTTTTCTGGTCTGTTTGTCCGCTTGTCTGTTCGTTTGTTTGTCCTGCTTCAGGTTAAAGTATTTGGTCAAGGTAGTTTGTGATGAAGTTGAAGTCCAATCAACTTTAAACTTAGTACACATGTTCCCTGTGATATGATCTTTCTTATTTCAATTCCAAATTAGAGTTCTGAACCCCAATTTAACGGTCCACTGAACATAGAAAATGATAGTGTGAGTGGGGCATCTGTGTACTTGGGACACATTCTTGTTATATTAAAGGATTTTTATTTGCAGTAAGCCTTAACCATCAATATAAAAATTTTAGTTCCTGTGACAAAGTACCCAACTATAACCCATTAACATGTGAAACAGTTATATTGAAACTGGTTAAGACAACTTGAATTTTATCTCAAGCTATTTATTACGTTAACTAAGAAAGTAATCATACATTTATTATCACAAATCTTTGGGAACCAGATACTATCTGTGTTGTTTTTTTTTGCAATGATTTCTAAAAATTACATAGATATTTCTTTTTTTGTATTAAAATGTCAGATTGAGCTGTTTAATTTGTTGGAATTTGTAAATATCCAGTTAGATGATTGGGAAATCAGGATTAAATAATATCAAGATGCAGGAAGAGAATCATTATTTTCATAGAAATTCAGGATTTGGTGTTAATTGTCTTGAACATTTGGGATGATATCCCCTCCTACCCCCTCAAAATAAGAATAAACCTCTTTCAGGACAATTGATTAAAACATAAACTTTTTGATTGTAAATTGTTCAAATAAAATTCACATTTTACCCAGCAATGAATGAAAACTGTTAATACAAATATGATGACTTTTAGATAACCTTGCCAAAAGATACAATAGTTGTGAGTCGTCGTGATGATGCTGCTCTGTATGATGTTGGTAGTCAGGAACAGGAAGCTCAGAAGGATGATCCAAGGTATGATGGGATTTATAGTTTAGAATATTTTGCAGTGTCATAAAACATTGCGTTAGAATTAAAGAAATCACACAATGATGATGTAACCCTACAAAAATACACGGATTTTTAAGTCTGTTACAACACGTAAGATTTGAGTTTCCTATTTTTTTCATGAAAATCTACTCACATAAGTCATCTCAAAGATAGTTTGATTAGGTAAATCGCATAGTGACATCATTTGCATACAATCTATTTTTTTTAATCAATGTATTTCAAACCACTTGTATTTTCTCCATTAGGAAAAGTGGTAGTCTGATGGTTTTTCGTTGTTAAGAAAAATGATATTCAGTGTCAACAGACTACCAAGCAATAAAATGAGTTCAAAGATTTTTTTGCCACTTTTGGTTTTAAACATCTTATTTACTGTAATATTTGTCAGAAATTAATTTAGGTTAAATATTCAGGCAAAATGATTGCATGTGCTGTTAATATTGAGATCATGAGATAAAGCTAGGTTCTAGCTTCCAACTATGTACAGACCTACTTTTATATAAAAGGTGCATTGGTATGTCAGGCAGAATTATTCTATTAACTGAAGTGATTTTCTGTTTCAGTGTAATTGCATTTAGAAAAGCAAACAAAGTTGGATTTTATGTAAAAGTCAAACCACAAGTTAAAGATGGAGATATACAGGTAATCTTGCAATATTAATTATATATATCAAATTTGTTTAACATCACATTCAGAAAGAGTTTGATGTTTTGTTTTGATTATGAAAAAAAGTCTTCTTGACATGTGTATTTATGATTTTTTATGCATAACATGAGGAACATTTCTTTTCCCCCGAAATTGAAACGTAGCTATTTTGGGGATTTTCATATGTTACCTTTAAATATAGAAACATTTTATGTTCAGAAATATTTGATGTTTCTTTAAGACTAATAAAATTTATTTTTAGAAAAATTGGACTGATATTAATATACAGTTGAAATGTTATATAAAAAAAAATGAAATTTAAAAACTTTCAATATTTATTGGTACTCTATTTCTGCTAAATATTTAAATTACATACATATTATGTTGCAATTTATTGCTATATTTAATGTTGGTACATTGTAAGTTAAATTTTACATCTTGGTATGATGATTTACCTTTCAGGTCAGTTTTATGATGAAGCATGATTACCACAACACTGCCATTGCACTGACCAGTGAGAACCAAGAACCACAAGTTGTCTGGCTAGAACAAAAAGTCTTTGTTAATCTAGGACCATTGCAGACAAAGAAGTAGGGATAGTGATCTAATATTTACAAAAAAAAATATTATTAAAGAAAAATCCTATAGAACACAGATTTATGTAATGGAAAACGGGAGACGATTATTTATAACAAAATTTTAATTTTATGCTGTGGAAGACATTGGAAAAAGTGGATTTATTATCAAGATGACAAGGAGCAGAAAAAAAATGTTTAAATTCCACTAACAGCACAACAGGATGTCATAATTGTTACACACAGAAATATTTAATAAATCAGGAAGGAACCTCCACCTTAAATAAATTTAGATCAAAGATAATGTTTTGTGTCTGGTGGAAAAAATATATGTCAAGGAATTTAACTATTAATTTAACTCTATTTTTTTCCTAACAAAAATATTTTGCATCATTTCAAAGTGGGTTTATGTTGAAATTAATGCAATTTTAATCAGAATGAGACTTAAAAGGTTCATTGAAATGAAGTTTTAACTAGACATATGATTATCATATACAGGAATTAAATGACACATCTGTGTCTTTGGCAAAGGACAGATTTATTTAAAATAAAAGATGAGACTAATGTTAATTTCTGTAGTTTGGAAGTTCTATAGTTTTAATTTTACTTTTACCATTCTGTAGCTTTGTCTGGTATACTCAATATGAAATATTGGTGCAATATTGTGATGATGTAGTAATTCATTTATATCCCCATTTGCTCTGAGCTTTATCATCATTCTATATGCTATACTCTATTACTCTACCACAAAAATACATATATATCAATTTTTCATTTGAACTAACGTTTCTCCAAAAGTGAAACATAAAAATAAGTTTCTATTTGGCTGAAAATGGACGTCATAAAAAAGTATTTTATTTATCAAATGAATAAATATTATTTGCAATTAAACATCTAATGTAGTTGTCAATCATCTGTGTATTGTAATTCAAGTGTAATAAATATTTGGTCTGAATAAATGCTAACTATCAAGCTGATGTGAATACCAATCGAATTAAAATTTAATCTTTGCATGTGCAATAGCAGGGATTTAATTTTAACTAGAATGATGTGAATAACTTCTATATATTTTGAAATTGAAAAATTAATAGCCAGCTATTCTTTCTCAAGAAAAGCCCTGGCACTATTATGGATATATAGATTCTCTTTGTATGAAAGCAATGGGTACATCTGAAGCACAACATTTACCTGAGTTTATGAAGTAATTTTTGTGGTTAAATTTATGCATTATACAGCCCATTAAACAAAGTATTAAATTCAAACGTTTATTTATTACTTACCTGTATCATCATTTAATCTCAAATATCTTATTAAATTATCCGCCATATTTCTAAACGATGTTGTGGTTGAAATGTACTAAAGTCATTCTTTGCTTTTTTATGGGATATCATATCCTGTTTATTTATTTACATGTAGTACCCAAAAAGTTTTGAGGTCTTGTTATTACATTAAATATTTATTTACCCTCAAATCTATTGGTTGAAATTTGTTTTTATCCACTCCTAAAGATATTATTTATTTATTAAATAATATGTAAACATAATATACTTTCCAACTTTTAGGGTAAAAGGTACTTGACATATGTAATAATATGATTAAATTATATGAAAACTTTTATAACATTTTCCATTTTTTGGGGGAAAAGGTACTGGTGATCCTAGCATTAAATTAGATTATTTGCTGCTTATTTGATATTATTAGTGTATATTGGTGAATGTCTGAGATTGTATAAATTATTTAACTTACAAATGGTTGTTTGCTTGTATTATTGAAAATAAATGTGGTATATTCCAAATTTTTGTCATGTCGTTTATTCAATATTTATCCTTTATTTGTCCACAGCAGTAACTTATCATATAACAGTTACTTTAACAATCATATGTTATGGTTGGAAAATCTTTTATCAATCCTTTATGTAAAACTTTGAGTAACTGAATTGGAGTGAAATTTTTGTTTTTTAACTTGAGTATTTCTCAGTGTTGTCTCGTGTACTTTTAATATTCTACTTTACTGTCATTCATAATCAAACATCCTTTTTCATGACTTCAAATGCACCAGTTATAGGATGGAGACTCCCTTTTTTTACTAAAGATAATGACATGTCTTCATTTGAACATTTCACCTTCTAGTGAGGTTAGTGTGCATAGTTTTCACTCTATTGCAGAACAGTGTTCATAGAAAATAGATATCTTTTCAAAAACAATTTTTCATGTATGGATGATTAGACTTTATTCAGTTTGGATATGATATATTAAAATAAAAGGTTGTCACACATAATCTTCATTATTGGAGCTAAATAGAGGGACATTTCTCACTTTCTTGCATTCACTTTATCAAAGATTGTAGAAATAATACCCTTATGTTCTTTTTAAGTCAATACATATATCTGTTTAAATAAAGGCAACAGTAGTATACCGCTGTTCGAAATTCATAAATCGATTGAGAAAAAAACAAATCCGAGTTACAAAATAAAACTGAGGGAAACGCATCAAATACAAGAGGAGAACTACGACACAACAGAAACACAACATTAAAATGTAACACACACAGAAACAAACTATAATATAACAATGGCCATTTACCTGACTTGGTACAGGACATTTTAAGAAAAAAAATTGTGGGTTGAACCTGGTTTTGTGGTATGCCAAACCTCCCGCTTTTATGGAAATGTTAAATATAGCATTCAAATGACAACAGTACATGACAGGACTACACTACAAACAAATGTGAGAACATATAGGACAGAGAAACACACGAAATAATAGCTAACAAAAGGTATCAGATTTAAAATTTAATATGCCAGACGTGTGTTTCTTCCACACAAGACTAACTAGTGACGCTCAGATGAAAAAAGTTCGAAAAAATACAAAGTTGAAAGTACAAAGAGGGTCAAAAGTTCCAAGAACCTTGCGACCATTGTGGCTATGGTTTTCTGCCTGGGTTAAGAGCATCCTTATTATTTAGAATAATTCATACTTTTGCAAACAGTAATTTTTTTTTAAATGACTATTTAATAGATATACATGATAAAACCGTAGTGACTAACTACAGAATACAAATTTATACATTATATAAAACAACCTAAACTAGCACATGAAAATACACAGCCGAGTTAGCCAAAGCCATCAACCCAGTGACGTCACATTTGAATTTCTAAAAAGATTTCCAAAACATAAGATAGAATTAGGATTATTTTGAATAATTGAAAATTACAATACTAATTAATATCAAATTGTGGTAGTAATTAATTAATTAATTGTATTATCTAGCTATGTCGGTGTTTCTTCTTTAAGGAAGAATTTACATTTTTAGCTCACCTGGCCCGAAGGGCCAAGTGAGCTTTTCTCACCACTTGGCGTCTGTCGTCCGTCGTCGTCGTCCGTCGTCGTCCGTCGTCGTCGTCGTTAACAATTTACATTTTGAACTTCTTCTAGAGAACCACTGAATGGAATGGAACCAAACATGGCATGAATGTTCCTTATGAGGTGCTGACCAAGTGTTGTTACTTTGTAGCCGATCCATCATCCAAGATGGCCGCCAGCGGGGGACTTAGTTTAACATAGGACCCTATGGGAAATTCATACAAATGACTTCTTTTAGAGAACCACTGAATGGAATGAAACCAAACATGGCATGAATGTTCCTTATGAGGTACTGACCAAGTGTTGTTACTTTGTTGCCGATCCATCATCCAAGATGGCTGCTAGCCGGGGACTTAGTTTAACATAGGACCCTATGGGAAATGCATACAAATGACTTCTTTTAGAGAACCACTGAATGGAATAAAACCAAACATAGCATGAATGTTCCTTATGGGGTGCTGACCAAGTGTTGTTACTTTGTAGCCGATCCATCGTCCAAGATGGCCGCCAGCAGGGGACTTAGTTTAACATAGGACCCTATGGGAAATGCATACAAATGACTTCTTTTAGAGAACCACTGAATTGAATGAAACCAAACATGGCATGAATGTTCCTTATGAGGTGCTGACCAAGTGTTGTTACTTTGTTGCCGATCCATCATCCAAGATGGCCGCCAGCGGGGGACTTAGTTTAACATAGGACCCTATGGGAAATGCATACAAATGACTTCCTCTAGAGAACCACAGAATGGAATGAAACCAAACATGGCATGAATGTTCCTTATGAGCTGCTGACCAAGTGTTGTTACTTTGTTGCCGATCCATCATCCAAGATGGCCGCCAGCCGGGAACTTAGTTTAACATAGGACCCTTTGGGAAATGCATACAAATGACTTCTTTTAGAGAACCACCAATGGAATAAAACCAAACATAGCATGAATGTTCCTTATGGGGTGCTGACCAAGTGTTGTTACTTTGTAGCCGATCCATCATCCAAGATGGCCGCCAGCGGGGGACTTAGTTTAACATAGGACCCTATGGGAAATGCATACAAATGACTTCTTCTAGAGAACCTTTAAATGGAATGAAACCAAACATAGCATGAATGTTCCTTATGGAGTGCTGACCAAGTGTTGTTACTTTGTAGCCGATCCATCATCCAAGATGGCCGCCAGCGGGGGACTTAGTTTAACATAGGACCCTATGGGAAATGCATACAAATGACTTCTTCTAGAGAACCACTAAATGGAATGAAACCAAACATAGCATGAATGTTCCTTATGGAGTGCTGACCAAGTGTTGTTACTTTGTAGCCAATCCATCATCCAAGATGGCCGCCAGCGGGGGACTTAGTTTAACATAGGACCCTATGGGAAATGCATACAAATGACTTCTTTTAGAGAACCACTGAATGGAATGAAATCAAACATGGCATAAATGTTCCTAATGTGGTGCTGACCAAGTGTTGTTACTTTGTAGCCGATCCATTATCCAAGATGGACGCCAGCGGGGGACTTAGTTTAACATAGGACCCTATGGGAAATGCATACAAATGACTTCTTTTAGAGAACAACTGAATGGAATGAAACCAAACATTGCATGAATGTTCCTTATGCCGTGCTGACCATGTGTTGTTTCTTTGTAGCCCATCCATCATCCAAGATGGCTGCCAGCATGGGACTTAGTTTAACATAGGACCCTATGGGAAATGCATACAAATGACTTCTTTTAGAGAACCACTGAATGGAATGAAATCAAACATGGCATGAATGTTCCTAATGTGGTGCTGACCAAGTGTTGTTACTTTGTTGCCGATCCATTATCCAAGACGGCCGCCAGCAGGGACTTAGTTTAACATAGGACCCTATTGGAAATGCATACAAATGACTTCTTTTAGAGAACCACTGAATGGAATAAAACTAAACATTGCATGAATGTTCCTTATGAGGTGCTGACCAAGTGTTGTTACTTTGTAGCAGATCCATCATCTAAGATGGCTGCCAGCAGGGGACTTAGTTTAACATAGGACCCTATGGGAAATGCATACAAATGACTTCTTTTAGAGAACCACTGAATGGAATAAAACCAAACATGGCATGAATGTTCCTTATGATGTGCTGACCAAGTGTTGTTACTTTGTAGCCGATCCGCCATCCAAGATGGCCGCCAGTGGGGGACTTTTGAATGAAATTAAACATGTTCCTTTCCTTATCAATGAGGTTGTGTTGTCACTTTTAGCCAAATTTTATATTTTTTCATATGATTTCAAAAACCCAAGTAGAATCAGGTGAGCGATACAGGCTCTTGAGAGCCTCTAGTTTTTGTCGAGCCTGCAACTTTTGTTGCAGAAAGCTCGACATAGGGATAGTGATCCGGCGGCTACGGCGGCTACGGCGGCGGTGTTAGCTCACTTCTTAAAAGCTTTATATTTCAGAAGGTGGAAGACCTGGATGCTTCATACTTTGTATATAGATGCTTCATGTTACGAAGTTTCCGTCAGTCACATGTCCAATGTCCTTGACCTCATTTTCATGGTTCAGTGACCACTTGAAAAAAAAGTTCAAATTTTTTGTAATGTTGAATTCTCTCTTATTATAAGTAATAGGATAACTATATTTGGTATGTGAGTACCTTGCAAGGTCCTCACGTCTGTCAGACAGTTTTCACTTGACCTCGACCTCATTTCATGGATCAGTGATCAAGGTTAAGTTTTGGTGGTCAAGTCCATATCTCAGATACTATAAGCAATAGGGCTAGTATATTCGGTGTATGGAATGACTGTAAGGTGTACATGTCCAACTGGCAGGTGTCATCTGACCTTGACCTCATTTTCATGGTTCAGTGGTTATAGTTAAATTTTTGTGTTTTGGTCTGTTTTTCTCATACTATATGCAATAGGTATACTATATTTGTTGTATGGAATGATGGTAAGGTGTACATGTCTAGCGGGCAGATGTCATGTGACCTTGACCTCATTTTCATGGTTCAGCGGTCAAAGTTAAGTTTTTGAGTTTTGGTCTTTTTATCTAATACTGTATGCCATAGGTCAACTATATTTGGTGTATGGAAATATTTTATGATCTTTATGTCAGTCGCGCAGGTTTTATTTGACAGTGACATCATTTTCACGGTTCATTGCACAGTGTTAAGTTTTTGTGTTTTGGTCTATTTTTCTTAAACTATAACATGTATAAGTAATGGGTCAACTATATATGTTGTATAGAAGCATTGTTAGCTGTACATGTCTGCCTGGCATGGTTCATCTGACCTTGACCTCATTTTCAAGGTTCATTGGTCTTTGTTTAGTTATCTTGGTTAATGTTAAGTTTATGAGACAGTTGTAATAAAACTAAGCTTTATACTTAGGACTATCAACATAATATCAATGATTAGTATAGAAGGCGAGACATTTCAGCGTGTGCACTCTTGTTTTACTTCTTAAATTATCGAAAATTTAGAATTGCCCATTGCATTTTCTTGCTATATATCACATATGCCATGTACTGAGAAGGGTATGCTAGTCTCTCCTGGCATCTGATGTCATTCATGAGTTTATATTGAATAGACTAGTCTTCAGTGTTGCCTGTTTGCCCGTGCTTTTGGTTTTTTTCTGTGTAATTTATGTTTGTTGTCCAGTTTATCTGTTCACGTAGTTATCTTTTGTCCCTGAAAGTCCTTCGGAATTTCATTAATTTGTTGCTTAAATAATCTGAAAAGAAAAACAAAGGATATGTGGTATCAAGTCATGACCAAAAAAATCAGCACATGCACAGCAAAAAAGAAACAAATAGCAAAGGAACAGCGCTTGTATTTCTGTTCCTCATCTCAAAGTCACAGTGAGGCCTTCGACATGGAACAAAATAAACACCTCTTGACCTCACTGCAAGTTTAAAATTTAGTCTGTCGTGTTTGTGACTTTAAAATCTTCAGTATACGCCTCGAGTGGTAATTGCAGTTCAGTCCCTGTACTATACAAGCCAATGCTGTTTAAACTTCTTGGAACGTCAAGCCAACGTCTACGACAAGCACTTTTCTTTCTTTCTAAAATCTCAACTTTGGACACGGAAAATGCATAATTTCCCGAGGGTATCACCAGCCTAGTAGTCAACACTTCCCTGCTGACATGAATTATCATTGATATGGTCATATTTATCAATTAACTGTTTACAGAAATTTTTAAATACTAAGCTTTTCTACCTCACGAATAGATTACCTTAGCTGTATTTGACCAAAACAAAATAGGAATTTTGGTCCTCAATGCTCTTCAACTTCGTACTTTATTTGATTATTTAACTTTTATATCTGGGCGTCACTGATAAGTCTTGTGTGGACGAGGCGCGTATTGAATTTTAAACTGATGCCTTTGGTTATCTATCATTCATGTTTCTTTGCATAATACGTTCTCCTATTTATTTGTATTGTAGTCCTGTAATATTATGTTGTCATTTTAATGTTATATTTTACATTGCCATTAAAGTGCGAGGTTTGGCATGCCACAAAACCAGATTAACCCACCATTTTTTCCTTTAAGAATGTCCTGTACCAAGTCGGGAATATGGCCATTGTTATATTATAGTTCGTTTCTGTGTGTGTTACATTTTAACGTTGTGTTTCCGTTGTGTCGTTTGTTTTCTCTTATTTTTGAGTGTGAATTCACATTTCTATAAGACGTGTCATGGTACTTATCTATCCCAAATTCATGTATTTGATTTTGATGTCAATTTGTTATTCTCATAGGATTTTGTCTAATGCTTAGTCCGTTTCTGTGTGTGTTACATTTTAATGTTGTGTCGTTGTTCTCCTCTTATATTTAATGCATTTCCCTCAGTTTTAGTTTGTTACCCCGATTTAGTTTTTTGTCCATGGATTTATGAGTTTTGAACAGCGGCATACTACTGTTGCCTTTATTTATTTGGCCTTTTTAACTTTTTTGGATTCGAGCGTCTGTGATGAGTCTTTTGTAGACGAAACGTGCGTGTGGCATATATACAGCTATAATCCTGGTATCTATGATGAGTTTATTATATCAATAACGGCCTTGACACGACACCATGTTGATACATGAAAGTTATGTATCTTCCCGGCAGGCCACTTTTGTCTATCTTCGACAGATATCGTATTGAATGTAGAATATTTTTTTTCTATACATTATTATAATCATAAATGACATTGAATGTAGAATAAATTTATATGTGTCTCAGCCTCACCATACAAATAACTTTACTTTTAGAATAAATTTAGTTTATATATTATTATAAACATTAATGACTAATGACGTTGAATGTAGAATAAAGTTATTCTGTGTCTCAGCCACACCATAATAAAGATTACTTGACTTTTAAAATAAATTTATTTTAAACATTATTATAATCATAAATCACATTGAATTAAGAATAAACTTATTCTATGTTTTTTTCTCAAACTAATAGTAGATATTAAGGCTCTATAGAATAAACTTGAATAGAGTTGACTAAAAATTAACAGCTAAGTGTAAATTTATTTTGAATGTAACAAATAAATACTTATATAACAGAATTGTCTTTGTTTTTCATGTTTTTCTCTCAAAAACATGGGTTATAGAATAAATTTATTACATTCTGGTCCAAATTTGGCCTCTAATTGCACTTGTCAGGATATATAAATATATAAATGGAAAAAAGAGGAAAATTGTTTTTTTCCTTTTTTATTCTGCTCTCATTTATATGTAACTAGAAATTACTGTATTGATTGCAGCTACGGTGTAATTGTATATATATATTGACGACACTCACCATGGTAAACATCTCCCACATATAGTATATAGACATATGATGGAACTATTTCTCGCACGAATCTATTCTTCTATTTTCTGTGTATCAACAGGAGTACCATTATTGCTATGATTAGTAGCAAGTAGCCAAATTTTGCATAAACATAAGCTTCAAATGTTCTACAATAGATGTAAGCAGCTTAATAAAAGGCCAATATTTCATGGAAATACACCATAGATTGCGATAGTCACATTGTACTTCTGTGTTGACTTGAGTTATCATTGATATGTTCATAATTATAAATAAACTGTTAACAAAATTTTGAATTTTTGAAATACTAAGGATTTTCTACCTCAGGAATAGATTACCTTAGCTGTATTTGACAACAAAAAATAGGAATTTTGGTCCTCAATGCTCTTCAACTTTATTTGGCCTTTTTTAAAAAAATATTTGGATTCGAGCGTCACTGGTGAGTGATTTGTAGACGAAACGCGCGTGTGGTATAATTACAAATATAATCCTGGTATCTATGATGTATCTTCCTTGCAGGCCACTTTTGTCTATCTTCGACAGCCAATCTCCCAACTGCGTTTGTATTTTTTTTTTTTTTTTTTGTGTTTCCTCTGTCTTCTTGTGTAGTATTAAGCATTCACTGGTGCATTTCCAATCGTTATGTTTCCCCCATGTAATTCGAAAGTTTCATCTCTAACTTTGCCTTTTCTCACAACCAAACTTCTAGAATTACTGGGTTTGAATTTCATTCTGGTCCAATAGTTATCAAAAGTACCAGGATTATAATTTAATACGCCCGACGCGCGTTTCGTCTACATAAGACTTATCAGTGACGCTCATGGTCCAATTTATCATTCCTTCCAACACATCTAAGGTCCATCTTCCCTCTATTTGCTGTAACAGTCAAATCACCCATAAAAGCTCTTATTGGTAGTTGTTTTTATAAACTTACTGTTTAGTAAAAGTATAAATTATTCGAAATACTACGGATTTTCTTATGCCAGGCAAAGTTAACCTGAGCCGTATTTTGGTCCGCGATGGTATCACCAGCCCTGTAGTCGACATTCCGATGTTGACATGACTATCAATTATATGGTCATTTTTATAACTTTATTGTTTGCAAAAGAATGAATCATTCAAAATTCTATGAATTTTCTTACCCCAGACATAGATAACCTTAGCCGTATTTGGCACATGCAACCTTTTGGAATTTGGATCATAAATGCTCTTCAACTTTGTACTTGTTTGTTCTGAGCGTCACTGTTATATTTTATGTAAATGAAACGTGCGTCTGGCGTATTAAATTACACGCCTCGTACCTTTGATAACTATTTACATCACTGGGTCGATGCCACTGCTAGTGCACGTTTCGTCCCCGAGGGTATCACAAGCCCAGTAGTCGGCACTTCGGTGTTGACATGAATATCAATTATAAGGTCATTTTTATAAATTAACTGTTTGCAAAAGTATGAATTATTCGAAATAATATAGATTTTCTTATCACAGGCAAAGATATCCATAGCCGTAATTTGCACAACTTCTTAGAATTATGGGTCATAAATACTCTTCAAGTTTGCACTTGTTTGGCTTCTAACTATTTTGATCTGAGCGTCACTAATACGCGCGTCTGGCGTATCAAATCATAAACCTGGTACCTTTGATAACTTAATAATTAGTAATTATACCTGTTGACATTAATGGCCCTCTACTTGGTTTTCCACTGACTTCACAATGAGTTTCATAGCTGATGCAAACAATACTACTAACACTGTATATCCCGTTAATATTCCTACTTTTAGTCTCTATCATGCTGTAGTGAAATCTCCTACTGTAAATATCATCTCAATGTGATCAGAAAGTTCTTGCAGAATTGTTCTGATGGTGGTTGGAACAGGGTACCTCTGCAATTTCAAATCTACCAGTTTGTGAGGAATTGATCTGTAAGCATTAGCAAGATCTAGCCAAAATATTGCTTATTCGATTTTCTTCTGCTTCTATTAAGATCTGTCTCAAAACACTTGTATATTTAACATGTTTTATACATCCGGACACCTCATTTCTGAACCGATAAGTCTACGTATTCGTTGCTTTGCAAGGATCGTGTTGTCCTCCTGGTTAAAACTGCTAGGAAGATCTTACCCTCGATGTTAAATAGGGGGATGATTCTAAACTACTCAAATTTCCTGGAGTTCTCTTCCTTCGGGAAAAACACCTCATTTCTGAACCGATAAGTCTATGTATTCGTTGCTTTGCAGGAACCGTGTTGTCCTCTTGGCTAAAACTGCTCGGAAGATCTTACCCTCGATGCTCAATAGGGAGATGTTTCTTAACTGATCAAATTTCCTGGATGTCTTTTCTTTCGAAATAAAACATACTTCTGCTTTATACCAAGCATCTATCATCTTTCTTCTTATCCAAACTGCTCTCAATCGTTTGATCAGTTTGGGATAGTTCTTGTTAACCCAATACTGAATACCAATTTGCCCTGGTTCTGATGCTGATCTTTCTTGCTACAGAACATCTTGTTCTTCTTTGAAATTCTGACTCGTAAAATTGTTCTTTTGGTTCCTCTGGAGTTGTCAGTTTATCACATTCTGTGAGATCTTCCTATTGCCTTCCATAACTATGAGTCTTTCTGATATGTTCTTCTACTTCTTCCTTTGGGATTTCCAATTTACAGGTTCAACTTGCTCCGAATAATCTCTTCATATACTGAAAAGGGTGTGCTGTAAATTGCGCTCTTGCCTTTGCATTTTTTCTTTCGTCCTCTTCTATGTGTTCCTGCTCTTGTAAGTGTTTTCAATGTTTCTCTGGTGCCGGTTTCACGAAGCTACCCTAAGACCTATTGTCCAATGTTTTTTTTTTTACTTTTAGAATAAATTCAGAAATTATTGCGTGAATTTATTATTGCGATTTTGTCATTTTATACTTAAATGCGATTTTAATTTTTACGATTTTGAGAAAAATCCTGTTTAATTCATATAAAATATTTCAAAATGCGAGTTTAAATTATTGCGTCTACAACTCTGTCGCATTTTTCGCAATAATAATAACCTCGCAATAATTTCTGAATTTACAGTATGTGTTACTAATGACAATTCTCAAAAAGTCTGTTAATTTATTCCCCACTCAGTCTCCAGTTAGCACGCCATAAAAATAGACTTTTATTAAACACATTTAAGATTTGTTCTATCTGGAAATTGTTGATTTGCTAACCGGGTTTGTACTAACATGAGCAACACGTCGGGTGCAACATGTAGTGTTTTGTGTACTATTGTTTGTCTGTTTGTCTCTTTCTTTTTGACGTTGTCAGTTTATTTTCGACCATTATGTCCCTTTGGTATCTTTCGCCTCTCTATTCAGAATACATTTGTAATAATAAACACGATAAAGAAATTGTTTGGTGGGCTTCAAAATGGCACCCTTTAAAAGTGTTCAAAACCTTACATAAGTTTGCTTTACATGTAAAGTTATCGACCTGGTGACCTGATGTATATTTAAAAGCGACCGTATAACCTACTAGAGCCCACTTGTTCTAAGTATACTTTGATCATTAATGAAAATACCTAACTATACGTTGTATATAAATATACTGATATTGATTGCTCTAAATTGAAGTAATAGTTTCCGACCTTGGTAGATATAATTGGTTCACACTACTACAACTTATATTTATACAATTGAAGTATCCTTTATCCAGTACATCGACAGACAGATATTTTAATTGAACGTACCCAACTGCTATCTCTATCATTGACGGACACCTGCTTTCAATAGATGTGGTAATTTTGTCATTTTTTTTAGCACCAATTTCACAAAAACGTATGAAAATAAACTCATCATAGATAGCAGGATTGAATTTTGTTTTTGCGCTAGACGCGCGTTTCGTCTACAAAAGACTCATCAGTGACGCTCGAATCAAAAAAGATAGGCCAAATAAAGTACGAAGTGGAAAAGCTTTGAGGACCAACATTCCTAAAAGTTTTTGCAAATACAGCTAAGTTAATCTATTTATGAACTAGAAAAGCCTTAGTATTTAAAAAATTCAAAAGTTTTGTAAACAGTTAATTTATAAATATTACCATATCAATGATAATTCATGTCAGCACAGAACTTATACTCACAATTCCTATTGGGCTAATATTTTAAATAAGTTTATGTTTATATTCTTTTTTAATTTTATCATTATTTAAACTTTGAAAACATCGGCTGTTTATATGAACATTTTGTGATTCAAGTTATATCTCTTTGAAAAGAATCCTTATTTCAGGAGCGGTAATTGCAATTCGGTGGTATTTCAGATTTAAATTAAATTTGTCATGCCAAGAACTAATTGAACTTTTTCTGAATATTGAAAAAAATAAATATGTAAAATGCATACTTAAACCTACTAGATTTAGTCAACTGAAAATGTAACAAAGGGCACGTGTCTGAAAAGGGAATTATTTGCACTTTCAATTCTGATTTTATATTTGAGCCAATCGATGTTGCAACATGATGCGGTACCGACGTTACGCACATTTTATATTTTTGATACTTCGACACCATCCCCAGACAAATAAATAAATAGTTGGTTGACCGTGACTGGCCTACTGAATTTTACTTGTCACTGGATATGGACTTAAATGCGCAACACAACGGGTACCGCATGTGGAACAGTATTGGCTTATTTTACGCGGTATCCTTCCGGATCACACGAGATCACCCCCTGTGTTTGGTGCCTCTCGTATTGATCGTGGGCTTTGTTAAGTTATGTTGTGTTTTTTTCTCACGACCTTCTGTTTGTCTTGTCTTGTCGTCGTTTTCCGTGTTTTTGCCATGGTAATCGATTTTCAGTTAATAGAACTATGTATGATAAGTAACACTAGTGAAATAATCATGATTCAACATTTTACAACAACGCATATCAGTTTCAATACTGAAATGTTATTCTTTAATACAATAAATGAAATATTTAAATAGTTGAAATGAATATGTTGAAAAGGTATCTAAAATCGTGTTTCTAAAATTCAGAGTTATGCTTTGCGATTCACTTGTTTGTAGACGCATGTATCAGACAAGCTTATGGTTAACTATATAACGTGAAAGCCTTGTTTACACCCTGTTTTATCATGAACTTAAATGTTATTTTATAACCATAAAGGAAGTAATATACATTCTTTTCTTAATTTTAAATTCTTAACTTTTCATTAAATTCCGATGATTATATATGAATACATTTTGCCACAAATATTTAGTTTCATAATGTTTAATATTATATGTGTACAGAAAATTTAATTTGTAATGTGTATGTGCATGCGCGCGTTATCTGAAAATTTTTCATTATCTAATACTTTTATAAATCCTGTGCTATTTTAAGGTGAAAATCCCCATAAGAAATGACGGAAGTACAAATAGATTTAAATCTATGAACCAAACGATAACATATAGATATCAACTTATATCACTAACAACATGAGTGAACTTTTTAAACATATATCAGAGACATATAAATACATGTCTCTGCATATATGTTGCTTAAGTACGAATAATTGTACATAACTATAATCATGATAATAGCCAAAGACTTCCATATAACTGACAACATGTGGGTCTTTTGTAATAAACTCAATGGTTCAATTTTACATATATATTCATTTATTGATTTGTGTGCAATATTTTTGATTTGTGATAAAGATGTTAATCCAAAGCTAGACTTCTTGTAGAATGAAAAAAATCCTGTGTATTTAGATGATATTACATAATGTAACAAAAACTGCTATACACGTCTAGCTAGAATATTTTATTTATTTACTTATTTATTTACTTATTTCTTTATTTCTTTACTTACTTATTTATTTACTTATTTATTTACTTATTTTTTTTATTTTTATGTTTTTTTTATTTATTCTTAATCATTATTATTATTATTTTATTTTTTTTGGTTTGTTAGTTGATTTTTTTTCAATTTTTATTGAGATGGTCAGCAGATAGATTGATTATTTATTTAGGTACAATGTAGATAATTAGTTTGGCAAGTCCTGAGATAATAGCCTTCAGGTATGTACTATTTAAAAAACAGAATGTATCAATGAATAAAGGTTATTAGGTGTCTATTGCAACATCAATAACATATTGCATACATATTCACATATATAGTATATATATATTATACAAGTCATGAAAAGTTTATATACACATGATGAAAACAATAAAATAAATAACCATTAATGTATATAGCAGTGTCGTAGTTTTCAAATTATGATATCGTTTTTAATAGACAAAAGATAAATAATATCCGGGCTAGACACTTATATATAATCCTAAATGAAGAAAAATAAATTATAGATATGACATTAATTTCCTTATATATCGTATTTTTACTATTTTCACTATCCACAATTTGATTTAAATACTAATATTCCTTGTTGTCAAGTTCATTGAACACCAATGAAAAAATTCTAGGTTGAGGGGGAATCCCCTATGGATAACCCTTGTTTTGTTTTGTTCTTCTTTCATGTCGAGAGCAAGGGAAACCATCAGGTATGGATTATTGAAACTTATTTTAAGAATTTTTTAAAGATATGTTGCTACGCAATAGTTTCTGGAATTTGAAACAATTCAATGTTAATGCTTGTTACATGCATATCACGCAATAAAGCGTAAATTTTCAATTTACACACGGTAGTACATAGATAGTATTTCCTTGTTTATGTAAGCCCAAGGCTACTCCATGACATGGCCTAAATTCCGATTCTTTCACAACAAGATTCTATTATTTCCTTTTTTAAATGTAGCGACTTAGTATCTACAGTATCAAGTGTATGTATTTATAGAATAGCTGTCTGTTGCACAAGCAATAACAATAGAATATAGCTTTCTTTTTAACAAAAAAAACCTCGACCTCTAGCTCACAGGCGCTAAACATACTGAGTTTTGGTACATATCTCCACAGAGCTTGAATTCTGTCCAGGTTAGAGGTTATGTACCATAAGTGTAAGCATGCAAATAGGAAAGTCCTGTGCGACAAGACTTGACATAAACTCGTTTTGTAAAATTTTATGAGAAATTTTCAAATGCCTGCGATTTGAAATATTAGAATGTTAACCAACTCGTATTTAATTAACGAGAAAAAATATATAAAAGAAACTAAGAATAATTTGTATTAACATTTACTACAACAGTTTAAAATCCCAGAGTTGAATGTATCATCTGGTTTATTGGCTTACGAATCAAAGTAGAGGTGGAATATACACATGAATCAATAAGATATGAACCAAACGGCACAAAACAGCCAAAAACATTATTGCTGTTCTTTCAGATTGTTCCATTCCAAAAACTGTATATCAAATTAAAACTAATTGTCATATCTCTCCGTTATAAATATCGACCTTTTGGTAAAAGGAAATCAAAGTCAATTAGATAGATATTTGATGTTTTTATTTTCAAGTTTATTACACATTGAATCATATATATAGATGACAGACATGTGATTTTCCAAGTTGTCTTGACATGAATTATGAAAAATCCCACATTTTTTTTTTATAATTTTGATATGAATGACACCTTTCACAGAGACGACATTGTAATGTATTATTACTGACTTTTTACATATATACAAATTCATTATTACAACTGTAACACATTATGAATGGTGAAAAAAATCCCCTTCAATAAATGTCAATAGATGTTGGTTACTAAATAAACTTCAATAAACTCGCTTCCGTTTTTTTTTTTTTTATTAGAGAAGTCAAATTGTATAGACTTATTGTATTATTTGAAATACGTGCACAAGTTGTGTGTTTTTGTGCGTCATTGCTGGAAAGTATCAATTTTATAGTGCATTTGTTTTTACTATATTTGAATAACTTTTTTGACTTGTACATACGGATTTAATGTTATATGGAATATTCAGAAAAATAATTTTCAAAACAGGAAGTGACTTCAATATAAGGTGATATACATATTTATTTATGTACACTATTTTAAAGTGAATTATTATTCTGGCTTCACTGAATCAAAAATATGAACAATTCTTAAATTCGTCTATTTAACTAAGGTAGTAAAGGAGTCTTAAATTTCGCCATTTTAGATCTCAAAAACAGTAAATAATCGGTAAAGGTATCTTATGAAGTGATACATTTTCTATGCAGGAATGCAATTAATTTATTAGGCTTTTAATCACTTAAATGAAGAAAATCATATGATATATTCAAAATAATTGTAAGTTTTACAAAAGTTTGTTTTTTTATCAAATGTTTTGAAAACTTTGCTATTTATAAGGGGTGATTATTCAGATAATTTATATTTTCAAAGGAATGTACAGAAAAGGTATTGTTTTTATTTTGTTTCATATAATTTTATCTTGACTTACATCTAGAAATTGACAATGAGGGTCGGTTGAAAACAAAACTTTACGACAATAGAGATGATTTCAGCTTTCCAATTGTGAACTTTCCATTTCTAAGTAGCAACATTCCAGCAGCACCTGCATACGGGGTATATATCACCTAATTGATACGATATTTCCGTGCTTGCATTTCCTATCATGATTTCCTTAACAGAGGGTTGCTGCTCACAAGGAAGCTATTAAACCAAGAGTTCCAAATGGTGAAGCTGAAATCATCCCATCGTAAATTTTTACGGACGCCATCACGAGTTGATTGACCGTTATGGAATAACCGTTTCACAAATGATATCGGACATGTTCCTTAGGTCGTAACTACAATCCACTTCCCTTTCATGAATGTGACCTAGCGAATTAGACTATTTACCGGATTTGTTACCACATAAGCAACACGACGGGTGCCACATGTGGAGCAGGATCTGCTTACCCTTCCGGAGCACCTGAGATCACCCCTAGTTTTTGTTGGGGTTCGTGTTGCTTATTCTGTAGTGTTCTATGTTGTGTCATGTGAACTATTGTTTTTCTGTTTGACCTTTTCTTTTTTAGCCATGGCGTTGTCAGTTTACTTTCGATTTATGAGTTTGACTGGTATCTTTCTTCTCTCTTTTATGAGAGTCATTTTCTCATATCTTATTTCAAATTTTTGTGATCGAACTTTTTTTCTATTAAGATAACAATTCCTTTACCATGTATTCTAGTCAAGGATATAAGAACCATGATTTAAAGGTGACAGTCTTTATCTTGAAATGTTGAATACAGTCATTATTATTTGTTGCATACCAATTTTCGTGGGTTTCGTGGGTACAGATGAACCACGAATTCAAATGTTCAACGAATACCATATTTTCAATGGGCTTTGTATACAGAGATGGGCAAAACCACGAAATCAAAAATCCACGAAAATTCAAGTTTTCAGCAATCCACGAAAATTGATACCCACGAAAATAAATGAATCCCCATACACTCCTTATAAAATTTGTTAATTTTCAGTAAAACTTTTAGCTTGAAAACAAACTCGTTATCCTAAACTTTTTATTGATTTTTGTTTTAAATGTCACATAAATTTCATTTTGGCAAAGTAAGAAGTGCTTCTGTCATTTTTTTATATACTCTTTTACTACCTTAAAAAATATAAAGTCATTTTATAAATATCATGTGTTCAAAGCGTTTTTCTAGCTTTATTTGCATCAGGAACGCTCAAATCTGAATACTAGAAAGCCAAGGATATATAAGAATCGAATAGTTAGATGGAGCTGACTTGATCCGCGTATTACAACACCAACTGCATTGTGTCAAGCGCCTTTATTTCTTTGTGGTATTGCTCTTCAATGGTCTAGCCGGGTTGTTCTGGTCAAAATAAACAACTGATGATATGTCATTTTGCCAGTTACATGACCGTTCCATCTTTTTATTGGTAGGGAATTTTCATAAATACATATTTATCTTTTTATTTCTTAATCTGGATTGTCAGAATTTAAGAAACAAAAAATCTTTGAATATTTGCAAAATATAAATTTTAATCAGGGAAATTAAAAAAAAAAAAAGATCATATACCCAAGGCAAATATACGCTGATCATTTAGCATAGAATTTTTTTTTAGGAGAGATATCTCCCTCACACAAAGCTCTGATTCCTAGTTCGGTTTTGGCTATACGTTAGGTCTCATTTTGAAATTCTAGAACGATATCTTACCCTTAATCTCTGATAGAGAGCCTTTGTTCAATAATATATTAGTATGCACATTGTTGGGACTTGTTCGGCCAGTCAGCAGATTACCGTCCAAGTCAAGTGGTAGTAAACCCCATAATGAGTCTTTATGCCAGATCACTTTAGAAAGGTATGTACGAATGCAAGTCAGGACTTTACTAAAGACTAAAAACAAAACCTTACTTCAAAGCTACAGTGATATGCTTGCTAAGTTTTGACCTTGCGGTAACTTCAATACCAAAGTATATGAAATAAGCAGCGGTGATGCACGTCATATTCAACTGCGTATGCGAAGATCTCAAGCTTCTTTTGTGAAAAGGTGGAGAAAACCCCAAGAAAATGATGGAGACTGGGGTCATATCATCCTAAACCTCGGAGTGGGCCTAATCACCAGTAATTATCAGAAAAAAACTGATGGCAAAGTGCGCTATTGCATCGATTTTAGGAGACTTAATTTAGTGTCTTCATGTGACATTTTCCCTTTGCCTCAAAGACGAATGTCTCGACACGTTAGATGTAAACATCTGGTATTCAAAACTGGACGCTAATTATACTTATTCGCAAATGGAGATCAAACCAGAGGACCGTAAAAACTAAAATGACGACCTTTGTTTCAAAGTATGGGTTCTTTGAGTGCTTCAAGAGAAGTGAATCGACATACTGAAACAGTTGTTTTTTTGTATCTTGTAGTTGTGTAAAGAATATTCTTGGTATTCTTGTGACGAATTGAGGCCGAAGTACTTTATTTGACCTATGTAACTAGAAATGACTGTATTTATTGCAGCTTGGATATTTATATATATATATATATATTAACGACACTCATCATGCGTAAACATCTCCCTCATATAGCATAGACATCAGATGAACTATTTCTCGCACGAACCTATACTTTTATTATCTGTGTACAGGGGTCAAAATTAGCGCTGGTCCGGTGGTCCGAGACCAGTATAATTTGCGTCGGACCAGTAGATAATGTCAGTCCGTGGTCCGGCGGACCAGTAGAAATTTGTCGATATTTGTTTGTTTACAAAAAATACCTCCGAAATCAATTACCCGGTACTGGGGGTACTAAATTAAGTATTACAATTGATTAATTAATATCTCGGGTGAGCGTCCTTCACAAAAACACAAAATGTGGAAATTTTTGGAAAGTGTAAAATATCCAGACAAAAAAAAATTAAAATAAGTGACATTCAAAAGTAAGATCGGAATAAAGTTTATGAAATTAACCAAAGGAAAGTTGATGTAAATATCCCGGGTATTGATATATGAAACATTTCTGGACAGCGCTCCAGACAACTTAGTTAGGCACCCCATAGTCGTCGTGAGTATTGTGATGATGTAGAATACAATGTTGACATTTTTTCTGTTCTTGGTCCTGATTTTGATTAAGAAAATCATTGAAATTATCAAAGCCTTTATCAAAATCAAGATCAAGACTCTCGAGATCTCTTTTTCTTGTCTACCATGAATGAAAAATAAAGCATGAAAATAAAAGTAAACATCTATCATTTATATTAGTGTTTATCAAATGAATGTCATGTTTGCATGACCAGTAGATTTGGAGCCGGACCAGTAGGTTTTTTTCATTCCACTGGTCCGGCTGACCAGTACACAAAAAAGCTTAAATTCAAATTCGACCCCTGTCTGTGTATCAACTGGGGTAGCATTATACTATGATTAGTAGTAAGCAGTCAAATTTTGCGTTCACATAACCTTAAAAAACTCTTCAAAAGATGGAAGCAGCTTAATATCAGACCAATATTATAATTCTAGGGAAATACACCATAGATTGCGATAGTCGTATGGTAGCTTACTTCGCTAGGATTTTTTAATTCAAAATATCGGAAAATACATAAGAGCCTTTACACAGATCTGATTGGCAATCCTAATCTCGGAATCACAACAGCTATATGTATGGAAATCCAGGTTGACACGTTCACATCCGAAATTCTTGTCGATGAAAAATCTCATATAACATAAATAAGTACGATATTTATCATAATTTGTCAGTCTCTTTTTTTATTCATTGGATGTCGTAAGAGACGCGGCAAATATGTTTTAAACATGGATAAATGACATTTGTATGGAATTAACAAAGAAAAAACTCCAAAATGGGAATAATCCTAAGGTTTGACCAGGATATATAAATATGTTCATTCATCCGTTCAGTTAAACCATAGCTAAAGATGAGTTTGATTTGCATTCACGTCTACCGTCACTGGTGTGGTCTTTGGGTGGACTGTTGCAAAGCAAAATTTCCGGCTTACCTGAATACGTGACGGAGGCACTGACTCAAAACATTATATTGTAGACTACACATAAAAATCTGAAAACAATTCAACTACAGGGATAAGCCACGCAATGAACACAAGAGGAAAAAGATTGATTACACAGAAAAAATAGTGCGCATGCACCGGCTCCCAGGCCATCATGCATGCACTTTAATTCCGAAATGTTATTAAACTTTATAGTCTACTAGTGACCCTTGAGGAAAAGTAACTCATTAATAAGCAAGATGGCGATGCTTTATACAATAGCCCAATAGCTCTATTCGTGTAATCTGTAAACCTTATCCATATCCCCTTAATTCCTATCAAATAATTATATTTTGTACTTGCTCTAGCATATATCGTAAAATGCAATAAACAACGTCAATATGAATTATACTGATTTATGTGCCCTTTATTGGTCCTGTAATTAAGGATTTGGAAATTCTAATTCTAATACGATTGATATAGTAGGGAGTCAGGGGAGGGTAGGCATATACTGCCAACAGTCGACAGTTATTCATTAACTGAACGAATTCTACAGACTCATTTGAGGGTTCCGGCTCCCGTTTGAATAGTAATGTTTTCAAAGATAATTTTCAAGGGACATTTTATCAACATAAAACTTAACTGACTTGTCTGCCATTCATTATTACACTACGTCACAGTTATATCTATAAACTGGTTCGAATCACGTCGGTGTAGACAAGTACCTGTACGGTCAGCTAGACCGGATAAGCTTCATAGTTGCAAAATACAATTTTAATTGATTATGCCGGGCAGATGTGAACTATTAAGTTCATTGACAGTTGTAAAAAACAAACTTCCTGGTATACTTCTGGGGTCATTCAAATAATATGTGGTGATGCAGTCTGTTCGTCAATAGACCACTCGAGTTCATCCTTCACCGGAAAAAAACCTCGTCAATTATGCGCGTCTTTATGACGTCATTTACCAGATAGAGGAAATCGCCTGTATCCCTGCACTAGTAACGTTCATCAAGCGTCTTAGTGGTCGTCATTGTACAAGATAAACTAGAAGCAGTGTTTGCTTTGTAAATAATTGATCATAATTCCTTAATGACAGCAGTGCTGATTGTCATTTATGAAAATTTAATTTGCCGAATAAATCGTCAATATAGCATTATAGTTTCTAACCACTCGCTCAACATTGGAACGGAAGTGACAATGCCCCTAAACGCACGAATGGTGTACACTAAAACCAGAGTTTTTGACGGAAATGCATCGAACTCGAAAGTTGTCTACTGACGTGTCGGTGAAATCGGTATCATATTAAGAGACACCGATATAACAATTATATAGATATGTCTCTGGCATCATAATGTCAATTAATCAGGTTGGGAACAAACCCCCTCAGGCCCTGTATGGTGATTATACCTCTATAGAGGGATAATCCTTCTTTAGAGGGATAAAATTATCCCTCTATAGAGGGGTATTCAAAGTTTTGCTTGCACTGGATTTAAAGCAAATTAGGGCAGAATGGCATTTTCTAGTTATATTGGCTATAATCTCTAGCATTATATGCATCCACATATGCACTTTACTAAAAATTGGGATAACCAGTTTTCTGCTAAAGTGACAAAACTTGCAATCCATTGTAAACCTATCTGAACACCTGATCAACAACAAAAGAAATAGTTGACCTTTAAATTTCATGTTAAATCTAACAATAGAAATTCTGTTCAGTGAGGCATAAGTGAGTAGAATTTACCTGATCATCACAGCTTTCAATCATGGTGAACAATAGATTTTATATTTAGTCAGATAAGCATCAAACTGGGCATTTGCATATTAAATTAAGTACATCAATTGGTGCATCAACTGTTCCAAGTTACTGCCATAATAAGTAGAGAATGCAATTCTGTCCTATATTGATTTAGATCCAGTCTAAACAAAAATATCCCTCTTAGAGGGATAATTTTACCCCTCTATAGAAGGATTATCCCTCTATACCTGTATAGAGGGTTTGTTCCCAACCTGTTAATTGATTTATTTTGTTATATTTTTTTCGTAATGAATTCGAATATCAACATAACCACTTTTTTGAATATCAACATAATCACTTTCATGAATATCAACATAACCACTTTCATACAATTTTGTTTTTCTAAACATTTCTCAAATGAGGATCAAGTGACGTTCACTGTTGTTAGGTACGTCACGTACATCGTGAATACGGTAGTGTTTTGACACATCCGGATATCAACATAGGACCGACAACCGGTTAAGGAATTACTCTCGCCCGGATGTAAATAATGTATTTCGCAGAAAAGTTTTTTCTCACAACAGAAAACTTCCAATGTTAAGAAGACACAAAAACTGAAGCTTGAAACAATTTCTAAAACAAAGACGCTGAATTTAGAGTTTTAAGGCATGTATCATACATACAAAACTTACATTGAATGGTAGAAGTGCACCTATTTTCACTTCTATTTTTATATCTTGAATGACACATTTTTATGATTCAGTAGTACTTTTTGCACTTTCGTAATATGTCATGGTTCATTATATAGAAACGTCCTCCATGAGTACAGCATTAGGGACACTTGATGACTCTTTCTCACTGTTGGTGTGTGGTATGAACATAAATGTATAGATCTACATGATTATGATAATTATGATTTGTCTATAGTTTTACCCCAAAATATCAAAACCACTTAAAATTGTTACTAGTACCCTTTGTAGTAGAAGAAAGACAAATGTTATTACTAATTTTAACATGATTAGGCTAGTATGAGGCAGAAGTTACATGTGAAAAGGGACGGTCTGTATCAATTTTTTTTTTTAATTCTAAAAATTATAATATATATACATGTACAAAAAGAAACCGAAATACCATTATGACCATAAGATTTCTGATGTTGGTCTTGTTGTAAGGGATTTTAGATGTGATGTCATTTAAATCATTACGTGGTTTTCAATGTAAATAAAAAAAAAGCTATCATCAGATACATATTTTTTTTTTTCATATCAAAGAATAACTAAAATGAAATTGTTATTGTCAACGTTCTTTTATATATTTTACTCAAAGTCTCATGGCAAACAAGACTGGATGAATGAAAGAGATAACTATGCAAATGGGGGTAAATAAAATAGTTAGAAAATAAAAAGTTAACAATTTTGAGTTTATTAGTAGATTGAAATTTTTATTATTTTAATTTGTTTTGATTGATTTTTCTACTGTAGTTGGGGACATCGTCCCATATTAAAAACTATTTTATTATCATATATGATAGTAGGAATGCATCGTACATGTAACATCAGGTGTTACAGTTAGACCCTGAGACAGTTATTTTCTGCTACTGTGATCAGCATCAAATTGGTTAAATTATTTCAGTGATTTGTCAAAATACATACATGTATCCTTATAATCATTCTTATTGTGATTCATCAGAGGTCTTAAAAATAATAAGCATTACCATTTTTTGGAAAAAATTAATTGGATTTTCATTATGATTAAAATCAGTAGATTTTTTTTATTGTCTTAATTAGTGTACATTTTATTGTCATGCACAAAAAAATACCTTTACAGGTACATTTAACATCATTTGACAAGAAATTTTTCCTGTATATATTGTACCCCCATCAAGACCATCATATATACAAATAATTTATAATTAAATATATTTGATAATGCTAACATTGTAATTATGCTTTTTCAATGGGACCAGGTTTACCAAAAATAAATAATAACCACTTAGACATTATTAGCGTTATATTATATTTTTAATATATTATGTATTATCAACACACAGGATTTATATTCTGAATATTTCATTCCAGCAACAACAAAACTATGGAACACTCTAAACTTAAACATAAAAAAATGTGAATCTCTTTCATTATTCAAAAAACAAATTAGTCCCCAAAATAGTAAGGTCCCAGCGTATTATTATAAGGACATCGTTTTGGTCAAATTCTTCATGCTCGCTTAAGAATGGATTCAAGTTCATTGAATTCTCACCTATTCGTTCGTAATTTAGTGGACTCTCCAAATTGTCGTTGCGGTGATGTAGAAACAAATTTTCACTTCCTGTTATTTTGTCCATATACAATGATTTAAGACGTGAACTATAATATTCTGTTTCAGTTCTCTCATGCTCCCTGTCCAAGTAAACACAAAAACTTTGCTTTTTGGATCAACGGTACTCTCAGATTCATGAGCAAAATAGTTTTTTATTTAGTTTGGTGCAGAAATATATTATTAAAAGTAAACGTTTTAATCGTTGATGTTAATGCTTCATCATTCAATAGGAACCCAAGCATTTCACACTGTATACATTACAATTATTCATGTTTATTTATTTTATTAAAAAAAAATTTCTCATTATTTTTTTTTCTTCTTCTTCCACCTTTTTCATATTCATATATTTATTACAGAGCATGCCAGTATTTATATTTATGTATTGTTCAATAAATGTATTATTTTTGTAAACAGTCAGGGGAGTTACTTGTACAAGTGATTTTTTAAATCACTTATTTGAGTGATTTTTTATTTTTGCTTAGAAACATAGCTATAGGTAGAAAAACTTGAAAATTTGAATGTCCGCCAATATGTAGCTCGTTGTAATCTTGTGAGATTTTCCCTAAACCACATGGTTTTCCAAAGATATGGTGGGAAACACTGTAAACATTGACAAAATAAAGAAATTTGCAAAAATTACTTGAAAATGACTAAAAATAGCCTTGAATTATTTATAGTCTGAGGATTTTATAAGATTTTTGCTGATACTGTGAATATTTTTCCAATAAACTTCAACATTTAAACAACATTTTGACGTTGAAAAATATATGTACTCTCGATAGAAATACCATTACTTGCGTGGTTTGAAAATTGGACCTTCTGAAGATTTTAAATCACTTCAATGAGTGATATTTTTATTCAGATACAAAAGATCATTTCAGCAAGTGATTTTTGGGATTGAAATTAACTTAAAGGGGATTAACTCCTGACGACTTAAAAAGTTCAAACAAATAAGTGTTTTTCAGAATGTCAAAAACTTTTGGCACGATAATATAAATATGAAATCATTGTGTGCCTTCTTGATTTATTATAATTTCATAATTTCTTCACACTGCAAATGGAAATATTAAATATTTATTTGATAAATTCAGACTTAATAAAGCAGATCTTTATAAACAAACTCCATAACAACTTACATGCCAAGATAATGTTCTTTTACCAAAGAGGGTAAACAAATAATTTACATATTTTTCTGTGTATACTGTTCACATTCAACTTTCTATATATACTGGGAACTTGGTTCTGCATGGTTAATTCAGGATAAAGACAAATGTTCATCTTTATTTTGTGAGATTGGTCATTTGTGTTTTGAATGTCTCAAATGACCATAGGTGGATCCAGGGGAGGGCCTGATCCCCCTTTTTGTCGGAAAAAATTGCTTGATTATATAGGGGATCACTGAAGCATGACTGGAGCCCCCCTTTATGAAAAATTCTGGATCCTTCACTGATGACTGTGCTGTCATGGCTGTAGCGATCTCCGGGGGAAGCTTGTTCCAGTCTGGTGGTGTTCACAAAGAAGGACCATTTTCTGCAGTCTTTGGTTGCTGTTTGTACCCTGCGTTTATGCTGTTGTGTATGTCTAGACATTGGTGGATCTAAAGGGGGGGGGGGGTCGGGGGGACCCCACTTTTTTGGTCGATCAATGCATTTGAATGGGGACATAGTTGGACCCCTATTTAAAATGGCTGGATCCACGCCTGCTTGATACTCTAGTTGGTCTAATAGGAGGTACACTTCTTTGTTGGTGGCTACTTTATTGTTGACGATCTTGTACATCAATGCAATGTCTGCATTTTTGTTTTTATTGATCTAACATCCAGATTCATGCATGTTATTAAAAATCACTGTGCAGTAAGATCATTTGTACCATCACAGAAATCACTCTGTGCAGTGATTTTAAATCATTTGTACGAGTGATTAACACTATTATTTATCCTGGTCTTATGGGTTTTCTTATTTTGACATCACAATTTCAATAGCAAAAGCATGCATTGTACAAATTCATAAGTAAGAAAACTGTTGACATATGATCTGACCATAACTTTTACTGAAAATCACTGTGGTTTGAAATCATCTGTACAATTTAAGTGATTTATATTAATTCATGTAAATCACTCTGTGCAATGATTTAAAATCATTTGTACAAGTGATTTGTATTTTTTTATGCAATGATTTGAAAGAATTGTACAAGTGATTTTCATTATTATTGATACTCAGGTCTCATGCATGGGTTTTCCTAAAGTATAAAAAATGCATTGTGATGTCAATTTTTTATTGAAAAAGCATGCATAGCAGTACAAAAACATAGGATTTGACAATAATGAAAGTCACATACTGTGCAATGATAAAACCATTATGAGTACAAGTGATGTTTATTATTTTAAATCCTAGCTATAGTTTTGAATATTGATTTAAAAACTTGGGGGGTAAACTGTTTTACCTCTGTCTGTCCATCCATCAGTCTGTCTGTACCATGAATAATTGCATTGCATTTTTGTCAGAAACTACTTGCCAAGGATTTCAAAATTTGGTTTAAGGGTTTTAGGGTTTATATAAGTCAGCTACTTGTATACCCAGTGATGCATTTTCCAGATTCATCATTTAAATTCAGGGAAAAAAGAAGTCATTATCGTCACTGTAAAAGTGTTTGGATTTGTTGGTAAATATCACCATGATCACTGACAAGGTCAATTGGCTATAAATTCCTTGTGTGCTATAAATGGTAAGAAGCACTAAGTTTTAAGTTGATTAGACTTCAGCTTCATCAAAAACTACCTTGACCAAAAACTTTAACCTGTAGCGGGATGAACGTACAAACAGACACAAAGACGAATGGCGGAACAGACAAATGGACAGATGCACAGACCAGAAAACATCATGACCCTCTACTATTGTAGGTGGGCCATAAAAAATATAGATTTGATCTGATTGATATTTTTTGCTTCATAAATGATCTTGTGCTGGACAGCAGGACCCCTTGCTGAACTTGATTACAACAAAAAAGTTATCTGAATTTGAATTTGTTGAAATAGTTATATTCTGACAAAAAGATTGAAATGCTTTAGGCCTGCAAAATTTGACAACTTTTAGGACCTCTGCATTCTGTTTCAACCTCAAAAAGACTAAAGTATGTTACAGAGTTGAATCAATGATTAGTCCTAGTCATTAAATAAAGATTAATATTCTGATATTGGATTTCTAACAGGGGAGGGGTTTCTAATCAGAAATCACTTATACCAGTGTTCTATTGAAATCACTCTGAAGGAACAGTAAATAAAAGTCACTCCATTCATCCCCCCTTTTTAAGTGACTGAGGCAGAAGTGCACCATGTGAACTTTTGTCATCACTTTGCGTCTGTCGTCAAAAACTATTTCAAAAACCTATCCTCTGAAACTACTGGGCCAAATACCTTCAAACTTTAAATAAATGGTCAATAAGGTATCTAGTTTATAAATTGTATTAGAAGTTTTGATCCATCAACAAACAAACACATTTTGTTTCAGCAACAATTTACAAACATTTGATTTGATTGATAAATATAAAGTTATTTTTTTTAAATTCGAATTAATTTTTTTTTTATATATCTGTTTTTCACCATCTAGAAATTAATTGAAAATACTGCTGGTATCAGAAATAAACACCAATTTTAATTCACTCTGTGCAGTGATTTTAAATCATTTGCACAAGTGATTTTAAATCATTTCTACAAGTGATTTTAAATCATTTCTACAAGTGATTTAAAATCATTTCAACAAGTGATTTAAAATCATTTCCACAAGTGATTTACATTCTAATTGAATGGAAATCACTCTGTGCTGTGATTTAAAATCATGTGTACCAGTGATTTACATTATTTCAAAATGTATGTGAAAGACACCCTTTGAAGTGTTTTATTTTTATTTATAAGAGTGATCAATACTATGAATGATTGTATTCCATTTACTTCACTAGAAATTATAATTATGACCTGCAAAATCTTATTTTATCACTGCTCAGGTCTTTAGTTTTCTACAAATGTTGGTTAAAATGTTTGTGTTTGTTTTTGGTCAAAGCATTTTCAGTTTATTATTGTTCTTGCTGTTCCTTTTTATGCCCATTTGTAGTCTACGTAGGGCCATTAAATTTTACCCTTGTCCATGTTGTCTGTATGTCCAAAAATTTGTTTCTGTTCTCTAACTTAAATTTGCCTCAACCAAATGTTATGAAACATATAGACAATGCTTATATTACCGCCAAACTCAGCTATAAATGTTTTTGATTAATGGTCTTTTATATTTTAAGTTTTGGTGGTTTGAAACCTCTGCTTTATGAAAAACAAGTAATTCATGTACTACTTCTAATGCTATTTTTTGCTCAGAAAATAAATTTTACTCAGGGCTTACAAGTTATTTTTTTATTTATTTTTACCTTTTTTATAGTTATCTAATGTCAAGAAGACCCCTCTTGTGATGTTGTTCTTTGAAAGAGAGGGATAATCCTGGTTTCTTATTGAAAATTTTCCAACCAATAATAATCACTTGAATGAGTGATTTAAAAATATATTTCTTATCACTGGTAGAAGTGATTTTTAAAAAGTATTGAAAGGGAATTAACTCTTGTTTTGTTGAAAAAATCACTTGAGAAAGTGATTTTAAAAATCACTTGTACAAGTAACTCCCCTGACTGGTAAAGGGAGACAGATTTGTAAAAGCAAATTGCTTCTTTCTGAATCCTTAATATTATTTCATTTGTATAATATTGTTTAAACTAATATATTATTATTTTTTTTTTATTATTCTATTGACTATTTATATTTTCAAAAACTTCGTAAATAAATCATATGTTCAATTCTTTATTACTTTGAACAATTCATTTATAGTTCATCAGTATAGTATGCATACATATACAATTTACAAGTTGTATGTACAGTGTAGCGTTAACAAACACAGAAATAATAAATGGTAGAAATTTCAGTCTCATACATGTATTATACAGTTTGTGAGTTTCAGGCTACATACATCATGTTCATTGTATAATGAAAATATGTTTTAAATATTGTTACTGTGATTGAATTGTAGTCTTACGATACACTTATTACATTTTTTTGTACAGACCTTGGTTTATAAAAATGCAATTGTAATTGGCTATAAATAATTACAATTTTGAAAGATATTCAATGTTTGAATGTGCACTTGAGCATATTTTCAATTACATGTAATTGACAGTAATCAAATGAATTACGTTGCCTTTTGCAATAAATGATATTATTCTTAATGATGCATCTTGATATAGCTCCTAGGCTACATGTCTTTAGGTAAAAGAAAATCAATGTAATTGTGGTGCAATTACAAAAAAAATGTAGGTTGTCCTTTTGCCTTCCTATCTACTCTAAATTTTAATGTCTTCCTAACACATTTTATTTACATTTCTTTTTATATAGTACCTTGGTAGTCAGTAGACAGTTTGGGTTGAACATTTGCACTGCTAAAGTCAAGAATATATTTCTTTACAGTTGTACATGTATGTAAAATATCATAAATTAAAGAACAATACATGTAAAACCATTTTACCTACATGTACATGTAGCTGGTCTTTTTTGTACAGTACTAAGTTTAAAGGTCACCTTTTATTTTATCTTGAATTGAAAAATGACAAAGAATTATAGGTCTTATTCATTTAAAGTCCCCTTTTTTAAAAATAATTCCAAGTTTCGATAATAGCCTGTTCTATAGAAAATTTTGTATTCGTTGAACATTTTATTTCGTGGTTCAACTGTTCCCACGAAATCCACAAAAATTGGTATCCAACGAAAAATAATAAATCCACAGTATGACATTTTTATATTACATTACAAATTACATTTTTCTATTACATTACACTTGGCATTTTTGTATTACATTACACTTGGCATTTTTGTATTACATACAAATGACAATTTTGTAATACAGTAATACATTACAAATTGCTTTTGTATTACATTGCAACTGGGATTTTTATTTTACATTACAAATGACAATTTTATGATACATTACTTATGACATTTTTATATAAAACTAGTTTTATACAAATGGAATTTTGATTAACATCATTGTAAATTAAAACTACATTTTGTTCGACATAATTATAAATGATATGTTTATATGAAATTCCAAACAACAATTTTGTATTACATTGCAAACAACATTATTGTATTACATGTACATTACAAATGGCATTTTTGTATTACATTACAAGTAATTTTTTTTGTATTACATTACAAATGGCATTTTTGTATTACATTACAAACATTGCTTTTGTATAACATTGCAAGTGACATTTTTGTATTACATTTTGTACATTAGCAATGGTGTTTTTGTATTACATTACAAGCTAAACTTTTGCATTATTAAAATTACAAATTGCATACTTGTATTACATTTCAACATGGATCTTTGTAAAGATGTGGTTAACCTTTTTAACTGTGGCAGATATTGATATAATTACAAATGGTTGATACAGCATGATTGCCGTTGACCGTATCACTCTACTGTATTTACTAATAAGTATATAATAATATATATACCCCCTTGGTATCTTTTATCTCTTTTTTAAAGTTACACAATATATTTACAGGATGCCATAGATTGTAATACAAGATGACTGAAAATGCCTGCCAGACTTCATTAAATGATTACATGACAAAGGTGCCTACTGAAGAAATACTGAAGTTGAAGGAAGAGAACTTCATACTTCAAGGAAAAATTAGAGGATATGCAACCTTAGGTAAGAGTGCAATGATACAAGGATAGGGTCTCTAATTGACAAAGTGTTCTAGGGTATTAGTTCATACTTCAAGGTAAAAACTAGAAGATATGCATCCTTAGGTTGGAGTGCAATGATACAAGGTTGGGGGTTCTCATACTTGAAGGGGAAACCACATGGAAGGTGTTTTAACTTTGCTTTGGAAAAATAGACAAGGTTAGCTTGGTCTGTGCAGGTTTGAAAAGTATGTCAATTACATGTCAAAGGTTATTTGGTAACTGTGAGTACTCTTAAGCTTGTTTCTTGCACTGATAAACATTTCTCACAGATGAATGAATGTGTAAAAATTGATGTTAACTTAAATTTAACAAAGAATAGTTAGAGATAACTTTCTACTAAATAAAAACAAGTCACAATGTTTCTTGCAACTGGTCACCTTCTGCTGTTGTCTGCTCTATGGACGGGTTGTTGTCTCTTTGGCACATTCCCCATTTCCATTCTCAATTTTATTAATTTTTCCCTGTGTAACGTGCTGCTGAAAAAAATGGAAATACAAAATTTTGATTTTTAGCCTTTTTTCTCTTTTCTTTATATCATGTGACCATCATTCTCTGTTCTTTAAACCCTAATCCACACGCTCATATATCATAGAACTGTATTATGTATATTTTCAAGAGAAAATACCAACAATTTAAAACAAACTTGTAGCAAGTCTTAACAATGGCCTAGATATAAAAGTCAAACATGGAGGAAGTTAATAATAGAAAGAAAATTCCTTATTGACAGGTGTCATATGACTCATTGATCAGATCAGTTACAGTATGAATTTTAGTAGGAAATTTTTTGATACTTTTTTGACAACATTTATATAATTATATTGCTCTATATAAGCTCTCTTAACTTTTGTGTATTCTTCTTCAATTGATATCATGTGTTAATCTTTATCTGGCTAAAACCACAAAAATTGAAACAAAGGATGTATATTTATAGTAGGTGTTTAATTTTATACATGTATAATTGCTGATGTTTTATTGGCTGAAAGATATCTAATTCCTTCATGTGCTTTCATATGATCATATGACAACAACCCATGTGGTAGTCTTCATGCTTAACCACAGGCCCACCAGCCCAGGCTTGTAAAAGTGCTTTTGGGTCTGTAAAAGACCTACAGGCCATCAGAATCCAACTTTGATTTTTGTAAAATTGAGCTTCAGGCCTGTGGATTAAAAAAATTATTGTGAAGACTGATGTGGTAAAAAAAAAAAATGTATGAAAGCAACCCATTAAGTGGGATATCAACCCAAGATTATAGAATTATTAGCTACACCTACTTAAGTAATCAAACTAATATCTTTTTGCTTTCTTAAATTTTATAGATTTTTAAAATGAACAGTCACAAATTTATTCAAATTTAAAACAAAAAAAATGATATTTTGATTTGATTTTGTTCATTTTAAAAATCTATAAAATTTAAGAATGGTATGCACCTAGCACACTTCATGCTCATTATGACTTATGCAAGGTAACAACAAAAAATCAAATTTGACATTGTGGTTTCACATTTTGGAAGAGGTTGCATTACTCAAGATTTGACCTTTACAACTTCTCAAGTTGTGGTTTCACATTTTGGAAGTGGTTGCATTACTCAAGATTTTACCTTTACAACTTCCTAAGTTGTGGTTTCACATTTTTGAAGTGATTGCATACTCAAGATTTGACCTTTATAACTTCATATGTAAACAACAGACATATGCCAACAACAGACAGAATGATAAAAGGTAGTTTGCACATATTTTAATTTTGATAATTGTATTTTCAGTTATTGTGATACTGTACCTTTGTTTTGTAAGTACATGTACTAAATTTAAAAAGAAATTCCAGATTGGAAAAGTTTAAAAATCATATTTCAGGTAATCTTCTTCGTGAACAGAAAGAAGAATGTTCAAAATTGAAGAAAATGAATGAATCACTGAAAAAACTAGCAACTCCATCATCTCCAGGTGCAGGCATGAGCTTCAGTCAGGACAGTGGTTCAGAGGGAAACCGTTCAATGAATGGGGACACTGGAACCAGTTATAAAGTAATTATAATAGTATAATCAGTGTTACTAAAGAAATTGTAATTGTCAGTGGTGGATCCAGGGGGGGGGGGGGGGGTTTGGGGGTAAGGGGGTCTGATGTAGAGGGTGTACTTTGATTGTCAAAATATCTCATGTTTTAATGATTTATAATTTAAATGATTAATAGGGTAAAACCATCAAAATCAATTTTGAGGGTTTATTTAAGAATTGAATGCTTCTTTTTTTAACTTCATTGGGGTGTAAAAGCGTTGACCGAAGTACATTTTGTATGAAGTGCGGAAGCGCTTCATTCTAAAAATGTGCTCACAGTCAATGCTTTTACAACCCTTTGAAGTTACAAAAAGAAGCATTCAATACTTATAATTACAATTTTTAACTAGGATCATGAAAACATGATTTTTTTCAAGTTTTTATTTAATTTACCAGTACACTTTATTGTGGGACCTCGTGTCATCATGAATGATAAATTTTATTGTGTAGTGCAATTGCTTAAGGAATAATGTGAGACTGTAGTGTAGCCAATCAGAATAACGTACTATAATGAAACATACATATAATGTAATTATTATAATATTCAGTTTTATTTTAATACCCCCTCCCCCCATTTGAAAATCCTAGATCTGCCCCTGATTGTTAAATTTACATTGTTTAACTTTTATACATTTGGTTTTCTTATTTAAAATTGATGGGTATCAATTTTTGTTGATTTCTTGTATAAAGGTATTCAACAAAATTAATTTTTCAATAATGTTAGATTTTTACATCCTTGTACAAAAAAGTTTTATGCAAAATCATTGCTACATGTATAAACAAATCATGAAATATAACAACAATTGTCTTCTTAATTCACAAAAATCAGTGTTCATGAAAATAAATGAATTTTCAGTGTTGAGAATTTCACATTGTTTGTTTATATATTAGGTTTTTTGGGGATATTTATCAGTTTATTATTGTATTTTATGGCCATTGGATATGCAACAAAACAACAGTTGATCAATTATATATCCTAGTAGGATTTTTTGTATTCAAATCAATACAATTTACTTACTGATACAACATAGATCGTTTTATGTACTTATATGTTAATTATTTAGGCCTCTTTTTCCTGTTCATTGAAGCATGTTATGTAATTAATGAACAGTAATTATGATTAAAGCTGGTATTTCCTTTATGGAAATTTAGTGTCATAAACATAAAGTTCAAACTAGATATATATATTTTATGAGAATACATTGTATATAGTGAAATAATAAAAGTATGAAAAGTGATAGAAATTTACATTATATACAACTCAGAAATGAAGTATGTAGATTGGTAAAATATTTTTACCTTCATTTAAATTATTGCTTATTTTCACATGTCAAAAGTATATATCAATAATTACATTCAAATAAGGATAATTATTTTGAAAGCTCACGACTATTCACCTTAAAAAAATCTCTTATGATCCCTAACCTGATATACGCTGTCACCCTTTGATTTGAGAGGTAGATTTAGGGGGAAGGTGGCTTAGGTCCCCCTTATAGAGCTACATATGATTTCAGAGGTAGATTTAGGGGGAAGGTGGCTTAGGTCCCCCTTATAGAGCTTCATATGTGATAAATACATAGACTTTTATAAGTATCACCCAAAAAGTTGGCTTGCTAGGTGACTCCCTCTTTTTTCAAAATGCTGGATCTGCATCTGGATTTATTCTTTTAAATAATATTTGACATTAAACATGTTAAATGACACACCAATTATCTTGCAGGATCAATTGTACTTTGTTCTAAAGTACAGGTTCGACTGTACATATCCTTATGGTTTTGGTTTAATTACATGTAATTCCTTATGGTGCAAAAAATGAAATATACACTAAATAATATCTTTGTTTATTTGGGTGTTAAATGTTATGTTATAAAACAAGCTAAGTGTAAAGGTTGTAACAACAATAGAAGGAAAGAAATAAACTGGGAAAACATGTACACAGAAATGTATTTTTACATATACAATGTATGTATACTTAAAGATTGTCTTTGTAGATATAGATTTATTTTAGTAAACATTATTTTTAGTTCTTATTTTCAAATTTGTACACAACCATCTCTTGATTTCTTACAATTTATATTGGATATTTCAGAATCCTGGAGAGGTCAAACAACAAACTGTTGAATCGGAAAATATAGATGTTTCTTTAAAGTCTGATTACAGTTCAAATGGGATACCAGATCCTTGTATTATGGAGCAAAGCAAAACAAACAATTATAAACAAGTAACCAGAACTTTGTCATGGACAGATCAAATATCTGGAGCTACTTATCCTCCATGCGATATGTACCAGCACTCGAAAATGGACAAATATCCAACGCAGGAATCTATCAGTAGTGACATTAAATTAGAACTGTCTGATTCTCAGAAAAGACCAATTTCCATTGTTAGTAATGGCATTGAAAACCCTGTCCACAAGGACCACAGGGCAATGTTAAGGTCATCGTCAACTATTGTACATGTTGGTTCGGATTCTAATTCAAAAAGTTTGAACTTGATGGAATTTCCATCGGAACACTTAGATGACTCTACTAAAACTGCTTCTTCATCGCACAGTAAGGTTGTGTCTGCGTCGTCATCTCAATCATCTTCATTCCAGGTAATCAAACCTGGTTTATCTAGACAGGTAAGACATTCAGGTATTTAAGTGATGTGTTTAGGGGATAAAAATTGCTTTAAACACTATTTTATTATTGCAACTTTTACAAAAGAGCGCTTTGTGTTTAGGGGATAGAAATTGCTTATGGGCTTTGCTCATTGTTGAAGGCCGTAAGGTGACCTATAGTTATTAATGTCTGTGTCATTTTGGTCTCTTGTGAACAGTTGTCTCATTGGCAATCATACCACATCTTTTTTTTTTTTTAAATTAAACACTATAAATTCAGAAATTACTTCAACTTTTTAAAAAGAGTGCTTTGTGTTTAGGGGATAGAAATTGCTTTAAACACGGTAAATTCAGAAATTATTGTGACTTATAAAGAAGAGTGCTTTGTGTTTAGGGGATAGTAATTGCTTTAAACACTGTAAATTCAGAACATATTGTGACTTATAAAGAAGAGTGCTTTGTGTTTAGGGGATAGTAATTGCTTTAAACACTGTAAATTCAGAAACTATTGTGACTTATAAAGAAGAGTGCTTTGTGTTTAGGGGATAGTAATTGCTTTAAACACTGTAAATTCAGAAACTATTGTGACTTATAAAGAAGAGTGCTTTGTGTTTAGGGGATAGTAATTGCTTTAAACACTGTAAATTCAGAACATATTGTGACTTATAAAGAAGAGTGCACGTGCTTTGTGTTTAGGGGATAGTAATTGTAGAAATTGCTTTAAACACGGTAAATTCAGAAACTATTGTGACTTATAAAGAAGAGTGCTTTGTGTTTAGGGGATAGTAATTGCTTTAAACACTGTAAATTCAGAACATATTGTGACTTATAAAGAAGAGTGCTTTGTGTTTAGGGGATAGTAATTGTAGAAATTGCTTTAAACACGGTAAATTCAGAAACTATTGTGACTTATAAAGAAGAGTGCTTTGTGTTAAGGGGATAGTAATTGCTTTAAACACTGTAAATTCAGAAACTATTGTGACTTATAAAGAAGAGTGCTTTGTGTTTAGGGGATAGTAATTGCTTTAAACACTGTAAATTCAGAAACTATTGTGACTTATAAAGAAGAGTGCTTTGTGTTTAGGGGAAAGTAATTGCTTTAAACACTGTAAATTCAGAAACTATTGTGACTTATAAAGAATAGTGATTTGTGTTTAGGGGATAGTAATTGCTTTAAACACTGTAAATTCAGAAACTATTGTGACTTATAAAGAATAGTGATTGTGATTTCAGCAAAAGCTGCATACAAATATATGTAATATATATCAAAATGGAAGTTCTAACTATTGCAATATTCACCTAGTCCCATTATGCATATTAATGAAAACCACATGATAATTTCTCAATTTACATATACAAAAGGTTCAGGACCAATCAAATTTCAAGTGAAAGGTCATCTTAAAGAAAGTCAAAGGTCTTTTATTATAAAAGCATTTGTGTTAGATATAGGTGGGATCAGATTTTTTTATTTCAAAAATTATATTTTCTGTAGATTTTCTGCTGGCTCATTTATATTTAGTGACATCACATAATCTTTGCACCCATACTGGAATTTCTTAGAACAAAACAAAAAGAGGGAAAATATACTAAGACAACTGACAACATATTTAAAATCTTTAAAAATCTAAGAGCTTCACAACATTTATGTATGAATCATTTATCAGTAAAAGTGTTTACACAAAACAAAAATATGTTCACAGATTTTTTTTAAATTATTTGAAAAAAAATTGTTTAAATTAATATTTTTTGCACATCAACTATTTCTAATATGCCTTGTCAACACTTTTATATTATGTAATATAATTTGAACTTGGTATCGTGGATATAAAAAATATTTTTACACACATAAAAAATGTGTTCAACATGATCAGTGTCAGTTCTGCAATACAGAAATACCTGTTCTAGGAGCTTTAGTTTCCTTTAGTTGATCCAAACGTGCTATAAATGTTGAACTTAATATTTCTCTGAAAAATCTCTCAATGTGAAATTTGTCTATGTAGTCCAAGCAGTTAGTTAAAAAGTTCACAGTTTTATATGTGTGACAATATTTTTCTGGGGTATGAGGAATCTACAAGAAAAAATCATTTGTACCCGCAGTTGTTTGATTTGGATTTGCTTTGGACATTCTATAATATACTGTAATTTCATCAATTATTGCATGCATTTATTATTGTAAGTTTGTTATTTTAGACTGTAATGCTATTTTAATTTTTGCGATATTGAAAATCCTGTTTAATTCAAATAAAAAATCTCGAAATGCGAGTTTAAATTATTGCTATTATAAGATTGTCACAATTTCCGCAATAATAAAAACATCGCAATAGTTTCTGAATTTATAGTAAACAGTTGTATATATATGTTGTAGATTACACTAAAGTTTAACAGGTCAGCCTCAGTCAAAGTCTGCACTTTCTATTGTGTTTCATTCACTTCTCAATGCTCATACATGTACAATTGTATTTTTAGTCTGTAAAAAATCTATCACACGTGAATACTGTGGATTCATTATTATTCGTTGGATAACAATTTTCATGGTTTTCGTGGGTACAGGTGAACCACAAATTTAAATGTGCAACGAATTATAAATTTTTAATCAAATTGTATGCAGACCTTGGCAAAACCATGAAATCAAATATCCTCAAAAGGAAAAGTTTTCTGCAATCCACGAAAATTGGTACCCACGAAATAAAATGAATCCACAGTACATGTATATGCTTTGTTTTATATAGTGCTCCAAGTCTGAGACTGCGTTAAGTCTACATGTGAATGAAATAATGAATGGAGACCTCGGTTCAGATGGGCCATCACAAAAAATGAGGAAAATGTTAGAAGATATTTTACCTGACCTCACAAAGATAGAAGAGGAGAATGAAAACTTTAAGGTTTGTTAAACTGTAATACTTAATGTACATTTCACATATTAAAAATGTTTACAAAGTTTAAAGCCCCAAAAAAGGGTTTTTGCAGAAAAAGCCACTGCAAAACAACCACCTTATTGTATAGTTTTACTGCTCCAATTAAAGGAAAAGAAAACTTGACTTATTATTTATCATGTGGATGACTGGAGAAACTTATTTCTTTATAATGAATTGATATAACATGTACACAGAATAGAACTTGATCATAAACATTGGTCACTCAAGCTGATCAATCTTTTCAGTCAAATGATTATTCTTAAAAACAAAACTCTTCCATACGTGTCCAAGATTCAGGCATTCTTGAAAGAAACAAGGATTCAAAAATTTAAAAAATATACATGTGGTGTGATTGACAATAGGACAACTATCCACTTGAGACCTAAATAAAGCAAATTTTAGCAAACTACAGGGCACTACAGCCTTTAAATACAATGATAGTGTACAGTGAATACATTCTTATCGAATCAGTTTGGTAGTTTTATTATTTAATACTATACAGTACCTCAACAAAAATTCTGAATTGAGGCTGAAAATAATTCTTTTGGAAGTCAATATAACTTATGTGTTAAATTTTGAAAATTTGTGAATTTGTTTTCAATGTTGAAGCAACATAAAAGGAATGGTTGAACAAATTTTATATATTTATGAGTGGGATTTGACTCAAAAGGGAAGACAACTCAATGAAATTGAGCAAAAGTTAAGAAACAGTGGTAAATACTAATGAGCATGCATTCCCACTAATTATAAGTACTCATGACAAGATGTATGGGAAAACAGCAAAAATAAGATCTTAAATTAGCAAAAAGAAATTAATCTTGTTTACATGAAAACAAATCTTTAATTTTATCGTGAAATTATTTTCTTTTCTTTCAGGTTGAAAATAAAAGACTGTTGTAAGTTTATTCTTGCTAGAATCAGAGAGAAAAGTTAATTGCAAACTGATTAAAAGATCACTAACTTTGACAAGTGCATGAGTCCTATAGGCTTTTGGTCTTTTAACTTTCCTCCATATTCAAAGTGCAAAATCTTTACTGGAATTTATGAGTGCAAGGCCAGGACACATAAAAAACAGGTTGAAAAAAACAATTTCTAAACTGAAGATTGAGTCCAAAAATTGATCCAGTGCCTTTTAATGAGTTTTCTCATCATTAATTTTTTACAAAATAATGTATTTTTATTATTCAGAAGGTGTAAATGATGACTTAAGACAATTTTGAGAATTTTTAACTGACTATAGTAAAAAAACATATGTTCAGGAACTCACATGATAAAGAACCCATTGGAAGCAAATAATGAAACATTGGCCTGACCTATATGTATGTACCTACAGATGGTCATTGTATCTTTTCTAATTTTTAACTTCTGTATCTATTTGTTGTTCTAGAAAAAAAAATTTAAATGAAAAAATAACACTTATTTGGTGTGATAAAAAGGTTAAAATCTGTTATGTTTTACAACATAAACCATAATTTACAGGGAAGAAAACCATCGTCTTTTAAGAAAAGTTCAGCAGTTAGAACTTCAAGTTAATAATGTATCTCCTACTGAGTCGCTGTCATCACAGACTCAAGTTGTAGACTGGGACTATGTCAGCAAATCAGAATTACAGGTACCAGTATGGCTAACATTTCCATGGCAACAGTCAATTGATATTATAGATTAATTTTGAAGGAATGAAATAAGATTCAATTGTAACACAGCTTTTCCAAGTTTAATTCGTGTATTCACACATATGGCATTTTCGTTGCTCTTTTGGTTTTTGGTTTTTTGTACACACATCTGCAGTATTGTGTGAATTTCAAACAGATTATATAATTGTTTACTATGTGCCGGAAAACACTAAACTGAAACTTGGCTGTTTTTTTATTAGGAAAATGTAACAACAAAAATAGTTTAGATCAAAACTATTTTCGTTGTTACATTTTCCTAATAAAAAAACAGCCAAGTTTCAGTCAAAACTATTTTTGTTGTTACATTTTCCTAATAAAAAAACAGCCAAGTTTCAGTTTAGTGTTTTCCGGCACATAGTAAAAAGATTGATAAAATATCAAATTATTAAGGGAGGCTTTTAATTTCATGATAGAAAGGTTTCAGTATTAAACCTCATGTATTCTGTGAAATTGTTTTTTTGAAAACAAACCCGGAATCATAAGCATATAATCTGTTATATCCCTGTGTTCTTTGAAAATAGAACATGATGTCCGCAGGAAATTTCATTTTAATCAAGGATCCATTCCAATAAAAATGCAATTTTGGGTAAAAATACCGACATTTATTTGTTTAATAAATCATAAACATCCTGTTTTAAATACCTAAGGGCACATGGTTACTATATAGCCTCAAAAATTAAAAACAAGATTTTAAAAAGGCAAAAGTTATACAAGACTTACTATCAACTTTTAATGTGAAAATATGTAAATATTATCCACATTATACCATTTTTAACTGAAAACCACAAAAAGGATATTGTGGTTACACTGCTATTAAAATAATGTGTAATTTGTTGTTCATGTTAGATAATAAAGATTTCATTGTTTACATACACATAAATGTGGTACTTTTAAAAGTATTTTAATTAATGTACTTTTATCAAATATGACATAAAAAATGTCAACAGAAATAACATTTACAAGTAGTTTGAATATAGCATTGACTGCATCAACTTATTTGAGACAACAAAGAACATATTTGTTTTTAGAAAGTTAGTTATAGCTTCTTATGGCAATATACATATCTAAGACATTGCATTGGCCTCAAACCAAAAGTAGCCAGACTAACTTTTTTCAACTTGCTCCAAAGTAAAGAAGAAATAAAAGTCCATACTGGGGATGCATGTATTTTCCTGGTTGCCAAATATTGTAATTGAGGAAAACTTCATTTTTGTGCATATTTAGATTCTAATTTTTGAAAAAGTTTGCTTCCATTTCTATGAAAACATCTGTTACATTTAAATTTTGGTTCTCCTGTACCCAGGGAAAAAACTGAATATGTATCCCAAGATAAAAAATGAATTTTCAGTAATTGATTCTACATAATAAACTCATCATAGATACCAGGATTGAAATTTTATATTTACGCCAGACGCACATTTTGTCTACAAAAGATTCATCAGTGAGGCTTGAATCAAAAAATGTTAAAAAGGCCAAATAAAGTAATAAGTTGAAGAGCATTGAGGAACAGGATATTTCATATGGCTAATTAGAGAACTCTTTGATATCTGATGTATGAATTGTATATTCATTCCTCCTTACTCCTAATTAGTCATTGTCTGTTTTAATGTTCCTACAATTTTACATTTATAATGAATGAAATTGAAAGACATTGTTCCTTTTATTCTTACAAGTTTTCTTTGATCAGATTATGAACTATTTGTAGTGTGTTTAATGTACAAGTAGTAAATCATGTTTCTAAATTTAACGTGTCTTTTTATAATTCTTTTCTCAGAAGAGTAAAATTGTAGAAAAAGAGTCAACACAGACCACAGAAAATTCAACAAGACTTCAAAAACTGGAACAGCAGAACAGAGAGGTTAGTTTTATAACTTTCTTTTTCTTGTTAAGGATGTACACCTCTGAGGAACCAAAAATTTCTAGAATTAAACTTTTTTTCTTAACCTGATTTTTGGGTTTATAAGACTGTAACAAAATAATTGGTGAAGAAAAAATCATATGGTGGTGCACTTCTTTTTTTGCTACGGCCCTTTGAAAATGCCCAATTTTGATGATTTTCACATTTTTCATCGATTTTTACCTATTTTTGGGCTATTATCATGAAAAAAATCACAGTTCCACAATTAAACTTTTTCTCATACTTTCTATAAAGATGAAGTGGACCAATCTGAATAAATTTTACTTACAAAAACTATAGGTAGGTGTTAATATAAGAAAGTTTTATCATATTTTGACGCTTTTTTGTGTAAAATTTACCATGCTGTCAATTTTGTATTTTTGTGATTTTTCTCAGTTTTAAGAACAAAATGCATATTATTTCAACTTTTTTGTTATAAATGAATGACAAAAGACATATCTAAGAAATTTGAAAAGACCAAAATGATATGGGATGTACAGGATTCTTGTAAAATAATTTTTTGTATCCCTCACCCATTTTCTCAAAATTTTGGCTAAAAATACTGACTTGATTGGTCGTAAAATTTGAAAACTGGATTCCGCAAAAACCATTCATTGTAAATACACAATTTTTTCACAGATTTATGTTTGCTTATAATATTTTTAAAATTCATTGATATTTTCCACTTCTATCACATATTTTGGAAATAATTCAAGAACGAGATTTCAACGAGACTGAACGAGACTGAAACGTCAGAAGAATACATCCTTGTTCTCTTCCTACACTGAACCATTTTATGTATTTTATTCACTGCTCAGTGATGACTATATACTGTCTGGTATTAAAAAAGAGATCTTGTATCCTGCTCTGCTGCATTCTATAAACTACTGATAATTTTGAATTCATTTTTGGCAATACAATTGATTTTCTGGGATGCAAGCAAGCAATCAATTGTATTTTGGCCACCAGATGGCTCTTTTGTTTTTTGTTTTATATGGTTACTGTGTCATTGATACTAACCAAATATTATGGATTCATTATTTTTTTTGTACAGTGAGGAAAACTTGCATATTTGTGGTTATTTAATTTGTAGTGTTGAAAAGTCTGCATACAAGGAGGGGCAGGACCTTTTTTTCGGGATGTCGATATCGGATGTTTTTAAGCTCAGGATTTAACCTTTCTGGATCCTGTTTTTTTTCGAATTTCAGGATGTCGAGATTTAATTTTTTTTTAATTCGGGACCTCAGAATTTTATGTTTTTAACCCCAGGATTTCGGGATCAGGACCCCTCCAACCCCCCCTCTACAAGCCTATAGAAAATTTATCATTCCTTGAACCTTTTAATTCTTGGTTGACCTGTACCCATGAAGTATACAAAAACTTCTATTGTGGGAATAATAATGAATCCTTATAGTACCGTAGATACTCGAGTATAAGTCGGAAGTTTGGGAGTAAAATTCAGAATCCAGAGAGGGGTACCGACTTATAGGCGAGATCCCGAGACCAGAGGGAAAATCCAAGCTCAAGAAAAGTGGTCAGATGTGAATTTCCTGGCCAAAACTACGTTTGTGATATCCAATCCTACATAAATCTCTAAAGAAATAGCTTTTTGTCGAAAATAAATGACTACAATACTGTCTTTGTGTTTTATTTGATCTCTGTTAACCATTTGTGTTGAATTTCCCACTGTTTCCGTTTTGTGTATTGATTTTTCATGGTCACATGGTTTTTGTATCATCCCAAAAGAAGAGCCAAGAACCAGAAATCAGAAGAAGATAATAATGTACCAAATATATAAAAAGAGTGTATCTAACTGACTTATTGTGTTATTATTGTTTTATTTGAAATTAAGATTTTGATTAACAAGCCAATATAATCTATGAATAACCCTAATTAAGTGACAAAGAGTTGTATTCACTATAGGTGTGAAAAATAACAGTGACAGGTTAATTGGTTAGTGTCCCTTGATTTCTATAATCCTTTAATTGATGGTGTCTATCCTATGTCTCAGTTTATTTATTCTATGACTGGTCTGTTGTGAATGATTTACTTGATTAATTTATTTTTTTCGTTTGACTTTTATTTCATTGAGATTCATGTTGGTTTATAATAATTTTTCTCAAACAGTAGGTGTTTGGTCATACACTACAAAATCATTGATGCATTATGTAAACAACATGAGGCAAAACAGTGAATAAAAACAAGAAACAAGAAATGAAAACAACATTTTTATTATCAACAGAATAAATAATCAGGATGAACATCAATTCTATATACACATGTACATTTAAAGAAACAAACATGCATTCAATGCATGAAACTCAATTTAATTTCTTGATTTTACCGATGATCAGTTACTGTCTGCTGCAAAAAAAAAGTCCCAATTTAAACCGACTTATAGGCGGGTCAAGACTGAATCCTAACATTTTAAAGCTGAAAAGGGCATCCGACTTGTAAGCAGATCGACTTATACTCGAGTATCTACGGTACCTCCTTTTATTACGCCCCTGTAGTCAGTCAATGATGGGGGCTGTAAGTGTGGAATAATAATCAGTGATGTCACTAACTTTTGAAGAAGCAGGCTGAATTTCTAAAATAGGCGGCAAGTAATTGCGGACGGCGAAGCCGTTCGCGGTGACAAGCTTGCTCGTCGTTACTACGGCAGAGCCCCAGGATTTTTTTTAAAAATGGTGCAAAATCCTGCATTTTTGGGGTACTCTAGACCCTTATTCAGACCTCTGAAAACATCATTTTTTACTGAAGATAATGTAAATGATTAACTAAAATTAGCAACATGATGGGTAAATTTTCTGTACATTGATCATCTTGATGGACCAATATACATTTCTGTGCATTTTCCTGTTGGTTGACTGCTAGTAAATATTTTTGAACTGAAAGAATCCAAAGATCTTAGTTTGAATAGAAACATATTGTCTCTGGTTTGAATTATCACTTGAATTATTTAGTTTTAAATGAAAATTGTAATTCTGACATTATATTAAAAAAGTGTTGGTTTTGTTTTTTATACAAAATTAAAAACAATATTTGCTGACTAGTAGTCAGCTGGAGCTTCGATTTCAAAGTTAAAACTTTTACAGAGTTGCTATATTTTATACTATCGTATGCTCTTCCCAAAAAGATTTGAAAATTTAGACTAAAAATCCTGCATTCTGAGCATACCTGGGAGTGATTTAGATGCTTGGGAAAATGTAAATTTTGTCTTATTTTTGTTGTTGACTTCAATCACATTTGAAAAAAAAAATAAAAAATGGGAATCCGCAGTCCTGGCAAGGTTAATCTATATTGATTTTTTTTGTTGGGAAGGTGTCTTTTGTAAGACAACTAAGGAAGTCTGTTCTTGAATATAGGTAAATAATAAGTGAAATATTATAATTTTATTTCAATAATAATCGAATTTATCAAATATCCTAGACGATTTATTTTGCGTACGTACTTAGTGACAAATGACCCCCTTTTTTCTCATAAGACTTGTACACGTATTTAAAACATGTTGTCAAGCTATGTCCTTTTATTTTTTCTTATTTGTTAACTGTCCAGTAAGCAGTAAACTAAAATCCTTTTGAACTAAAGATATTTTTAAAAATTATTTGTGGTCGACAATATTCTACTTTCGTTATTGACCTTCATTCTCTGGACACCATGTGGTCGTGGGCTTAGAAATGTGAACTACAAAAGGTGGTGATTTTCAGATTTTTGACAACATTATATATTATACTTTCTTTTATTTGACTGATGTATTTTCATAACATGCTATTGTCATCTTTGGCTTATTCCTTCTCTAGACGCAAAAACCGAACAGGGTCATAATGTCCATCGGAACATCTCTCTTTTTATCCTTGCAAACATACAATACTTTAAATAGACGACCAATCAATGGACTGCATTTACATGAACTATATTTAGTCAAAGGTAAACACTGATTTACATCCTTGTTTATCAAGACTTTAATCGTGGAAGCTGATGCATTGAGCAATTATTTTTTAATATTAACCTGACTATCTTTTTATCTTTATTATTTTTTTTACTCATGCAAAAATAGCCGGCGGGAAAAGGACAATTACCGGCGAAAATCACCGGCTGCCGGCTTTTAACAACATCACTGATAATGAATCCTTATAGTACCTCCTTTTATTACGTCCCTGTAGTCAGTCAATGGTGGGGCTGTAAGTGTTACCCATGACTGTTCGCTTTTTCTGTCCATCTTTCCCATTTTCATTGCATAGCTTGAGCAGGGGCACACAAATCCTCAGACACTTTTTTCTTTTCTTTATGTATATGACTGGACTTTTTCTATTAAGGGTTGTTGTTTTGTTGCTAATCGTATGAAATGTATAACATATATACATGTGAGACTTGAGTACCAGAACAAATGATTAATTCAATCTTGTCTCAGAAACACTCGGTCTCAAAATATCAAGAATATTACTGTATATCACTTTGTCAATATTTACTATTTTATTTCATTTTAGTTACTGCAAGCCAATTCAAGATGGGAGAAGATGTTCAAAGAAATGAGATCTGACCAAGAAAACAAAACAAAACATTCTCAATATCAGATTGAAACTTTAAAAGAACAGCTTACAAAAATGAATTTAGAAGATGAAACACGAAGATGTGAATATGACAGAATTTTATTAACTACCAAGAATAGACTTGAGGATGAAGAGGTATAAAAATCCAACCTTAAAAACCCTTTATATGCATTCAATATTTCGAGGTAATGACTATCACCTTATAGTCATGGTTCTTATATCCTTGCTTAGAATAAGGGGAGCGTTGTTTGATAATGTTTGATGTCTGTTTCTTTGTCTGTCTGTCTGTCTGTCACACTCGAACATGTTAGATCTGAATGATGTAAAACAAATGAAATCGCTTAATTATAGACAAGAGTGGGTATTGAGACCAGGGTCAAGACCTTAGCTCTGTTTTTATAAATTGAACAACAGATAACAAAAATACAAGTACAAATCAATGATAAACCATACCATTTTTGGATTACTTGCATCTTTTAGAATTAAACCATGTTGTCTTACACTCTCATATCAGTGGTTGTACTTCAGTACAGATTTAATTTTATACATCAACATTAGTTCTGAACAAACATGTATTTCATCTTTATATTATTAAATAAGTTTAGCATGAACCTGATAGGATAAGCCTCTCAGTGTTGTCCAACTGGCTGAGTTTGCTTGACATAGTTCAACATCTGTTTGAAATTTGTTGATTGCAAATACATCTTGACAGGTTGTGTTGTGTTATTGGCATGTAGCCTAAATAAATTGTTTATATGATTATGTATTTTTGTTTATTTTATTATAAAACCTATTTTTAATGGTTTCTAGTTCAGCCATCACTCATTTTAACAATTGTTTAAATTAATAAACTCTCTAAACACTTATAATTTTATTGCAGTCGGCGAAAGATGCCCTTCAAGCTCAGCTTGCAGAATTTCAAGTATCTTATGAACAGCTGCAGAAGGACAAGAGGGAATTAGAGGAATCATTAAATGCAATTAACAGAGAACAATTAGCCAGAGAGGCAGAACTTAGTGTTCTTAGGGTAGGTTTAAATAAGTGAGGGCAGAACTTAGTTGTCTTGTGACATCATGTCAGTATCTGGGAAATCGAATCAGGGCTTGAGTTCAATCTAAAAAACAATTTATTTGATGCAATACAATATCTCTTACAATATAGAAGAAATAGATGTGGTATAATTGCCTATGAGACAACTATCCAATGCTTGCCAATTAGACATGTATCCAATGATTGCCACCAATGAGATATTGATCCAATGATACAAGTATCCAATGATGGCCACCAATGAGATATTGATCCAATGATACAAGTATCCAATGATGGCCACCAATGAGATATTGATCCAATGATACAAGTATCCAATGATGGCCACCAATGAGATATTGATCCAATGATACAAGTATCCAATGATGGCCACCAATGAGATATTGATCCAATGATACAAGTATCCAATGATGGCCACCAATGAGATATTGATCCAATGATACAAGTATCCAATGATGGCCACCAATGAGATATTGATCCAATGATACAAGTATCCAATGATGGCCACCAATGAGATATTGATCCAATGATGGCCACCAATGAGATATTGATCCAATGATACAAGTATCCAATGATGGCCACCAATGAGATATTGATCCAATGATGGCCACCAATGAGATATTGATCCAATGATACAAGTATCCAATGATGGCCACCAATGAGATATTGATCCAATGATACAAGTATCCAATGATTGCCACCAATGAGATATTGATCCAATGATACAAGTATCCAATGATGGCCACCAATGAGATATTGATTCAATGATACAAGTATCCAATGATGGCCACCAATGAGATATTGATCCAATGATGGCCACCAATGAGATATTGATCCAATGACACAAGTATTCAATGATGGCCAATGACACAACTATCCAACAAAGTCTAAAAGATGTTAAATTAAGCAAGTATAGGATACTGTGCAGCCTTTAACAATGAACATCTATAAAAAGGCATGTTGAATTGATAAACTTTTCAAATAAAATAAACTATCTGCCTGTTTTATGTGAAATCAATAAATGAAAAACAGATGAAACAGACAGCAACCAAAGAAACCACTCAATTACAGACTCCTAACTTAAGACATGCATATACAGAATGTACAAAAAATTAAACCTTGTTTGTGGGTTTGTAACCCTTATTATTGTAAGACAATGGTGTAGCTGCACAACATATAATCAAACTACAAATCAATGGCTTGGCTCATCAGATTGTCTTGAAGTAACAACAAAAAGAATAGAAAAAACAACTACCTTATAGAAAAAAGACACAAAGTACCGATCTAAGAGTACTTATAGATGCTGAAAGCTAGTTCAAAGCCAAAAGCAAATGATAAAAAAAAAATCATGTTCACCTAAACTTACCCAGTACATGAAATTTGAATTGAAGTACTTTCAAGAAAGCATGTTATACACTTATCATAGTTGATATATTACTTTGTTAAATTTCAGCAAGGCTTAGGTGGAGATAGTATACAGGCTATACATGTGTCTTCTGACTCAGACCTTAGAACAGAAATAGCTGTTTTAAGAGAACAGGTATACTTAACCTTTGAAGATGCCTCTAGATCTTGTAAATTTTAAAACTTAGGCATAAATTTGTTATAAGTTGCTATTTCCTTGTGATCAGAGAATAGTCTTGTTCTTAGAAAAAAATGAAATAACAGACACAATGTAAGTCATTCTTTTATTTAATTTTATAAAAACTTTAATGTTCAGAAACTCTTAATTCTTAAGGAGTTTTCACAAACATTGAAAACTGATGGCTAGATAATAAGTCTATATCAAATACATGTATTATTTTTATGTTTGTCAAATATCATTTTAAAATACGATTGTACATGGTTTTTAATCTACTGTATTATTTTTATGTTTGTCAAATATCATTTTAAAATACAACTTTTTGAAAATACCTTAAACATACAGTAAGTTAGCAGTATTCTATACATGGTGTGCAATCTGGTGTTAGATGTTGTTATATATACACAGATTCTTGTATGAGACCATGTTTTCATTCTTCAGGTTTTCTCACATAATTAAGAAATTTTGCTTTTTTGTTTTTAGCTAACAGTTTTCCAGGAAGATTTTGATAGAGAAAGAAGTGATCGAGCTAAGGCTCAGTCAGAAAAAGATGATATAAATAAACAATTAGGAAAACTCAGAACAGAAAATCATAAGCTTGTTGATCAGAATAAACGTTATCAAACTCAGGTAATTGTATAGTGTAAATTCAGAAAATATTTGTGAGATTGCAATGCAATTGTTGAATGATGGTCGAAACATTTAATCTTCCCGACAAAAACCACCATTATTACCTCATTGTTTTGACTAAAATTAGCTAACCAACAAGTTATTTAACATTTGATTTTAATATGTCGCTTGCACATGATGTTCACATAAATATTTTGTTAAATGACTTGCACATGTTCTGTTGATTCATTATTAATCAAAAAGTTTAATAAGCTTGATGGCAGACTTTGACAAAGTCATACAATCAAGTAACTAAAAACTACAAACTCTGTATCTTTAACCTCCTATATAGGAGAACCACACCAGTGTCTTCATAGGCACCAGTATGTCTAACAGTAATATCCTCCACCTGCGTGCTTTATGTATAGTGCAGTAAAAGTCCAATACCATTGAAATTTTGTTTTATATACAAATTATTTACATTGTGAAAACAGAATCATTTCAAAAGTAATTAAAATTTTGGTTCATTATCATGACCATGTTTAATCCGAATCAAAATAGATAAACAAATTAGCTTTAAGATAATAGTCCCATCTTCCTTTCCTCAATTATATCACTAGACCATGCCATATTTTCTGTTCTTTCCATTTTACAATGGCATAAAGGATTAAGAGCAAATACTGGTCGGCTCGTAGTCAAAATAATTTTCCTACGGACTGAATCCTTGTGAACCAGCATGTTAAAAATCCAACTCAGTGTATCAGTTGAGTATAATGCAGAATTAAAATTTATATTACAATAACATATTCTTGTCTAGAATATGCAATTAATTTTCCATTGGACGTTAAATGGCCATCCATCATCATCATCATCATTTTACAAATTGCTGAAATTCTGAACCTATTGGGATCAGAATGTCTATGTCAGGTACATTATATTTGTACAGCTATATGCTTTCACATTTGCATGCATAAAAATCTTAAAAAGTCATTTTTAATCCAATATTTATAAATACAAACACAGGATAATAAGAAAAGAATCCTACTTAAATTTTCATTTTTATGTTCTTAAGTAACACAAACAAGCAAAAACCTTCTACAAGCAAGGTATCATACCTGCCAACATTTCAAAATGCCGATGGGGGTTTTATTTGGAAGATAAGGTTTTTATAGCCTCATAAAACCTTCAAGGGGGCTTCAAATGCATTTCAAAGTTAATTTTAGCTTCTTTGTACTTTTACAATCCTATAGCCATTGTAAAATTAATTGTTTAGTTTTAAATTGTGGATAAAATTTCTCTTTTAAAAGCTTTCATGGGAGAAATCCCCGCAAATAGTGACAGTTGGCAGGTATGAGGTATGCTTCAATACTTAAAAATAATAAAAAGACATAAATGTAATAAAGTTATAACATTTTTTTTTATAAAAGTTTATCGTAAATTTGTTTTTTTTAAATTAATGTAATGAATAAGATATGTTAATGATTTAATACGTTATTAAAGCTAACATTGGGAAAATTGTAAATAAAATGATAAAAGAAAAATAGAGAACATTTCAAAAACAAAAAGGTTGACATTAAAATTTTCTTTATAGCTTCAAACAGCAGAAGTTAATGTTAAAGAAGCCATTGAAGAGAGCACTAGACTTAATAGTGCCAATGTTGAACTCAGAAATAAAGTGAGTTAAGTAACACTGAGTGACATTTTTAAATTTGTATTATATTTATAATTTACATTGTATGCAATTTCTGTATCTTTACATACTTTTTAGTAATTAGATCTTTTTGACAGTACCATTGTAAATGGAAATCATTTTGGTTTTTCATTGAACTTGTCCACCCATATTGGACATCATCTATGTAGCTTAAAACAGTTGATCATTTGATCAAAATTGGCAGGTAAACACAGGAAATTTAAAGATTATAAAATCAATAGCTTGTCAATTTGATTAGATAGCGTTGCGCTTTGTCAGAAATAAGAGAATTGAAATGCAATAGCGCTGCATCATATTTTTAATTCATATTACAATTCATCTTAATGGGAGTAAATAATAATTATATTACTTATTTTAGTTATTTATGAAGCAAATACAGTATTTTAAATATTTGATTAGTTTCATGTTTTCATTTTCATTGGTATTTTTTATTTCTGCAAATCAAATGAATTATAGTGCGAAAATATTGCTTTTGAGTTCCAATTGTTTGTTTATAAGCATTTTAAAATGTTGATTTGGTACTGCTATTGCTTGCCTTAAATTGATTAGACTTAGTTCCTATTTTGGATTCTGTGACTTTTAACATTTTAAAATTTTGATTTGATACTGCTGGTGCTTGTCTTAAATTGATTAGACTTAGTCCCTATTTTGGATTCTGCGACTTTTAACCTGAGGTTTTTGCAATACTTGACATACTTAAGTATGCTTTGGTTGTAATCTGTAAATATTTCTTGTTTGAAATCAGACTTTTTCAAGAATTTGTGTCAATTCCACTAAAGACAGACATATAGCTATTGTGTAAAAAGAGAATTTTAGAAAATGCAATAAAAAAATTCAGGTCAAAGTTCCCATTATATTTTTCTTTATTAAACGTTTCTTTAGGAATTTGATTGTTTGTGTTTTTCAGGTTCGTCAGTTGGAAAGTCAACTTTTATCACAACAAGTACCTCCAACATTTACACCAAACATAACATCGACAAGACCTCAACATTCATTAATGGTACAACCAGAGACTGATCCATATGCTAGGCCATCACCTCCTTATATATTCCACCAAAATCAAGTTGGACCAGGTATTAGAAATAGCATTTCATTATAACAAAAATAGAAACTGCATTATAACTCGATATCATAATTAAATATAAATTTGTAAAGCCAAACACAAGGGTAATGTTAAATACTTATCAAAATTTAAAAGTTTGCATTACACATACAGAGATCATTCAAAGGAAATATTCTTCACAATACAAATAAAAAGTTGTTTAACATGAAGAATTAAATTTTAGTTATAAAAATAACCTATTAAGGTCAATAGAAAATAAAAAAAAGATGGTTCAAAGCCTACCTTTTTAAAAAAAAGTCAACAACAAAACTGTGGTTTGTCTCTATTGAATAAAAAAAGGGTAATCTTTTTCTTCAATTGGTACTTGGTGGAGAGTTTTTTCATTGGCAACTGTACCACATCTTTTAATTTTATCAGAGGTATTGAAACCCTGCCCTTATATTTTGAGATATGTTCTGCATTTCGAGAAATATGGTAAAAAATCTGTTACCCTTCATTGTTTTTTAGGCAACCTTCAAAGTAATAGAGAGAGATACCCACAAGAACAGCAACCAGGAGCATGGAATTGTGATGATTGCACATACTCTAACCATCCAACTCGGTCGGTTTGTGAGATGTGTGGGAAAATCAAATTACCAGGTGAGTGTCAGTCATCATTAAGTACTGAATAGAGGTTTCTTAAAAAAAAAAATTGTTAATAAACTTTAGCTTAACTGGGCTAAAGGGCCATGCGAGCTTTTGCCATCACTTGAGGTCTGTCATTGTTGTTCATTGTCCATCTGCAATCAAAATGTTCATCTTTGACTTCTGGTCCAAATGCAAACCACTTTAACTGAATGTTTCTCAGTGAATCTGGTATAAAAAAAAATGTATGGGGGGAGTTGATTTATCAACAAACATGGCCCCTGTTGCTAAAAATAGAATTTAGATTATCATGTATACATGCAGGTTTGACTTGCCCAAAAAAATTAAGCAGAGCAAAACTTACTAGGAAAAAAATATCGAGAATCAATGTTGCTTATATGAAATTTTACTGAAAACAACGTGAAGCTACTTATAAGAAATGTTTTGGTTAAAAAGACTGCTTTAGTATTTTTTTTAACTATTTTATGCCTTAATTTCAGGAACTCTGTTGTAAAATTTTGTGTAGGATGAACATGCATGCATAAGTGTAAAAAGTGTATTCAGTTTAACCTTTGATGATTACAAAAACAATCACTTATACTGTATTTTTTTATCAAATATACAAGAATTTACAATTCAGATATAATAATGTTTGGAGGAAGTATGAATATATGAATTTTCTTTTAAATGTTATAAAATAAATTTTAATGATATTACAGGTATTACAGCAGTCCAGAACCCATCTTCTTCCCCTGTAAGTATCATGTTTAAAATGAGTACAGAGAGTTTAAAGATACATGTGCATTTTTAATATATTAAAAACCTAATTCATTCTTTTGTAACAAAATTATCAGCTAAAAAATACCCATAATTGGTAGGAAGTTGCATATTATTTCTTAAAAAGACAGAAGAATAATGGTATCTTGAAACCTTACTGCATTTAAAATGGCTTTTACAAATAATTGATGGATAATTCAAGTAGACATTTTTCAAATGTCCCAATTGATTAGAAAATTGCCGGCTTTTTTATAAGACATGTTTTAAAATACCATAGATTTTCAATCTTTTCAAGTACATATAAATATCCCACCAAGTATTGCAAATAAGCTAATTTTATATTTTCATTCAAAACATAAATGTTTAGCTACCTATTATAAATATTTTCATAGATTGATAGCAGCATGGTTGTATTTAAGACATAAGTCATAGACCTCATTTAAAAGGCAGTATATAAATGCAATTATTAACCTTAGTTCTGAACAGCTTTTAAAATGTCCAGCAGCAACTAATATTTTCAATGCTGATCATTTTATTAAGAAATTACTAATGATATGAGTACTAGAGAGAATACTGACATTAACTGGTTCTAAACACAATAGCTCTGAAGGAGATTTTTTGTGTTAATGCCATATTAATTATGTGTATTAAAGGAACAATGTAGGTTATGCCATTACACATGATTACCAGCACCTGGTGATTTTTCTTAAACTGAGACATTTTGGTCCTTCATGGATTATCTTCAGAGTAAGAATGATTGATTAATAGTGGCACACTGCTTAAAAGTGTCTGAAAGTTATTCACTATCTGTTGATGAATAATTTTCATTATCAGCATAACCTTCTTTCTATATGTCATAATTATTAACTATAAATTTGTAAAAAAATATCTTATAATTGTATTTTTTAGACATTATGGAGAAGAGGAGAAAATGGAGAACAGAATGACTTATCCTCAGATTGTGTGCGGTGAAATCTATCCATTATCCACTGAAGGATTTTAATCTATTTTTCTCTAGAGACAAATTTCGCTTTAGCCAGAAAAATACGGAAAAATGGAAAACACAAATAAATGTTAAAATCAGTTGTACATTTTTAGTGAAATTTATACTGACAGATCATTGACTGTTCTTTGTGATTAGGATATTATGACTGTTCTTTCTAATAAGGTTATTATGACTGTTCTTTCTAACAAGATTATTTTACATCTATTTGACTGTTCTTTATGAAAATAATCTATGTATCATTTGATTGTTCTTATTGACAAGGATATTCTAGATATTACTTGACTGTTTTTATTGAAGAGGATATTTTGCATATTATTTGACTGTTCCTTCAAATCTGAAGAAATTCTACCATGGTAGGAAAAATGACAACAAATTATATCTTAATTTTATGAAAGACGAAGAACTATGAATATCTTAAGATTGAACAATACAGATTTCATATTAAATATTGTTGAAATGAAAATTATAATGACTATATGTGTTTTGCTTTTACAAGATTTTAAAGATTGTAACATTACTGTTTACACTGTACACAATATAAACTTTTTATGTATTGTTTGTGATCTGTATCAATATGCTGTCTTACTTGGCTGCTTTCTGTGGGGAAAAAAAAACTGATTATTAGGACTATCTTTGTAAGAGAAGTAAGAGAAATAACTTATTAAATTGTAAACTAGTTATTTACATGTTTTGAATTTTTACATATTGGAGGAATGACATTTTACAAATTTGTGTGACAAGAAAAACATTCAAGCAATCAAGACAATAACTCTTGTTAAACAGTTATTGTTCTTATCTCAGCTTTTTTGCACAATGCTATTTTCAGTTGTCAATATAGTTTTAATCAGGTACATTGTACGCAACTTTACACAGTAATTGGTAGATTCTTGTACATACGCCCTTACCAGACAAAAAAGGAAGACAGGAGTTATGATTTGATATTGTTAATTTATATTACAATTTTTTTATCAATAGAAGATCTAGAGTAGGTTGTCACTTACTGGTGTTCTTTATCAGTAGGGCCCCTCCCTACCCCAATCATTGGCAGATCCAGGGGTGGTGGTGTTCCAGGGGTTTTAACCCCCTCTTTTTTTTGAACGATCAATGCATTTGAATGGGAGCATATAGTTGGAACCTCCCCTTTTCAAAATGGCTGGATCCGCCCCTGCCAATCCATCTAACACAAGTTATCTGCCTTTTACCAAGTTGTCAGATAAAATCCAATATACAATATTATGCGAAGTTTGATGCTCTGTGCAAATTGACTTTAACATGAAAAATAATGCAATCTTTTGAATAAGTTTTGAGGGAGTTGATAGAGTATCTACTATGTAGTTTTATTTTACCAGATAGTATTTTATGTATTAACAAAATATCAGTCGTTTTTGGAAGAAGGTTTTAATTTTATTGAAGAGTGTTAGCCCTTAGATGAGATGAAGCTTGATGTTGTACTCCCTCTTGTATGAAAGACCTTTGATAATACATGTATGTTCACTGCTATTTTCTTAGACAATGTCAATGATGTATGGCTTTTGATGTGATGCATTTTCTTTCAACTAGTAGCTTGAAATGGTAAATTATCACACAAAATTTTCAAATTTTTAGAGAAACTGATAATATATTATATCTTTGTTATTAATATTATATAAACTTTTTGTTATGGTAATTCCTAAGTGTTATTAGTGTAATTTTCATCTTTTAGGATTTTATTTTAAAAAGAAATAAGATTCTAATTTTTTTTTATGACTTAATATTAAAAAAAAATTACCATATTTATTCTAAAAAATATAGATATTGAGATTTGTAATATTAAATTATTTATGTTCAAAATATCAGGAACATTCTGTAATTTTTGGCAGTCAAATTCTGCTTCACACCAGAAATAAAAATATCTCATAACAGTTCTGAAATTCATTTATGTTCCACATAAGTATCTAAAGTAAATATTTTTTTTTAAATATTTAGCAGTGTTCTAGCTAGAAAGTTTAAACAGGGTGCAGCGCCTGCGATTTTTTATTGCAACCTTGCTTTTTTTTGTCGTTTATTGGGTGCACTGCTGTTGTGAAAATCTCAGCATTTCTGCTTTTGAAATACCTGCAAATTCGTAATTCTTTCATGAACAGGAAGTTCAGCTAGCTATGTAAAGTGACCAAATAAGAGCATGGCTTCACTTGACAGCTTTGGTGTCAAACACATTGTTAATTAACACCGATTACCTTAGCTTTAGGTCATAAATAATTTGTGTATTTCAAAAATGTTTGACAAAAAAATGAATTACTTCTCCTTTATTATCACCTATCACAATATTCTTCTTAAATTTATGTTCTTTTTGGAAAAAGATTTAATTTATACCAAATTGATTGCAAATGCATATCAAATTATTACTGTTAATTATTTTTACCTTAAAACATCTAAATAATAAATATTTTTAAAACTATTTTTTATATCTTTACTTCAATTAATGGATTTATCAAGTGCATTGAAGTAATAATTTGAAATAAATGTGACATTGAAACCATTAGCAAGGATCATGCACAGAATACTGTTATCTGCATTATTCAAATAAATGTCCCCCTATGACTCATTGTAAAAGAGTGTGTTCATGTAATGACCTGAAATTTTTAAAGTCAAACAGAGAAGATTGAAACAAAAATATTGAATTTTAGTACTCAATTTTAACTGAAATTTGATTATACCATAGTGCCTGAGTTATATGCTCATTAATTATGGGGCTTTAATAATTGCCCATTTTTCAATGATATTTAGGTGCTAAATTGCCCTTTTTCTGACTAGCACCATGCTTTTTTAAATCCTTGCTAGAACACTGTTTAGACTGGTTCATATGTACATTGTAAGTTCTAATGTTTCTGTTGTCATTCATAATATCTGTAATAGTTAAATTGTAGTAAAAATCTATGTCACTATGACACCTTCAAAAGTACATTTAATAGTCTCTTATTCTAATAATCAGTTTTGATATGAAGTAGATTGGCCAGGAAGGCCTCAATTTTGTCCTGAATGTTTGAAACTATATAAGTCTTATCCAAGGCTTTACTCAAAATGATATTTTGCTACAAGTTGTCCTAATGCAAATCTATTTTATTGGTTTAAATATCACATCATATATTGCCAAAAACTGTTTTTGAATTGTTCACAACTGTCATATCTGTTCTAAAATTTCCAGATTTTGTCATTGTAATCAATTAAGGATAGAATAAGCATAACCATTATATTTTTTTTCTTCAAATAATTTCAATCTTTATAGAATGCGTGTACATTTATTACAAATGACATATTTTATTCAAGAGTTATACAAGAAAAATGTCATAGCTTAGTATGAAATCTATGAAATTGCTGTAAAAAACTATAAATGCAAACTTCATTGTTGACTTCAGTTTCTCTAGTGCATCACTTAAGTTTGGAAGGTATGCAACCTTTTCAAAAGGCCAAAAGGTCAAAACTCAATTATCTTTTTTAAAGGGTGTAATAAAATAAGGTTGCACTGTTACTCTCTTAAATCTTTCTTGTAGTATTAGCAATTAGAACATTTTGACGAAACAAAAATTACTTTGTGACCAATCTATTGAAACACAGTAGAAATACATGTAATTCAAGTTTGAAATTGACCTGGAAATTTTTGTGAAACTATTTATATGTTTGTTTATTATATAGAATTTAAATTTATAAATCTTAGTGTTTATTTTCATTATATATTCTTCTCTTTATAATTAGCTTGATGTAAGCTCTTTCTGTTGTAAATGATATAAGAGTGGCTCCACCTGGGAAATAGGATGACATCCATCTTATTCAAATGAAACTTTTTTCAAAATCAGATGCTTCTTTTTAATCTAAAAAATTGTATAAGTTTGAAAAAGTATGCCCTGGTTAAGATTAATTGATTACAAACAATAACCAGTTAGATGAGTCAACATTGAAAGTCACATGAAGACATGGATTCAACTTAAATGGCAGCCTCCATTATCTGGAGCTATCTAATCAATATCTTTTCAAATTACTGAATATTCATAGCTATTGGTTGATTCTGTTTTAAGGAAAAAAAATGCATATTATTTAAACGATATACTTTAGCTGTGTATAATATGTACATGTGCCTGTTAAGTGTTAAATAAAACATGAACATGATGAACACTCTGACTTTACTTTCACTCCTTAATTCTGATCTTATATATTGTAACCATATGCTCATTTAAAATAAGAAAATCCTATAGTACATGTAGTAATATTACCTTCTTTGTGACCCATGGTAGCATGCTCGCCTCAGGTGCAGGAGGTCCTGGTATTTATCACCAGCCTGGTCAAATTAGGCAGTTTGGACGAAAAAATGCAATATTCAGGATTCATTATCACATCATTATGACTTTGTGAATTGCCATTGCTCCAAGATTTTTTTCTCTCCAAATATTATGGCTGCAATAGTATTTTGTCAGGAACCAATTTATTGAAATTTTGACTAACCTGTGTTTGGCTAATTAAAAAAAACCAGTTAAAAATAAGTTTCTGAAACAGGTGTACTAGTATTCTGCTCTTTGTGCAATTGGTTCATACATTAATAGCAAATTCTTACTTATTTCATCTCAAAGATTATCATACTTTTTTTTTATCTTTAGAATGATTTAGCTTTAACCACTGAGCATTTTTCAATCATATTCAGGAATTATGTTGAATGTCATAGAAAACCGCAATCCTGGTGTCTTAAGAATGACTAGTCACTATGTGTGTTTGTATATGCATTCTTTACAGATGTAATTCCTCTTTTATGACAATCCGAGTTCTCTACGGGGCAACCTTTAAAAGTGAATACTAATAAAAAAAATTCTTTGACGTTGTTGACAAACTCCAAAACTTAGACCAGTTCAATTTTCAAACATAATCAGTAGGAAAAACATATATTTACTGCACTTGAGAGCAGTTAGAATATACTGACAAAGTTACAACATTTAATTCAGGGTCAAGATCTGTTAGCCAGACTATGCAATTATATGGTAGTTTCTTCTATCAACAAGAAAGGGAGAAACTAAATCACCCAGCCTATATTTTCTCATTAGGACGTGTTTCTGTGGATTCTTTGGGACTATTTTTCTGATATAAATATTTAGTCCAGGAAAATATTACTGTCTGTAGTACAGCTCAGAATAGAGTCGAAACATCAAGCGAGGATCATGTAAGGAATTGAGTGCGCATCCTACAGTAAATTAAGGCAACATTAGTTGATCAATGTTCTTTTCTCATAAAGTGATAAAGAAGACAAATCAGGCTTACAAAAAGATATTACATGAACTCCTGAAGGATGAGCCCAGGTACGTCGACAGGGTACGCCCGCTGCTATGCATGCATTACCTGCCATCCGAATACACAAGGGGTCAACATGTCAAAAGCGGAAAATGATACACAAACGGATATGAAAGACAATTACACTGATATCTGAAGATCTAAGACGGCAAAAATCATGTTGCTAGTGATTTTATACATGGACATATCGTATCAGTCAACCAATTCGTGTAACCGTGACCGTAAATCTTATGCAGTGTCTTTCAGACGTTTTTCCTCAAATCTCTGTTGGAGCAATTTTTGTGGGAGCACACCCATATAAAGGAGGTCTATATAAAACTGCACGAGCGTGAAAAGAGGAGAAAGATAAGAAAGAAACATTTAAATTCAAAAGTAGAAATTAAATTGACAACGCTATGAAATGCCGAACAAAATGAAAAAGACAAGAAGGCAAACAACAGTGTTAAAAAAAAAAACAAAGAGAAAGACTGCGCAAAACGAACCCTACCAAAAACCGGGGTGGTCTCAAGTGCTTGAGAAGGGTAAGCAGACCCTTATCCACATGGACACCCGTTTTGTTGATAATGCAAGTTCAAACCTAAATCTAGTCTACTCGATAGTAGGTTCATAACGTCTAAATAAAATGGTCAAATCGAAACCCTTTAAGTCAAATACAAATAGCTTAAAAAAGAGCCAACAAACCAGGTACCTCGAAAAACATCTTTGCAACCATTAAAGGTACTGTTGAAGATTAAACTGTATGTGTGGACGGTCCATGAATATTTAAACAGTTGATGCATGATATAGATACATCAAAGGTAGGGGGTACCGTTAAAAAGTGTTACAACTGAAAAAAATCATGTCTTTTTATTAACAACATATACAAACAGTGTTCAAATATATTCTTGATGAAATCTTCATATTTGTAAGTAATGACATGCAGCAAAACAAAAATAACTAACTAATGTAAAGAAAAAAAAACAAAATATTGCAGGTACATGAGGTTAGCTTTGTCTAGTTGATATATAAAATAATCCGTTTCTAATCTAAAATCTTTGGTTTACATTTCAAATTCAACAATTAATCAAAGAAAAAGATTTTCAAACTTTGTCACATTAATTTGTTAGTCGTATGTTATGTTTCATTATTGACACCTAAGGTTGACATCTTAATAAATGCAACAGTAACATACCGCAGTTCAATAGTCATAAATCGATTAAGCGAAAAAAAAAATCCGGGTCACGAACCAAAACCAAGAGAAACACATCAACTATAAGAGAAAAACAACGGACCAACAGAAACAATAACAAAAACAAACATAACAAAATAAATGCTAATAAGAAAAGACTAAATAATTCCTTTGTTTATTCAAAAAAGAAAGTTACAAGCTTTCGAAAATGTTATTGTGGTATCGTAAATTATTTCAATATTGTTATTTAAGTAGTAATATATTTAATAAAATTTGAAGATAGAGGCAACTAATCGGCGGTATTCTTCAAGTAACAATGTTTAAGGCACGGTTGGCTTCGTTGCATTTTAAGACTCTATCGATTCGTGAATTAAAAATCCTGCTTTAAAAACTCGATTCGTTCACTACTGTAGAAAAGTTTTTTTGTATAGAGCAATTAAATCGAAAAATAGCATTGGACAGTTTAATACTTTTATTTCATTTAGTATTTTATACCTAATAGAAAGGAAATAACGTTGATTAGCATGCACATAAATACATTTAAAAAAGGAAAACAAAAACAACACTATCCATTTATATAATACAATTTTTAATTGCACGCCACTGAATTTTCTTCTAAACATGTTCTGAACATTTGTTTCTTCTAATTTTTCTCGAGAAATAACTGTCAAAGTGCTCGTCGATTTTGAAATCTAATACAAATCAAGCATATATCAATTCAGATAGTTAACATGTTTCAGGTATTGTCTATTTTGTTTGTCTTTTTCATTTTTAGCCATGGCGTTGTCAGTTTGTTTTAGATTTATGAGTTTGACTGTCCCTTTAGTATCTTACGTCCCTCTTTTAGACCGTTGGTATGCGTTAATAAAAGAAAAATACATCTGCACACAATATGAATCAATAACCAGTAATTTCTGTCTATAAGTTAAATAATTTATTCTAGATAATAATCCGATCATTATACTTGATGAGGTCATATAACACTGCTTTTTTATTATTTTTATTTTATAGATTTCTCTTTTTTAATTCGTACTTTATTTGGCGTTTAACTTTTTCTTAGCGTCACTGCGTCTTTTTTAGAACTAAACGCGCGCCTATGTACAACCTTGTGATCATGGTATGCATGATCAGTTTATTATACTACATATAGCTATGCAGATATCAGAACAATTTACCACTCCATGGTAAAATTTGAAACTTGGCACAGTGAAATATTAAGGGACATGCACAAAATGTATAAAGCGCAACGAAAAAACCCCAAATTTTACCGCCAAATTAAAGATGATCGACATACGGTACTGGGATACAACACCATAAATTTACGCTTGTTGAAATCTACTAATGTGCAAGTGTTCAGTAGATATAAAATTAGAAATAAAAACTACGAAAATACAACGAAGATATATTAAAAGATAGTATCCTGTCTTTATAGATGCAGAAAAACACCAAAATAGCGCACACATTCAATGCAATTTATCGATAAGCTAAGCTTGTAAAGGCAAAAGAAGAAAAAAAATCACCGTGTCAATCGAACAAAACCTGTAACACATAAAGTTTTGTAAATTTCATAACTGTTTTTACTTAATTTGGATTTGTAAAAAACTGAGCAATGATGCTGCTGAAAATATCTCATTTAAGCGATATGCGTTCCAAGCTGATTTTGTTTACCGTTCCCAGAAAAGATGACACCTTGTCACTATCATTGAAGACATGAAACTGAGGAAACACTTGGACATCAACGGTCATAATGTAGGGCATAATCTAGCTATGAACTGGAATAAATTCAAAGCTCTTTGAAACCTATCCACAAATGTTCAATTTGAGGCTTTTCAACAAGACAAAAATAAACAACGCTATTTGCGTCAACAGTTTTTATCAGCATTGATCTTCATGGGCAGTTTAAAGACATGTCCCATATTCTGGTATGTGCCTCTAAAGATTTACATGGACGATTCAAAGCCATTTTGTGCTAAATTTCTTTGGCGGTGTCAGGACGACAATAAAGTTGAGCTGTTTCATTTCTCACTGATAAAAAAAATCAAAGCTAAAATAGAATCTGACAAGGACCACGCCATTGGAAATACTGCAGAAAAGGTATTCAATTTTTTCAAGTTTCTTTTATTTATGAGAAGGCAGTTATTAAAATCCTTTCACTTGTCTAAGATGCTGCCTAGAAAGTTCGAACAGAACAGGGGAAACAACTGTTGATATACAGTAGATGATTTTGTCTTACCTGTGTCTTGTTTCAAAAGGTTTCAGATTAAACAATTATGGATATAGTTTGGCACTGAAAATAGCTTCGGATTAATTCAAGTGTATGGATTATGCCTTGTTCTAGAACTAAAGAAATTTAAAGTATTACAACTGTTTCATGCCTTCACCGGCTGTGACACATTATCATTTTTTCTTGTAATGGTAAGAAAACGACTTATGGCGCGTATATGAGGAATTGTCAGACCATTTGTAGAAATTAATGAAACCTAATTTAGAAGAAACATTTATGTAGTCGTGCATTTATAATAAAGGGGCGAAAGATACCAGAGGGACAAACAGATAAATAATAGTACAGAAGACACACATATAGAAAGGTGAGTGAATTAGGACAACATTTATTCACACAGATATAAAATACTAGAACAATTCACAAAAGTCCACTGAAAAGAGATGAACCACTTCAGATAAACACGCTCAGCTTACCTCTGTTACATGAAAAAGTGCAATTTTGATAATTGTACAGTGGTACATAAATATTTAAATAATTTCACATAGTTGGTTCGCGCCATTTTGAAATTGGGGTTTTTTGCTGATTTGCTGCGTTTGAAAAGCAAATAATATATTATTTGACATATCTTCGTTTCATTTTCTGTGATCACTAAATTTATCTAGTGTAGGATGTTGTATGCCCAGTATCGTATGTAGTCCATCTTTAATTTTGCGACCGTATTGAGGTTTCTATCCGTTGCTCCATATCAGAGTTTTGTCTATACTTTTTAATTTTTATTCTTCAAAGCATCATATTCTTTCCATTAATTTCTCTAAATTCTCTGATGTACTATGATCAAACACCATGACACTGATATTTATATAAAAGTGCTTCGATAATCTGAGTCATTAAAAAGATATCTGAAAAAGGAAACAAATAATCAAGAACATGCAAGAGGGAAAATCCCCAAGCCATCGAATAAAAAATGTCTGAAATAAAGGGGAAAGAGAAATGTCAGACTGATAGCACTAAACACCTTAGATATTGCTTCAGACCCTTAAGATTTTACATAATTGAAAACACCACAAAAAAAAAAATCAGACCCTCGATAAAAGTAAAAATATTGAATTATTCAACAAAAAAGCATGCTAATAATTTTTGTCTCCGTACATATGCTTAGGTATATGGTCACTTGAGAATTCTAATGTTACGAGTAGTGCACGAAATCAGAGAAAAGCTTTATACCACACATTAAATAGTGTCGTTCAAAGCTTTAGATAAATGCTAATAACAATACAACGCTGACATTGACATGTGCTATCATGAGGGATATTTTATCGTCTGTTTGCATCCTTTGCAGATAAAAGAAGAGGTATTTTCATTAATATCCATTCCTGCTTCCCTTAGTCTGCTCCTCAATTCTTCTCTTTCTTTTAAAAGTTGCATCTTTTGTCTTTTTAAACTTTCTTCTTTTGAGCTCTCCGTATCAAAAGTCTGTGAAATAAACAGCATGCAATATATTTTAATCATGAATATGTCGACAGATAAAAAATTGAAAACAACACGTTTAATAATTTCTTGCGTCCGAAGCGCTTTTCTGGATTTACCTTCATCAGGAACGCTCAAAGCCAAACATTTGAAATCCAAAGACGTATACGTACCGAAACTGTTGAAGAGCTATATGTCAAAAATACCAAAAATAAATAGCCAAATTAATGTAAAACCAACTTTGCCTGAGGGAGTTGAAACCTTAGTTTCTTAATAATTTCAAAATTTATAAACGGACAATTTTAGTAAAGTTTGTTAAATCATGTCAGTACCGAAGTACTGACTACTGAGCTGAGTCACCCTCGGGGACTGCTATCCAGCAGCAGAGGTATCGACCCAGTGATGTAAAAAATTGAAAACAACACGTTTATTAATAATTTCTTGCGTCCGACGCACTTTCTGGATTTACCTTCATCAGGAACGCTCAAAGCCAAACATTTGAAATCCAAAGATGTATAAGTAATCATCAATATGTTTTGTGTGAGATCGAAGCTGCTTGTCTGTAATACTTTTATGTATATTAAAAATAAAATCACAAAAATACGAAACTTCTGGGAAAATTCAAATTGGAAAGTCTCTAATCAAATGGCAAAATCAAAATCTCAAACACATCAATCAAATGGATAACAACTGTCATATTCCTGACTTGGTACCGGTATTTTCATATGAAGAAATTGCTGGATTAAACCTGGGTCTTTAGCTAGCTAAACCTCTCACTTGTATGACAGTCGCATTAAAATCAATGATATTGACAACGATGTGTGAACAAAACAAATAGACATAATATGTAGAAATGTTAAAAATTGGGGTACAGCAGTCAGCATTGTGTTATAATCTTAATCGCTATTATCCCATATCTAAGAAATATAAAGTATTATCTCATATCCAAGAAATATCATAAACAGTTTTGATTTAAACTATACAAATTATTATACAGACATATATATCATATGTTGGCGTTAAGGTACCATGTTGCATTTATTCATGACATCTATTTACAAAGTAAAATGCTATAAGATGTAAAATCAACATTCCTATGCGTAAATTTTATACAATGTTATTTGCTTTAAAGTGTTATTGTCATTTCATAGTATACAATTCACTGCTACAAAATATGTAATGTACTTATTTGTATGTATCATTATAGAGAGTTACACTTATATCACTGCTAGGAATGTTTTAAATATAATACAAACTGAAGATTGATAAAATGTTCTACATCAATATTAAAGACGTATATTATCGGAACAGAAAGAAAGAAGTATTTAATGTGACAATCGAAAACTATAAGTGGAATAATAAAAAAAACAATATTGTTAACAAGAGACAAAAAAGAGGAACAGAAATTGACAACTTCACAAAAAATAATCCTGAAAACTGAGTATTGAGCGATAAAATGCGGGGATGAATGATGGTCCTCCAACAAGGTCATGATTTTTCTTCCTTGATAACAACAAAAATATTAAAAGAACAAGATGCCACCAGTAAATCGAGATAATATCAGCTGCTATTGGTGTTCATAATTTTCACTTACACTTACTTAAGACCAAAAGTGTTCGTATCATATAACAAACTTAATAGATTATGCCTGCAAAACTAATAATTTTCTCCTGTCGTAAAGAATTTCTCATTGTATTTCACTTTGTAAAATGTTTGTATCAACAACTTTAAATTCATGTCTATTGTACAGTTAAGTATTTGTTGTATTTTTTTTACCAAAAAATTAAGATTTTTATGTCAAATTAGGGAACGAGAAGACTCACGTTTTTAACATACATGTATTGAAATACTGCTCAGTGCTGTAAGGTCGATAACAAATGATAATTACCTGTTTTAACATTTCTTCGCGTTGTATGTCTTTCTGTCTCGATCGACGCAAGGAATCTCTGTTTTGTATTAGTCGTCGCTTATATTTCTCTTTTTCCTCTTTAGTAAGCTGAAACAAAATTGTACCAGTTATACGGTTTCTTTGTTTTGAAAATGCGTCTGTTTCAATTATAAAACTTTCAGTTATTAGAACAAACTATGTTTCAAATGAGAATAACCAAGATCCTTAGAATAGCTTCCTTACGTTAAAAATGCACATTTAGAAAAAAATATACCTTTGTTCTTACTTGCCCAGAAAAAAACAAACTTGCAGCCCAGCGACAATATAATGGTTGGTTCCTTTTTTATCTGATGTTAAATTTCTTCCGTAATTCATAACATATTCGGAATATTAAGTAATATCACTCCAGTCTTTAGAATGAACAATTGCAAAAACTTCTAAAATTTTTGGAGCATACTAATTCACCATAGAACTTGGGTGGAAATCGGGTTGTTCAATCGTTAGAGTATTGTTCTGTAGACTGTTTTTTTGTCTTTTTTCTTATGTTCGTGGTGCTTTTTGTCTTTCCTAGACTTCAGTTCCTAATCTCTCAACCTCTTTATTGTTTGGAGACCTGATTTCCCTCTCGTTGGTCATATCTTTACTCGTTTATAAAAAAATAAATATCCTCTCATCTAGATATTAGGATATTTGGTTGATTAGTAAATTTACAAAATACTTACTTCGTAAGATTTTGGTTCCTTTGTTTCTGGTAATAACTCTCCTTGACCTTCACTTAATCGTCTAGTTTGTATCTTGAGTCTCAACTCCTGCTTTAAAATTGGAAGTAAACTATCCTCTTTTACACTCTTTTCATATGCTTTACTTATGTCTTCATCAGAGTCGGAACTCTTAGATATTTTATCTGAGTTCTTATGTTTACGTTTCTGTGAAACTTTTGAACTTTTTTCTGTGTTCTTATTTTTTAACTGTTTAGTACTGGTTGATGGGTGTTCTTCTGTAATCGCCCGGTATTTTTGTCCTTTGTCAGAGGGCTCGATCATAACAATGAAGACTATTCATCAGAATATCTTGGTACCACCGAATTGACATTAAGCAGTCTCTCATCCGAAAATACTTAATCTCAATACATAATTCTCCAAAGAGTTGGTAAAATATTAATCGTTCTGCAAATGACGACCAAGTAATAAAAAATGTAGAACACTAAAAGAAGAAGAACAAATGAAATAATATAGCGTTTATGAATTTGTTCTGAATCTAATACATAGTTCGCACTATGATTTTTGTTTTTTGTGTAGTTGAAATCGAATATCAGATATTATAAATTATAAAAAGTCGGCAAACAATCAATTGCTCCCGTGAAATGAAAATGCTTGAAAAGTAATAACTCATTAAATTTGCAACCAATATGACAAAGTAATATTATTATACCACGTGAGAAATTCTAAAATTACGAGTAGTGGCGCTGGACAGCCATTTCCCATTTATCATTGATTTGACTTCATTTGGTTTAATTTTTGCTATAGCTAATCACTGGATGTTTTTTTTTTACCGGGAAATGAAACGATTGGAAGAAAATTGCAGTATAGTAAAAGAGATTCAAAAGAAACAAAAAGTGATAATGAAACTAATAAATAGACAATAAATTCAGCATGTCAATGCATCAAACGAAAACGACATAAGACAACTAACAGTACTTTAAAAAAAGAAACTTGAAGATTGAACAAGGATAGTAAGAAAAGATTAGTATTTTTAGAAGAAGACGGAAATTTGATATATATCAAGAATTGTAATTATGGAGTTGCTTCCCTTTGCATATACATTGTTAATGATTTATTATTTTCTTCGATTTTTTTTTTCTTTAAAAATGTATGATCTTGAAAATCTCTAGTTAGATTAAAATTGTGTATTCATCTGTAATCAAGTAAGATTAAATGTACTATCGGAAAATAATACTATGTATTTGGTGTTATATGCGATTTCCTCACTTACTATTACCGGGAAAAGCTGAAAAATTACAATCTGAAAGTAATGGATGTTAACCAATCTAAGCAGCTGTATGACAAAACGAGAACCAAATAGAGAAGTAAAAAATATCTTAGGTCAACTCAATTTGATGGAGTTGTACAATTTACTTATTGCGAAGTAACTGTTAGATATTCGCAAGTTTTCTATAAAGATAATTTATTTTTTGAACAGAATCAGCAAATCTTAACGGCGGCTAGATTTGTACATCTGGTTTATCAGTTGTCAAAGATCCCTAAAGAATCACAAATGCCACATTATCTTGACATTTGTTTTAGTTATTTGTCATGCACACCGTTTTCAGACTTAAATTCATAAGTTATTTCAATTTTTGAGTAACGGCGACATCAAGGGTTTCTCTAGGTGCATCATCAAAGATTCATTCTGCGAATTTTATAGGCCTTTTCACCTTTACCACGGCCAATTTTTTTTATTCGATTGTCATTGATGAGTCTTTTGAAATTGTAAAGTGCGCCTGGGTACATAATTTTGATCCATTATGGCATATACTAGTATGATGAGTTTATTAACAAGGTTTTCACGACTTTGAATTATTATTTTTTTATCAAATTTATCCAAATGTTGAATTTTCTGATTTTAGTATCTACAACATTTATATAGTACATCAAACCAAATTTATAAAAAAAAACGAGAAACGAGACACATTTTATGAACTACATCAACAAATTGCCAAAACGACGTCTGATCGATTGTAGTCTTCTCAATTCGATGTCTAATATCAATAAATAATAAATGACTTCACGTTTTCATATACATGTATAACGCTATGATCGATTTTGGTTCTTAAAAAAACGTAATTTCCAAACAGTTACAGACTTTCCATGGAGACAACATTAAGTTTTCAACAATAGACAAAATACATCCAATTGTTTTGAAAGTATTATAGTTTGGACATTGTAAGATATTTTTCATCAAATTTTTGAATTTGAACACAAACACGTTTAACTCCGCAACATTCTTTATGTGCCTGTCTAAAAACAAGAGCATGCATTTCAGTGGTTGTCGTTGGTTTATGTCTGTCTGATTATTTTTCGGAATTGAATTGTTATAAATATGCCGTTACCTTTCTAGTTTGAATGTTTGAATTGTTTTACATTTTTCATGTTGGGGCCTTTTATAATTGACTATATGATATGAGTTTTTGTCATTGTTGAAGACCCCACGGTTGCCTATAAGTGCTTTACATCCACTGCATCTGAACTCTAATCGAAAGTTGCCCCCTTGGCAACCATGAATTCATCTAATTAAGTCTTAAGTACTGTTATGACGTCATTGCGTCAGGTCCATAAAATGGACGTTGATTAGAAATGGCAAAAAAAGGATGACAAAAAAAAGAGACTTCAATAAGAAAGGCATATAAATGGCTGTCGATTTAGAATCCAATCTAATTGTGAAGTCAGATTTGGACATCGATGTTAGGATCGGACATCGATCTGAGTCTTACAACCACAATTTCTCAATTGCATTACAGTTTCATTTTATCAATTGGAATCTTTGAAATAATTGCTGGTAAACGGATTAGTAAACCCTGTGATGGACGTCCATAAGCGTACTCTTGAAGTTTGACCAAACAGATCAATTTGTATTTAATCTTTATTTTTTCTTAATACGAATTTTAACCTGCTATGTGACTCCCACTGTTTTCATATTTTTCCGTGGTTGCAGAGTTACAAGCTCATTATTAATTTAAGAATGCCTAAAACAGTGTTTTGATTGGATCATAGGTGACATGTTGCATGGTTGTAATTATGTATGCCTCTTGCCATTAAATCGCTATTTTTCAGAGGTAGTTTAAAGGTTCCGTCACTCTAAATTGACGCATATTGTACTGGCATGATTTAGTACAAACTATCTAAAATTGCCCGTTTATTGATTTTGAAGTAATATAGACCCCAAGGTTTCAACTCCCTCCGGCAAAGTTGTCCTTGAATGGATTTCGCTCTTCAATGATTTTGGTTATTATTAATCGATGGCTTCTCATTATCCAGCTTTGAGTGTTCATCATAAAGGTAGATGCAGATATTCGAACGCGTGAAATTTATAACCAGTTGTTTACATTTTATTTGGCAGAACCTAGAATTAGATATAGAATTACTCATCCAAGAACTTTTATATATAAGAATATTCAACGAGTGACCAAACAACACATACATTCACGAATACACATAAAGCATGAGTTAATTATCAGTGTTGTTCGGTCAGGAGTGTAATGTTTCGAGGTACTTAATTTGATTTGTTATCCTTTTTATGATCATTGATCATGGACATTTTATTCCTAACTCTTTACTTCTGCTGTTATCTAAACTTAGTAGATTGTGTGAATTGTTGCACATAAACTGCTTATTTCTAAGTTCGATTTTGTAAATGCTAGGTTTATTTATTGCAATTGCTGACTTCCATATGCAAATCAAAAGTAGAGGATAAGCTACTAAGGGGACAAACAATAAATGAATAATAACAAACAAACAAACAATAACAAAACAAACAACAACAAAACAAAAACAGAAAAGAAAAGGACAAACAAAATTCCTTACTTGAGAGAGACATACAAATTGTGCAACACAAGCCTGAATTTGCGTTCTACCAGAACATTGCAAAACAAATGAAATATATCAACTTTTTTTTTTAAAATTTATAATATAAATATCTTTATACTGTATACGATTTGGATGTTATCAATAGAAACACCTGAGGTTTATTGTGTTGTTGTTGGTAAATTTACACATATATTAAGTTTATATATGTATACATCTAAGGCTTAACTATTTCCTTATATAGTCATATGTTGACATAAGGTTGCAATTTGACAACAGTTAATCAAATTAAAATTGATAACAAATAAAGGCAACAGTAGTATTCCGCTGTTCAAAACTCATAAATCTATGGACAAAAAACAAAATCGGGGTAACAAACAAAAACTGAGGGAAACGCATTAAATATTAGAGGAGAACAACGACACAACATTAAAATGTAACACACACAGCAACGGACTAAGCATTAGGCAAAATCCGATGAGAACAAACCAGTTACACAATAAGGCCAATGTTGCTGCTATTTTTATGAGTAAAATAAACAAAAAGGACAAAACGACTACGCCTATAGAAGGTTGTAGCGGTTTAGTCATATAGAATACTTTTTCATATGGTATGTTAACTATTTGATGACGTAGTCAATTAGATATATAATGAAAACAATGAGATATCAAAATAACATCAATTTTTAACATTAATATGTTAATATGCAGATAGCATGCACTGCTTTTTCTTAATATACACTCAGGATGTGCTTTATTTACCTTTTGGTTTCTACCGACCGTGTTTTCCCATCTCTATCCAAATCGTCTGATATTGGTGTTAAATTTAAATTTAGATAAAAAAAATCCCCGCACATCTATATATATAACTGCCTTTAAGCAAATAATCCATGGAATTCCCAAATCTATTTATACCGACTTTTCTTATAAATAGATTAAACCTCATAATATATCAATCACCTCGAGTCAATAACACGTTTCACCACTGCAGATATTTGATATAAACCAATCTCAATATATTTTTCAAAATATAAGTTCTGTAAGATAAAAATGACAGGTCCTTCATTTAAACTTTATATTTTTTTCAATCGTTCTGATATGCATGATCTCTATATATTTACGTTTATTTTTAAACAACATTATTATGATTACGAAAATTGAATATTTTTAAAAAGAAATATTGATGCGAGATTAATAGGTTGATGAATTTAGACTATATTTTTAAATTAAAGTTTACTTACGCTTGAGTCTACACTTTGACAAAGATATGATGACATACATATCACAATGTGTACCAAGGACAAAAGGTTAAGAAAAGTCACTTTCAGACAAAAGAAAACTAGAGGCGCTAAAGAGCATGTGTCGCTCACCTTGGTCTATGTGCATATTAAACAAAGGACGCAGATGGATTCATGACAAAATTGTGTTTTGGTGATGGTGATGTGTTTGTACATCTTACTTTACTGAACATTCTTGCTGCTTACAATTATTTCTATCTATAATGAACTTGGCCCAGTAGTTTCAGAGGAAAATGTTTTATGAAAATTGTTAAAAATTGACTATAAAGGACAATAACTCCTAAGGGGGTCAATTGACCATTTGGTTATGTTGACTCTTTTTTAGGTCTTACTTTGCTGTACATTATTGCTGTTTACATGTTATCTCTATCTCTATAATAATATTCAAGATAATAACCAAAATCAGCAAAATTTTCCTAAAATTACCAATTCAGGGGCAGCAACCCAACAACAGGTTGTCCGATTCATCTGAAAATGTCAGGGCAGATATATCTTGACCTGATAAACAATGTAAAGCCATGTCAGATTTGCTCTAAATGCTTTGGTTTTTGAGTTATAAGCCAAAAACTGCATTTTACCCCTATGTTCTATTTTTAGCCATGGCGGCCATCTTAGTTGGTTGGCCGGGTCAAGCCACACATTTTTTAAACTAGATACCCCAAAAATGATTGTGGCCAAGTTTGGATTAATTTGGCTTAGTAGTTTCAGAGGAGAAGATTTTTGTAAAAAATAACTAAGATTTACTAAAAATGGTTAAAAATTGACTATAAAGGGCAATAACTCCTAAAGGGGTCAATTGACCATTTTGATCATGCTGACTTATTTGTAAATCTTACTTTGCTGAACATCATTGCAGTTTACAGTTTATCTCTATCTTTAATAATATTCAAGATAATAACCAAAAACAGCAAAATTTCCTTAAAATTACCAATGCAGGGGCAGCAACCCAACAACGGGTTATCCGATTCATCCGAAAATTTCAAGGCAGATAAATTTTGACCTGACAAACAAATTTACCTCATGTCAGATTTGCTCTAAATGCTTTGGTTTTTGAGTTATAAGCCAAAAACTGCATTTTAGCCCTATGTTCTATTTTTAGCCATGGCAGCCATTTTGGTTGGTTGGCCGGGTCACCGGACACATTTTTTAAATGAGATACCCAAATAATGATTGTGGCCAGTTTGGTTTAATTTAACTTAGTAGTTTCAGAGGAGAAGTTTCTTGTAAAAGTTAACAGACGACGACGACAACGACGACGGACGACGGACGCAAAGTGATGAGAAAAGCTCACTTGGCCCTTCGGGTCAGGTGAGCTAAAAAGGTCTTTGTACAAAACAGTCTGTGTATTTCTGTGATTACGCATATCTCACATATATAGTAAAAAATAATCGAAAAAAAAACTACAGAAAAAGGAAGAGTAGTATTCATGTTTATTCAAAATTCAGTATCAGAAACAGTCAAAAATAGCAAAATTCATTCACCCTTAATTTCCTATGTCATATATTCCATTTTAGAGCACGTCTTCCGACATATTAAATTGATACAGTGTGTTGGAGCAAATGATATGTTTTGTGATTTCACTGCTAGGAATATAATTTCAAGGAATTATTGAAACTCAAATTGATACATTAGTTTAAGAATAAGTTGATCGTTGCAATATCTAAACTTATTAGAGGTATTTCATCCATATGTTATAGTTTTGATATTATTCTTGTGAAACACTAGTTTCATAATCCACATATATTGTATTCAAAATAAGGGATGTCTATCTTGTAATAGCAATAGATCTCACTCGGTGTGCAGTCCATGCAATTATAACTGTCTTACTGATACATGCATCTGTTTGTCCATGTCTGTCTGTGATTTGTTATATCTCCGGTACACTTTCTTCATATTTGTTAACACAAACTAAAATAATAGTTGTCATATGAAAAATAAAATTGAAGCGGTACAATAAGTTAAAAATTTCAAAGCATATCACTCAATTTTTTCTAATAATATAAATTTTACAAAAATCAACCGTGTCCTTTGCAATTTGTCATCCAAAATAGCTTAACGTGTTTAATCCTCATAACGAGATCTCTTTATTATCCATTCAACTCTCAATCTTTGGTTGTAATATATATTACGCAACTTTCATCATTGATCTATATATCTCTCCAAACATTTTCATTGTCGCTTGATTGTTTAACACACTCCATACAAATTGTTCCCTGTTAAGTTCAAGACATCTTATTCTTTCCTTGAGTTGTTTATTTTCGTCTGCCAATTCCCTTATCTTCTGGAACAAAAGAAAATGAATTTTGAAGATTGATTTGAGGAAAAAAGACTCATTTTTCGTTTAACTTATCAATTCTTTTGAGAGAAATTTAATATTACAACTGAATCTTCTATGTGCAGACATCTCTGTAAACTAAGTAAGAGGTTGATTGCTTTGTGTTGATATCGTGAGACGGAACTTTATTTGTCGGATTTTACTATTTTCAATTTCTAACAAAGGTTGTACATGAAACCAATGTATTATATAAGTACAGCAGAAATTTTCATGTTTTTCTAATTTTTCATTTGGGTGTATATGTGATGCCTTACCTTTATTATTTTCTCCTTTTGTTTTATAAAATTGTTTTTCACGTAACCGTGCATCGAATTCACTAATGTTTGTGTTGCTCTTAGAGCATTTTTAGTTTTTCATATTTCTAATTCTAATTCTGTATTTTTTACCTCTTGTAGAAGGCTGGTTATCTGTCTCTTTCTTTGTCGACATTTTCTTGCAGCTATTTTGTTTCTTTCTTTTCTTATAATTTGTTGTTCATGCTCTACCTTTGTTAGCTGTAAGATAAAGAGACCATTTAATATAGGATACTATTTTTTTTATAAGAAATTAAACATTCGTAAGGAAAATACTAGAATTAAAACATTTGTTTTTCCCACTTTGAAAAAAAATATTCTTTGACTCGACCTGATATTGAGAAAATGTTTCATTTGTTTTTCTACGGAGGACGTTTTCTTTGTTTGATAACAAAATCAAGTTAAGCATAGAGATTAATTCGATTCTGGCTGATTTTCGGAATGTGTAAATTCCGGCACTACATTTACATATGTGAATCCTAACTATACTCGGTTTGTGAGTGAGCTTAAAAAACAAATCATATGACAATAACCTCTTCAAAATTGATTTAATGTTATAGCGCATGACTTGTCATATGATTCCATCAAAACGTATGACTTGTTTTACGTGTTACGACCACAAATCAAACCGTAACGGTTATAAACTAGGAGTGGCGAAATGGCCATTGTTAAATGTAGCATGATATACGTTATTATGTTTACAAAAAATTCAGAGATAATATGGTTAAGATAAACCGGATAAAATAACTCTTAATATTTTACAACTCTTGTTTCACTATTATACATCAAATAAACACTTTTCGATTCATAATCATGTTTTACTTCTTTAATTAAAAGACTTCCTACGTGTATATTAGGTCTTAAACCTATCAACGGGTCTTATTTCTAAATTCAAACATAAAAGCAATAATTACAGAAACTACTTGTAGATACATTAAAACATTACATATTTGTATACTTACTATTGCTGGCTGTTTTTCTGTAAAATCTGCCTGAAGTTGCTGAAGACCTTGAGATAAACGTTTCCTTTGAATTTTACATCTGAGTTCAGCTTTTATGAAAGGAAGAATGGGTTTACGAGTTGACGAACAATGATCTTGATTTACACTATCGTCATCAGATGTAGAATTTAATGATGATGAATCCATTTTTATGTATTTTGCAACTGAAATGAAACAATCTATGATTTATTCACAGGGACAACATTAAGCTAATATCAAAGCAGAGTAAAAATCATGACAACAATAAAAAACAAGAAAGACAAACAATTAATAATTATAACAACGAAAACCCAAAGATTTAAGAGCACAGACCCAAATAGAATCAAGGGTAAACATTGGAGCAATGGAATGACAGCAGTTCCAGTAGCACCAATCATATTGACCATGACTTTGAAACTCCATTTAGTAGTGAGCGACAACTAGTATTTAATTTTCTAGGAGGATTAGGATTCAAAAATGAATATCATGGTCTCTAAAGAGCAGCACATAAATACCTAAGCCTAGACCAGGAGAAAGAAATAAGCATGTAAGCAAAAAATCCTTCCCACGGAATAACAATTAGTTGTCCCCATAAGCCGCGCATTCTCTGATGGTATCAGCAAATGAATGTAATGGACACGGGGTTCTGACAACGACAAATGGTACATATCTGTGACACAAGTATTCTGGAACGGCAAACCAGAATCATCCGATCAAGATTTAACAACTATTGGTCCAATAGATTCCTGATACTACCGATGCTATCATGAGTTGGTAGATGTTAATTACATATTCGTTTTACAGATGAAAATGAAAATTACCTATTGAATATGCCTTAGCGCCGGGTTTGTACTTATTTTAGAACCTCCTACTCCCATCCCCATAACTCCTACCCCAACCCAAAATGTTTAGCGTGACTTACCGAATAAGACTTTTATATACTAACATGAGCAACCCCACGGGTGCCATATATGGAGCAGGATCTGCTTTCCCTTCCGGAGCACCAGAGATCATTCAAGTTTTTGTCGGGGTTCGTGTTGCTGAGTGTTTATTTTTCTAAATTTTTTTTATGTACAATACTTTGTTGGTTTGTATTTGTTATAGCCATTGAGTTGTTAGTTTATTTTCGATTTATGAAATTGAATGTCCCACTGGTATCTTTCGCTCCTCTTAAAGTGGCATTTTTGCTTCGTAATCTAAAGTTTTTCTTGATGTGTTCTGTGTGCTGTTGTTTTTCGTTTTTGCCATGGCATTGTCAGTTTGTTTTCGACTAATGAGTTCGCCTATCTTTTAAACAGTGTTTGTAGTATAAATGTCTTTAAACTGCTATTTTGTTATTAATTGGTCATATACTAGTAAGTAATTTTTATACATAGCATATAACAACATAAGTTTATAGTATAGACTGAATATTGGAGGGTTCGTGGCGTACATATCACACACACTGAACACTATCTCATATTATATCCAAATGTGTACCTTACAACATATCAAAAATAGAAGTTATCCAAACTATTTTAAAAAGTGTAAACTAAAGAATCTTTGTGTCGACATCTATTCGTTGTATTCCCTCCGTAAACCCAAAAATTAAACAAAAATATAATAGAAAAAAGAGGGAATAAAATCTATCCATTTGAACACAATCAATGGTGAGCTTTTATATACTGTGGATTCATTTATATTCGATGGATATTAATTTTCGTGGATTTCGTTGGTACAGATGAAAAACGAAATTAAATGTCAACGAATGATAAATATTCTGTAAGCGTTTGTATACAGACTTCGGCAAAACCACAAAATTAAATATCCACGAACATTCAAGTTTTTCTTAATCCACGAAAATTTGTACCCACGAAAATAAATGAATCCACAGTATGTGATATATAGAAATAAGAAATAGCTAAAGAATTTGTTTTAATTTCTTATTTTATTTAACACATTAAATAAAATTTACAAATTATTTCGGACATCAATGATAAAGCTGTGCTTATAACATTTACAAAATATTTCGGACATCAATAATAAAGCTATGGTAATAACATTTACAAATAATTTCTGACATCAATAATAAAGCTATGCTTATAACATTTACAAATTATTTCGGACATTTATAATAAAGCTTTGCTTACCTGTCAGTTGTTTTTGCAGTTACTGATAAAAGTATGAAATAAATAATTATTATCGTAGGCTTACCTAATGATGAATAATACCATTGTCTGAGTAACTACAGTATTGAGTACTGGTTATCAATGAGTAATTGATTGGAATGTTAAATGTATTCTACCATTCAAAAATTAGTGACACATTTTTAAATAGCGATAAAGTCTTAGATAGATAGATATTAAAGATTTAATAAACCATACTTTGCTACATTCGGTTCATTTTGTAAAAAATATGGTAGATAAATACTATAATTAGATATTGGATTTGTGATGTTAAAAATAGAGCAGTTATTGATAAAGCAATAAATGTTGACATGATTAACTATATTTACATTAAACGGATATATTAATGTCCTCATTATCATAAGTAAATAATTACACATAATACATAATGAATAAAGATTCTGACTATTGCGTTACATTTTAATGTATAATTTTCAACGTATTAAGTATCATAAATCTTAACAAACCTTTAGTTAACTGAAGATATCATAAAAGAATATGCTACTCAAAACACAACAAATTCATAATTTGATTGACATCACTCTGTTGAAAACAACCATATTTATGTAAAAACATACAAAACTATATTCAGAGATCTTCCATAAAAAACATGATCCAAAGTGCGCTCGGATCATTCTTTCAGTTAAAGCACCAACCATCTTATAATTGTTTTGTACTTATCAACTTTTCAGCAGTTTTTATTTGATCTCAAATTAAAGCAAATGTCCTTAGAAAAATTAGTGCTTGAAGAAGAAAACATCTGCACACTTTGGAAAATGTTTGATTTCTATAGATTTTCACTATTAAAAATAATAACAAATAGCTGCATAGATCATTCTATTATTTCACGAATGCAATAAATAAATACAAAACACAAATAGTAATCACAGTTCATGATTTTCCCCTGAATTATTTGTCTGAAAATATGAATATTCCTCCATGAAAGCACTAAGGGTATTCACTTCTTTAGTTCTGTACATATATAATCTCATTTTTGATTTCAGTCAAATTGTTGTCGAATGATTTTGAGAAGTCTGATAACACTTTAGATATCACTGGATGTCTTAAAATGTTTGATAAGAAAAATTCCTTTTCTGCTTCGATGCAACGAATTCGTTCTTTTAAATGTCTATTTTCATCTATCAATGACTTCAGTTCCTGAAAAAATAAATATAAATATATTTAAAAAAACATAGTTTTTGTTAATTAGAGCTCCTGTCTATCGATGTATTATAGAATTGCTGTATCATGAGTAAACATTAAATCACCTACTGTGAGTACATCTCAAACCCCATAGTTGTTATGTAATATTCCTACGTACTCCCTCCGGAAAAAAAAAGGTTTTCCATATCAGATATTTCTGACTTTTAAACCTATCCAATAAAATTGTGAGTGGAAACGTTCATATAAATTAGAAAAGGATCAATAAAGGCACTATCTCAGCGAAAAATATTTCAGACTTATTTATTTTTGTTTTTTATTTCAAGTAATTAAGTTATGATGACGTACACAAACATGTAAGTTCCAGCACTATTTTGCGCGCAATTTATAACGATAATTTCAAGAGTCAATGCTGATAGTTGTTCAATCATTCTATGTTTTTGGTGTTATGCCATTGTTACCGATCGTCCTTTTTTCCCATTTCAGTTATATTTAAGGAAATACTATGTTTTTGTATTACGTGTAAGTATATTAGAATACTATTATATGAATAGGCTGATTACCTGCTGTACGTTTTGATAAATTGTCTTTTTCTTCCTTCGACATTTCTTGGCTGATTCCCTGTTAAGAAGTTTTCTGTTCTCTTGTTTTTGTAATTCTTCAGCTGTCAGCTGTAATATCAAATGCATTACAATTGTTAACATATATAATTTTCAAACAACTTTAAGAAAAGAATTTGTTGTTTGCATTTGTTTATATATAATTATTTTGTATGTATATGAAAGCAAGAAGAAACTTTGAACATAATTATGAATATAAAAAGGAAATGACGCAATTAGTGTTAAAATGTGTGAAATCTTATGAAAGGTACATGAATTCCAAGTGATTACAAAGAAATTTGTCTTATTATTCTACAGGTTTTGATATATTCTAGATATTCCTTGTTTCGTTATGGTGCTGTCTGATTGACATCTACCCAACATCTCAATATTTCTACACGTAAATGTTTCGAGTTCAAATTGTTCATAAGTAGATAAGACAAGCATTACTACTGATATTTCGTACTTGTTTTTGGACAATTGTCCGTACAAGTATATAAGAAACCATCGATATAAAACATGATTGAATAGGTTAACCACAAAATCGTTGAAGTTTATTTTCTACTTACAGGTGCTTGTGGCTTCATTTGGAAATCTACTTTCAGTTCTTCCATTCCTTGAGAAAGTCGTTTGTTCTGTATTTTACAGCGTAGTTCATCCTTTAATAAAGGTAGCAGGGATTCTTTCTCCACAGCTTCCAAAGATAAACTATAAAGATCTGTGCCAAAGGTAAAAGCATCAGAAGGTAGACGAAATGACGTTGTTTCACTTTCCATTTTCATATTTATGATCTGAAATTAATAACAAAAAATATCATCAGCTGTTAATGATAAAACATTATAATTGTGATTATTTCATCTGCTGATTATAGTTATTTGTATATTATGAACCTTCCCGGAAAAGGAAGTTTATAATTAAACAATTAAGAACAAATGTTTGGGCTATGATCTATGATAAGGCACATTGGTATAACATCGGTTTTAATCCTTTTTTTAAAATTTGTTGCTATTATAAAACCAGATATAAACAAAACATAATTATAATGAATAAATATAATGAAAAAAATTGATAATTTATTATATTAATAATAAAAATAAGAGTAAGAATAATAAAAATAAAATAGGAAGATAAGTAATATTAAATTAAAAACAAAACTTAAAACATTTAAGTTTAAAAACAAGAATTATAAGATCTTATAATACTAACTTTATTCGTTCTCCTTCAATGACGACTGTTTCAAAAATGATTAAACAAAGTGACACACGTGGTTCTTAATGACTAAGACGAAATAGATGTGTAGGCATGACAATTTGAAATAAAGCACATGTATTTGTCAATAGCTAGTCCTACTATGTTCCAAATAAAGTTCTGTACAGTTCGAAGAACAAAATTCGATTGAAAGTGTTGCCTGATGTAAAAACTATAAAATATTACAAAATTGAAAACGACGTCATACCTTATTGCAGTGGTTCGTATAGTTTTGAAAAATCCTTCCTTCACGACAAAAAGCTCGACAGATTATATTCAACACACACTTCGTGGAAAAATAAATGTTAATACGGTAGTGAAATAGATAGTAGGTAAAAATATATCTTACCGTATTAATTACCTGGAGAAGATGTGCAACCTAGTATAGTTAATCTATTAATATATAGGTGATTTCCATTTGTTATTTATAACCATAAGGAACATTTAGGTTCCAGGAAGACGACGATACTGTTTAAATTGATCAATAATTCTGAGTTTATATTTAAACCTTTAACATTTACATATTATATCCAATATTTAGATATATATATATTTCATAAGATTGATACATTTTTTCCTGAACCCAAATTTCAATATTCTTTTGGCGAATATGTGAATTTTAATTTAATTAGATGTTTTAATTTTTGAGTGTGCTAAATTCAGAGGTATTCAATACCATCATTCTTTATCATTTATGAACTAAAGTTATATCAGTGTTGTAATAGCTTGATCGTTATTTTCAGTTCTTCTGATAAAGTTAGTTATTTATAGGAAAAGGGAATTCATATTTTCAAAAATAACTGACCTCAAATCTTGTATGACAATAAATACACTCATTGTTTATTAAGATTAGTCACACTTCATGTGTAGACAAGCATACACTTATTCTTTTTCTATCTGTGTGTTAATTTAAGTGTTGGTATTACTAAAAGTACTTGCTGAAAGAGCATCCTTCATTTTTGTATATTGTTGTATTTTTTTTACATCCATTCCGCATGTGAATTGAGGGAAGCATTTGCTTTTTTCGTCACAATACAGCATGTGTTATCAGCCATTTAAAAGCCTTGACAGTGTGAGAGAAGGCTTCTTGTTGAAGGATGTTCTTTGACCTATGATTGTTTACTTTTGAAATTCATACATTTTGACTTTGATGGAGAGGTATCCTGGCACTGATACCATAACTTCTTAATTATCTGTTGTAATTAACGTGAACATACTACAATTTTTATCAAAAATTGATAGGAAAAAGTTAATAGTATAAAAGGGTGATGGACAAATATTAACGGAAAGGTGAACTAGTTACTTGTTTTGCACATATTTGTTCTTGTAATGTTAAATATCAAATACAATACTGGAATTGGACGTGCAGCATCAAAAATCAATCAAGACTAGAAATAATTAAGTCACTTTGAGACAGTAATTTATAGAAGTGTCTTCTATTTTAACCTGCAGACAAAGTTGTGAACAAACAGTTTTCGAGTATTGTTAGCTAGTACACTCGAAGAAGATGACAGTAGAAATATTCAGTATGTATCATAATGCATTGGGATTCTTTAATTAAAGAATATTCTGGACAATTTTTCAACATCAGATAGATACTCTTCATCTATGAAACATGTGAAACTGATGTTTTGATGTATGCATTTGGATCGTTATGTCAGCTATTTTTCTAAGCGTCTTTTGCAGTTTTTGAACTATTTTTTTCAAGATATTAGATGAAAACCTTCCATATATGGAAAATTTTCCTCAAAAAAACAACATTACTTATGTTCCAAAACTAACTTGCAATATTGGTACTAGTAAATTAAAAGAAAACACAGAAACCAGCTAATATTTATAATTTTATTACATATACTATTTTACTGTCAATGTACAACTTCAAATAAGAAAAATACAATTTAGCCGCAAGAATATAGTGCATAAAACAAATTTCTTCTATCTCTACAAATTTACCATTTAAGAATTTTGTACTGAAACTGAAAATTTGTTAAATAAAATGATAAATAAACAAAAAAAGGAATGTATTAAAATGTCTCTCCTTAAGATTTTCACATAAGCTGTAAGTCTAACATTTTTCACAGAATTTAACTAGAAGCTCCACATAAACTATATTACTAATCTTGTATTTTTACATTACACTGATAAAATGCAACATTATTATTTGTGAAGCATTGATATATGTGTGTACTCAGAATCTTGTCTTTGTGATCAAGTTTGGGGAACAGTTTTTGTCTTTCTTTTGCAGTTTTCAGGGTATAAGAAAAAAACAATTAGTTAAAAGTGATGTAGGGGGTAAAACTAAGGAATTGTTTGACAATAGACTCCAGTTGCAGGATTTCTCACTGTGTTGAAGACACATTGGTGGCCATGGGCTGTTTTCTGTATTTTGGTCGGATTGTTGTCTCTTTGACATATTCCCTTTTTCAATTCTTAATTTTATTTTGACTCCGAAGATCAAATCTTTTCGAAAGGTTACTTACTCTGTTTATGAACATCCTGGTACTTGGGCAAGTAAGAGCAACGTAAGGAAGTAAAATAAGCTTTTAATCAGTTCAATGTTTTCGGAAAATAGACGTTTGATTGTTTTTATTCACGACAAAATCAGCAATAAACACTCCCTTAATCAACACATCCCGACCATTTGCACCGATCCTATATGTTCGATTTAACTTATTTTGCTTTCACTTACTCCGAGTTCGATGTCAGAGAAATAACTCATACAATAACAATTTCTGTAATCTCAACCATTTGTGATTTTTCCTTTGTAAATCAGTTACAATTCCAAATTTCATTCAATCTTTAATTTTTCATGATAAAACAAGAAAGGCTATATTGGTTTAATTGTCATTTAAGGTCAATTAGATAAGGAATCGTTAGATAGGTGTGTCAACTAAGTAGGACGTAGGATTGATACTTTGAACATTTATATTATGTTAAATGTTCTCTATCTACAACGGTTGTCAACATTTAAAAGCGATATGTTGCACTTTGATTTTTTTGTATATTCAAACTTTTTGGTGACTATCTGATTCATCGAACACAAATTTTAAATTAAATCAGATAATCCGATGATCATTTTGTTTGGTTGCATTTTCCCACGTAAATTCATGGGAAACGTTTGTGAAAGATGACAGAAAAATGACGGACGCTGATAAATGATAAAAGTAAAATCACAAAAATACTGAACTCCGAGGAGAACTCAAAACGGAAAGTGCCAAATCAAATGGCAAATTCAAATGACAAAACATATCAAAAGAATGGAAAACAACTGTCATATTCCTGACAAAGAACAGGCATTTAAAATGTAGAAAATGGTGTATTGAACCTGGTTTTATAGCGCTAAACCTCTCACTTGTACGACAGTTGCATCAAATTTATAAAAAAGATTCATATCAGCTAAATATAACACCAAAGGAGTTGGTTCACTAACTCATAATTTTGACCCTTAAATTCGGAAACTTTCTCTGAGATGTTGTAGTGAAAACTTGAATAAAACATAGGGAAAAATATCCAATTGTTTCATTAAAAAACACATTTTCATTACTTGCATCATGAAGACGTCATAATAAAGGGAAATTCGTTCAATCCTGATTTTGCTGCAGAGTTCTGCCATGACAGTGAAAACAAACGACAGTGGCACCACCCTTCGCCCACATATATTTCTATGGAAATGATTTTTTTATACAATTGTCTTTACTCTTCGATAAAAATTTCAATGAGCGATGGGGTGGCGCCACATACTACATCATAAAAAAGGTGAAACAATTGACAACTTTCTAGAAAAATGGACGAAAACTGAATCTATTGCTATTTCAGGAGGATCGATTTATAAATAATTAGCAGAAATACAAATTTGTTTTAATACTCTTAATTTCATACATTTAGCAATGTATACCCATTCGATTCACTTAAATAATTGAAGTTTGAAAATAAGAAAAAAATTACAAGGCCGTTTTGGAGATTTCTTGCTTTTCTCTTTTACGAATGTCGAAACTACTTATAGCAATAATTTTCTTACAATATTTGCAGACTTTGATGTAATTCATAAATCTTATCAGATCTAATTTTTCGAAAGCCAAGTGTTACGATCCATCCTACCTACTCTTTGTCATTGATGGGTTAAGATAGAATTGTGTATCCAGCGTCGCACCATCTGGTGATTGACAGAAATCTGCACCACTCCAACAAAATCATATTTAACCTATTTACCAATTGCAACACTTGAACTCTTTTCAGTTTGGGTATGTATAATAAGAAACATCAAACATTTGTTTACATTTGAACAATAGCGTGAGGAACTTCCACAGAACTTTAATCAAATTAAGTAAGAACATTGAAAGTGATACTAAATATGGTCCTATGTTTTGGAGGTAAACACTACGTGAATAATATGCATTTTGTTTTAACATTTTCACGGCTTTTTTGATTGGATGCAGAAAGTTGAAATGCGACAAGTGAAATACCTCGTGGTTCCGAATTTTAACTTTATCTACCAAAGATGAAGAGTAGGATACTGCATCATAAACATTGGCTACCGAAGATGATCAGATTGTTAAGACACAAATTGATTGTTTGTTTCTTAACTTTCAGTGACAAATATCCAATACATAAATGGGACCAATCAGTCAAGGAAAAAATGTTATAACAAAATTTATACTACAAATCTACTGCTCAAAAGGCTCAGTTCTTATTGACACAACTTCGTTATCCTCAACATTCTCAAAACTTTCTTGAACTTCATGACGGGATGAGCTTTCAACTTGTTTTCCATTCTCAACGATTGTTTTATCTAAATTTTGGAGACCTGTCTCAGCAGTAGAACCATTGGAAGAATCATCTGCTACGTGAAAAGGCTCAATTATTATTGACACACCGTTGTTGCCTTTTGCATCCTTTAACATTTCTACAGCTTCCTGAATAGACAAGCCATTAACTTGTTTTCCATCCACTGCGATTATTTTATCCAATTGTGTAAGACCTGCCTTACTAGCGGAACCATTGGGCAAAACGTCTGACACGTAAATATCTTCATCATCCTTCCCACCGATAAACTTGAAACCATACCCAGACGCACAGGGAAACAATATCAACTCCTTATATTTTGGGTTAGGGTTAGAATAGGATCTGAAAATCAAAAAAATGTTGTATTTACTTAAATTCATTGACGGTTGTTGTAATTTCGTAATTTCGCAAATTTCGTAAAATATATTAACATTTATAATAGATATGTTTGGTCTATGTAAAAGAACATTCTCTTTTTATATATGAATATTTGTAAACATAATATACTAAAAATACCTTTTTTTAATCATATACCAAAAATAGTAGATATATGCTTATATTAAAAAGGAAATGCATTTTTGTTTATTTGATATCAATTTTGACGAACATTCTTTTAAATATTTTAATAAAAGAACGCCTTTTTTATATATCACAAAGAATAACTTTTATATACTTCACACTGTTGAACTCTAAGATCACATATATTGTTTTTATAGATGATTATTTTTAGCTGTTTATAATTTTTCTCTATCTACTTAAGATATTTTCCTATACACAAAATATATAACAGTCATCCTTTGGTAATGTCGATTTTTTTTATGTGTAAGTGATGACATTTTCTTATATGGGCTTTAGAACAAGATGAGATAAAACGTACCGAACATACAGAACAAATGGCTTATATCATTTTCTTAAAAACCTGACAAATAAGAAGAACACGCGTAACATTTCTCATATTTTACCAACAAAATGTAAACCAACAATTTTGAACTTCATGCGTCCGAAGTGAATTTCTTGATCTACCTTCATCAGGAACGTTCTGAACAGTATATTTGAAAGAACAAACAAATAGTTAGGTAGTTATATCACATGGAAGGAAATTAGTACTCTACTGCATCTATTCTTGAATGAAACCAGATATTTCAATTTACTGAATTTTAATTTGTCATTAAAGATATTTTTTTTCACACTTTGCGAGCCTCAGACATTATTTAACTCTTATGTAAATTAGGACTATCAGAATATTTAAAATCATTTTTCATCAGTCATATATAGCAATATTCACAATATGTTTAATCATATCTATAACATTATTAATCTATCTTGAACAGAGCTTATTAAATATACGTTAAAATATATATTAAACAATATTTCATAGATGACAATATGCCTCATATATATAAGTTAGTTGAAGATATAATAAATGTAAAATCATGAATTGTAAGAGGATGGAAACATGCACTTGATAGCAAGATACTTCCCCGACTTACATTACTCTGACTGATTATAGTTCACTTTAACACAAGTTATGTATGAGATGTTTATTTTCTTATGTTATTTGATTTTCTTTTACTTTTTACTTACAAATATTTGATACGTCCTAGTAAACCCATGATTATTTTTTCGTCGACTGGTTGGGCACAATATTTAACCGTAGGGACATCAGGCATGTTTGGAAGTTCCATTGCTTGCATGTCGTTGTCTAGTTTTTGAATTTCGTGAATAGATTTTTCGGTTGCTTCTTTCTGTTCAATTTCAGCTAACTGGTGAAGCCAAGTTTTAAATTTACTTGAAACTGCATCCTGAAAACAACTAGGATAATGTTTTTTCACGTTTTCACGAGATTTCCTAACGTTTGCAATAGTTTCGCTCACCATTTTGTCAACACTAGACTTTATTTTTGCACCTTGATTCAAAATTGCTCGCTCAAGCGCTTCACTCTCTTTCTCATAAGATGTTGTCAATGATTTCATGCTATCGCTTTTACGCCGGAAATCACTTAAGATTCCCTTCATTGTTGTTGATGCTTGGTGATGCAAAGATGAAAACATCTTATTCACATCGTCCACGTTATGGCCATTGTGGTTTTCGACAAGACAGCCCTTACACAACGCAAAATCGCAATCTAAACACATAAACACATGTTTATCAACATGACTACATTTCAACAAGTTCAACTCTTCCTCTGGATCAATCTCGAAACTTTTTCCAAATACATGATTACGTGCAATCTTTAATCTTAGATGCGCATTCTTGCAGCTGTAGCAGAAATACTGTCGACACTGTTTACAGTACTGTGATCCCGGTGCTTGAACACAAATTTCACAGGTGTCAACTGGACATTGAGCCATTTTTCTATCATGTGGAAGTTGCAGGTCGAATGTTTTAACTTCCCGTTCATATAAGTGTAGTTTATCTGATCCAAAACTTTCTTTTTCCTGGTAAATACTATTATGAATATAATAATCGTAGTGAGAAAATAAAATTCACATTGTATACTTTGTTGAGTGTGATAAGGTTGACGCTACATGATGATCTCCAGTAGTTAAAAAAGAGCTTTTTTGAAAAGGCGTACGAAGACGGACATCGAAGACGTACACCAAGTGATCGCAATAATTCAAAATGACGCAGTCATATATGTTGCACTTCAGTGTTTCTGTTGTTTCGTTGTTTTCCTCTTGTAGTTGATGTGTTTCCCGCGGTTTTATTTTGTAACCTGGATATGTTTCCTCTCAATCGACTTATGTCTTTGTGATCGATTGACTGTTTGTATTTTAACGCCACTTTTTAGTGCCACTTAAAGGTTATTTCGTTGCGACCATATTGTTATTGGAGGATGACGTCGATGTGTCCGGAGAAAACAACCGACCTTCGATAGGAAAACTGACAATCTTAGACAATTTTTACTTTTAAACAACGGTATACTTCTGTTGCCCTTATTAAAGGTGTTTTGTTTAGTTGAAATGCATGAACCTATTTACAAACTATAATTGCATACTTCAAAAAAATTAAACTTAGGTGCGTTTGACTCTTTTTTTGGAATTAGCCTCAGAAAAAGTCATTGATATTTGAACACTCAAGGATCTCATGATGAAAAGCTGTTTATAAGTTACACCGTATACATTACTAACATATTTTTATACGGAAAAAGATGTTTTTCGCATCAATAAATAAAAACAACTAAACTTCATCAAACTACTTGTGTTTAAGAATAAAGAACAATTAGTTTATAAACATAACGATAAAGGAGGACATAATACATTTACTCGTTTCCGTTTAAAACAGAAAAGCTGTATTTTCCTTGATGCGTTAGATTCGTGTAAAGAATGATACTGATCTATCGTTACGAGAAACAGACGACATAATAAAGTTTATAAAGCCAATGAAAACGGTTCGATTCATTAGAAAAATTGAAACGAAGAACACTTTATATAGACTATTGATACTGCATATTGTTCTAACTAAATTAAGATACCAGTCTTGTCAATTTTAATGCAAGAATGTACATTATTTCGGCTATACACAATCCAGAAATTAGGATGACAAATATTAGCTGGATTCATGATGGTAAAACATTATAAAATATATGAAGCATCAGAAATGCTTTCTTTAAATTCAAAATCTTATATTTATATACGCCCATAATTTCTCATAATTTCCAATTACAAATGACTCAATTATAGGAGGGTCTCATTGTTATAAGTGACATCTTTTTTAAATTTCCTCAGAATTGTTCTTATAGAAATTGCTCGGAATTGAAGTAACAAATGTGGTTTTACATTGTTTAAATTTTGAACTAAACAAGAGTAAACAAATAATGGACATATTGTTCCAAAATGATAACGAGTCATCACAACATATATTAAACTTTCAAATACTTCTTCCTCAAATTTGAACTATTTTTGTAAAAAGTGAGGAAATATATTTCTGTTTCAATTCTTAAATAGGAAATATCCATACAATTAACCAACTAACTTAAATTTTCTTCAACTAAAAGGCCCTCAAAGGTAACGAAAATGTGATAGAAATTATTTGTTCTTCATGTAGCATAGAAACAGATTTCAATCGGCAACATAAAAAAAAAGTTTTCGAGTTTAAGATTTTTAGATGAAGATTGGAACAAAACATGACCGATTTGTATACAAATCAATTTCGGGGCCTTTTTATGGATGACTGCGTTATGAGTTTGTTAATTTAAATCAACACATTTTATTTACATTAACATGGTATTTAGAAGCCTTCCTAGATGGTATGTTAATATGAGGTTTGTTATTATTAGTAACATAAAACAAGTGTTTTGAAAAAAAGACAATGTAGATAGAAATTATAAAAATGAGAAGTTATTGTATTATTTACATCGAGACAACTCTTCACCAGACACCAAACGACATAAAATTTAATCATCATGGGTAACCGTAATGCATTCAACAACGAACAAAACCATTACCACAGAGTGAGCTATAAAAGGCCCCGATATTACACATGTTACAAATGTAAAACAATAAAAACGAGATAACTTTCGGCCTGATTGTACAGAACAATGTAAAACAAATATGATATCCAGCAACAATCAACCGCGACTGAAACAAAATATATTATTATTTTATTATTCGTAAAACGAAAAGCTGATGTTACTTAGTAGGGTGTTTCTTGCATGATGCTTTGACTAATTATGTAGCACTTTGATTGTGCACAGTTCTTTTACAACTTTAATAAGTCTGATGTTGTCATTAAGTCCATGAATTTCGATTCTGATATACTTATCTTAATTACTCCTGGAAAAGATTTTGAGAAACACTTCCGTTTACATTGTATTGACTTATATTTCTTAGGACGTAAAGATAGTGTCAATATGAATAGGGTTCAAGGCTTCATTGGGTTTTTTTTTCATAGTGTATAATGTGTGTTAATTAGCCTCGATGTGTCTGTTTGTATAAGTTTTATTTTCCTTACGTTTTTGTTCCTGGTATTGCAATGTTGAATACTTCGGAAATAAGATAAGAATCAACGTCCGTTTCAAGTTTTTGAACTAATATTTTTACATAGTGAATATAAAATAGGCTAACAATTTCACTGTTGTTGGTTTTGCATGTTATTTTGACTAAGTATATTGTATATTAGTTGTGCAACTTTTCTATTCGTTTTTATTAGTCTGCTTTATAGTAAATCAGTTATTTTTTTTGCTAATATTTCAATTTGATATTCTGTCTGCTCAGTTTTCCTCAATTTTTCAAATCGTCATTTTCCCTAAAGTATCACTTTTAAATTCCCTTTACTTATTTTTTTTAACATAAAGAGGTATTCAATTAGCGAACACAAAGACAAGAAAAGTATCTAACCTTTCAGGTGCTAATATCGTAGTATTAATAAAAATTCAACCATTCTGTTTTTGTTTGACAAGGAAATAAAGAATTAATTTATAAATTGTAATAACATTATTTGTTGTGTAGTTCTTTTTTGTATGAATAAAAATATAACAAGACATCAAATAAATCAAGTAATTTAATTGCATTCAATAGATATACTTAATCGGCAACAAATAACAAAAAATGTCATTGGAATCTTAACGTGTCTTACAAAATCACCATTAGAATGATAATTGAATCTTAGTACTAATGATGCACATAAAACAATGTATGATACATTGGTATTCTTATCACAAACAAAATCAATGAAATCTATGAAGCAAATTTATACATTTATTGTATCTATCGAGTACTCTCTCAGCTTTGTCCTTATATTGCACAGTTGTAAGCCATACGACTACATGTGTGTTGGAAAAAGAGTTTACACTGAGGCTTGTCGTTAAATCGAATGATGTGTTCATGTTCTTCGTAGTAAAATTTTTGTTCTCATTTCTGGACTTTTTTTCTAATACAGTTGGTAAAGTGAAGAAGCAGACTTCACACTAATATAGCTTCGCTACTTTACAGTTGCATTTATTTGTAAAAATGTATTATTTTATTCTATATCTAAATTTCAAAAGTAAGCGATTACGAATATGAAACAATGAATAAGTTAAAAAAATAAAAGGCAAGTTCTATTATTTTTGCTTTCGAAAATTTATTTCAGAATTTTACAAATAATTTATAAATTCAAACATTGCTGAAAATTTTTATTCAGCTTTGAATAAAATAGTACAACAACTATATTAACACTGCACACAAATCTA